>NC_138561.1:12289661-12889661 GCF_964273705.1 Natrix helvetica
TCATGCATTGCCAAGATCACTTGGAGACAAGATATATATTTTAATGTCATCTACCAGATCCCCTGCATGGATTGCTTCTGTGAGATCGGTAAAATGAGGACCCAGATTGTTGGGGGCAATTGTCTGACTCTGTAAACTGCTTAGAGAATGCTGTAAAGCACTGTGAAGTGGTATATAAGTCTAAGTGCAATTGCTATTGCTAAATACTACACATAGAAGTATTTGATGTAGAATACAGAATTTCATGTAGAGTTAGCACTAAGGGATTTTACATGGCTGGCTGGGGAATTCTGGGAGTTGAAGTCCACAAGTCTTAAAGTTCCCAAGTTTGGACACCCCTGGAATAGCCCAAAGCACACATTCTGATGAGACAGATGTTGCCTGAGGATGGGTTTCAGCATGAGTCCAAAAGCTCAGAAGACTAAACCTCTGGTCCCTGTGACTGACCCAGAATGGATCCTGCAATATTATCCTGGGGCATGTACATTTGCCTTCATTCATGGAGAATTTCATTGCATTGAAACTCTTTAAATTGGTATTTTAACTGATGCATGGAAATTTCATGTACTCAACCACTTAAAGTGGTGACCATCTCTGCTCCCAATCTCAGTAAACTACATAACCAATGTTCATATAAAGGAATATATTCTTTGGGCAATTAAGGCTATTTTGAGATGAGTGATCATTGAATGATAGCTATGTACAGTATACATAGACAAAACCACAGCAATTATGCCTAGGCAAATCTTACAGGGAAGAAAATGAAAGAGAGAAAGAAAAAGAAAAAAGAAAGAAAGAAAGAAAAGAGGGAGAGGGGGAGGGAGTGTGGGAGGATTTTAATCTAAGTTTCCTATTGAGAAATATGCTTTCAGAAACAGTCAGAGGCAATGCATATGAGCTCACCACTTCTCTGATGCCTGCAAGGCATACTATTGGTAATATGATTGTACAGTGTCCTTGGAAAATTGTATGCATATGTGCACGTGTGTAAATAACGCTTACTGTCACTTTAAAGATTACATATCGTGTAAGCATTCTTATTCAGTGATTTCCCATGGACCATAAGAATTTGCATTGCTTGAGGTGGTTTCTACTTTGAAGAACTTTTAAATCACCGAGGAGCTTATAAAGGTTTTTACATCACTGGGCAACTTCTCTTCTTTTGAGAGACTTCATGTTATTGTGCAATTCCCCCTTTGAAGATTTACATACTGATGAAATGGTTCCTTTGAAGATGGAAATATTTTTTGGGGAAAGGTCTGAGTGTATGTGTGGGTGTCTGTCTGTCTGTCTGTGTGTGTGTGAGAGAGAGAGAGAGAGGTGTGGGGAGGGAGGGAGGGAAGGAAGGAGGGAGAATCTGTCTTAGGGATGTACATATTTCAAAAATCTTTTGGAAAAAGAGCTTTCGATTCTCATCAGCAAAAGTACGGGAGTCATGTCTCCAATATTCATAAAAGTTGCATCTGGTTTTGTTCAAGCTTCTGGTAAAAAAAAATCACCATTTTTAAAAATTTTGTCAACTTTAACGAGCTTTAAAATAAGAGCAATCTCGCTTCTTTACCCATTTTTTCATTAACTATTCATTAACTATATTATTTATACCGACCTCAGAGATGTGCTCAAATAGCCAAATGTGATTGGGTAAGACTGCAAATAACAGAATGACAGAGTTGGAAGGGACCCTGGAGGTCTCCTAATCCATCCCCCTGCTCAAGCAGGAGACCCTATACCATTCCAGACAAGTGACTTTCCAGTCTCTTCTTAAAAGCCGCCAGTGATAGAGTGTCCACAATTTCTGAAGGCAAGCCGTTCCAGTGGTTAAGTGTTTTCACTGTTAGGAAATTTATCTTTGGTTAGTTTCCATCCATTGTTTCTCTCCTTGCCTTCTGGTTCTTGGGAAAATAAGTTTATCCTCTCTTCTTTTTGGCAACCTCTCAAATATTGAAACAAATCCCATTGCTCAAACGAAGCCCTACTGCATTCCGTGTTACTTTCTGTTGAGACAGCCACATCCCAATAGAATAGAATAAGTATAGAATAAGAATAGAATAGAATAAGAATAGAATAGAATAGAATTCTTTATTGGCCAAGTGTGATTGAGCACACAAGGAATTTGTCTTTGGTGCAGATGCTCTCAGTGTACATAAAAAGAAAAGATACATTCTTCAAGAATCATAAAGTACATCACTTAATGATAGTCATAGGGTACAAATAAGCAATCAAATCATACTAGGAAACAATGCAAATTGTAAGGATATAAGCATCAAAGTCACGGTCATTTAGTCATAAGTGGGAGGAGATGGGTGATAAGAACAATGAGAAGATTAATAGTAATCCAGACTTAGCGAATAGTTTGACAGTGGTGAGGGAATTATTTGTTTAGCAGAGTGATGGCATTCGGGGAAAAAAACTGTCCTTGTGTCTAGTTGTTCTGGTGTGTAGCGTCGTTTTGAGGGTAGGAATTGAAACAATTTATGGCCAGGATGTGAGGGGTCTGCAGATATTTTCACAGCCCTCTTTTTGACTCGTGCAGTATACAGATCCTCAATGGAAGGCAGGTTGAGAGGCAAGATTGACATTAGGAGTTTTATAACTTGACAGTATCTCTTGAGAGAAAATTATACAAAATGTGAAACTGCCCCCCTTTTTTTAGTACTAACAGAAGTATTAATATTAGCAAAATATGAAGATTTTCTATATCTTGCCTGGGGGTTGATTCATATTGCTTCTGCCATGATGGATAGTTTTCATCTTATGATGTTCATTCACTCTTCATACATCTCATTTGATATTTAGTTCCTAATTAGGTTTGATCGTTGTAGGATCCATTTTTGCACCTTCACAAGCTTTTGATTTTCTCAGTAGCGTTCAAGTATTGGTTTAAGCCTATGGAACTAGAGATATCTTGGAACTCTACAGTATATGTCAGGTTTATTTTTTTTAAAAAAAACAGCATTTTGGGAAAAAAATGAAAGGAGAAAGATGAGAAAGAAAGGAGATGGAAGAAAGTTAAGAAAAGAAGAAAGTCGGGGAGATGAGATAGAAAGCAAGCAATAGGTTATGTGAAGTTTAACGCACTCATTGCCATGGATACACATTACGTTTCTCCTTAAGATTTTGGTCCAATGATTTACCACCGTAATATTTAAGCTTACATCATGTACAATGTTTTAGCTCGCTAATTCCACTTTAAAGCTATATCCATATGGTTTTCATTTCATCTACATAATCCCCAAGCTCTGCTAAAAAGTCAGGATCAAAAGTCATTAAAGATATATAATTTTTTAGGGCAATAGAGCTTGTTTTTGGTATTTCACATATGACAATTAATGCCTATATTGATTTTTTATTGCTGCTTCAAATATATATGCACACAGAGAGAAAACAAAAGGAAAAAAGAAGGAGAAGAAATCTGTCAACATCACTTAATTTTTTGCAAATGCAAAAAAAAAACAAAAAAAAAAGATTCTCAGATTGCAACAGAGTTATGATGATGCCCCCTTGCAAACAAAAATGTGGTGTAGGACAATATCAATGGCATGACAACAATAAGGGTTTACTATATACAAAATAAGCATTGTATGTAAGGTCAAGTTAAAGGTTCCCCTAACACATATGTTCTAGTCTAGGAGACTAGACTCTAGGGGACAGTGCTCATCTCTTTTTCTAAGTCAAAGAGACAGCATTATCCGAAGACATCTCCGTGGTCATGTGGCCAGAATGACTCAACGCACGAAAGCGCACGGAGCACTGTTACCTTCTCACCAAAGATTGTTCTACTTCCATTTTTACATGCTTTTGAACTGCTAGGTTGACAGAAGCTGGGACAAGTAATGGGAGCTCACTCCATTACGTGGTGCTAAGGATTCGAACCACCGAATTGCTGACCTTTCTGATCGAGAAGCTCAGCATCTGAGCCACTGAGCCACTGTGTCCTTTTCCTAGATACAAAATAAGCATCATATATAGGAAGTCACAATTTGTAATGATTCCAGGCTTGTTTGTAGATTTTGGAACCATGTAGAGGAAGACACAAATGGAGGAAGGGACAAATGAATAGGTGTTAGTGATCTGTAGAAATCCTTCAGATTTGGGCTGAATTCAAACAAATGAAGTGTTGCCTAGATTACATTTTTAAAACCATAAACAGCCAAGATCACTTTGCTACTACAAATTTTATCTCTTGCCTGGAGAATAATTTCCAGCAAATTTTCCAAATGTTTCCTGTTGCACAGCAAATAGAAGCATTTTACAGTATATAGGTGACATTTTTTGCATTAGTAAGGTCCATTGAGTGAAAGCACGTAGTTAAAATAAAATGTGTTAAGTATATTGCAGTGAGTTTCTCCATACCATAATGGAAGTATTTTTAGCCTACTTATGTGTAAAATCACACAGAGTCAATGTAGTAAGCAGCATGAAGTTTTGGTGAGTAGCAGAAGGCCTGGGAGAAAAGAGGTTGGGTTTGAAAGAACATTATCATTTTAGAGATGGAACAGCAGTGTTGATTTGTCTTAGATCATTAAGGGTTAGGCTTTAACAGAAGGATTTCTCTGCTTTCTCTGCCAAGAAAATATTCCTTTTTATTTTGGTCGTACTCGTATAATGATATGGAAAATAGATTGCTTTTGGTACAATACCCAAAGACAAGATAATTTCAATAAAATTTGCACACAAGGAATGCATTTCAGTGTCCTGCCTTTCACTCTACAATTTTCCCCCTGCACTCTGCTGGCTGTTTGGCTTCTCACTTGTCAATCTTCATCCCAATGAAAGACATCATGATAGAAGAACTTCTCCCAAGGTGCTTTTTCAGATCAGGGAGCCGGGGCAGTCAAGGATAAAGAAGATTTATAATAGGCAGAAGAAAACAACTACTTCTACCACGTCAGCAGCTTTAGCCACTTTGTGAGAATAAAGTGAGCTCAAAAATCACCACCCAGAAGAAATTAAAACATGCATTCTAGAACATAAGTTGAAAACAAATTTTAAAACCACAAAAGGAAAATATTACATACACAAGGAATGCAGAAGAACAGAGTAATATTAATCATAATATAATATCAATAAGAGGGAGTAGTAGAGACGATGATGATGATGATGATGATGATGATAATAATAATAGTAATAATAGTAATAATAGTAATAATAGTAATAATAGTAATAATAGTAATAATAGTAATAATAATAGTAATAATAATAGTAATAATAATAGTAATAATAATAGTAATAATAATAGTAATAATAATAGTAATAATAGTAATAATAGTAATAATAATAATGCAGCAAATGTCGACTCTGTAATGAGAAAGTTGAGACAGTCAACCACTTGATCAGCGGGTGCAGCAAAATTTTACAAACTACCTACAACGCCATGACTGTGTTGCTAAGATTATTCACTGGAAATTATGCCAAAAGTTTGGATTTGAGTACAGCAAAAACCACTGGGACCATCAGGTTGAGAAGGTTTTAGAGAATGAGAAAGTCAAGATCTTGTGGGACTTCAGAATCCAGACTGACAGGCACTTGGCCTACAACACACCTGACATAACAATAATTGAAAAGAAAAAAGTATGGTTCATTGACATTGCAATACCTGGAGATGCACGAATTGAAGATAAGCAGCAAGAAAAAAAAATCACAAAATACTGGGACTTGCAAACTGAGGTTGAGAGATTGTGGAAAAAGAAATCATGTGTTGTCCCAATTGTAATTGGAGCCCTTGGAGCAATACCTAAAGGGCTACCTCACTATTTGGAAATTCTAAATTTACCTGACTTGAATATTTTGATTCTACAAAAAACCACCCTACTTGGAACAACTTATATCTTCCGACGTTACCTCAACAGTTCCTAGGTCCTTGGTTAGGACTTGAGCTATTGAGCTACCAACCAGCCCCAAAGGCTGTGAATCTCACCAAAGATTAACATAATGATAATAATAATAATAATAATAATAATAATAATAATAATAATAATAATAATAATAATAATAATAATAATAATAATAATAATAATAATAATAAATAATGCCATACAATAAACTTAGACATAGGACAATACTGTGAGGATTAGGTGTTCAGCAGAGTGATGGCACAAGGGAAAAAAACTATCCCTGTGTCTAGTTGTTTTGTCATGCAGTGCCTGTAATGGCATCCTGAGAAAAATATCTGTCAATATTTTCTCTGCCGTCCTTCTGACCCAAACAATATACAGGTCTTCTATGGAAGGCAGGCTGGATGCAATCATTTTTTTTCTGAAGAAGGGTCTGTCTATCATCTATCATCTATCTATCTATCTATCTATCTATCTATCTATCTATCTATCTATCTATCTATCTATCTATCTATCATCTATCTATCTATCTATCTATCTATCTATCTATCTATCTATCTATCTATCTATCTATCTATCTTGGTTTTCTGACAAATCAGCCATCAATAGACACAGACCTTAACAACATCTATAGACTATGCACCCAGCTCAAAAAGACTCAACCATCTCTCCATCAGTAATCAGCACCCAGATCAGCATATTAACTCTAAAGTTAACATCAGACCAACAATCAAGTAAGCAATACCCAATCAACTGCCAAATTGCCATTAAGCAGCCCAAGCCAAAATCCCTAAGACCACCCACACCCACACAGACAGGCAAGACACCAGAATATAAACTAACAAACAGCACTCCTTATTAGCATTGATGATGTTATCTAGTTAGTTAGGGTAGTGAAACATCTGCAAGAATTCTAGCAAGTTCAGAGAGCTCCATGTCAATCCTGAGCTGCAAACATTCTCCTTTACTGATTCGAACTGCTGCAGACTGTACCTATCCTGGTTAGTTTAGCTGTGCCAAGCCAGAACACTTTGAAGAAATGAGAAAACTGGTTTTGGAGTGACTGTTGGTGGTGTCATTTTGGTAACTGGCACCTCTATGGGAACGATCTAACTCCTTCTGTACACGTTCAAAAACTGCATTCCTTTCCTGAGAGCAGTTCATGATCTTCCTACTGAGAGTCTTTCATGCTTCCACAGGCAGATTGTCTGAGCTTTGATGAATTTAAACTCTCCCATCACGTACCCATAGATCAACTTGTGTGCCAGTCTGGATACCAGCCCAAATTGAATAGGCTCAAAGGCCATTTGGAAACGCATGCCAATTTTTTCCTGGTTTCAAGAAGCAACATGAGCTCAGAAGGCATGAAAGCATGAGCAGAGACCCTAATAACACTGACAATATGCCAGTGCATAGGTAGCCAAGGAAATCCATTGCCGTATAATGTGATGATGGCCACTAACTTGGATAGCCTTAAAAGAGAATCAGATCAATTCATGGAGAGCATCGATTGAAGCTTATTAGTCTTGAAGACTCAATGTTGCTTGTCTTGAGGTATCATGACTCCAGATTCTAATTGCAGGGAAATGCTGGGGTTACATTTCAGTTTCTTGCTGCCAATTGCATCTGCTTGGCAACTGTGAGAACAAAATGCTAGGCCAAGATGGACCAAGATTGAACAGTGCCAGTCTCATATTGATTCAGTGTGTTAAATCTAAATACCCGTTAAAAATAAATGTTAAAAAATGGATTTCTAGTCCATTCTCATACAGTTCAAGTATCCAATGTTTATTTCTTGCGCTGCTTTTTAATGGCAGGTAATTTCATCCACTGCAACTGCTATTGCAAACCTTACAAAATAAATGGATTTCAAAAGGATAGGGTGCATCTGGGAGTGAGATGAGAGGTCTTTGAATTTAATATATAGATCTAATAAAAATAAAGAAGATGGGAGACCCACCTGAAAATAATCTTTCCAACTGTGCCCTGTTGCAAGGCAATATCAAGCTTAAAATCCAATAGGTAACTTGGTTATGTTGCACACTTGCGTGAGAGGTGCAGATCAAATTCAGTCTTGTCTAATTTTGCAAAAGTTGGCATCTACAAGCATCTCTGTTAAGCAGAGGAGCATTCTTTCAATAAGGCCCTTGAACAGTTCCCCCCCCAAAAAAAACAAATCTAACCCACCCAGTGTCCCCAGTTTCAATTCTGAATTCTAGTGTTGGAATTCCAGTTCTTCTCTGGTTTGAATGGCAAGTAACCCAGTGAAAGTCTGCCCACCCATTTCCTGCAGAGAATCATGGCAAATGAAGCTTCCTGCTACCATAATTCACCCTCATCTCAAACTCAAGATGCATCGCTCACATTCTAACTCATTAGTTGTTCCTGATTCTTGCAATAACTCAAAGCATGCTTCGCTATTTCTTAACATTATTCTAATGAGACATGTATGTTTCTAGATGGTAGGATACACAGTGCGAAGCAGACAATTCAAAACCAGAATATCCATAACAAAGATAGAAAAGAATAGTTGTAGATCTGGGTTGAACTGTGGGGTCCTTGGTGCTCTCTGAGCTTGGTGGTTTACTTGCAGATGTTTCATTAACCTCACGCATGCGCAGAAGTGTTGCCCGAGCGAGCAAGTAGTAAATCGGTAGCAAAAAAAAATGGAAACCCACCACTGAACAGAGGGAATATTTTGCAAAAGTTATTCTCTAATTCACAACAGGGAAACCCCACAGGGGCAGTAGTAAAGACTGATTGCACTTGAGTCAATTATTTTCTCTGGCTGAGCATACTGTATATTAGCAAGCCAGTGTGGTGTAGTGGTTAAGACATCCAGTGAGATGCCAGGAGGCTGTGAGTTCTAGTCCTACTTTAGGCACAAAGTCAACTGGGTGACTGTTAGATATTAGCATATATCGTGGCAAGTCTCCCCTCTGGTCCGCTGCTACAGCAGGAAACAGGTATCGCTCTGATTGGTCGAGGGGCGTACCCGATCCCTATAAAAGGGGAACCCTCCAACCACAGAGCAAGCTGGATCACTACTACTATTAATAAAGAGCTGATAAGTCACTTCGTGTCCGCAGTCTGTCCTCTCGCTGCCCCGATCTAACATTGGCGACGAGGGTGGGATCGAGAGGCAGATAGGACGAAGAACGCTACCTCCAGAATCTCCGGATTTGATCCAGCCCAGGAATTCGGCAGAAATTCCGGCAGCCATCTCAGATCACCGCAGCGCGGCAAATTCAAACAGAGAAGATGGCGATGCATGCTCCCCCCGCTCCTTTCGACCCAGCAAACGACGAATGGGAAGCCTTCATGATTCGTTTCGAGTGTTTCCTCAAAGTGAACGAATACACGGGGATCACCGACGCGAGGAAGAAAAACATCTTCCTCGGCTACTGCGGAAAGGAAGTCTTCAATACGGCCAGAGACCTCACCGCGCCTACTCCAATACAGGCAGTATCGTGGACGGCGTTGCAACAGGCCCTGCAAACTCATTACGCGCCAAAACCTTCCCGCCATGTCTGCCGCAAGGAATTCAACACGAGGAACCAGAAGGCGGGAGAATCCATAAATCAATATGTTGCAGCCCTACGAAAAGCAGCAACTCACTGCAAGTTCAGGGATCTGGACGAGCACATCTTAGCGCAGCTCATCTGTGGGTTAAGAGACATTTCACTACAAAAGAAGCTGTTGGCAAACCCGAATTTAACCCTACAGATAGCGCTAAACGAAGCAAGAGCATCAGAGTCAGCGGAGAAATCATCGGTGACCATACAACGAGGGGCCAACGTAAACCAGCCAGCACCAAGACAAACCAGAGTACACTACGAGGACACAAGCCCCGACTACGAGAATCCCGAGTTCGAGGACAGTCACATGATGCAGAGCAGTCACTTGAGGCCTGGGGGGAGACCCGGATCCCGCTTGCCGCCCTGCTCAAGTTGCGGAGGGAATCACCCCAGGTCTAATTGTAGGTTCAGGAACGTTGTTTGTTCGCACTGCAACAAACTTGGGCACATCGCACGAGTGTGCCGGAGCGGAGTCCCTGCCTCATGGCAGCCACCCATGTACCGCCAACAGAAGCCCAACCCAGGGACTTGTCGAAATCAGAAAGGGCGCCCAGAGAGAAATCCACAAGTGTATACCCAGAGAGAAAATTCCCAAAGAGCTGAGCGAGCGTATCCCCAGAGAGATTACTCACAAGGAACTGAGCGAGCGTATCCCCAGAGAGAATACACACAAAGAGCTGAAAGAGCGTTCTATCAAGACGCTCAACGAGAGTATTTTCAGGATGTAGACGATGAGATAGAGTTGACCCAGAGAGAGGAGTTGCGAACGTATCTCACCACAATACATCAGGTCCGCCCTAAGCGGCCAAAAAGGCTGAGAGTCACAGTCCTCTTGGAGGGCTCACTTTGCGAGCTAGAAGTTGACACAGGATCGACCCTGACGATTATTTCATGGGCATCCATGAAACAGGCTATCCCTAGCCTCAGAAAGAGCCAACTACGCGCTCCAGACGTCCTGCTACGAGACTACCAGGGGAACCAAGTCCCCATCGTGGGCCAAGGCACATTCCAAATCCGTTTCAAGGACATCGAAGCCCAGCTGCCCGTGACCATCGCCAGCGCACCATTACAGAACCTTCTGGGGCTTGATTGGTTTGAAGCCCTGGGGTTAGAAGTCACCGGAATCAACGCCGTGAGAAACAGCAGCGCTGAACAGATTTTTAAGGAGTTCGAGGATGTGTTCAGCCCCGGTCTTGGTAAGTATGTGGGTAAACCAATATCATTCAAGTTAGACCCCAAAGTGGCGCCAATCCGACTTAAACCGAGACGAGTGCCTTTTGCACTCCGCCCAAAAATAGATAAGGAAATAGATAAGTTAGTGGAGCAAGGAATCCTTGAGCTGGTGGATCACGCGCGCTGGGAAACACCCATCGTGACCCCAGTCAAACCAGATGGATCAGTCCGCATCTGCGCGGACTATAAATGCACAATTAATGTCGCGCTACAACAGAGCGCATATCCTGTGCCTGTAGTACAGCACTTATTGCACTCGTTGGGGCCAGGAAAGGTATTTGCTAAATTAGACATGGCACAAGCTTACCAGCAACTGCCAGTGGATAGCGCCACAGCGGAGGCCCAAACTATAGTGACGCATAGAGGAGCATTCAAATGCAACCGGCTACAATTCGGCGTGAGCATTGCCCCAGGATTGTTCCAGAGCGTCATGGAACGACTTTTGCAAGGGATACCGGGAGTCGTCCCCTATTTTGACGACATCTTGGTGTCCGCTGCAAATGAGGAGCAATTAAATAAAAGAGTCAGAACTGTTTTGGCCAGAATCAGAGAAAAGGGTCTCCGCCTAAAAAAGGAAAAATGCCAAATTAATGTGCCTAGCGTAGAATTCCTGGGTTATAGAATCGATGGTCAGGGAATACACCCCACTTCAAAGAAAATTAAGGCGATCCAGGACGCCCCCACACCACGAAATCCGACCGAGTTGCAGGCCTTCCTCGGACTACTTAACTTCTACAGCGTTTTTCTGAGGCAGAAGGCGACCGTTGCTGAGCCACTACACCGTCTACTCCAGAGGAACGCACCATGGAAATGGGGACGATCCGAAGCTGCAGCTTTCGCCGGGGTAAAGCGCCTGCTCACCACTGACTCACTGCTTGTCCAATACAGCCAGACCCTACCGCTGGTATTGACCTGCGACGCATCACCCTTCGGAGTTGGAGCAGTCCTCAGCCACAGGATGCCCGACGGAAAAGAAGCGCCCATCGCCTTCTACTCCAGGACTCTTTCATCGGCCGAAAGGAATTACAGCCAAATGGACAGGGAAGCGCTGGCTGCTGTAGCTGGAGTAAAACGTTTCCACGAATACCTCTACGGCCGCGATTTTGAACTAATTACAGATCACAAACCGTTGTTGGGACTTTTGGTGGGAAACCGCCCCACTCCGGTCTCCCTTTCCCCACGCATGACCAGGTGGACTGTTTTCCTGGCTGCGTACTCATACAAATTGATTCATCGACCGGGCTCCACTCTCGGACACGCAGACGCACTCAGCCGTTGCCCATTACCTGACATTCTGCCAGACCCCACTCCAGAAGTACCGGTATTGCTCATTGACTGTTTGGACTCTGGACCGGTTTCTTCATACGACGTTGCAAGGTTCTCCTCTAAAGACAATTTAATAAAGCAAGTTCAAACTTGGGTTTGGAGGGGGTGGCCGAAGGGAAACGTGGGCCCGGAATTCAAAGGGTTTTGGTCAAAACGGGACGAACTCTCAGTGTTGCACGGTTGTTTATTGTGGGGGGATCGAGTTGTTATTCCGTATGCGTTACGTAGGAATGTATTAGATACTTTACATGTGGGTCATCCGGGGATTGTTAGGATGAAGGCGTTAGCAAAAAGTTACGTTTGGTGGCCAAACATGGACAAAGAAATAGAGGAGTAGGTGGACACTTGCGACCCATGCCAGGAATCGAGACCAGCACCCCCGGAAGCGCCCGCCACAGAATGGGAGAAACCTAAAGCACCCTGGTCGTGAATACACATCGACTTCGCAGGACCATTCCAAGGTCAGACTTTCCTTATAGTTGTGGATGCATACTCAAAATGGCTAGATGTAGTCCTAATGACTTCAACCACGGCAGAGGCAGTCATTAAGGTTCTACGGCGACTTTTCGCCACCCATGGCCTGTCCAACCTCCTGGTCTCCGATAACGGGCCCCAGTTCACGGCCATGCAATTTGAGACATATCTAGCAGGTCAGGGAATTCGGCACGCCCTCGTCGCGCCATTCCATCCGGCATCAAATGGACAGGCGGAGAGAATGGTACGATTCGCAAAAGTGGCCCTCGCTAGGATGGGTCCAGGTGATTGGCAAACACGCATTGATCATTACCTTTTAATTCAGCATATCACCCCAAGTGCAACGATGGGTAGAAGCCCCGCTGAACTACTCATGGGCCGCCGTCTACGGTCTCACCTGGACCGTCTTCACCCAAATTACTCTGCCACAGCTCCCCCAAAATTTGGTCTTTTAGCATAGGGGATTCAGTATACGCCCACAACTATGCAGGGGGAACATTGTGGATGCCGGCAAAGGTCATTGGCATCACGGGTCCACGATCGTATCTGCTGGAACTGGAAGATGGGCGGAACTGGAAAAGGCACATCGATCAACTTCGGGGTCGCCTAGCGCACTCAGACCTTCGAAACGAAGACGAGATTTTCCTGCCTACAGAAAGTCAGCCACGCGAGAGCCCCATCATAGAAAACTACGACACCTGCGAACCAAGCTCGGAACAAGAAAGCACGCACGAAGCAGAGCAAACCCCAGGCAACGCAACCGAGCAGACTCCGGAACGCCCTAGCAACGAGGGTACGAAACCTCCCGAATGTGGAACGGGAAAAGCATCCGATCCGGAAACCATTTCTGACCAACCAGAACCACGACGTTCCTCCCGAGTAAGGCAACCCCCAGCATACCTAAAAGACTATGTTACCTACCGCAACGTTCCGTCTAGGAGGGGAGGGGTGTTAGATATTAGCATATATCGTGGCAAGTCTCCCCTCTGGTCCGCTGCTACAGCGGGAAACAGGTATCGCTCTGATTGGTCGAGGGGTGTACCCGATCCCTATAAAGGGGGAACCCTCCGACCACAGAGCAAGCTGGATCACTACTACTATTAATAAAGAGCTGATAAGTCACTTCGTGTCCGCAGTCTGTCCTCTCGCTGCCCCGATCTAACAGCCACTTTCTCACAGCCCAAGAAAGGAAGGAAGGAAGGGCAACCTACTTCTGAAAAACCTTGCCAAGAAAATTGCAAGGAAAACACTGATTCAATCCCCTCCCTACCCACCCCCCAAAAAAGAATCCTCATTGACTCTCTCACCTTGTCTATCAGTTTATTTACTTATTTACTTATAGGGTTTGCAAATTGTCAGCATATCACAACTCTCCAATCATTAGAAACTGAAACTAAAAAACAGATACAGGTCGAAAGAAAAGCAACACCGTGCATTGTAATCACATAAACCCAGAAGTCATGACTGTATCATAAAATAAAAATAAAAGCTAGCTCATTTTTTTCCTGCCTAGATTTATATCCTCCCTGTATTGTGTACAATTCAAGGCAGCGTACATAATGTGCTCTCCTCCTATTCTCCCTGTAACACATTTTGTGTTCTTTGCTGCAAGAGGGGTAAGAAATTTGCTCAGGTACTCAGCTTAGCAGTAGCTGCAAAACTATAAGACGGTGAACGGTGTTTGTTTTCTCAATGCAGACTCCGACGCAGGCATCATCTGGGGAGGTGGGGAGAGGTGAAAACCACATTCAGAGTTCTGCATTACCCCTTGTGTTGAAAGAAAGGTTACCTGTGAATTACTCAAGGCTGAGGCACAGCTTAACAAACTATGATGGTAACTTTGATGTCAAGTGCAGTTACACAGTGGTGCTCTCCAGTTGACTAACAAAAGAATGTATAGAAATCGGAAAGAAGATGGGAGAAGGAACAGGGAGAAGAAAATAATGGAAGATGGAAGAGTATCAGTGTTGTGGCCTGCCAGCGGCCAATGGTGTTGGCAGCAGAGCCAGAGAGTGAGGAGGTTGGGGAGGAACATGGGCCAGTCTTGGAGGCTGGGGAAGGCTCGAATGAGGGCTCTGCATCGGAGGCAGAGAAGGGGCCAAGGCCATCTAGCAGTTCTCAGCTGCCTTCGGAGCTAGCCAGCAGTGAGGCAGAGGAACAGCTGGAGCCTGTTCCCAGTGTGCGCATTCACCGAGCTGACAGAAGAAAACAGCAGCTAAGAAATCAGGGTAGACTTGGGAGTAAAGCCACAGGTGGACGGTAAATGGCCCCTCCCATAGGAAATAAAATAGGAGCGAAAGGGGAGTAGGCTTTTGCAGGAAACAATTCATTCATTTGTTCGTTCATTCATTTGTTCCAGGAGTGTGAAGATCTGTCCATGAATTTCGGAGACTTTGTGCCAAGTCTTTCCTTGCACAGCACTGAGTTTGGAAAATATTTAAATGATAGCTTTCCAAGCTAGATAAAATCTGTGGTTCGTAAATTCACCTTTGAAAGACTGTCTACCAGGTCTTTGCTGAATGTGAATGAGAGGAATTCACATTTGTTTAATAAAAGGGGTTTTGTTGGGACCAGGAATCTGCTTCGTACTTTTTGGGGAAGCTAGGACAGAACAATCAGATAGCTGTGTTTTTTAAGCAAACCAGGATATAGAACCCCCCCCAAACAGATCTGGGTTATAGTTAGAAAATTGGTCAAACACCAAGAAGACCTGTATTCAAATCACAGCCATTCAGTCTGGAGAAAAACTACAGGGAAGCGGCTAGATCTGCTGCCTTGAATTTTAGAGGATTTAAGATCTACAGGTAGTCCTTGACTTATGACCAAATTCATCATTAAGCAAGGCATCATGTGACCACACCTGATTTTGCAAACACGTTTTGCTGTGATTCTTGAGCAAGACATGTGACTCTCCACCTTCCCTGCCGACTTTCTCTATTGACTTTGCTTGTCAGATGCCAGCTGGAAAGAAAGCAAATGGCAATGGTATGTCTTGGGCTTAGACTTAGAATGACTTTATTGTCACTTGAAATGTAGACTAATTGGCATCCATTAAAATGAACTTTCATGGCATGCAGCTCTCAAAGGGTCACCACCTCTAATATACACAACGTAAACATGACAAAATAAATAAATATGTTTTTTTTTTGCATATATCCACACATACATCGTATGACAAATATCGTATGATCCCAGGATGCTTCCATTGTTGTGAATCTGAACCAACTGAACCAAGAGCCCAGATTGAGGTCATGTGACTGAGGGATTGCTGCCCTGGTTGTACAGGTAGTCCTCAACGTACAGCAGTTCATTTAGCGACCCTTTGAAATTACAATGGCACTGAACAAAAAGTGAGTCATGACCGTTTTTCACACTTATGACCATGGCAGCATCCCCTTGGTCAGGTGATCAAAATTCCCGTCGCTTGGCAACTGACTCACATTTAAGTTGGTTGCAGGGTCTTTTGCAACCTTCTTCTGTCAAGCAAAGTGAAGGAGGAAGCCAGATTCACTTAGTAATCGTGCTGCTAAATTAAAGCTCTGGCGGGATGGTGGGGAATGGACAGCTGGTCATTGGCATTCTTTCAGCCTGCTGTCTGCAGGGAGTATAAATCCTTCCATTCCCCCACCATCCTGTCAGAGCTGAAGAAGCTTCTTGGGATGAGAAGGGAAACGTCTTCAATGTAAAAACAAGAAAGTCCAGTTGCCTCTTGAAAAAGCACCTTTGGGACAACCACGACCTGGATGACTGAGAATCTCCATAGACATTTTACTAACTTAACAACTGTTGTGATTCACTTAACAACTGTGGCAAAAGAGCTTGTAAAATTGAGCAAAGGTCTCTTAACAGCTGTTTCACTTAGCAATTTGGACTCAATTGTGGTCGTAAGTCAGGGGTGGGTTCCTGCCAGTTCTAAACTCTTCTATAGAAGAGGTTCCACAATTCTACAGTGTTGTTTAGAACTGGTTCCAGCTCCCTCCCCCCACCCATCCGCACATCATCAAGATGAAGAGCGAGAGGAGGAATTCTGGGAGTTGAAGTCCACAAGTCTTAAAGCTGTCAAGTTTGAACACCCCTGGGGATTTTTTTTCTAAAGGGTTAGGGATGCAAGGGTCTTGTAACTTGACAGCTTTAAGACTTGCGTGCTTCAAATGCCAGAGTTTCTCAGCCAATATTTTGGTTGCTAAGCAAGAGCGTTGTTAAGTGAGCTTCACCACATTTTACAAGTTGGCCATTCCCACCCAGTCACATGGCTGGCAAGCCACTCCCACCCGGTCACATGTCTGCCAAGCCACTCCCACTCAGTCACATGGCTGGCAAGCCACTCCCACCCGGTCACATGGCCGGCAAGCCACTCCCACCCAGTCACATGGCCAGCAAGCGACTCCCACAAAGCAGGCCACACCTACAAAAGAGGTTCTAAAAAAATTTGAAACCCACCACTGTCGTAAGTCGAGGTCTACCTGTAATTTCAAAGACTGGTCTTAAATCACTTTTCCCAGTGCCAAAGTAATTTCAAACCCTCACCCAATGAATGGCTGTACTTTCAGAACTACCTGTAGTCCAACATCATAACTGCTACACCATACCAATCTCCCAGTACTCCATAGGTGAGTTGCCTCTTCCGTAATTGAGGTCTCTTGAAACTGGGTGGAATTCAGCTTTCCGTCTGAGTGCTAAATTTTCAGATGAAACTAGAGGTTGGCAGGCAGAGGAAAGAATTGATATAGCAGCTGTTGTTCTTGCAATAATACTAAATTTGCAGCAAGATAATGTTTTGCCACTGGGGAAAAAAAGAGTAGGGTTTTTTTTGTTTTGTTTTTTTGCAAATTGGGACACTGGAGTGGGGAATTCACAACTATAAAGTATGATCTCACCTGCAAGGCTAAAATAGGAGGCGTCTTTCCTTCGGGCCATTTAAAATAGCGAGGGGAAAAGGGGGGAAATTATCTGTTATGTCTTTTGTCTAAACTTCACTGTTAAAGAGTAGACAACAATGTAGAGAAAATGTATGTAAAGCAGGAGGGAAAGAGTATCTGGTAGGGCATGCTGACCATCAAAATAGTAGAGTGGAGTGGAGTGGAGTGGAGTGGAATGGAATGGAATAGAATAGAATAGAATTATTTATTGGCCAAGTGTGATTGGACAAACAAGGAAATTGTCTGAGAGTATATGCTCTCAATGTACATAAAATAATACATTCATCAAGAATCTTAAGATACAACACTTAGTGATAGTCATAGGTTACTAATAAGCAATCAAATCATACTAGGAAACAAGTAAATCAATATAAATTGTAAAGATACAAGCAACATGGTTATAGTAGTCATAAGTGGGAAGAGATAGCTACTCGGACAGGGAGTCCTCGACTTACAACCTTTTGTATAATTACATCACTGAAAAAAGTAATTTATGATTGGTCCTCGGATAATCACAGTGTCCACACAGTCATATGATCTAAATTCAAGTATTGGCCAATGGCATATATTTACAATGGTTGTAGTGTCCCAGGGTCACGTGATCGCCATAGACAGATTGTCACACTGTTATCTGAATCATGATGCTTTCCCTTCTGTTTAAGCCAAAAGTATAGCTACAGCATATATCTGTGATTTATGCTCCTTGTTTGGAGTGGGGATCTGGAATATAATTCATAACCATTTTTTCCTAGAGCTTCTCTCTAAGGGAAGCAAGCAAGAGGTTGACATAAAGGCCCCTAACCATTAAAGAGCTCCAATAGATTCCTGATTTTTCATTCTGTCTCTTAAGATCCCCTTTATTGTCATCAAGTAGAATTTTGACTCTACCTTACAGAACAGAACTTTCAATGGGGGGAAAAAACAAATTGGGGGAGGGCCTGATTTATATTGCTCTGTGAAAGAAGGAGATGAAGAATGGGAAGGAGTAAGAAACAGCAGCGAGTAAACATGGTTTAAACCACTTAAGCACAAAGAACAAATTATCGCATGGGACCTAAGGAGAAAAAGAAGAATGACATTAGAAGTAAGAGCAGTAGCAATAAGAGTAAATTAAGCCCAGGTTTCCTTTGTAAAGAGATGGCGTATTGAATGGAGGTTTTAAAGTGCAATGAAAATGTTCTCTTCCTTACTTTGAGGGATCTAATTCCCTGGGGTCTCTAGACCCAAAGGCTCAGTCTTCTGAGGCAGCTGCCATCAACTCAGCTGTAGCACTTACCAAAGAATCCTGCCAGGATGGGACTTTTAAACTATTAAAAATGATTTTGTATTTAGACAATGCTTATTAACTGGGATGCTGTCGCTCAGTGGCTAAGATGCTAAGCTTGTAGATCAGAAAGTTTGGTGGTTGGGTGATTTGAATCCCTTGTGCCACGTAAGGGAGTGAGCTCCTGTTACTTGTCCCAGCTTCTGCCAACCTAGCAGTTTGAAAGCATGTAAAAATGTGAGTAGAAATCCAAGTAGATCTTTGGTGGGAAGGTAACAGTGTTCCATGCACCTTCGGTGTTTAGTCATGCCAGCCACAGGACCATGGAGACGTCTTCGGACAGCACTGGCTCTTCGGCTTTAAAAATGAGATGAGCACTGCCCCTAGTAGTGGCCAATGCAAGTAGAGAGAAGACCAAAGAGACTTGTGACTGGGGTCAGGCGTGGTATGGTCCATGGGGAGTTGCAAACAGTCAAATATTAGCACTTGAGGATCCAAGTCATGCAACCTGAATATCTGAACTATTATTATAAATTTGCTTACTTTCAGGCTCACGGAGCCAAAACTTGAGTTTCATGAGCACTGGGAAAATATCGTTCAAAAATAATTGGGTTGTGGGAACTTGTAAAACAAACAGAAATTGTTCTCCTCATGGGCAAAGCTGTCTCATCCTTCCCTAAAGAACTTGTTCTTATTCCCAAAATCTAGTGGGTTAAGAAGGATCACGTCACAGGCTCCATCTCCCAGGCATTCTATTACAAAGGAAGGGTGAAATCATGTTGTCAGCCAAGCATGTAGCATTTGTGGGTTTGGAAAAAAATATTCTCCGATACATGGCAACGAGAAAAGCTCCTGAATTTGTAAACCATATGGCTTTAAAGCCTTTATTAATTTAGTCTTTTTTTTTAAACAAAGCCTGAGAAAACATTTAACATACCTGTCATTTATCACACATCGTACTATTATCAAGTTCAACTAACTGTTCATTGCACTGAAATAATAATTAGCATCTTCTTTTTTCAAAAATAGATATAGGTTGGGTAGCTATTGGCAATGAGCCTTTGGTTTTACATGAACCTTTAGTCTTTCCTGTGTCAGTCTGTTGCTACATTGTCCCACTGTTGGGCATTGGCGCACACACGTTTAATGTTCTACTGTTCACTCATGTGTTTTCATTTGCTAATTGGAACCACATAGTTGTGAATGTTTTTGCAAGCTTGAATTGCTTATCCATTTTCCTGAAAGAAATGCTAATTGCCCTCCCAGATGTAGCCTTTCACCCCATTTAGTCTGGACACTGGAGAAATAGAAAAAAAGATTAAATGGGGAGGAATCACCACGCATGGCTACATCTGGTTCCTATTTCCTTCGTCCATAGGAACGAGTTCACCTTGTATGTCACATTGTCTAATTGGATAAGGACACGTCAAAAGCACAGTCTCCCCGAACCATTTAAGGAAGTGCTGATCTGAACTGATTCTTCTTTTCATGGAACACTTGATTGGATATGAATGTTGGGCAAAATAATCTAGACCAATCTCTGCCATGGCAAGAGTCCACAATTAACAGAATCTCAAGCAATTAGCTAGGCTCAATTTAATTATCTCTGCTGATAGAAAAGGGGTGGTGGGATTTGGGTTTGTCAAGCATGTATGAGAAAATAAGTATAAGTATAAATATAACATACAAACATATAAGTATAGGCGGGTATACGTAAGAAATGAATACAAATAAATGGGATGGCAGGCACGCTGGTGTACTTATGTACGCCCCCTTACAGACCTCTTAGGAATGGTGTGAAGTCCACGGTAGACAGTTTAAGGTTAAAGTTTTGAGAATTAGAGGATGTAACAACGGAGTCAGGTAGTGCTTTCCAGGCGTTGACCACTCTGTGGCTGAAGTCGTATTTTCTGCAATCAAGTTTGGAGTGGTGTACCTTGAGTTTGTATCTGTTGCTTGCCCATGTATTATTGTGGTTAAAGCGGAAGTAGACATTGACAGGTAGGACGTTGTAGCAGACAATTTTGTTTATCAAATGGAAAGTGGAAAGCTGACTGCCCGGGTTTAAGACCTGAGTGCTGTGTGATGGGATGAGCTCTTGTACTTGCCCCAACTCCTGGCCATTTAGTGGTTCAAAAGCATGCAAATGAAAGTGGATAAATAGATACCACTTCAGCCCAGAAGGTTACTGTGTTCCATATTGTCTTTCTGGGCACATGATGATAGAAGCATCTCTCAGACACCACACATTCCCTTGGCTGAGAGTTGGATATGAGCACCAATCCTTCATGACCGGACAGGGGAAAACTTCAAATATTTTAGTGACAGAGAGTCCACCATCTCCCACAACTCAACTCCCGGAGATAAGCTGTTTCATTGACTAATTATTCTCACTGTCAGAAAGTTTCTCCATAGTTCCAGGTTGGATCTCTCTTTAGTGAGCTTCCACTCAATGCTTCTTGTACTACCCTCAGGAGTTTTGGATAGGGGGAAAAAACTACCAAAGCAATCTATCCTATGTTGGAGCATTTACCATTAAAGAAGACGTGTATAGAGGGCATGTTTTGTTAGACACTGTCCAGTCATTTCTCTAGTGGTGTGAACCCCATCTTCTCACACTTTGGATGCATTGTAAGAACAGCTCACAATTAAGTGAGAATAGTCAAAAAATTGTCAAAAAATTGTCAAAAATAGGGGAAGCGGTGGCTCAGTGGCTAAGACACTGAGCTTGTAATATCAGAAAAGTAATGTAACGGAGTGAGCTCCCATTACTTGTCCCAGCTTCTGCCAACCTAGCAGTCCAAAAGCACGTAAAAATACAAGTAGAAAAATAGGGACCACCTTTGGTGGGAAGGTAACAGCGTTCCGTGAGCCTTCGGCATTTAGTCATGCTGGCCACATGACCATGGAGACGTCTTTGGATAGTGCTGTCTCTTGGGCTTTGAAACAGAGATGAGCACTACCCCCTAGAGTCGGGAACAACTAGCACGTATGTCCGAGGGGAGCCTTTACTTTTACCTTAGTCAAAAAAAAATCTATGAATGGAGACCAGCACAATTGCATGGATGGAGACAATGACCAGCACAAAACAAGAACACGTGCCTGGTTGTGTATGGCTTTTTAATTGTTGATGGCCAGCTAGTAAGTTGTTGGCTGTTGTTTCCTTCTGCTGCCAAATGCTTGTTTCTTATATGCTCCCAGGACTTGACAGCAGAAGGAAACAACAGCTAATGACCAAAGAATAGTGCATCAACAGCCCAATCAACAACTAAAAAGACACACACAGCCAGGCACTACATAAATACTATGCATAGAATAGCTCACTCTCTGGTGAGAGGAAAGTTCCCTAAGGATGGGCCATTCCAGTACAAGACCAAAAGCTCGGAAGACTAAATGACTGACCCAGATTGGATCCTGCAACATTATTCTGGGACATGTATATTTGCCTTCATTCGTTACTTTTTGTCTTCCTCACAAATCCTTAAAATTGCCATTTATGAGCTACTCATAGGATCTCCTTTGAATATTCTTGCCATGCCTTTCTCATGTCTGCTATTTTAATAGATTGCTGTTTTTAAAGAAGCGTATCGCTATACCTTTGATTGGATGATTTATATGGACTCTAGATTTATTGAACAGCATCACCGGAGCTATTAACTATAGGGCAACTATTAACTATAAGACAACTAATAAATCTTTGGAAGAAAAATACATTGTAGATTTATTTCCTGGTATCAGTGATGCTGAAATTCAAGAGTACATCCTATATCGGTTATTGACCATAATAAAATATTCTGTTCTGGTTTTTTTGGAGTAGAGGACATTAAACCTTTGTGTTCCTGTAAGTCCCATGTGACTCTTCAACATTTCCTTTTTCCTTTTTAATGTAAAGCATACATGAGTTTTCTGGTGGCAAAAAAAAGCTGGGTGTTTTTTTTTTCCCTTAAGCACTCAGCAGACATGACTGTCAGTCTCTTGCATTTATATTTAGCACAGTGCTGATGGAATTTGAACTTGTTTCTAAAGCACCTGGAGTGTTTTCATTCGAAGAATGATTGTTCAGTATCTTGGATGAAAATCTCGAGAGTAAAGGTCGCAGAAAGTTAAAGTGGTGCTTTCTATTAAAGTTGTCTCCAACTTAACGTGCGTTAGAAACCCTGCCAAGGGTTGTGATGATATGCAAATTTATTTAGGTTTAATTGGTTATTCAATTAAAAGCCAGTTGGTAATGGACTAAGAGCCTTTAATCAATCGATAACTCTAATTATACTGTCATTCCAGTATCCACTGCCTTCCATCAAGGAATTAAGCAATATTTCAAAATGTGTTTTGTTTCAACCAAATGGACCGTTAATTGAAAGCAGTTCTTTCTCGCATGAATACCTGTGTTCTTTTTAGCGCTGGGTAGGGCAGGGTGGGGGAGAGACAGAAATAGATTGGACTACTGTTTGGGAACCTAGCAAAGCCCTTTCCTTACTAACTCTTAAACGTTTACCCTTACTTTCATCATTTCCCTTGATAATAATTTCTGTCTTTGGCAATGGCCCTATGCTATTTATATAGTGAAGCCCATTCCTGCCAATAGCCTTGGCAGCAGATAACAGTTCAGTAAGGAAATGTTCCGAAATTTGTTGAAAAACTTTGCATGGCGGCAACATAAATGTTTTTGCATTTCTTTATAAAGACTGCATCTCTGTTTTAGCAGCCAATGTAAAGATCTGAGTCACGTTGACACAGGGTTAAACATGATATGGTATTAATCCTTATCTAAAAGCATCCAACGGTTGGCAATTAATTCTGACATTCATGTTATTTTTTATATATAAACTTTGCATCGTGTATTTTGTTCATTTGCTCACCTTGCCTCCTGGTGTCCACATGGACAGGTCCATGCAGAGTCATTGAGATATAGTCCTCAACTGATGACCACGATGGAGCTGAACATTTTGGTTGCTAAGCAAGACAGTGAGTTCTGATTCATTTTACAACCTTTCTTGCCACAGTTGTTAAGTGAATCGGTGCAGTGGTTAAGCTAGTAATATGATTGTTATGTAACTCTGTCTTCCCTGTTGACTTTTCTTGTCAGAAAGTCATAAAAGGTGACCATATTACCCTGGGACACTGCAACTGTCATAAATTTGAGTCAGACGCCAAGTGCTTGACTTTTGACTTTATGACCATGGGGGTGGTGCAACAGTTGTAAGTGTGAAAAACAGTCATAAGTCCCTTTTTAAAACCCATTGTAATTTCAAACTGTTCCTTACCTCAGTCAAAATAATGAAAATGACATTGGGCCTCTGCAACCTTTTGTACACATGTGTAATGTCACAACACACATATAACAGGGGTATAGTCATCCAGGTCACGATTGTCCCAGAGGTGCTTTTTCAAGTGGCAACTGGATTTCCTGGTTTTCCATTGAAGATGTTCAATGGAACATCTCATCCAAGAAGCTTCTTCATCATTTGCATCCTTGTAGTGAGTTATTGAGGTCACCTGGAGGTTTATCTGTGTCATAGGAGTCACCTGAGAGGTGCAAATGGATGTGGAGCCTTCTTGGAACTGTTGAAAGGACAGTGTTAATGACTCATTAAGAGGATGCAAATGACCAGCTGTCTGCAAGGAGTATAAATCCTTCCATTCCCCCACCATCCAGTCAGAGCTGAAGAAGCTTCTTTGGATGAGAAGCGAAAAGTCTTCAAAGAAAGTCCAGTTGCCTCCTGAAAAAAGTACCTTTGGGACATTACAGGAGTTTTCTGGTCATTGACCGTAATGAGGAATCTAGCTCTAAAAGGGTGGTATTTGCGCTGCAATGGCACAATATTGCTTTAATCATTTGACACCCCCCCTCCCATTGCCGGCTCCCTCCCAGTAGACACCTCTCTGTTCATGCAGTCTCCTTGGCAACAATATGGAAGTGATTTGCCAATGTCTTCTTCGAAGGTGTTCTTATTGACTTCTCAGTCTAACTTACAGCCCTGGGATTTTATAGAGGTCTCATCTCTAAGCATTAACCAGATCTGACCCTGCTTAGCTTTTACAAGATCTGCCAAGTCAATTAAATCAGGAATAATACAGCCATTTATATTTAAAAGTCTGACCGAGAGATGTGGCCTTAATGATTTTATAATATGAGAAAAAGAAGAAAGAAGTGAACAAAACTCCAAAGGAATTACAAACTAAAGCACATTCTCTTACTTGCTAATGACGCCTATGAATACAGCTTGTGTTTTTTTAACTATATTTTCCAAAACTCCTAAGCAGAAGTGGGTTCCAGCAGGCACTACTGCCAGTTTACGTGTGCTTGATGTGTGCTGCATGCACACGCACAGTGTTATTAAAATTGAAAAACAAGATGGCAGCATCAATGGTGGCATCTGGGGAACTGGTTCGGGGGTGTGGCAGGCCTGGGTCGCTGCCGTTTCCAGCGACCCAGGCCACCAAACTACTACCAGTTTGACCAAACTGGGCCAAACTGGTAGGAACCCACCACTGCTCCTAAGAGAAAAATTGAAGATCCACTTATACAGTACGTATGATATGATTCCCACTTAGCACACATCAAAATGCAAAAGGTGAAGTTTATGCAATTTGCAAGGAAAGATCTAAGATTCCCCTGTCTCCTGTCCAAAGTCTACTTAGGTTTCCTCACAACTATTTACAAAGACAACGTATGTTGACAACTGCATTCATCTCTGTTCATGCCATATATCCACATTAGCCTTTACTTAAGCAATCAAAACACAGGTAATTAAAGGCTACAATGTCTTTAATCAGCTGATGAGTAAGTCAGCCAATGGACAAAGGCTGTGTGTCCTCTTTAACATGACTCAAATCTGTTTTGATCCCTGCTGGGCCACTTGTTTTTGGGGAGCAGAAAAGGAAACATTCAAGACAAACCTCCAACACCGAGCAGACATCTCTGTAAATAAATGAATTTTGAAAGGGATAAAGATAGCGCTGTTCCGGTTTAAGTCGAAACTCACCCTGCTTGCTGTATTTATTGAGTTTTTAGAACAAACAAACACAAGCACCGCCTGAATGAAGCTTTCGTATCAAAGCTCTTCATGAACTCTCACAAGATTAAAGTCAACATTTAAGTATCCTATGCCTTAAAATGGCATATTTGAAGTTAAAGCACCCAGACAGGGCTGAAGTTACTACTCCTCTACTCATAATAGAATTCCTTATGCCACCAGGCTTGAAATTCTGGGCTTGGACTATCTGGAATTATGCCGCCTGCTGTCTAAGCATAGTACACAAAATTGTCCGTTACAATATCTTGCCTGTCAACGACTACTTCAGCTTCAAGTACAATAATACACTGGCAATAATCGATACAAGGTAAACCGCTTCAAACTCAATTGCAGAAAATACAACTTCAGGAACAGAGTGGTCAACGCCTGGAATGCTCTACCCGACTCTTTTGTTACATTCTCAAACTCTCACGGCTTCAACCTCAAACTGCCTACCGTCGACCTCACACCATTCCTAAGAGGTCCATAAAGGGGGCATGCATAAGCGCACCAGTGTGCTATTGTCCCTGTCCTACTATTCCCATTTATCTGTATTTACTTCTTTTGTTCCTGTTTATGTTCATACCTATTCTTGTTATCTTGTACATGTTTGACAAACAGACAGACAGACAGACAGACAAACAGACAGACAGACAGACAGACAGACAGACAGACAGAAGAGAATCATTATTATTCTCATGTCCTGTTCTAAGCACATTGGGCTGCAAGCATGCTCCACAGTTTTCAGTCAGCAGCTACGGTGTCCCCATCCTTCCATTTAAGGTTGATGTTTTTCAGACCTCCCTGAAATGTTTGGCGCCAGTTCTCTTTGGCCTTCCTCTTTGTCTCTGACCATCTGGTGGTTTCCAATGAATTGCAATCTTTGCTGGACGTTGCTCACTCATGCGGAGCACATGTCCAGCGAAGCACATTCTCTGTTCTGTCACTATCTCAGAGAGTCTTCAGGAATTACTTCTTTATAGAATCTCCTCATTTGTGACATGGTCCTACTATTAGATACCAAGAGACTTTCTGAGACAGCATTGTTGGAAGACCTTGTGCTTATGAATAACTAGCCAATAATCCAGCGTTGCCTGAGTATTTATTTATAGGGAGAAACTGTCGAGACCAAGGTAATTTCTCATGTTGAATTTTGCCCCTTACCAGAGGGAGCCCCCTTGTGGAATATTGTGAAGCTGTTACTATGACAACTCCACTGCACTGTGCAGTAGAAGCCATTTTACGGCAGTACAGTAAAAGTCATTTAAGGCACAAGAGGATGTATCTTAACAGAACATACATCCTGAGGGGTTTTAGGGGTATCTTACAGACACACACATATTTGTTTCCAGAAAGTAAGTCATTTGTGTACCAAGTTTGGTTGAAATTGGTTGAAATTGGTTGAGGAGTTCCAGAGTTATGCTGGAAAACACACACACACACACACACACACACGTAGTATGACAATGGCATTAAATAATCTGATCTTGATTTATGATGGATATAATCCATGCTGGGTGCATTTGAATAGGCAGTTACTTTACCTATTCAGCATTTCACATCTGCTACTGTTCCCCCCTCTGTATCCATGATGCTATCAAGGTATTCAAATTGTTCCACCCTTTTTAAGACCTGTCCTCCTAACTCAAGGTGTTGTCAACTTGAACATTGTCAACTTGCCTCAGCCATCCTAAATATTCCTGGCCATTGCCAAGATGCATGATTTCAGAAGTATACACCTTCCAGTACGACAATAATGTGTCCATAACGATGTGTGTGAATACGTGCATGTGTTTCTCTTTGCATGTATATAAATCTGTTGCTTTTTTCCCCCTCAGGGGAGAACTAATAGAGAGATGTTCTCTATCAACAGAAATAAATAATGACATAAATATCAAGAACTCAATGGAACCCAAGGACAATCACACTGCTTCAGGCAAAAGAAGAAGAAAAAACATCTGTGTAGTCTACTGTCCTGGCCCCAACAGTCAACAACAATAAGCCCAACAGTTGAACGTGAAGGCAATTACCCTTTTCCACTCAGGTTCTCCAACAGCTGATACAAAGAGTCATGCTATCTTTGATACTGACGGCAATAAACTAACAACAACCTTAAGTTTTTCTACAACAGTATAGTCAGCTTAGCTTCCAAGTCTAAACAAGGTCTAAATAGATGTTGCCACCTAATGAGGACAATTGGCAATGGCTAACAAAATTGGAAGAAGTCCTGCTTCTCTAGGCTGAAGCATATAGATGCCAACTGGCTATCTAACAGGGTACCTTTTGCTCTGCTGGTGACCCTTCTCTGGAAAGCTACCTTCACTCACACCCATTTCAGAAACCTTCTATAGATCTGTTTCTCTACCAAGAGCTTTCATGACTGTCATAAATATATATCTAGATGGATTACTATGCACATGCTTTAATGCACTTAATTGATTATTAAGAATTAGTTGTAACGGTTGCATTTTATTCTACTTCAAAGTGCCTATTATTTGCTTTTGTGCAAGGCAAATAGCACAGAAATTGCTTCAATAAATGAAGACCTGTAAGTACCGAGCACCCTAAAGTTCAAAAATTGTCCAGCCTTAGTCAAATTCCAGGGTTATGCCTACATTTTAAGATCGCTTTGTCCTGCAATGACTTTTCTGGTTAGTGTGAGGATGATGTGCAAGCAGCTTATGGAAATGATTTTACTTAATCAGCTTGTCTGGTGGTTGATAGACATACCTGATATAGGAGATCAATTTAGAATCTTACAACTTACCTGTGATCTTTTGGGAAGGATTCATCCAGCATCTGATACAGCCATGAGGTAAGACATCTAGATGACCAACCGTGCTAGTGGAAAGGCAAATTCTTAATCTGGAATAAAGAACGTGTATAATCCCAGTAAGTAATTATTGGGCAATTACTATAAGAAGATATTACTCAAAGAAGGCCAGATAGTCTTTTGATTCTTATGCCCATGTAATTTCAATCAGCTATGCTCTGCTAATTTCCAGTTGTTCTATATTAATCTTTAGCTACAGATAGGAAATCTGATTTATAAGCAAAATGACAATATAAGAAAATGTTCTATGTTTCATCATAGGACTGGAACAAAAGCTACCATAAATATTACTGACCATTTCCAATGTGCATTATTTCAGAAATTGGTATAATTCTAAGAACTAAAGGGGGGTTTATCATATCCACACTGCAAATCAGGAATTCAAAGTGAGAGAGTAACCTTTTTATGTTTTGATAATAAGATCAACACTTTCAAACTCAACAGTATTCAAAAGCACTAGTACTATTAAACACTTACAGAATAACATGTTTCAGAATTTATTGAACCAAAACAAAACCTTTACTAAAACCCTAGAAGATGAAGATATATCTATCTATCTTCATATCTATATATCTATATTGAATAGAACAACTTGGTAATATTTTCAAGGAGTTCCTTCCACAACAATAAACCACAAGGGGATTTCTTTCAATAAATATTGTAAGTTTTGACTGCTCAATGTTTTTTATATATTATTGGCCTTTTATTGTAAACAGTGGGCAAGTTCATAAATAATGCTAGGTTAAAAATTAGCTTGGCTGGTTTATGGCTCAAAGTATTATCTGAATCCAGCAACTATGAATAGTTTATGCTTCCATACATTCTGGCAATTCAAGCAAAAGGGTCAGTTTTGTAAACTATGGTTCAGCCAAGTATAATTTAATATGTACAAAGTGAAATGGTTTCCTTTAAAAAAGACCCATTTTAATAGTAATGCTACTGCTTGGTTACAAACATGGACAGAATCTGCTTGAGAAAGGAGCAGAACTAAAGATTAATGGACAGTTACTCAACAATTCTGTTTTGAGGACGAGAACGGAAACAATAGAAGACTTAGATAACCCACAGATGGGTACTTTGGTCTTGTGCTTTTTTACAAAAGAAAGCAAAGCATTAAAATATGATTGCAATTGGATTCTAATTAACATTTGAAAGGCTTTGGAAATAGAAAGATGCTCTGAAAAAAAATGAAATCACAGCATTCTCTGGAAATATACAGATGCTGCCATATATAAAATACATCTGGAAAACTGGATGTAGTTAGCATCTAAGCCATAACATTTTTTTTCCAGTTTTTGCTAATGTACAGTGTTTTTAAGCAGATTGAAGTCTGCAGAAATTAACATCTGGCCTGTCTATCCATCTGTTGTGGGTTGTTAATTAAGAGGGAAAAATTAAGTTCCAGGATTATTATTAGATCTATTTTAACATTTAAAATAACTAAATGCACATCCATTTTTAACTTCAGAACTGGTTGATCTAAATGAAATCATGTAGTTGCATTCGGAACACGCTGCACTATTGCAGCTGCCCCATCTCAAATAAAAGATTTCAGAGAGAAGGAAAAGAAAAAGGCACCCCTAAGAATTAACAGGTAAAAGAAGTTTTGTATGTTTCTTAGTTTAAAACATCTGTAGATTTTCGTTCACAGAAAATTGAAGTTTATTAAACAATTTATGCTATAGAGTGAATGAACAGAAGCATCTCTGAAAGCCGACTACCAGTTGGAAGCAGGATGAAAACTGCTTAATCTCACAACACATGGGCAGACTCAACCATACTTTCAGCTAGGCAACTGGGAGCTTCCTAGAGCAAGCTAAATCCAAAAATGCTAAAGAATTCTTGAAATTTGATATTCGGAAAAAAGAAATCAGACATCAGTAGATACATAGAGGTAAGTCATATTTAAACACAAACATTAAAAACCTAAGAAGTAAACAAAAAAAATCTGATAAGCAATCAATACCCAGATAAGCAGGGATTAACACCAGACAAACAACCAAGCTGAAAACAATACCCTATTGGTTTTTAGGAAAAGGAAATGATGCCCAAGGGAAAAACATCACCACCCAACAACCTGGCAGGGCAAACCTCTGTATAAAAACAGAGAACACACCTCACACTCACTTGCACTAATGATGTTACCTTGTTAGCTAGTGAAATATCTGCAAGCAAACAACCAAGCTCAGAGACCACCAAGGACTCCACAATGTGCTTCCTTTATCATGGAAAGAAAACAACCTGAGTCATTTAAAAATGTTGGGCTTCAATCCAAAATCTGCTTGGACAGTTAGGAAATCTGCAGACTGACGGGTCATATCTTACAAGAAAACCATAGCAGCTGCTTAAGAAGAATTATTGGCAGTGCTAAAACAGACTCAACAGTAATTATTATGAGAACTTCTAAAGCATCCAAAGGATAAGGAAGAAAATCCTCTTTCAATGAAATGAAAACTTTGGAGAAATCCAACGGCAGCATGATTGGAAAACACCAAACAGTTCAATGAAGTTCAAGCATGTTGCATGTGTACCCAAAGCTGACTATTAAATGGAAAAGGAAACTAGTAAGAAATAAATGAATGGGAAAAAAGCACAACTGCATGATATTATAATGTTGGTGGACGTTCACCTCAACTTCCATTCATATTATTTCAATCTTTGGTGTCTCTCACCAAAGAGAATTGAAATGCATGACAATAAAAGGAACATCTTGGTAGGTCTATGAGAAGATTTGATTTCAAGAGTCCATCTGAAGGCCATTAAATCAAACCTTCCCATCAAAATAAAGGGGATGCATCAAAACAAATTGGGGGTCTTTGAATCAATGTAAAGTTTGAAGGGGTCTTCAAAACTTATTTCACCTGACTTAGAATAGACATTCAGTTCCATTTTAATTTAGTTATTTACTTTGGTAATTTGTAGTCCATACATCTGTTCTGCGGTAGAAGTTCTGCGTAGCTCATGGGAACCTTGCTCTCACAACACATGTCTACCGTGTTTACCTTTTTAATGATCCGACTTAACGTGAACTCCACTTTATGAATGCCGGGAGAGGGGATCATTGCACGAGGAATAAAAATAACTTCAACTGAGCAGACCAAACCGAAGCCAAATCTACCAGTCGACAAGCTTGTAAAATATTTATGAAATTCAACAGTGTCTTTGTTACTGAATGCCTCCTCTGTGGTCTTGGGGGTTTTATTTTAATACAAAACAAGCAGGAGACAGACATACAGACATAAACACATGCTAAATTCTATCCAAGGGAGGCTGTTTTCATTGATTCCTGCCTCCCCCAGATTTTAACAGCCATGCCCGTGTATTGCTACAAGGTAGTGTTTTTTTCTGAGTGTCTAATGATTATCTGAACATATTATCCTTCAGCACAAGAAAGACCAAACTCTTGACAGATGTGAAGTTATATTATATTATGTCCCGCAATCCTCCTTTTCATATGACCAGCACTTTATTGTCTAAAGATGGTGAGTTAAGTCTGTCTGGCTATATTTTTTTTAAGTTTCAATTTTGCATGGCTCCCCTGTTCATTAGTCGCCTGATTTGTGTGTGTGTGTGTGTGTGTGTGTGTGTTTCTTTTTCCCTTCCCTTTAGCTATCTGCGTGCTGGAAGGGGGGGAAGGGCATTAGAAATAAAGATTGTATTTCAGCTGAAGACAGAGTGAGCACAAAAGCTCCCCTAATTATGTTACTAATTACTTGAATAGTCTTCCATTTGACAATATAATTACACCAAAGAAGGGTGAAATGTCTCAATTACCATGGAACGAACTGGGATTTGTTTTCATTCCAGAATTCATAGACTATGAAGCTGGATGAATAAACTTCACATGCGCTCCAGAGGGCAAGCAAACTCTCTAAAAATAGTCATTCTTTCCAACACTATTTTGGGTTGTTGTTAAAAGCAATAACAATAACGTTCATAGGCATCTGCTTTTCATTAAATGCATCAGACCTCTCAACTTCAGGATCTGTTCATCTCCAAGCTTTATGTTTAATTTTCTTTGCCTTCCTTTTGTGATCTTGCATTGCTCTCTTTTGTTTTGCTCTTTATATTTCGTCATCCATCCAATGGAAAAGGGCTAACGTTTCCAGTGTACCCATTAAGAACAAAGTATCTAATGAGGCATCATTAGTATTGTTTTCAAGTATCTGATGGATGGAGCCAAGCTGGAGTAAAACCATACACAAGAGAGATGCAAAAAAAATAAATAAAAATCAGTGAGAATGTTATTTAGTTCCTTTTTTCTATAGGAGGAAGTTATCACTGTTCACAAATTTCACCAGGATTTAAGGAAAACAATTTTAAAATGTCAGAAAGAGAAAAGAGTTAATTGTGGGAGAGAATCAAAGTAGAATAGAATAGAATAGAATAGAATAGAATAGAATATCAGAATTGGAAGGGACCTTGGAGGTTTTCTAGTCCAACCCCCTGCTTAGACAAGAAACCCTACACCACTTCAGACAAATGTTTTCCAATCCCTTCTTAAAACTTCCAGTGTTGGAGCATTCACAACTTCTGGAGGCAAGATGTTCCACTGATTAATTGTTCTAACTGTCAGGAAATTTCTCCTTAGTTCTAAGTTGTTTCTCTACTTGATTAGTTTCCATCTATTGCTTCTTGTTCTACCCTCAGGTGCTTTGGAGAATAGTTTGACTCCCTCTTCTTTGTGGCAGTCCCTGAGATATTGGAACACTGCTATCATGTCTCCTCTAGACCTTCTTTTTATTAAACTAGACATACTCAGTTCCTGAAACTGTTCTTCATGTGTTTTATCCTCCAGTCCCCTAATCCTCTTTGTTGCTCTTCTCTGCACTCTTTCTAGAGTCTCCTCATCTTTTTTTAAATCTTGGCGACCAAAACTGAATGCAGTATTCCAAGTGTAATACTTCACGGGATCTTGATTCTATCTTGATTCACAAGTCAACTACTAGTTGACTACCTGCACAAGTCAACTGCTAGTTGACTTAATTAAACAGTAAGAAGGTTATACAAGGTTATATATTTTGATAGTAAGATATCACTAACCAAATATCATGCATTGATACAAATAGGAATATTGTGAAAAATATAGAAACACGTGTATCAAATTCTTCTTCATAGCACTTGAGGGCAGGACAAAACACAATGGATCGAAACTCATCAGAAGGAGATCCATCTTGGAAATAAGGAGGAATTTCCTGACAGTGAGAACAATTAAGCAGGAGAACAGCTTGCCTCCTGGAGTTGTGGGTGATTCACTGATGGAGGTTTTTAAGAAAAGTTTGGACAACCATTTGTCTAGGATGGCAGAAGCACTTCTGCCTTGGGCTGGGGGTTGGAGTAGAAGACCTCCAAGATCCTTTCCAGCCCTATGATTCTAGGAAATACCTCTTGGAATGTTGCTCTCCCCACCAACCCAGGGTCTAAGTTTCCATAAAATGTATGGATTCCTCTTTGTATTCATCTTATTCAGATCGGATTTATTGCTTAGTATCACATCTCATTGCCCCTTTCATTCTGAGATCAGCAGTACTGTGGGGGAAAGGCTGAACTTTTAGTTGTCTAAGTATGGGTTCCAGTTTATTTGAGTAAGAACCTTCAGTGGAACTGTCACCCATCTCAAAGTTGAGAAATATTGCTTCAAAGCATTGGTTTAGTTCAGTGTTGAATGTTAGTATATTTCTACATGCACACACACACAAACACAGAGAGAGAGACACAGAGAGAGAGACACACAGAGAGAGAGAGAGAGACAGAGACAGAGACAGAGACAGAGAGAGACAGACAGAGAGAGAGAGACAGAGAGAGACAGAGAGAGAGAGAGAGAGACAGAGAGAGAGAGACAGAGAGAGAGAGAGAGAGACAGAGACAAAGAGAGAGAGAGAGAGAGAGAAACACGGAAACACACACCAGTTCATTTATCCCTACATGGACACTGTTATATTTATATTGAACATTTCAATTTGTGGGCGTGGCTTGGTGGGTGTGGCAGGGGAAGGATACTGAAAAAATCCCCATTCCCTCCCCACCCCTGGGGGAAGCATATTGCTAAGTCTCCATTCCCACCCCACTCTGGGGCCAGTCAGAGGTGGGATTTGCCGCTTCTCCAAACTATTCAAAATTTCCGCTGCTGGTTTTCCAGAACCTGTCAGAACCTGCTGAATTTCACCCGTGGTTTAGTTCCAATGAGCTGTGCTAATAATGGAATTTGTATTGAGTCCCAATCATCCATATGAGCCCCATCATGATAGAATTTCTGGGCAACCCCAATGAAGCTGGAACATAAGGCTATCCTAGGAGACAGGCGTAAAATAGTTCTATTCTACCTATAAAATCCTTGTAAAGTGTTAGGCCAGACAGCAAATTGATTTTAAATCCATATTGGTAATGGGACAGTTTTATCCTCCAAAACTTAATTGCTCCCTGTTGCTTTTCCTTTGAAATCTACTGGCCGAGATAATGATCTCTTTTTTACAGTCCATCTTACATGCAAATTGCTTTCAAAATTGTTTCAGAAGTAAATGAAATTCCAGAGAAGTTCCCGTGATAGACGTTCCTCACACTCCATTAATTGCAAAATATCCAAAGAATGTTTGATTTCTGAATGATTATATTTCATTGTCCAGCCATCTCTCGAATGGTTAGCAGATTTTTTTCTGACTTCCTGCACTTCCATTAAATCTGAAGGGAGACTTTAGAAGATCAACCCCCACGCAGCTCAAAAAGATCATGGAAGCAAGAACTACACACAAACTTCAGCAAAGGGATTGTAATGTTAGTGTGGAGTAAATACTGAATCTGGTAAGCTGTAAAAAGAATGGCTCACTCTCATTCCTAAATTCATATCTGAATGATATGAAACACTTTCCCCCCCATTTCCTGCCATCCAGGCTGAATGGGGGACCTGAACAACAAGGTAAAGGTTCCTCCCACAATATATGTGCTAGTCATTCCCTTAATTGGTTCGTGACTCTCCGAGACTCCTTGCCAAGTTTTGCAGATATCGGCTTGGCAGCTCCCCAAGCCAGATAAGGTCTGCGATTGTAAATCCTCCCTGGAAAGACTTTGCCAAATGTGAATGAGCAGAATTCACAGTAAATTAATAAAGGGTTTTTTTGTCGGGTGGGAAGACTCGGTCAGAACACTAGCCTGGGTCAGAATCTCAAAACTTCAGCATTCATGAACGACTAATGGCAAAACAGAAAGTCAACAGGTTTATATTAGGCAATTAAGCAACTCTGTTTTGCTAAGCATGTGCATGTTATGAAAATTACTGACAATGTTAATAAATGTCAAGAATTAGCTTCACCTTCAGGCTGTGTGAATGACAAACCAGGATTGTCCTGATAACAAATCAGGACAAGTCAAAAAGCAAGGCAATTATAAAGCATCTGTTTTGCATTAATACTAGGGACCCCTGTTCACTGAATGTTTTCCTGCTGTAGCAACAACTTCACTCCAAACCTTCCTGTCAATACATCTAACACCAGGAAGCACCTAAAAAAAACTATAATAAATTCAAGCTATTAGGCTCCATCCTGTCCAGCAACATGTAAATCAGATTCAGACTTTTGAACTGTGTTTATTTTGTCATCCGAGAGAAAAAGAGGCAATTCTATTTGTTCAGATATGTAGAGACTGAGCAAATAAAGATTGCCAGAAAAAACACAGTTCTCCTTTGAAGGGAGCCTAAGGTAAGACATTTGGATGCATCTCCCTATAACTAACAAAATGGTTAGACATTTCAGGAATTTAGAGAAATAAAATATGGATATCTGGATCTGGCGAAGATGCTCTCCCAACCAAACCAAGAAAAAAGGGCAGCATAATTTTCAAAATTCGAAAAATATCCCCAAAAGTATGAATTATGGTATAACTGTGTGTGGTAACTCATTGACCAGCATATTCAGGATTCTGAAAGCAGTATACAATAATACAATAATACAATAATACAATAGTAGAGTTGGAAGGGACCTTGGAGGTCTTCTAGTCCAACCCCCTGCCTAGGCAGGAAACCCTATACCGTTTCAGACAAATGTCTATCCAACATCTTCTTAAAGACTTCCAGTGTTGGGGCATTCACAACTTCTGGAGGCAAGCTGTTCCACTGATTAATTGTTCTAACTGTCAGGAAGTTTCTCCTCAGTTCTAAGTTGCTTCTCTCCTTGATTAGTTTCCACCCATTGCTTCCTGTTCTACCCTCAGGTGCCTTGGAGAATAGTTTGACTCCCTCTTCTTTGTGGCAACCCCTGAGATATTGGAACACTGCTATCATGTCTCCCCTAGTCCTTCTTTCTCTTAAGCTAAACATACCCAGTTCCTGCAACCGTTCTTCATATGTTTTAGTCTCCAGTCCCCTAATCATCTTTGTTGCTCTTCTCTGCACTCTTTCTAGTATATTAATTTTAAAACTTAAAGGGTTAGGTGCAAAAGATCAGGTCCGCACCTGAAGTTCCGATTAAACTGATTTATTGCGAAAACCCCCATAAGAATCTTCTCAACTAAAAATTAGATTAGGGTCAATGGAATTCAAGGAGGGTTGGACTTAAACCATTTGTGGCTACAGAAGGATTCCAGGCTGATCCCTCTTTTAACTCCACCCCCAGGTTCTGCCACTTCTTTTCCTGCAAAAAGGAGAAGGATTCTAATTCTTCACCCATTCTTCCTGTTATTATCTTCTTTTCCTGTGATTGGGGCATCTACTATGGGCAACTTAGTCATCATTTTGTGTGTGCATGCACACACAAACACACACACACACACACACACACACACTGTGTGTTCAGTGGTGGGTTGCCAATTTTCTTACTACCAGTTTGGGAGCGCATTTGCAGGAGCGTCCAGGCAGGTGGGCGGAACCTCCCGCCACCGCTACTATTGGTTCGTCCAATCTGGCCCAAACCGGTAGCAACCCACCTCTGAAACTATTGCTATCACTGCACTGGACCAAGGCACTCATGTATTAAGATTGTGACTGCCAATCACAATCAAAATAACACAGTATTCAGAAAACATTCTTACAGCTGGGCTTTGTAGAAGATGCGAGAAAAAGAAAAGGAAAAAGAAAAAGAAAAGAAAAAGAAAAAAACCAGCCCTGCTAAGTGTGACTAATTAATTTGGAAAACTAATTTTAGAAATGCAGGAAAAGAGAGCCTTTTCGTACACTTTAAAATGGCCCACTCCAGTTTCCTCTAGTCCCCAAAGACAAATTAATGTAGGACACAAGGTGGCTAAGGGAGGAATAGGCTTCTGAAATTAAAATTATAATAATAAAAGCGGGAGGGAAAAAAAACTACATTCAAAGATTCTTTTGTCATATTGAATCTGTGCTGCTTGTATTCTCCAGGGAATCCTGTCTGGCTCGACATTGTACAATAAGGAGCTGTTTCAAAAATGGCTTCGCCGCTATAACATGTACCTCATTTGTAATTGGAAGTGACCAGACAAAGTCAGAGGGATTTTCTTCAATTCAATAATTATTCCTTTCTACAGAGTCTCGTCTTTCGCTGTTTGAGATCAAGAAGGGCAGGTCATGTTGCTGTCATGTCACAACTTCCTCATTTGGAGAAGGCTGAACTCCCCAACATGAGGAATACTCGGCTGTGCAGTATATTCTGAAATATGAACATTTTATGCCGTTAATAGTGATTATTTATTTATTAGTTTGTCAAACATGCACAAGATATGTAGCAGGTATAAGTATAAACATGGACATGAATGAAATGAATGAATACAAATAAATGGGGACAGTAGGACAGGGATGGTAGGCACGCTGGTGCGCTTATGCACACCCCTTTATGGACCTCTTAGGAATGGGGTGAGGTCCACGGTAGACAGCTTAAGGTTGAAGCTGTGGGGGTTTGAGGATGTAACAATAGAGTCAGATAGAGCATTCCAGGCGTTGACCGCTCTGTTGCTGAAGTCATATTTTCTGCAATCGAGTTTGGAGCAGTTAACCTTGAGTTTGTATCAACTGTTTGCCTGTGTATTATTATGGTTGAAGCTGAAGTAGTCATTGACAGGTAGGACGTTGTAGCAAACAATTTTGTGTACTATGCTTAGGTCCAACTGCAGGTGACATAGTTCCAGATTGTCCAAGCCCTAAATTTCAAGCCTGGTGGCATAAGGGATTCTACTGTGAGCAGAGGAGTGGAGGACTCTTCTCGTGAAATGCCTCTGGACCCGCTCGATCGCATTACAAACAGCAATTAATTAATTACAAACAAGGGATGGAAACTAACCAAGAAGAGAAGCAACCTAGAGCTAAGGGGGAAATTCCTAAAAGTTAGAGCAATCAACCAATGGAATAGCTTGTCTTCAGAAGTTGTGGGTGTTCCATCACTGGAGGCTTTCAAAAAGAGACTGGACAATCATTTATCTGAAATGGTACGGGGTCTTCTGAATGAGCAGAAGGGTGGCCTAGAAGACCTCCAAGCTCCTTTCCAACTCTGTTCTTCTATATTCTAATGGACTCAAAAGAACTTTTCAGCCTCTTCACCGTCTGCAAGTATAAGGATGTAGGCTGGAAAAATGCTCCGTTGAACTCAATGGGAGTCACCTCTAAGCAAGGAAATGGAGATGAATGAATGCAATCCATTAAAATGTTCCCCGGTTTTCAATTTATCCAACACAAAGTTTCTTTCACCCCACCCCACTTTTCAATGGGTCTCCATTTAAAGAAAGAAAAGCATTAATATTATGTGCTTCAAGTTTTTAAAACCTGCATTTCCAATATGAACTTTCCCAACAAAGCATTTTGTTTTGTTATGTTTTGCACAAAATGTTCCCTTCAGGTATTTTTGTGTGTTATTTTTGCATCGCAGACGTATTGGTTTCTTTGTACAGAAAGCTGCTTTGCAAAAAAATTGGGAGGGAAAAAAGTGCCACTTTCAGTACAATTTAAACCAAATGAATTTCTCGTCCTGCTCTTAAGGGAAAATTGAAATGTTCAATATAAATATAACAGTGTCCATGCAGGGATAAATGAACTGGTGTGTGTTTCTGTGTTTCTCTCTCTCTCTCTCTCTCTCTCTCTCTCTCTCTCTCTCCCTCCCTCCCTCCCTCCCTCCCTCCCTCCCTCCCTCCCTCTCTCTCTCTCTCTCTCTCTCTCTCTCTCTCTCTCTCTCTCTCTCTCTCTCTCTGTGTCTCTGTGTGTGTATGCATGTAGAAATATACTAACATTAAATTTAAAATTAAAAACCACATATTCCACTTTAAATTCAAATGTGAAGAGGCAGGCTTAATTTTTCTCATCAACTACAAGTTTCAAATTCACTCTAATTAGCTTTATATGTCAAGTTGAGTCCAGCATCACTTTACCCTCAAATCAAAAAGTTTATATCTTATCACCATTTTTCTCTCAGTTTTAAGTCTGAAAACCTGTCTTTTGTTCAAGAAACAGTTGCATTTAATTTGCTGCAGTACAAACTTTACAACAGGATCCACTGTATTTCCTCTTAGAAATACTTACCACCTGGTTTCTTTTAAAACTAAGGTGGGCAAGCATATTATATCATGTCACTCTTCACCCTGTAAAAACAACCAAGTTGAAATATGGCAGATGTATGCGTGAAGTGAAACAAAATCTTTATGCCATGATAGTCTGAAAATTCCATAGGGTTTCAATCCAGTGTCTGTTTTATAAATATACAACCCTCTCTTCTCATTTGTTTTTCATTCATTCCCGTTATAAAATGCCGTTATAAAATGCTTGCCACATATAGCAATTGGAACCAAAATTCTGACTGGTTAGATGGAATCCATATTTAGAATTTGGACTGCGATCGTGCTCACCTGGGGAAAATTTTTTCACATTCCAGTTTTATGAACAGAAAAGCAAAAGATTGAAGCCATCAAAGGATCTCCTAGTAATGTGGGGGGATTAGAGGGAAAATAAAGTGACTGTCTAAATGGGCAAGGGAGGGAGGGAGGAAGGAAAGGAGGGAGGAAGGAAAGAAGGGAGGGAAGGAGGGACAGAGGGAGGCGAAAAGAGAGGGAGGGTGGGAGGAAGGAAGACAAAGTTAAAAGGTAAAGGTAAAGCTTCCCCTCGCACATATGTGCTAGTCATTCCTGATTCTAGGGGCTGTGCTTATCTCCGTTTCAAAGCTGAAGAGCCAGTGCTGTTCGAAGACAATTCCATGGTCATGTTGCCAGCATGACTAAATGCCAAAGGCACATGGAATGCTGTTATCTTCCCACCAAAGGTGGTTCCTATTTTTCTACTTGCATTTTTATGTGCTTTCGAACTGCTAGGTTGGCAGAAGCTAGGACAAGTAATGGGAGCTCACTCCATTACACAGTGCTAGGGATTCGAACCGCCAAACTTTCTGATCGACAAGCTCAGTGTCTTAGCCGCTGAGCCACCGCACTCCTCAGACGAAGTCAGAAAATATAATAAACCAAGGACATTTATCTACTATTTGGCCATTCCAAAACTACAATAGTAATATCATATTCATACAAATCATTTCTTAAGCACCACGTGAAACCTCAATCGAACTGAATTCTATTGCCCAATCTTGCCTCTCCATCAATAAAGAAATGGTTCAAAGCGGAGCATTGACATCTTCTGTTAATCCAAACTTTAGAGTCGGGTGTACACAGACCGTAAAGGTTGAAAAGAGCAGCCTCCGAACCATCCATATATGATGATGTCACCTAATCTATTATTGCTCTGTCCCCCACTTTGACAGTCAGTCAAAGTGACAAATTCAGTCAGCTGTGGATGATTCATTTATTGATTTTCATCCTCTGTGCCCCTGACTTTGATTAATGGCATCGTGGATGTACCTTGATTTGGGGGTTGGAGAATATTCTTTATTTTTATTCTTTATGTTTTGTTTTTTAATGGAGGGGGGGGGGAGCTTTTGCATCCATCCCAAATCTATTCGGTCAGGTTATAAGTATTTACATTTATATTAATGTGATTTATCTGTTCATAATTTATAACATTTTTTTTGGTACCTGTGGATCAGAAAGTCCATAAAGCCATTCACCAGTATTTACTTGTGGGGCACCTCTAATTTTGAGCATTACACAGCTTAAGAGATATAGAAACTCTTTCATTTTTAAAGTAGTTTTAGCTTGAATTACAAAAAGAAAAAAATAATAGTTTCTTCCTTCCTCCCCTTCCCTCCCTTCCTCTGTCCCTTCCTCCTCCCTCCCTCCCTCCCTCCCTACTTCCTTCCTTCCTTCTCCTTTTTGCCATTTACTATTTCCCAGTTTACCTTTAATTGAAATTTCCTTTTGATTTTAAGGATAAATAATGCCAGAGGGGCCTGCATTGACATCATGCTGCTTCTCCTTGCCACTTCTCCTTGTCAAAACAATGAGCTAAAAAGATTTGTCACATAGTGATAGAAAAATCAGACAAGCCTTATTAGCGTCACACATTTGGAAACTAGTATCAAAATAATTCGTTTACAGAGTATTATGGGGCAAGTTTTTTTAAAAAGGACATGTTCTTTAAGCATTAGACACCAACTTTAAAACCACCTCCCAAATTTCTTTAAATAAACGAATCCTGGTTACATTTTGAACATGGCAGCTAAGTCTACTAATGCATACATTAGATGTCTTACGAATAGAGTAACTCTAGGCCAGGGGTGCCCCAGCTCCAGGCCATGGACTGGTACCAATATATCAGCTGTAAGTTAGAAAAGAAAGGCTCCTGAGCCATGATTAGCCATGAATGTATCTATTGTTTGCCAGTGTATTATTGAGGTTGAAGCTGAAGTAGTCATTGATAGGTAGAACAATGTAGCAGACAATTCTGTGTACTATGCTTAGATCAGACTGTAATAAAACACTACCATCATAAGATTCTCAGACTCCATAATAAAATAAGAAACGTCCACAATATGACCATTAAAATCAGAACAATCCAATCTAAAACCAGAGGAGTCTTCAGATCCAGTTTTGTTCCTGATTACTGAGGTTTATTTCCTATCAGTTTGAGGAAATGAAACTTAATAAATAAGTATTTTACCAGTTTTTTAAAAAATCTTTCTCCCCCAGCCCAGCCTTACTCATATGAACATGTTCTACATTCTTTAACTTATTAAATATGGCCTTCATCCACCAAAGGCTTATCCTCCTAAGCCCAGCTAGAGAAAATCAGTGATCTGAGCTAGTGTAAACCACCTTTTCAATATTTATTAAGCCACCCAGCCTAAAAAGCGGCTATTTTAACTTGCTTTGTCCTGCAACAAGAAGGTAACATGGGCTGTTTTTATACAATACACAACATTGTAGGAAAGGACAAACTTCAGAGAATGTTGCCTTCTCTCCTGTGGTTGCTTATTTTGTTGAAGAGTTTGATTTCTCCAACCCAAATTTTCCTATATGTTTATTTAGGTTTTCAAAGTTTTGATGAAACCCCAGTCTTGAATGTTTACTGATGAAGTAGTAAAATCTCAAAGTGGTACTGGCCTTGACTTTGCTTTCTTTCAACATTCATCCACTCCCAACTTGCTTTAAAGCAGAGTTCAGGGCCCAAGCTAGGAAACCATTTGTTATTGCACTTAATGCCAAATAGTTTTGGCATGAAAAGAAGTCCAGCCTAGCCAAAGATAATATTCACCCTCCTCATGTATTGTAGGCTACACATATAGAAATAGAGACTTTACAATTTGATGTAAAAGAAGACCAGTTCTTAGAAGGCAAATATAAATGGAGACATTGTTTATATGTAACAGAATAACAGAGTTGGAAGGGACCTTGGAGGTCTTCTAGCCCAACTCTCTGCTCAAGCAGGAAACCCTATACTATTTCAGATAATGAACAAAGATGTCCAGTCTCTTCTCAAAAGCCACTCACAACTTTTGAAGGCAAGTCATTCAATTGATTAATTGTTGTGTCAGGAAATTTCTCCTTAGATCTAGTTTTCGTCTCACCTGGATTAGTTTTCATCGATTGGTTCTTGTCTTTCAGGTGCTTTGGAGAACAGATTGACCCCCTGTTCTTTGTGGCAGCCCCTCAAATATTGGAAGACTGCTATTGTATCACACCTAGTCCTTCTTTTCGTTAAATTAGACATAGCCAACTTTTTGTTAAACTAGGCCTTTGAACTCTGGTGCTGGAGAAGACTCCCGTGAGTCCCTTGGACTGCAAGGCAATCAAACTGATCAGTTCTAGAGGAGATCAACCCTGACTGCTCTTTAGAAGGCTAGATCCTGAAGATGAAGCTCAAATACCTTGGCCATTTAATGAGAAGGGAGGACTGACTAATGCTGGGAAAGATTGAGGGCAAAAGAAGAAAGGGACGACAGAGAATTTAATGTCTGGATGGAGTCACCAAAGCAGTAGGCGTGAGCTTAAATGGACTCTGGGAGATGGTAGAGGACAGGAAGGCCTGTAGGAATGCTGCCTGTAGGGTTGAGATGGGTTGGACATGATTTCGCAAATAACAACAACAAAGGCATACCCAATTCCTGCCACCGTTCTTCATATGTTTTAGCCTCCAGTCTTCTAAACATCTTTGTTGCTCTTCTCTGTACTTGGCTAATTTGACCACATAGAGTGTCAGTGTACCACTACAGGAGATCCTTCACTTACAACCATTTGTTTAATGACCCTCCAAAGTCACAACAGTACAGAAAAAAGAAGAACAAACTTGCTATAATCAATAAAACAAATGACTATGGAGTTCTGAAGAACAATCTGAAGAGCAATCTTACCTCCCCTAATAAATATTTTTGAAAAGTTCATTCCTCAAATCATAGCCCTGCTGGAAGAAGTAAAATGAGAAGCTGTATTTCTCTTATGGAATGATGCTCATCTTATTATCAGCTTCACCCAATGACTATTCTTTGGGTCTTTTTCACTGAAGATTTGTGTTTCATACTGGAAGCCAACGCAGGACGTGCCTATGAATGATAACATGATGACTTGATAATATGGAAAGCTATGCTAGTGCATAATAACAACTCTGTTAGCAGAAGACTGAAAATTCCATAACAGCAGGATGCCATCCTGATGTCAAAAGAAAGCCTTGCATATCAATATTTGACATGGAATTTGCAGACAATCCAAATAATATCCTTCGAAACAAACAATAAGCAAAACTAAGAAGATGTATCTGAATTCCACCTGTATTTTAGACTACGGAAAAATGAAAATAGGAATGTCTACATCATTTTTAATGCAAGTGGATTAAATAAGGATCCCCATCCTTACTGAGGGGGGAAAGGAAGGACTCCCTGTGGATGTTACTCCATTAGTCATTGCTGACTATAGGGGGCAGTGCAGATCTCTGTTTCAAAGCCATTGAGCCTTCTTCTTCTTGTGCCATATCCGTCATCGGGTGTTGGCGATCCTATTTTTGTCAACAGCCACATGAAAAAGTGCTGCTGAGTTTTGTCCAAACCCTTAGGTTTTGAAGCCACAATGTTCTTCTGCCTGGACCTCATTTCTCTGGAGGATTAAATGAAGGATGCCGTATCTTTCTGGGTGTTTTCCTCTCCATTGAGCCTACATTACCCATAGAGGTTTCCATGGTCATGTGGACACTATGCCATCATGGCATGCTGTTTCCTCCCCACCAAAGTTGTAGTTATTTATCTAGCTGCCTTTGCTTGTTTTAGAACTGCTAGGTGGGCAGGAGTTAGGTGAATATGGGCAATCCACTTCTGAACTTCTTCTCCTTCCTAGCATATTCCCACAAATGCAGGGTCCATTTTTTGGATCATTGAATGCTACTTTGCATGGTCAGCTGCATCTCCAGGGTCCACAGCTTGCATGTCTTTGTTGTTGGTGTCTTACCACCTCTGTTTTGGGCATCCGTGAGGTCGCTGGCCATTGACTTCTAGTTGGTAGGCAGTCTTGGCAACGGTGGAAGGTGCTGCTCTCAGGATATGTCCATACCAGCACAGCCGGCCTTCTCTCATCTTCTCTATAATTGGTGCCTCACCAAAATGTTGTCTAATGGTGTCATTTGTGATGTGGTCAAGAAGAGAGATGCTTGATATCCAACGGAGCATTCACAATCAACTTTTGAACTATTCCTAGAAAAACTGCAGGGACCGTTGACCAGAAATCAACACTGCTTCAATGGCCAGCACTCAACCAAATTCTTTCTATTACATGTGTTGTTTTATATACATCTCAATGGTCAAGAAAAATTCTCAACTGAAAAAAAATATGTTTTAAGATCACACATTTTTCTGAGCCTTGCACCTGGTTCATTGCAATCCTCTCTGCTGAATTTTCTGCAGTCTGTCCCTCCTCAGTAATAGTTATTTAAAAAGAGCTTTAAGTGGAGAGGAACCAGTAGCAAAACTCTGTTGCTACATTTTACATGAGCAGAAGAACAATGTGTTCTGACCCAGCCTTAGCAGAAACAAGAAACAGACTCCTTGTCCCCCAAATCCCTCTATATTTATATCCTGTGAATTAATGGCATTCACACACCAAGAAGTCCAGGCTATGAGCTTCCAGCTGTAAGGCTGCAAATTAAGTTCTGGCAAGCAATCTCTGAGGCACAGAATCTTCAGAAATCTGAACTGTTGTCTCCTACAACCACCACTCCCCTTTCCTTTTATTTATTCCCCAGCTACGGAGGGACCATTCAGCGTCCACATGTGCCTTGCTTCCCTACTTGACTTCTTGTCCTCAGTTGTTCTCCTCTCCTAACAGCTCTACACATACGTGCATCTATCACAGGCCTCAGCTGTTCTTCCTCCCCACTTATCTCAGCCTCCAAAGGTGGCTGCCTGTTGCTGTGAAATGTGAGACGGCTTTGGCTCTAACTCTGCGTCCAATGCAGAGCATCCATCAGAGCCTTCCCCAGACTCCAGAACAGGCCCAAGTGCCTGCCCAACCTCCTCATCGTCCAATTCTGGCTCCAGCTCCACTGGCAGCTGGCAGGCCACAGCACAATGTTAGCAAACAGCATAATCATCAAAATCACATTATATAAAATAATCCTGCACGGATACTTCTGACTAACCTAAATTGATACTGCCTGACATTCAAAAGGAAATCCTTTTCTATCCTGGTTGCCCTTCAACCCAAGGTAATCAAACCTCTTCTCTCCTTCAGAGTTGGTATTTCCTGCTTTCTCCTTTGCAACCAAATTGATAGCTGACAAACAATAGAAATATCAACAGAAACCACTCAATGCTTATCTAAGCAATGAGTTATTTGTGCAATCGCCTGGAAAGTCCAGGGAAAACCCTAGTCTGATGCATTCTGAATAGCCAAATACTTAGTGGACATGCAGCTTATTCAGTACAGTCCTTGGTTATGTAGCACTAAACAATGCCTCATATTTGTATATCCAGTGACTCAATCAAAAAGTAAGAAAACTGTTCTAAACAGGATGGTTGTTGTGGGGAAAATAGGAGGAGGAAGGTGTGTTGGATATGTTCGCCATCTTGAGTTATTTGTAAAAGTTCTAAAATCAGGATATTAATTAATTAAGCTCAGCTGACAGCTAATGGAAAATAAGAAACATTAATTGCCAGCAAAATGAGAAGAGGACTATCCCTTTTTAGTCTGGCTGTTCAGATTCCCACATTTCAATTAAATCCCAAGAAAATATATCAATTAGAACTCAAAGAAATAAATTATTTTTATGGAGCTTTTCTAGTTTGGGAATTGAGGCAGCCAGGGTTAAAACAATTTGCAATAATAAAAATAATAATAATAACCACGAACGCTAGCAGCAAATTTTCTATTTCTCCCAACAGCAAGCTCAAAAATACCCCACTGAAATTCTAAAGAAATTCCCAAGCACCATGACAATAATATAGAAAAACCAGCTGTCTCTCATACAACAGAAAACAGCTTTTGAGACATTGCCAAGCAGATTTTAACAGAGCATTAACTTTTTTATGGCATTTGTCAATCTGGATAGATTAAATGATTATCTAAAAACAATACCAGGCACGGGGCGTCCACTTTTATCGGGAGCAAGTGGAATGGGGTGCTTTTAAGAGCCACACCAGGCTAATAAAACTGGCATTTTACCTTGAGGGTGTGTATATGGAGAATACCAAAAGCTATGCAGAAATCATGGCATTGATAGATTCTTAGATAAAGTTGTACATTTCATTTTAATAGACTGCCAGCCATCTGGCTTGGTTGCGATCCATCCCACACGGTGTTAAACATATCACAAAGGCCTCCCCCACCCCACTCCTTCATTTCCTTTCTTAAACTGTTTGCCTTTATTTTATTATTCATTCACGCAGCCTCTTGTACTGATGACTTGGCAGTTTCAGATATTTAATAGATAAACATTCTACATTTCAGCCGTTTGAACAGGACATTTAAGAAAAGCCAGAGACGTTAAGAACAACAGTTAGAAACAATGGCAATTGACAGCTAAAAAGCCTGCTGCAAAAAGTATGAAGAAAGCCAACATAATCATGAAGCTCCCCAATTCATCAGAAAATACGTAGCGAAGAATGAAGGCAGCTAAAAAACAGGCTTCATCCTAAGTCGTTCAACTGATTCTATGATAGCCAAAGTTCAACCTCTCCAGTTGATCCCTGTGAACAATTCCGGTGTTGTATAGAAAGAAGCATTATTTCAAGCGACCTGGACTGAACCCATCTAACCCATTTTTAAAGGTAATAACCTGCACTTTCTATTTTACCTGGGAAAAAAATGGACAGCAAGAACAGTGCCTGTAATTTGATCACTGACCACATTGGCTTCTTAGTGGCATGCCAGCTGAAGTTTCCAAATCAGCTTAAAGGCATCCCATCTTAAATGTCTTATAAAAGTGTAATCCAGCAGCTAGCAGGGCCTGCAGTGATTCTTATCCTGAAGCAGGACACATGCAGCATCACCCAAAGTTGTAACGTCATTTCTGACTATCTGCAAAAGGAAAGAGATTCAGGTCTAGAAGATTTTTTATGCCTCAACATCTCCTACTAGGGTGACCCCATTCAAAACAGAGAAAACTGCCAGATATGTAGAATTTTATCTTCTTGTAAGGTAAAGGTTCCCCTCGCAACATATGTGCTAGTCATTCCCGACTCTAGGGAGCAGTGCTCATCTCTGTTTCAAAGCTGAAGAGACAGCGCTATCCAAAGATGTCTCTGTGGTTATGTGGCCGGCATGACTAAATGCCAACACTGTTACCTTCCCACCAAAGGTGGTCCCTATTTTTCTACTTGCATTTTTACATGCTTTCGAACTGCTAGGTTGGCAGAAGCTGGGACAAATAATGGGAGCTCACTCTGTTACGCGGTACTAGGGTTTCGAACCGCTGAACTTCCGACCTTTCTGAATGACAATCTCAGCGTCTTAGCCACTGAGTCCTTATTTTCTTGTTGAACATGTCATTATCTGACTATTTGACTAAACACAAATGTTACCAATATGCTTCAGATAGCCATCTCCAAAATCTGATGGCCTCACACAGATGTTCCACATAGAGTTTGCATTGAAAATAAAATGGAGATCCAAGAAATACCATATAATAACTTGGTTTTGAGGCCAATGGTTTCCAAAAAATATCACTTAAAATCTACCTAGAAAACATCAATGCATTGTAGTGCCAGATCCCTCAGACAAGCCCTATAGACACCTGGTCAACTTGGTTCCATAATGTTTGTAAAGATGACATGGGCGTATCAGGGATGCCTAACTAAGAGGAGGGAATATATTTGCACAAATATTTTACTTTCCCATTTCTGCTGGTTCAACCCAAGTGCACAAAACCCTGTAGATGCAGCAAGATTCCCCCTCTACAGGGATGCAAATATGAGGCAGCTTCTCCTCTTCCAGTCATAGATTTATGAAATCTAATGAGAAACATGGAAGGTCCTTAAATGCCACATTTTAAAAGGGCATTCACTTGTAAAACAGACTGTTTAAATTTGCATAAATTCTTGTGGTTCAGATCCCCCCCCCCCACCAGAGCTCTTCTGCAAAGAAAGGCAGCATGCTGTAATTCCCTGCGCCTAAAGCAATCAATGGAGACATATATGCTTTAAATGAAATGTGAAAAAGAAAAGAAAAAAAGAAAGAAAACCCTCCTTCAGCTTTGAATAATTTGCAGCAAATGTGAAGTGTGCTTTAACCTCTTATTGTGCACCCTATTTTAAATGAAATTGGATAAAAATGTGGATTTCTTAGCCTGTTTAGAATCTAAATGCTGGTGTATTTGACAGCATAGGAAGCAGGATAGGAATTTTGAGTTGTGCTGTCAACTAGCTAGCTTCTGTGGCTTGTCAAGCACAGGGATACTGCCTGTCCCATGTTAAGAAACATTTGAGACCCACAGAAAGGCTGACCTTGTAGAAGACAGGAGAAAGATAACCCAATGTCTTTGGGTTCTTGATGGAACTTTATTCTGCCAGGCCCAGTCAGAATGGATAAGGGAGCACAAAATTGGAGGCTTGACGGTGCAGTTAGTCAATTTGACAGAGCACTTGGAGCTTTGCTTTTCAATGAACAGGACTGCCGTAGCATCTCCTTCAGTTAGAGCTATCTGTTTTAGAGATCCACCTGTAGGGATGCTACAGATACTTCTTCTCCAGCTTCAGTGAATTGTAACCAAGCCTGTTTAAGGACAGAGTCTTGCCTTAGAAAGTTCTCTCCTGTGTTTCACACCTTTGATGATTCTTCCTTTTAAGCATTTATCCACCTCTCTTTAGCCAAGAAAGTTTCCAGTGCCATTGACAGTGCCATAAAAACATTAGATTTACAATCTAAAAATTAAGGCACAAAGATGCGGGGAGAGGGGGGGGAGAGGGAGGGAGAGAGAAAGTAAATAAGTAAGAAAACTTAAACTGCTACAGTCCCAATAGTTATGTTATTGTTTTGCAGGTTTTATTATCCCCAAAGTTGGGTTGATTTTTTAGACTAATGCTTTTCTTAGAAGCTGTGATTTTTCTCTTGCCAGGTCTGGATGGATCCAGGGATGTCTATGTTTGTGGATAAAGATTGTTTAAAATGTAAACTGGATAGCTCCAAGTGTGATGCCGGTACCAAAGTCCCCTCCCTTAATGTGTGTCAGACTTTTTTGTCTCCCCTGCAGGCGCCCCGGAGTGCAAAATAAAGACCTTCACTCAGTGGTGGGATTCAAATAATTTAACAACTGGTTCTTTGCCCTAATGATTTCGTCCAACAACCAGTTCACCAAACTGCTCAGAAGGTTAAATACCTGGGCTACACCTGTGATTCGATACTAATTGGAGCCCTTGGAGCAATACCTAAAGGGCTACCTCGCTATTTGGAAATTCTAAATTTACCTGACTTGAACATTCTGATTCTACAAAAAACCACCCTACGTCCTCTGACGTTACCTTAACAGTTCCTAGGTCTTTGGTTAGGATTCGAGCTGTTGAGCTACCAACCAGCCCCAAAGGATGGAACACAACACACCAAATATCACAGATGTCGAAAACTGAAACATACAATTTATTGATATTGTGGTACCAGGAGATGCCAAAGTCGAAGAAAAAGACCTGGAAAAAATCACGAAATATTGTGAGCTGGCCATCGAAACTACACGGCTATGGATGAAACATGTAACAGTGATACCCATTGTCATCAGGGCACTTGGTACCTTGTCCAAGAATTTTACAAAACACATCAAGAAATTGCAGCTTCCTACAAGAACTCCAGCAGAACTGCAAAAAACTGTGCAATGCAGAACATCGTACATTTTAAGAGACATAGGATGCTGGCAGCAACCCATATCAACCATTAGCACCAGTCAATGGTTGACACATCTTTAAATGTTCAGTTGACTGAGTTTCATGTTTAATGAATAAAAGAAATAGTAATAGCAGCAACAAGACTGTGGATAGCCCATCAATCCTTGGGAGTCAATACTAACCACTCTGAGAAACCCTGGACAAGACTAAGTTGGACAATCTGATGCGCCTTGAAGATACATGTAGTCAAGGCAAAGATGATTGTTGTCAGTAATTATATGCAAATGTCAAGTGAGGCAGGTTAGTGCCTCATTGCAGCTCATCTCAACCAAGTGAATTCAATCACCTTCATTGTGCGCAAAACTTTGTCAACACAGAACCAAGCTGCCTTACAGGGGAAAATCAAGCAGCGTTTGTATATTTGACAGTTACAGAAGGATCCTCTTTAGAGAGATAAAGAAATGCAGATAGAAGATCATCTTGGAAACGATGTGGCAGCAGAGAATGCAGCTAACAGATTGTATAACACTCCAGAAATGTTCCATTAATAAAACATTTAATTAGCCATCTTTTTTCCAAGTTAGGGATTTCAGGTGCGTTCTCAGAAAGCTATGAATTGCACTACCAATATATCTGAAGATTGCAGGCTGGAAAAAACCATCTGAGGGAAAAAATAAGATATAAATCTAGCGATGGAGGGAGGTAAAGTTCAGATTTCTTTACCAATTGACTGTTTTCCTTGGTTCCAGTTAGATATATTGTCAGTGGATCATATAGGGTCTTTGTCAATCTCAGCTTAGAAAACTGATGGTGGTTTGGGGATTTCTTGAATTTATTTATTTCCCCTTCCACTCCAATTGCTAGGATTACTCATTCAAGATATCATTTGATAGAAGATACTGTTCACTTCCTTCAAAAGCCCTTATGTGGGCCTTGACCTCAGACGCTGCCTCTCTGCCCTTCATATCGAATCCTTCTTTCTATTGACCTCACAATAATATATCTTGCTTTCTTCAAATCTTTTCTTCCTGCCCTTTCCCTCTCTGGCTGCCTTTTCCTATGTATTCATTTTTACTTGCAATTAACTTTAAAGAGCTTCTTTGTGGCTGTTGTCCTTTGTCTTCCTGCTAGAGAAAGAGTAAAATTGGAGGTGGACCACCTGATTTTTGGATATGTTACAGTGCGAAGCTACCATTAGTTATTTGAAAAGAATGTTACTTTTAAATACAGCTTTTGTCAACTAGTGCCCTGAAGATGTGTTGGGTTTGAAATACCATGAATATTATAGAGAGAAATGAGCATGTTGAAGTCTTCTATTTAGTCTCATAGAGTTATTACACATCAATCCCCTCCCCCCTCTCTCTGCGACCCAGGCCTGCCACGCCCCTGAACCGGTTCTCTCACTGCCTCTTGGCCGTCGCCATTTTGGATTTCAGTGACTGCTGTGTGTGCAGTTCACTGTAAATTGTTCTGCACATGCAGAGTGCATTGAAGAGTGCACATGCGTACACGTTGCACATGGGTTGCAAACCGCAGTAATGCCAGCAGCAACCCACTCCTGACACACCCATACACACACACACACCCATACACACACACACATATACAGGGATGGACAGGAGGAAGGAGGGAGAGGAAGAGAGAGATTTCATTTGAGGAAAAATCTTCATAAAGGAGCATTAATTTTTTGCATGCCAAAGGTGATTCTATCAGAGAACTCCTTCAAATCAAATAATCTGTTTTGCTAAGATGTATGGAATCAAATGAGATTCCCCTGAATCCAAAAGATTCAGACTCAAATTCAGACAAAGATTTTTCATACAAAAAAGCCTTTCATCAATTAATCCAAGTATCTCATCTGAAAGCCTGGAGTGAAATGATTTGACCTTTTTTCAATTAGATTCTGAATTGACTCATGCCTCTTAAATAGCAGAAAGGGCTATTTAATTTTGTTAAGGCTTTTTAATTTTGTTCCTGTAATTTGCAGAAGGTTGTCTAAGCTTAATCATGCTTCCATACATGATTCAAACTTGGATAGAGGGAGGAGGACCCAGGGCAAGGGGCTTCAAAATAGGGCCATAACTTCTCTGTTTCCCCCCAATATTATTTGGTTCCAGGGAGATGCTGTGCTTAAATCAAGGAGCTAGCATGAATCAAACTGGATCAACATGCTTTTCACGCCATATAACCTAACCCTTGACTCTGCTTAAGCAAAGAGGGTTATTTCATTTAGATAGCAATAGCACTTAGACTTACTGTATATACCACTTTATGGTGCTTTACAGCCCTCTCTAAGCGGTTTACAGAGTCAGCCTCTTGCCCCCAACAATCTGGGTCCTCATTTTACCTACATTGGAAGTATGAAAGGCTGAGTCAACCTCGAGCCTGGTGAGATTTGAACTGCCAAATTGTAGTCAGTCGGCAGTCAGCAGATGTAGCCTGCAGTACTGCACTCTAACCACTGTGCCACCCCACCTCACAGGGATAGATAGGAAAAGTATAGCTCCTTGAAATTCTTTCCAATCAGTTTCCAGTACAATCCTATGTTATACGTATCTGTGCATTGGGGAGCCTGGCAGGGAGAAGACAGAAGGATGGCCAAGTTGCCATTCCAAGCTGATAGTCAACTGCTTTTCTTACAGCGATGCATTTTTTACTCCTCATTCCCCAAACTGATCCAGCCCATTTTCCTATTTATTTTTTTCTTCCACTGATTTCACCCCTCGGACTGCATTTGGTTCTGTTCAATTTTGGACTGCAGCCATGCTAGTAGATAGAAGAACAGAGTCCGACCCAAGCCCCTTGACGAGAGCTCCTCCCAACATTCTGTGGGGTTGGAAAGAGTTTTTAAAAATGCATGGGCTGTATTCATGTAGCCAAGCCCAGGGGAAACCCTGCAATTGTTTTTGCACAGGTTGTTATACAGCAGGTCATATAAGAGTGACGGCTAACCATTTTCTTCTCACATGCCGAAATCATGTGCATGCGTGAAATAGGGCACATGGGTGTGTCCACACCCATGCCATGTGCTCCGCCCCTGCACATGCCTGTGACCTCCCTTGTGCTCTGCCCCGTGCATGTGTGTGACCCCCACACCCCCACCCATGCAGGCACGACCCCCCAGGTGATGGCTTGTGTGCCTGCAGAGAGGGCTCCAAGTGCCATCTGTGGCATATGTGCCATAGGTTCGCCATCACAGTCATATAAGCTTGTTCCTTGATTACTTTAAATGTTCAGTGGATACTGCAAAGTCAGGAAATGTGTCCATTTAATAACTAGGGTCTCCATGTAATTTGAGCCAGCCAGAGTTGGTAAAGATGTCTAAGATGCAATGCAAGTTTCCATAGAGGGGTTTGCTACGTAGGTTGCCTGGTTTGTTATCAATGAGTAAGCATCTTACTCATGGGCTTAACTTGTTGTCCATATGTACCCAGTAACCTCTCCTCTAGCCTACATAACCGATAGTGAGCAAAGCCCTTCCAAGAATGCCATAAACATTTCTCCCTTTCCATCCATTGCAAACGACAGTGACAAGAAGCCCACAATCTGCTTCCACCATTAAAAGAGAACCCAACCATTTGCCTCTCCATCTTTGTCAGCCAGAGTGTTCGCCAGGGTTTTTGATCACTCTGGCTGACAAAGATGGAGAGGAATCCATCTTCCTTTCCAAAAACGAATGTAATGTCTGCAGGACACCGTGCCATTTTGACATTGCATTAGTGCCAAATGATGCCCTGTTATGTCACTGGGACTCATTTGACATCAATCAAGCAAGGCCTTTGCTTGAGAGATAGAGGCAGTCTCGCCTCCTTCAATCGTTTTTTTAAAAATATACAGTATATATATACCGACAACCCCTACCTTTTGGCTGGTTTGCGATGATATTGGCTTGCAGTTGCCCCGATGATTGTTTGTGCTGCAGTTTGCTCATGGAACACAAGCTCTCTGTGCTTTTCATTGCTCCACTCTGTTGGGTAATAAAAGGATAATGTCAGACACAAACACACACACACACACACGACACATGTATTGTCTGCCAGAACAAAAGATCTGCAACGGCAGACCAGACATTGTCTTGCAAAGGAATAAACAAATACATGTACTGCCTTAGTTGTCTGTCACTTTTATGAGTTGCTCCGAGAAGCGCATCACTCACAGTGTCTCTGCATCCTTTACTTAAATCCCTATTGGCAACTTATTATTGCCATTGCCACCCCTTCACCTTAAAAACTGCCTTTGCTATCTACAGAATTAAAAGGTTCTCTCCAAACATCTTTTGATAGATTCGGTCGCGTTGGCATCCTCTCACTGGGCGTGCAAGCCCTTGGCAACATGCAGGAAGGGCTGAGCACATCATTGGTAGAGTTATTAATCTTTTTCCCAGGCGCTCAGGTGACGTTTCTATTGTGGAGACATAAAGCAGGATGACTAGCAGGAAAGAAGCTGACTCTTCAGCCGAGATGATATTTTATGTGGACAGTTTGCTGTGCAAAAGCATCATTTTTGCAAGTAGTGTTTAATGAAAAGGGCCAAAGGCTGTTATGAATTTCCGCTTATGGAGGGCATGAATGCAAGTGTTTATCAATGGAGTCTTGCTCCTAAGGCTTGAGGCTAGGCCAGTGTCCTTGAAATGTATGGAACACCGAGGACCTGTTAATATTCGGTGCCAAAGTAGAGTTTTAAGGAGGCTTCTGGAAACACAGTGGGGTTCACAAAGCATGTTAAACCATAACCCGTGGTTCATAAACTGTAGAAGCCATGTATACAAACAATATGCTGTTGGCAAAGTCAAAGCAACCACATATTGTGGTTTAGTGCAATATGTGACTCAGATCTCAGGATATTGAACAATTTATGATGAATCTATACCCCATACCAGGTGAGTTTCTTTCAGAGAAAAACATGGTTTAACCCAGTGAACTCCAGATCATCTCCTTTATACGTGATTGTCTTGTGGGATTGAGGAAGCAATCCCTGCCTTCTTGAACTACCCACTTTCCGAGTGTTCCAGAAGCTTCTTAGAGCCTGGGATCTGGGACCTGGAGTTAGAGTGTTTGTAGAATTTTTAACAAATATTTTCATGTTACCAGTACGATTTTGTCTAGACTGACATGTTTCTTCTATGATGTGTTTTAAATATTGTCTTTCTGGAGATAGGTGGAGTCAAACCGGTGGTGGGATTCAGCCAGTTTGCACCTGTTCAGGAGAACCGGTTGTTAACTTCCTAAACAGTTCGGAGAACCGGCTGTTGGAAGAAATCTCATTTTGTTTTCTTCCACTTTACAGGGCTCATCCTGTAAGGAAGGCAGGAAGGAAACATTCTGGTGTTGTTTCTAGCCTCATCTTTATTGCCCTGCTTACATAAACTGCCTCTCCGGTTAACCCTCGTTACATTGTAACAGCTAGGGCAAAGCGCCCATCGACCTGTAATGTTGAATTGGCCATGCCCACGTAGTCACATGACCACCGAGCGATGTCTACCCAGCTGGTCATTAGAGCAGAGAACCAGTTGTTAAATTATTTGAATCCCACCACTGGGTCAAACCTGAATAAATAGCCATAGCTGGTAAAAAAAAAAAAAAAAAAACAACAACCAGAGAATAATGGCCCAGTGTATCACTTGCATGGACCATATTGTAAATGCATTTCAATAACAAGATTTGTATAATATCTAATGAAAAAGCTTAACAACTACTTTTACTCTCACGTTTTGATCCTCACTCCACACAGTGCTTTTCCTTTTTATCTCCTTTTTTATCTTCCTTAGGGCTATGTACAAAAGTTAAGGCTGAGCTAGTTAGCCCACTTATTATTATTAGCCAACAACAATTCTCTCCTGCCTTTTCTTTCTCCTATTTTGCAACTGCTCTGCTTGGCTTCTGCCTGTCTCTGCTAACAGTTTCTACTCCTCCCCTTCCTCTTCCCAGTGTTTGCAACTGCTCTGCTAACAGTTTCTATTCCTCCCTTTCCTCTTCCCACGTGTTTGCAACTGCTCTGCTAACAGTTTCTATTCCTCCCCTTCCTCTTCCCACGTGTTTGCAACTGCTCTGCTAACAGTTTCTATTCCTCCCCTTCCTCTTCCCACGTGTTTGCAACTGCTCTGCTAACAGTTTCTATTCCTCCCCTTCCTCTTCCCACGTGTTTGCAACTGCTCTGCTAACAGTTTCTATTCCTCCCCTTCCCACTGGCACAAAAGGAGGTTTTAACCTCCGAAATCCCCACCGCCCACCTGGAATCCCAAAACGCCCACTAGTGGGCGGTAGGGACCAGGTTGACGACCCATGGCTTAAAGAGATATAAATGTTTTTAAACTAGAAATTGGGTTGCTTTCACTATTCTTCCACTCACCATGGGTTGCTTTAATTGCACAATAGTGGTCTGCTGCCCACATTCTAAGACATAAACTACAGTTTTGAAACTCAGTTCACACATCATGCTAAGCCCTAATGGATAGAGTTGGCTTATCTAGCTGACAAAATTCAAATGATATCATTGTTTCAATTTGAATTTGTGTACTATGCACACTTCTCTATTATACACACACATGCAATTCAGAAAATCTGATTTTAATATCTGAATCAAGCAGTTATCATTTGAAATGAATCTGCAAAGGGAAATGTGCTGATCAGAGGCCATCTGAACTATCCAGCATTGGTTTTGGAGACATTCAATACAAATATTAGAATTAACTTATTGATCCAAATTTAGAAAAAAAAATAGAGATCACAAAAAACATTTAATCTGAATCTCCAGGCTGGAACTTCACACAGTCTTAAAAACAACTTGATTCTGGGTTAACAAACAAGCTATGTTGTGGATTAGTAAAATGTGTAAAACTAGCCATTGTGTGTTAGTGAACTGAATATATTATATTTGTATAGATGTGCATATTACATTTTGTTCTTTTCGCTATTGAATTGTCTTCCCTCTACTCCGAGAATAAGTGAAGATTTTCTAAGAAGTCTAACAAAATAATTTAGCAGGATGTTAGGACACATGGGATGCCAGTATTCCAGATTTTAAACACTTCACATCCCCCCTATACATTATGAATCAATATTCATCTCCTTAGGTGATTAAAACAGGCAAATTTTGTAATTAATGTCAGTGAGGCATAAATGTAGGCTCCTGTGGCATCGTTTTTGTCTCAAGTGACAGACCTCCTGATGGTCCTTGAAAAGGAAAGCAGTTTTACAAATGGCAGCTCCTAAGTGCATATCTTTCTTTTTCTGATAAAGTCTTTCCATCCTGATTCTGTGTAATGAGCCATGGTGGCATAGTGGTTAGAGGGCAGTACTGCAGGCTACTACTGCCGACTGCCGGCTGCCTGCAATTTGGCAGTTCAAATCTCACCAGGCTCAAGGTTGACTCAGCCTTCCATCCTTCTGAGGTTGGTACAATGAGGACCCAAATTGTTGGGGGCAATATGCTCTGTAAACCACTTAGAGAGGGCTATAAAGCACTATAAAGCAGTATATAAGTCTAAGTGCTAGTGCTAAGTAGGCCTACACAAAAATTCAGATGCCCTCTCTTTTGAGAGACAGGGTCTGTTTGCTTGGAATGTAGATCAAATGAGATTCTCAGGAACCTTCTAAAGATCTGGAAATCCTTTAATTAAGGACCGGGAGTCTAAGTTGAAGGTCATATTATTTCCAAGCAAATATCTCTCTGGGTTGCATTCATTGTTTTGAAAAATATAAATATCTGACTGAAGAAGTGAAAGCTTCACTTGCTCAAACTTCAATCTCCCTATGGAAGGGTGTCAGTGATTTCTTTATCATATATATGTCACCGTGAAAGACCGAAATTGGTGAATGTCGACATTCACCAGTGAATGTTAGTGAATGTCGACATTCACCGGTGAATGTCGACACATACCAATTTCGGTCTTTCACGGTGACATATTGTTACTGTGAAAGTCCGAAATCTCAGCGTAACGCTTTCCTTTGGCTTTTCAATTCGCAGTCCTGGAAACTACTCGTTCTAACCGCGCAGGATCGCAGGTTTAAAAAAGAAAAGCCCGCGAATAGAAGACGCTTAAAAGGAAGCGAGGAGCCGAGGTATTAGGGTAAGGGTATTAGGGTAAGGGTGTCGAGAGGATAAGGACATACACCAAGCGACTATGTGAATGTTGACATTCACCGGTGAATGTCGACATTCACCAGATTTCGGACTTTCATTCACCGGTGAATGTCGACATTCACCAGATTTCGGACTTTCATTCACCGGTGAATGTCGACATTCACCAGATTTCGGACTTTCACAGTAACATATACATTTATATAGTTTCCAGGTTTAGTGTGGCCAGCCTGCCATGTTTTTATGACAGATGCATTTTATGAAATGGGTTGCGTGAAAATCAAGAGGGTGAGCCACAGCCTGGACAACGCTCTGATAAGAGACATCTGAGTCCAAAGGAATGAGGATGGAGAAAGCATCTCAGAATTATCCCTCCCTTTGTCCTCTGGGATGTAAAGGTAGGGGAGAAAGGAAAGACTCTCAAACTGGCAAGATTCTGTCACTGTATTCTTACAATAAAGTTAGTATTATTACTTCTGGTTTGGTTTCTGGATTACATAAAGACCTCTTTCTCTTTTCCTCTCTCTCCTGCAATGGATTTTTAAAACATCTCCATTCCATTACATTTTGCTGACTTTGGTCCATTCCTGTCTAAAGATGAATCCATATTTTTTTTGAGGACTTCTCAGAAGTTCAAATCTTAACTCTTTGCTTTCCGAACTTGCTTCAGGACTGCAGTTCCAAATAAAGAGGTGGGAAATGGATTTAATTTAATCTTATAAATTAAAAGTCAGCACCATAGAAAAACAGCAAGAAATTATCATTTTAAGCAAGCCAATAACTCATATCCCCCTCCTCACTTTGGGGAGGAGATTAATGGGCAAATACCGTAAGTATTTTAGGATGTCCTGAATCTTTTTTATTATTATTGATTCTTATTGGAATTTTTAACTGAGCAAAAACAATACAAATTTAAAGAGAAAGTAAAAAGAGTACATAAACATAAATAAGAAAAAAAGAAAACCTTCTTTACCACCATTATAAATGCATTTAAATTTTATCCTCTCTCTAAGATTACATCATAACTCCATTTTTTCCATATTCTATTCTTTCTAATTGTCGAACTCATAAATCACAAGTTCAGTTTTTTCAGTTTTCAGCAAAAAGTCCATAAGTGTTTCCAGTCACTGACAAATGTAGTTATTGTCTTTTCCCTAATCAGGCAAGTCATTTTTGCCACCTCTGCAAATTTTGTCATCTCACCCTCCATTGTGGGTATTTGATAGTCTTTCCATTTTTTGTGCATATAATTATCTCGCTGCAATTACCATGTACAAAAACAATCTTCCACAGCTCTTTTCTAATTGTCTATCCATCAGTCTCAACAAAAAAGTTGTTTCAGTTGAATATTATTTATTTTAAAAGTATCATTGTGCATATTTGAATCCAAAATTTCCTAGCTTTTCTACACATCCATTAGGCGTGACAAAAATACCCTTCGTGTTTTCTACTTTTCCAATATAATTTGGAAATTCCTTTATACATTCCAGAAAGTTTTTCATGTATTATCTACCAACAATACATACATACATACATACATACATACATACATACATACATACATACATACATACATGTTAAGCACCAGGGAAATCAGGAGATTTAGGCAGTTCAAATGAGCATAAATATTTATTGCAAGCTTAAGCTGTCTACAACAGTGACCCCCAACCTTTTGGGTGCCACAGACCAGTTCCATGGAGAGCATTTTTTTCAATGACTTGTGTGTGTGTATGTTTCATGCACTGCCTGCATCTCGCATGTGCACAGATGGGGCAGGCCATGTACTGTGCCGGTCGATGGACTGGGGGTTGAGGACCCCTTCTCTACAAGAATTTGAACTACTAACCATCAAAGAAAATTAGCAGGAGTTAAGAAAGGAGTTCAAGATGGGTTTGACTTAGATCTCTTTTGGGCATGCAGAGACTCATGGCTGATAACACATTTGACACCTCCTTCCGGCTTATCTCCTATAATACATACATACATACATACATACATACATACATACATACATACATACCTCATTATACCACCATAATCCTCAACTTGCCCTCAAGCCAATGCAGGCTGTGCCCTCATGTTTGTGTGCTATGAACTGTGCCACTTTTCTCTCTCTCTCCATGGAGTGGTGCATGAAGAAGCGGGGGGGGGGAGCACAAACTTGAACTTTTGCAGGAGCCATTATAAATGAGGCCAAGGACAACAGGTGGTCTCAAGTCATCCTGGTAAGACAGTCCAGCAACTGCCAGTGGTTAGAGAAAGCAAGAAGCCTGTACAAGTCCCTGGGAAGTATTGTAATTTGGGGTACTTTTCAGTCCTTCAACTCAACATCATGTCATGCTCACATTGACTCTCACCAGCTTAAGCCAACAGATACTGAGAACAGCTGGTTAGCATCTTCTGAAAGGCTGTTATGACATTAAACTTTACTCCTCAGAGGGATTTCATCCATTGGTCACTTCCTAGCTAGCATTTCCTTCCCCAGTTTATGCGCAGTGTGAGAGTACAATCTATTCACCAAAGAACAAGGGTGATTTATTTTTCACAATACCTCTTATACACTCATGCAGGGCCATCAGTAAGAGGTTCTGAAAAGCTTTTCAACTGAGACTGTAAAAACAACCCTCCCTGTCTGATTTTAACCAGATTAAAGCAGCAAAAAAAAAATGCCATTAATCCAGGTTCAGATGCTTGCTGTTTCTAAACGGATCTGGCAGTTTGCCAAACAAACCGTCATAAACACTACCCTTTAATATTGTTTCAAATTGCTTGTGAGCAATGCGTGTGTGTGTGGGGGGGTGTTCTCTCTCCCTCCTCATTTCTTTTTCTGTCATTGTCTTTATTCTTTTTTCCTAAGAACCTCGACTAGCATAAAATTAAAAGGGGAGGAACACTAAGAGGAGGAAGGAGCTGGGCCCGTGGTGCAGATTTAGAAGACAAATTGCAGTCAAAGAATGCCATGTCCCACCTCCGATGCATTTGTTAGTCCATATGGAAAGAAGAGAATGACAGATTGAGGCTTGGTATGTTTACCAAACAGCTATTTTCAAAGGCCCTTTAGTAAGGACAGGAATTCCCTTCTGCCTCCGAATAGCTTGATGTATAATGCATAAGGTGATGGGGAAAAAGAAGAATCTACAACTTCACAAGAGCAGCTTGGCTTTTATCAGAGATGTGGGGAGGAGAAGGGGGCAGAAATCATGATGTGATATTCTTCTATCACATTATTTTCCTAGTACAATTTCCCCGGAAATTGAAAAGCATTGGTATGAAGGAATGTTGTTGCCAAGACCTATAAGTGCTTTGCGCGTATTCATGATATAACCCACATTCTACAAAACCTATTCCTGGTACTGCTTTATAATGCCTTGCTAAGTCCTCACTTGGAATATTGCATCCAGTTTTGGTCACCACGATATAAAAAGATGTTGAGACTCTCAAAAGCATGCAGAGAAGAGCAACAAAGATGATTAGCGAGCTAGAGGCTAAAACCTATGAAGAACAGTTGCAGGAATTGGGTACATCTAGTTTAATGAAAAGAAGGACCGGGGTACCATGATATTAGTGCTCTGATGTTTGTCCATCATGTTCAAAGAGGACCTTGACATCAAACAGGTTGTGGGCTGTCCATGACCTGTCCGCAAGTGGTTGGTAAGGCCTATATGGGCACGAAATGTTCTGGACATGTGTGGGCACCATTGTTGCAGCATCTTGTTTTGCAGGGTGCTCGCTTCTCTTGTGCTATGGTTGTTCTTCTGTCCTCAGATGTCTGGCAGCCTTGGTGGATCAGCATTATTATTATTATTATTATTATTATTATTATTATTATTATTATTATTATTATTATTATTATTATTATTATTATTATTATAATGCTTCTAGACCGCCCCCTCTCCCGAAAGAGGCATGAGCCATTAGTGCTCTAATATCTAAGAGGGTGTCACAAAGAAGAGGGAACCAACCTATTATCCAAAGCACCTGAAGGCAGGAAAAGAAGCAAAGGATGGAAACTAATCAAGCAGAGAACCAACCTAGAACTAAGGACAGTTAGAGAATTAATCAGTGGAACGACTTGCGTCTAGAAGTTGTGAATGCTCCAACACTGGAAGCTTTTAAGAAGGGACTGGATAGCCATTTGTCTGAAACGGTATAGGTTTTCCTGTTTAAGCAGGGAGCTGGACTTGAAGACCCCAAGGTCCCTTCCAACACTGATATTCTGTTATACTGAGATGATTGGAGGATGTTGAATTCTTGGTCCCTCTGCGTTTAACAGCACAAATAGCCATCAGGGGAAACTACTAGCTGCGTTCAACTATTAGTGGAAGATTCCGTCAATGAAGTCAGTACTTTTTAGTCCCTTTAAAAGAACATTATGCTATGTACGGCAATGAAGTAATTGGACGATAGAACAAAAGAGAAGCAGGTAGCAAGAAATGAAGCTTAGTCGACCTACAAGGAGATATTCTTTTTCTCAGCCCTCTTTAATTCATTAGGAAAATGAATAAAAATAAAAGACAGCATGGATCTCTTCCCTTCTCTCCTATTAATGTGCATTGGCAAATGTTTTTACAAACCATCTCCCCAGCATCTTTGATGTGATCAAACGTATGGGGGCGTTGTTAAGCAGCTGGCTTCATTTTCTCCATTAACAGCAAGAGGGGGAAAAAACTTGATTAAAAAATAAGAAACATATTGGAATTCCCTAATGCAAATATCAAGGAAAAATGATTTATTTCAGGTATATATTTTTTCTTTTTTAAAAAAATCTAGGGATTGAGTAGAGAAACAATGGAAACAACATGAAGACTCTCTTATCTGCAGGTTAGCTACATATTTGGAGATAGTTCCATCAGTCTTTCGTTTGAACGACTGAGTTGAATCATGCCAAATGATGTACAGAAATGAATCCAAAACAGATTATAAAATGGCCCATTTTTTAGCCCTTCCCGAGCTTCTGCGTGGGCCCTGCACTTACTTGCATCCAAAACAGGCCATGTGGGGACTCCTGGGAGGGACGGGTGGAGACATCCAGGAGTGAGATTTGGGGGGTTCTCCGAACTGCACAGAATCTTAGCTAGAGGTTCTATCAAACCCCTGTGGTTGGTCGATCTATCTATCTATCTATCTATCTATCTATCTATCTATCTATCTATCTATCTATCTATCTATCTATGATGTGATTGTGTGTGTGTGTGTGCACGCACGCATGCATATAGCTGCAGAAATTTACCTCCTAGGCCACAAAGAAAAAATATCTGCTTGAACTCTGCATGATGTCCTCTCAGGCCCATCTAGTCATCTATCCCAAATTAAAGGATTACAGGTGTGTATGTGTGTGTGTGTATTCCAGATGTAATGTAAGGAGATTTTAAGATGGGCATAAACCGTCTGTTAATATTTTATATTCTATATTGGAAGAAAAAAAATGAAAAGAATGTGAGGGGAGATAAGAAATTCTTGTTTTCTTGAGGATGAAACTCATCATTAGCATTGGCTTTATGGCATGTTCTACTTTTCTTAGCAGCAATAACTTTTGTCAATAGTTCTCAATGCCACTGAAATGTGAGGAAAATTCATCACAATGATAAAAATGGGGGAGAACAGAGAACATTATCTAAAGTTGATGTTTTATCTATCAGCAAGGATGTATGTGAGATCTAATAGAGGAATAGCAAGATAACCTTGAAGAAAAAATGAAAGTCAGATTATAAAGACAACATCTTAGCCCTGAAAAAGAGGAGGGTGTGAGAATGATGTTCAAAATTGCCCTGACTTGACTCTCTTTGATATAATAGTGAGGAGAAAGTCTTTCAATTCTATTATTATACTTGCAAGAATAGATTTTCAATCATCCTTGTGGAGCTTGTTTCCTGACCACATCTTCCCAGAAGATCTAAAAGACGAGGGCATTAGGAACTACATCCAAAACTTTCTGGGACCACCTATGACTGAGGCTTCAAAATATATACCATTGTTTCAAATCATATGGCCTCCAGATCCTAAATAATATGAAGTGGAATTGATGGAGACAATAAGCCAAAGAGTGCTACTTCATGCATTGCAAATAATAAACAGAATAGAATAGAATAGAATAGAATAGAATAAGAGAAGAGAAGAGAAGTTGGAAGGGACCTTTGAGGTCTTCTAATCCAACACCCTGCTCAGGCAGGAAACTCTATACCACTTCTTTAAAATGTCCAGTGTTGGAGCAACTTCTGGAGGCAAGTTGTTCCACTGATTAATTGTTCTGACAGGAAATTTCTCCTTAGTTCTAGATTGCTTCTCTCCTTGATTAGTTTCCACCCATTGCTTCTTGTCCTGCCTTCAGGTGCTTTGGAGAATAGCTTGACTCCCCTTCTTTGTGGCAGCCCCTGAGATATCGGAATACTGCTATCATGTCACTCCTAGTACTTGTTTTCATCAAATTAGACATACCCAATTCCAGCAACCGTTCTTTATATGTTTTATCCTCCAGTCCCCAAATCACCTTGATTGCTCTTCTCTATATGATTTGGAAGTTTGAAAATCTGTGACTTTCAACACAGTCCTCATTAAGCAACTGCTTCATTTAGTGATCACTTGCAGATACAACAGTGATGAAAATGTAGTTTTGCAACCAATCTGTAAAGCAAGCGAAAGATGACCTAAGATGGTAAAACTGTGATGTTAGTTAGTGACCAAGTGGCCAGTTTCAATTGTCCTATACAACTACATACATTAGCATGCCAAATTAATTCACAGGAATCTCCCATTAACTATCCTAGCTAGTCTCTCTGCTTGAAACGCTAGAAAATTTCAGCTGGCTAGACTAAAGTACAAGAACCAGTTTGGTAGAGTGCTTAAGGCATTAGGGTAAAAACTAGGAGTGGTCTTGAGTTCTAGTTCCACATTAGACGCAAAGCCAGCTGAATAACCTTGATCCAGACCAGTGGTGGGATTCAACATTTTTTACTATGGTTCTGTGGGCGTGGCTTTGTGGGCACGGCTTTGTGGGCATGGCAAGGGGAGGATACTGCAAAATCCCCATTCCCTCCCCACCCCGCTAACCTGCTTTCCAGCTCTGTTCTCCTGTTCAGGGCAACAGAAGAAGATCAGCTGGGAGGCAGTGGTGGTGGGGCCAGTCTATTTGAAGGTTCTCCGAACTACTCACAAATTTCTATACCAGTTCCCCAGAACCTGTCAAAACTGCTGAATACCACTTCTGATTCAGACCCACTCTCTCAGCTCTAGGAAGAAAGCAATCTCTTCCTCTCTATTTCTCTCGCTTTCACACACACGCACACACCCAGCAAGAGAGAGGGAAGAAATATCATTCCAATTGTTATAAAAGCTCTCCTCAGTCTTCTTTGAATCTGTCTATTTGGCCAATGTGGTTATGTATAGCACATCCAGAAACAATGAAAACCATAAAACTGCATCATCCCCTGTTGTTAAAAAAACAAAACAAAAAAGAAAATCCAAATATCAGCCTCCGCGATCAAAGTCGAGGTCATAAAAATGACACACTTGCAAAATAGATAGCTATGAGAAAATGACCATTAGATTTGTTTACACCAAATCTTCCAGCAAACGTGTGATAAAGAATGAAAGAGGAATTCAGTTTTCCTAGATTGAGTCCTGCAGGGAGTGTGAGCTTGATGACTGCCAAGGATTTTCTTGTTGAACAAATTGATAAGCTATGTCAAAGTCACCTGATAAGCATCAGAGGAAGGAAGCAACAAGAAAAGAAAGTGTTGGAATGTGTGGGTGTGGGGTGGGGGGGGAGGAAGGAAGGAATATACACAGATTTTGATAAAGTTCAATTCCCCTAAAGATCATTAAAAATTATGGGATGTATTTAGTAATTTGAAATGAACATTTTAAATAACACCTTATTCTACAAAAAATTAATTTTTAATAGTCTTGCCTTTTTAAAAAAATTTCTTTATCATTTTGGTGTCATCTAACAGGACAGCATGAAGATAATACTAATATACTACCACGCTAACCCTGAGAGTTAGTGTCAATGTCAAATCCAGAATCTGAATCTGAAGAGGTTCTACCAAACTGATCTTAGTAGGTTTGACGATCTTCAGGAAGGCTCTCTTAAAATACTGGATAGAAATGAGAAATCAAATATGTTATACTACTAGTGACATCACTGTAAATTCAAGCAACGAATCACAGCCATTTCAACTCTGTACTTCAGAAATTAGTCTTATACGATCCATTAGTCTTCCCGCTTAGCAATCTGTCCAGTCTACAGAGATAAACACACAGATTGTGGTAACATCTCATCAGAAGATAAAGTAAATTAAATTCTCATTCATCTAAATTTTGGCTTTAATTTTTCACAGACAAGCAGATAAACAAACAGACTCAAGATGAAGTCAGACTCCGCAATTATATTCCCTCAGCTGGCTCAGTTAAATGGTCAAAGTTTAAAACCCACAAGAGTTAACTTTTTTTTCTCCCAAACTGTGAAGGGACACAGCAGTTGTGCAAATCAGTTGAGAAGTTGTTACTCAAGGCAAAGGAAAAGAAGAAAATTAGTTTAGCTCGAAGGGTTACCAGCTAATCTTACAATATGGCATTTCATAGGCTAAAATATTTATTGCAGCACAAACTCCCAACAGGGGTCTTTAATGTGCAACAAGTACTCTGTTTTTCCCGAGATAGATTAACACAGTGGCGCTTTTAGAAGAACTAAAGATAAACAAAGAGAGGGGACATCTTCATAGAAACACTTCCCCTAAGAATTAGAGCATAGAATCATAGGGCAAGCAGGAGCGATGGAGTTTTCTAGTCCACTCCTGTTCAAGGTAGGAGCATCCTGGTCAAATGGTTGTCCAATCCAGTCTTGAAAACTTCCAGTAATGGATCATAACACTGGTAGGCAAGCTATTCCATTGATTGTTCTCACTATCAGGAAATTTCTCCTTAGTTCTGGGCTGGATCTCTCTTTAATAGAATAGAATAGAATTCTTTATTGGCCAAGTGTAAGTGGACACACAAGGAATTTCTCTTTGGTGTATATGTTAGTGTACATAAAGAAAAATAAAATAGAATACATTCATCAAGAATTATATGCAACACTTAGTGAAGTCACTCAGGAAATGAGGGGAGCCAAATGTCAACTCGCAAAGCAATCATGATCTGCTCTCGAGTCGCCATGGACAGGAAGCAGGGAGAACTGATGTAGCAGTTCAGCAGCCACGGTCAGAAGCACAATTCCATACATTCCTTTCTGAAGGAGGGATCTCAGAATTTCTGGAGCTAGCCTGAAAGGTGTGGGTTTTACAGCCCGCGAAAGTGCCTCGTTGGACAACGTGATTAAAGAAAACTCTGGGAGGAGGGGGAAACAGGGTCACAATTGAACCATAAATCACATGTTGTTCCTAATAAAAAACTGGATTTCTTTTGAAATTTGGCTCGAGGCTCATGAGTTAATTACAGCATCTGTTGGAACTCTGACAAATCACAGGGATCTCCCACCCATTACTACTTCTTCTGCCCTCAGGTGCTTTGGAGAACAAGTTGATTCCCTTTTCTCTCTGACAGTTCAACTACTAGACAACAGTTGTCATGTCATCCCTAAATCGTCTCTTTGATAGGATAGACATACCTACTTTCCTCAACAATTTGGGACAATCATAAGTTGGATGCCTGAGAGTCTCCACAGACACTCAAGACTTCGTATTGTTCAAGGCAAAGTACATAGATGATGCTTTTTGGATAGACTGGTGAAGAGACATCATACTATTTTGATGCACAAGGCTCAAAATCCCTCAAGCATTTCTCCCCATTCTTGGAAATTATCTCAAATAAAATCAAATATCTAATAAATTGTGATCATTTCATAACACTATATAATAAGAATAATAAATCCATTGCCTGAGATCGTTGCTTCACCCCGGGCAGGGATGGATGGCTGTTAAGAAATAATTGATTGCAAATATAAAATAAAATTCTTGTCTTGAGCAAAAGTAATGGCCAAATTTGAAATTCATAGACAAAATCAATTCCTCATGCGTGTAAAAGACCTTGGAGTGCAACCCTAGTTACTAAGGTTGCAGGAATAGAAATAGTTAAGAGAAAGGATCTAAAAAGTCCTTATGAAAGAATTGTTATGTACTAATCTATAAAGACAGTTCAAGAAATTCATGAGAGGTCACTGTGACTGTGCAAAAGTGCTTTTAATAAAAAGGGAATGGGAAAAAGGCACATGTATGGGGGAAAGAAGATAAAAGATCAAGGAAAAAATTGAAACTATAATAGCATAAAGAGTTTGGTTTTAGGGTCTAGCAAAATATTATCTTGCATTATTTTCTACTCATGACTCAAGATGATGGAAAAATTTGTTACTGAATTTATTTTCAGAGGAGAACATTATTTCAGTTATTTTCTCATGGCTAGAAAGCATTGTTTTTGCATAGGTGCAGTTACGACAAAGTAGACAAGAGTTATGTGCATATAAATGTTCATTCTTTCACTTGCAGACTCAATTCTGCAGCCCTATGCAGCCTTCATGGCTGCCCATATTTCATAAGTCATAAAGGAAAAGTGCGGGAGAGAATTTCTCCCACAGTACAGTGGAAATACAAGGTTTACACACCCCTGTTAAATTGCCAGATTTTTTGAGATGTAAAAAATCCACATTTGTCTAGCTTTTACAATACAATACAATACAATAGTAGAGTTGGAAGGGATCTTGGAGGACTTCTAGTCCAACCCCCTGCCTAGGCAGGAAACCCTATACCGTTTCAGACAGATGGCTATCCAACATCTTCTTAAAGACTTCCAGTGTTGGGACATTCACAACTTCTGGAGGCAAATTGTTCCACTGATTAATTGTTCTAACTGTCAGGAAATTTCTCCTCAGTTCTAAGTTGCTTCTCTCCTTGATTAGTTTCCACCCATTGCTTCTTGTTCTACCCTGAGGTGCCTTGGAAAATAGTTTGACTCCCTCTTCTTTGTGGCAACCCCTGAGATATTGGAACACTGCTATCATGTCTCCCGTAGTCCTTCTTTCTCTTAAGCTAGACATACCCAGTTCCTGCAACCGTTCTTCATATATTTTAGTCTCCAGTCCCCTAATCATCTTTGTTGCTCTTCTCTGCACTCTTTCTAGAGACTCCACATCTTTTCTACATCGTGGTGACCAGAACTGAATGCAGTATTCCAAGTGTGGCTTTACCAAGGCCTTATAAAGTGGTATTAACACTTCACGTGATCTTGATTCTATCCCTCTGTTGATGCAGCCTAGAACTGTGTTGGCTTTTTTGGCAGCTGCTGCACACTGCTGGCTCATATTTAAATGGTTGTCCACTAGAACTCCAAGATCCCTCTCACAGGTACTACTATTGAGCTATTGAATATTTTTTTATTGTTAGCTTTCCTAACAAACAAACAAACAAACAAACTGCAGAAAAAACAATTACTACTGACCTGCCTTCCATTGAGGACCTGTATACTACACGAGTCAAAAAGAGGGACGTGAAAATATTTGCAGACCCCCTCACATCCTGGACATAAATTGTTTCAACTCCTACCCTCAAAATGACACTATAGGGCACTGCACACCAGAACAACTAGACACAAGGGCAGTTTTTTCCCCAAACACCATCACTCTGCTAAACAAATAATTCCCTCACCACTGTCAAACTATTCACTAAGTCTGCATTACTATTACTATTAATCTTCTCATCGTTCCTATCACCCCTCTCCTCCCGGGACTGTAACTTTGTTGCTTGTATCCTTACAATTTATATTGATATTGATTGTTTTCTGATTGCTTATTTGTACCCTATGACTATCATTAAGTGTTGCACCTTATGATTCTGGACGAATGTATCTTGTCTTTTTGTGTACATTGAGAGCATCTGCACCAAAGACGATTTCCTTGTGTGTCCAATCACACTTGGCCAATATAGAATAAAGAATTCTATTCTTTACATTGATCATAAGATCTGGTTTTATTGGTCACTTTCTTTCTTGGAGACTTCCTAACTTAGAGGTCTGCATTGTGTCACGTGTCTAAAAAGTGGTCCTTGGTTTCTTCTGCATAACTCTACCTGCTTGGATGAATATCACAAGATTTAGCTTGAAATATAAATGCACCACGCTGATTCAAGCCACTTGCAGAGCTGTTCAATAAAAAGCTTATCCTTCATTAAATATGCATATCCAAACAATTGTAGCTGCACCATTTACGGGCACCACAAACTGTTAAACAGAAAATAAGACAGGATTTGCTCACCGAAAGTTTCCTCTCTTTTTTTTTCATTTCCACAATCAATCAGTGTGTGGATGAATGAACTGGAAGAAAATAAACATAAGCCAAGAGAATGGAAGAATCCAGGTCAAGGAAATAAAAGAACATGTCAGAGGCTATCTAGCATACTTCAGTGAACTCAAGTCAAGTAAACCCAGAGACTCTGAAAAACCAGCTTGTAAAAGGAGATCAGAGCTTTTGTATTTGTTTTTCATAGGCAACAGATGAGACCCAGAAAAAGCTGAAACTTGAAACGATCAAGTCTCATTATTTTAAGAAGACAGAATTGCTCTTTGCTGACCTCCAGTGACATTCCTCAGTGGGTGCTTTCTCAAGCTGGTTAGAAACCCACTGTCTTCAAAATACTTGAAGAATAAGCTGACGGATGCTCAATCTTCCCAAAGGACAAGGCAATGATGTCCCACCAGCTCCACTGCAATTTTCTTCCTGCCTTACCAATTCAAAATTTGCTGAACGTAGGAGAGGAGGAGCCTGAGCTGGAAGATGGAGTTAAACATGTAATCAGTTTGGAATCTTTGGACTCACACAAAAGACTCATGTCCAGCTCTCCATGAATTATGTTGACCCTTATCTAGTGCCAATTGAGCTTTGACCATTAGTTGACTAGATTGCTGTGTATAGGTAGCATTAACAACGTCTTCAGTGCTTTGAACTTAGTGAACGTTCCTGGTTCTTTGCTGCTGACACTGAAGTTCAATCTAGACCCCGTTGGAAGTATATCTAATAGTCCCTTAATTGCATCTGTTCCACTATGAACTCCCCAAAGTAAGCAAGGTGTACCTTTTTAGCAGAGACATATTTTGGTTGACAAAATAAATCATCCTGATTCAGTTCCTGACATCATCAAGGAATAGCCAGGAAAAAGTTCTGTCAAAAGCTTGCTCAAGCCCTATTGAGCAAGCTAATAGCAAAGCAGTTGCTTATGTTTGACTCTGTAGCAGGAGTCAAATTCAGCAGGTTCTGACAGGTTCTGGAGAATTGATAGCTGGAATTTTGAGTAGTTCAGAGAACCAGCAAACACCACCTCTGGCTGGCCCCGGAGTGGGGTGAGAATGGGGATTTTTCAATATCCTTCCCCCAGGAGTGGGGAGGGAATGGGGATTTTGCAGTAATCTTCCCCTGCCATGCCCACCAAGCCACGCCCACAGAACCGGTAGTAAAAAAGTTTGAATTTCACCACTGCTATATAGGTGTCTCACACAGAAACCTATAGAATAAGCACTGATATATTCTTGGCCATTTATTTCTTTGGATTTCTAAACCGCTCCCTCTCCCAAAAAGGGACTCGGGGCGATGTACAGTCAGATAAAATGCAGATAAAATACATGAATAACAATATAAATAGTATAAAAACAATTAAATACTAAACATTTAGATGGAGGAGAAGAGACTGTACAAGAAATAAATATGCTATGGAAACCCTAAAAAACATCCCCAATTAAAATACCCAAACCCAGTTAAAATATATCCCCGGGAGACAAAACTAAGAGAGTGCCAGGCCAGCTGATTGAAAGAGGTGAGTTTTTAATTTTTGACGGAAGGAGCGGAGGTCGGTGGTGGTTCTGATGTCGGGGGGGGGAGGTCATTCCAGAGGGTTGGGCTCATCACAGAGAAGGACCTACTCCTAGGTGTCGCCCGCTGGCATTGCCTAGCAGACGGCACCAGGAGGAGTCCCTCCCTGTGTGAGCGGATTGGTCGTAGGGACGTGTGTGGTAGGATGCGATCCTGCAGATAACTAGGTCCTATGCCATGGAGCGCTTTAAAGATGGTAATCAATATCTTGAAACGCACCCGAAAGGCCACAGGTAGCCAGTGCAGCTCGCGCAGGAGAGGTGTTACGTGGGAGTATCGTGTACTCCCCATGATGACCCGCGCGGCTGCATTCTGAACTAGCTGCAGTCTCCGGATGCGTCCCAAGGGAAGCCCCATGTAGAGGGCATTGCAGTAGTCCAGGCGAGACGTCACCAGCGCATGAGTGACCGTGCGCAGGGCACTCCGGTCCAGTAGGGGGCGCAATTGGCGCACCAGGCGGACCTGGTGGAACGCCCCCCTTGCCACGGCTGCCACATGGTCCTCCATTGACAGCCGGGCATCAAGGAGGACGCCCAAATTGCGCGCCCGTTCCACAGGGGACAGTTGTTCGCCCCCTATGGCCAGCGATGGTGTCAGCTGGCTGAACCGAGGTGCCGATAGCCACAGCCACTCAGTCTTGGAGGGGTTGAGTTTGAGTCTGTTGTCCCCCATCCAGACCCCGACAGCTTCCAAACACCGGGACATCACTTTGACAGCCTCGTTGGGGTGGTTTGGGGTTGAAATGTACAGCTGAGTATCATCAGCGTACAGGTGGTACTCAACCCCAAAACCACGGATGATCTCACCCAGCGGCTTCACATATGCGTTGAACAGGAGAGGCGAGAGGACCGACCCCTGTGGCACCCCACAAGTGAGTGGCCTCAGGGTCGACCTCTGCCCCCCTGTCAACACACATTGCTTCCGGTCGGAGAGGTAGGAGCGAACCACCGCAAAACGGTGCCTCCGACTCCCATCCCCTCCAACCGGCGCAATAGGATACCATGGTCGATGGTATCAAAAGCCGCCAAGAGGTCTAATAGGACCAGGATAGAGGAGCAACCCCTATCTCTGGCCCTCCAGAGATCATCGACCAACGCGACCAAGGCTGTCTCTGTGCTGTGCCCAGGTCGGAAGCCGGACTGGCGTGGGTCTAGATAATCGGATTCGTCCAGGTGTCGTGGAAACTGCTGCGCCACCACATTCTCAACAACCTTCGCCAAAAAGGGGAGGTTGGAGACTGGACGGTAGTTAGCTAGCTCCATTGGGTCGAGCGAAGGCCTCTTGAGCAAGGGTCTCACCACCGCCTCTTTCAAGGCGGTTGGTAAGTATCCCTCACCCAATGAGGCGTTCACCACGCCCAGAAGCCAGTCTCGTGTCACCTCCCAGGCTGCCAGTACCAGCCAGGAGGGACACGGGTCCATTGAACATGTAGTGGGCCGCAGCCGTCCACGCAACCTGTCCAAATCCTCGGGGGCAACAGAGTCAAACTCCTCCCAGAATGGTCTCTCAAGACTCGCCGTTGACGGCTCGTCTGGTCCACTGACGGAGGTCCATCCGCTCCGGATCTGAGCAATTTTGTCCTGCAGATATTCCCCAAACTCCTCTGCTCTTCCCTGTAAGGGTGCCCCCCGCGTCCCCTGCGATAAAAGGGAGCGGGTCACCCGAAACAGGGCGGCAGGGCGGTTATCCGCGGACACAATAAGGGCGGCACAATGCCTACACTTGGCCGCTCTTATTGCCACAAGGTAAGTCCGCAAATAGGCTCTTATCTGTGTTCGGTCAGATTCGGAGCGTGAGGACCTCCACCTGCTCTCTAGACGTCTCCTGTGGTGCTTCATCACCCTTAGCTCCTCAGTAAACCAAGGAGCCCGGGTGGGTCGATGCCGCAGGAGAGGTCGCAAAGGCGCAACCCGGTCCAAGGCCCCAGTCGTCGCCCTATTCCAGGCAGTCACTAGGTCCTCGGAGCGGGAGCGGGACAGGGCTACAGGTATTGGCCCAAGCTCCGTCTGGAATCTATCCGATTCCATCAGGTGCCTGGGGCGGTACCAGCTTGTAGAGTCTGGTTCCGCCTCCTCGCGGTGGGGGATAGCGCCAGGGAAGTCCAGCCGAAGGGATGAGTGATCTGACCATGACAGGGGCGTGATGACTAAGTCCCCTATTCCCAGATCACTCGTCCACTGTTCAGATACAAAAATGAGGTCCAGTGTGTGGCCCCCTTCGTGAGTGAGGCCCTGAACTAATTGGGTCAGGTCCATGGCCGTCATGGAAGCCATGAACTCCCGAGCCACCTCGGAAGCCGCTCCCGTCGACGGCAAGTTGAAGTCCCCCATGACCAAGAGTCTGGGGGTCTCAACTGCCGTCGCTGAGATTAGCTCGAGGAGCTCGGGCAGGGCTGCTGATGCATAGCGAGGAGCCAAGTATACAATCAGCAAGCCCCACTGCCTCCCTGGGCCCCAGTTCACACCAAGGGACTCACACCCGGGTATCTGAGGGACAGTGAACTCCCTCGGCTCTAAACATTCCCGAATAACCACCGCCACCCCACCACCCTTACCCAGGGCCCGGGGCTGATGGAATGCCCGGAAACCTGGTGGGCACATTTCCACGAGGGGTAAACCACCCTCGTGGCCCAACCAGGTCTCCGTTATCCCTGCAAGGTCTAGCTCCCCCTCTGAGATCAACTCATTGATGAGGGGGGCCTTGTTGGTAACAGACCTTGCATTGCAAAGCATCAGCCGCAGGCCCTGGCTCTGTAGTTCCTGTCCACCTAGACTGCAGGGGTTGGTACAAGCGACCGGGCGTAACCAACAGCCACGGTCTCCCAACCGACCTTGGGATCTTATCCTGTCTTAGCCATGTGCTTTATTATTATTATTTTCAAAACAAAGTATTAGCCTAGATTTAACTGCCCTTAGAAATCACCGTGTTAAAGCTGTTTCATATGCAGCATTATTCATCTCTTACTTTGTTCTAAAGGTCTCCATTTTGAACATAATAGCCAAGAATGATGATTGTTAGATGTAAGGTGACCAACCGTCCTCCTTTAGAGAGGACAGTCCTTCTTTCGTAAGTTCTGTCCTCCCTAGAAAAGTGTCCTCCTACATGTCCTCCTTTTCGATATTTGAAGACTAATCTGTTGCGCGTTATGTGACATATTTGTATTTGACACGACAATTCGTCAAGGCTCGGTATAGATGAGGATGTTGTCTTTTCCAGAACCTGTATTAATGTAGTCTTGATCTGTAAATGCCATTTTTCTATGTTTAGGCTGGCAATCATTTTTGAGGTCAGTGGACACCTGGGTGAGAGTTTCACCTTTACAAAATATCTGCAGCAGTGAACCTTGCTGGATTCCAAACATTTACCAAAAGATGGTTTCTTGTCACCCTCTTTTGATTCCCAAGATCTTCTCCAACATCCACTTTATTCCCTTCTGAAAAGGGACAGGCACACTTCCAAATATGGCTCAGGGCTTAGCCACTCTACATTTTTATTTAAGAGGCACGGAACTGCAGGGACTCTAGAACCTATGTATGCTATTCTTCCTATCAGGGTTCTATACATTTCAAGATAACCTTATTATGATTATGATTCTGCTCAGATCATAAATTTTTCGAGCAGAAAAAAAAATCATGGCAAATCCTTTAATTAGGATGGGTTTAAGCAATATCAACTCCAAATGAGAAAGCTCTGGAAAAAAAACTCATGTTTCTTCATTCTAACAATAATTACTTGGCATTGACTTCTCTAATAAGCTAGTTGAACAAATCAAGACACCTAATAAAGACTCAGACGGTTGATCAGTCTACCTTGGCATTGCAGATTCTGGATGATACCTTCTCCCCAAGGTTGCAATCCAAGCCCTAGCTGGAAATGCCAGAAACTGGATTGCTGCTACAGAAATAACATGCTCCTGCGATTGACAGATGCAAGCCAAAAAAAAGTTTGGATTGTTTTTCTCTTGCTGAAATTCTCTAAGAGATGCAAGGGACTTCTTCTTTCCAACAACACAGTCTTGGGAATCCAATAGGTGTGCTCTTATCTATCTGAACATCTTTCACCAAAAACGTGTATCTCTGACCAGTAGTGGGATTCAGCCAATTTGCACCTATTTGGGAAAACCAGTTGTTAACTTTCTAAGCAGTTCAGAGAACTGGTTGTTGGAAGAAATCTTATTTTGTTGTTTTCCACTTTACAGGGCTAATCCTGTACATTAGAGTTGAAATAATGTCAGCGTTCCAAATATCATGCATAATTAAATCATTGTCCAAGGCAAAGTTACCCTTAAAACTCCAATTTAATAAGACAGACATTTTGGCATTATGCTGTGAAATTTCAACTCTAATGTACATCCTGTGGGTTCACCCAGTTAAAAGTTCATCATCTATCCCCACACCCCATAATTCATCACATGGTCCAATCTTCATCTTCCACACTGGCATGTACACCCCTCTGCTTCCGGCCAGGTGTCGAGGTGCGGAGACAAAAGACGACCTTGAGCTTCTAAGAAAATCCATAACAATACATTCCACAATCCTACTCCTTTCTATTCCCCACTCCCAACTACTATACCAATGAAACAGCATAAGAATTTTTTTTAAAAAAAATATGTGGCAGGCCAAAGATCCTAAAAGGAACAGAATTACAGGCCTGACAGCAGGAAGGAAACATTCTGGTGTTGTTTCTAGCCTAACCTTTATTGTCCTGCTAACAGAAACTGCCTTTCCGGTTAACCCTTATTACATTGTAACAGCTAGCTAAGGCAAAGCGCCCAGCGACGTGAATGATGTTGTGTTGGCCACGCCCACACAGTCACATGACCACCGACCCATGCCTACCCAGTTGGTCATTAGGGCAGAGAACCAGTTGTTAAATTATTTGAATCCCACCACTGCCTCTGACCAGATCTGTGAAGACTTAGAAGAATCAAATCAGAAGCAAACAGCCTGAAATCAGATATGTACATCACAATAACTAGGCAAGATGCCAGTCGTCTTGTCTCAATCCATTTGAGAGCACAGGCAGGAAAAGGAGACATGATACTTTAACTGGGGGACATTTACTGTCTCCATGGTCTATGGTGCATAGCTGGCAGTTATCTGGTTTTCTGCTTTAATAATCCCTGCCATGATGTAACAGAAGCTATGTACATTAGGAAGCAGAAAACAACATCAAAGCAGCATAAAACTATTACCATACATTCTGCCATCATTCCATGCACTGCTTCTGATCATCTGTGACATCTGCCAAATACACTGGGAAAATATGTCCCATCCTTTTTTAATGCTACTATGCCCCCCCCCTCTTGCATTAGAAAATATTACATTAGGGGTTGAAATGAAAGCATCTAACAAAGAAACAGCAACGCATCCAACAGCAAGAGATGTATTATTTACACATGAGTTGTAGCCTATATCTGAAAATGCAATTCACAGATAATTTTAATATCTCATCTGCAAGGAATTAACATAATTTGCATGTTTTGTGTGTGTGTGTTTAGCCTATCATGTCTGATACAAGATCAATTCTGTTAGATATGCTGCAGTGTTTGCAGAAAGTTTGCAGGGGCTTTGCTGAATATTGTTTGGTTTACTGTTGATAACCTTAAATATGAAAAATCAATTAGATATCATGAACGTTGCATGAAGTTCCTCATATCCATGTCATAAAGGCCTCTTGATATTTTTCATAAGCATCATATAATCACTCTGGAACTTTGCAGCCTTGATTGAAGAAATGCAGAGGGTTTTTTCCCCCCTTTGTTCTGTTTTGGGCACACCCAACTTCTTAAATTTTAACTTCATTTTGGTCCTGCAGAAATGTTGCTAAATATTAAACTATCCATGTGAACCAGTGGGAGCCATTTCCAAACTGGAAAGTACCAAATTCTTTCTATCTCCTACAAAGTGGATCAAGATGAAAAGCGTTTCTTTTTTTTTTTGCTTTTTCCACTCTTGTATTTTTTTCCCCCTTTAAAATGTGTAATTCATGCAAAATTGCAGGTTCTATTGCTCCAATCAAACATTTAGTAAATAAACAAGCAGAAGCCATTCTTTGGTGTCTCCAACATGTCTGGTACTAAAGAATTTGGAACAAAAGCACAAAGAGCTATGCTGCTAAACTAGATTTGTCTGTTATATTTTCTTCTGCAAATTTCTCTGATTACAAAGACTTTTGTGAATTGTGATTACATTTCTTCAAGAAATGAACCTTTCCCCCACCCCAGAAATTGCCCAGAAGAATTATTAGGAAAAAAAATGTGTTTTTTTTCCTCCAAGTACTCAAGGCAATGTTCATAACTCTCCTCTTTTGTCCCGCCCCAGCATCCTATGACTTAGTTGGGCTGAATGAGAGTAAATCAGGACATGAGTGCCTAGGGGTGAAGCTAGACTGAATATTCTACACTGCCACTTTTATATCTTCTACACTGGCTGTAAACACCCTCTGGTACCATCATGGTATCCACCTTCTGGTACCAAAACCAGTAAACCAATATAATCTCCCCCCCTCTCAGGGATACAGTGGCTCAGTGACTAAGATGCTGAGGTTTTTTATCAGAAGGTCGGCAGTTCAGTGGTTCGAATCCCTAGCGCCGCATAACGGAGTGAGCTCCCATTACTTGTCCCAGCATCTGCCAACCTAGCAGTTCGAAAGCATGTAAAAATGCAACTAGAAAAATAGGGACCACTTTGGTGGGAAGGTAACAGCGTTCCATGTGCCTTTGGGCTTTAGTCATGTGGCCACATGACCAAGGAGACGTCTTCGGACAGTGCTGGCTCGACACGAGAGAGAGTTTTCTGTATAACAATTCTGCTTCCCAGGGTTAATTTAAATATACCCATATCTCTGCTTTCCTTTGATTCAAATGCATGCAAAACCTCACTGCATGTTTAACTATAGATATCTCTCTCTTGACCCAGTTACCTGGTTTGGCTTTATGCAGTCTTATGTTTCTTTCCAGGAGTCGGATGTTTGCCTTACCAATTTATCCCAAATTGCTTTCATGTTAACTTTCCGTTTTCATTAGATATCTTTGTCAGCATAGCAAGAGCGGAAGGAGCAGGTCTGTATCCAAAAAGTATCCTCAAATGCAAAATATGCCAATGTGCAATAACTATCAGAAACAAGAGGCTCAAGCAGGTGGATCCCACATGAACACTATAACATAAGGAGGGGTGGTATTCACTTATTTTCCCTTAGGTAACGGTAAGGTAAAGGTTCCCCTCGCACATATGTGCTAGTTGTTCCCGACTCTAGGGGGCAGTGCTCATCTCCATTTCAAAGCCAAAGAGCCAGTGCTGTCCAAAGACATCTCCCGTGGTCATGTGGCCGGCATGACTATACGTCGAAAGCGCATTGAATGCTGTTACCTTCCCACCAAAGGTGATTCCTATTTTTCTACTTGCATTTTTAATGTGCTTTCAAACTGCTAGGTTGGCAGATGCTCGGACAAGTAACGGGAGCTCACTCTGTTACGCAGCGCTAGGGATTCGAACCGCCAACCGTTCTGATTCACAAGCTCAGCGTCATAGCCATTGAGCCACTGCGTCTCTACTTAGCCTTCCTACCAGGTCGCAAATGTGAGCGCACATGTGCATACTCGCTTTGCTCGCACATGCCCCTTCCACACATGCGCTCAACCTTCTGTGCATGCTCTTTCATCGTGCATGTGTCTTGCGTACATGTGCACGGCTTGAAAACGGCCTAAATAGGATGGCATAGAGCCAGGGGGAGGAGCATGCCCACCGGTCCAGACTGACTGAATACCATCTCTGAACATAAGACATATTATTACCACCCTTTGACAGTGAGGTCTGCTCCTCCTAGTGGTCCCTCTGGATATTACCCACCCACCAGGGCAATGCTGAGTTGAACACAGGCCACACCAACCTCAGGCCTAGGTCACAAGCTGGTCAGTCAGGTCCCCTACCCCAAACTATAGATCTACAGTGATCTCCGTCAAAATGCAGACATGACCTGGATGCTGTGTTTGATCGTGTAAGATGGCATTCGCAGATTCGAAAAGCAGACCCTGCTTCTGCAGGAACAACACCAGAAACATGATAGTTATTATTAATTACAGAACAACAGAGTTGGATGGGACCTTGGAGGTCTTCTAGTCCAACCCCCTGCTCAGGCAGGAAAGCCTACACCACTTCAGGCAAATGGTTATCCAACATCTTCTTAAAGACTTCCAGTGTTGCGGCATTCACAACTTCTGGTGGGAAGTTGTTCCATTGATTAATTGTTCTCACTGTCAGGAAGTTTCTCCTTAGTTCTATGTTGCTTCTCTCCTTGATTAGTTTCCACCCATTGCTTCTTGTTCTACCCTCAGGTGCCTTGGAGAATAGTTTGACTCCCTCTTCTTTGTGGCAACCCCTGAGATATTGGAAGACTGCTATCATGTCTCCCTTAGTCCTTCTTTTTATGAAACTAATAACAATTTCGTTAACACAATTTGTTTCTGGGTTTGAAACAGAGAAGGTATTCTACCGGTTCGGATTGGTTTGCCCGAACCAGTAGCGGAAATAGCAGGTGGCCCTGCCCTCCCCCACCCCAGCTCTACGGAATCCCATTTAAGCCTTTTTTCTCATGCGCGAAAGCCTGTGCGCATGTGCAGAGGTGGGCACATGTGCGCTCACATTTGCAAACCGGTAGGGAAGTTAAGTAAATGTTATCCCTGGTTTGAAACTTGGAATAGGTTTTTAAAAAAATAATCACAAAATCCTGATTCTATCCATTCTGCCTTAACCTCATCTTTGCCCAATTTGTATCTCTGCCCATTGTTCTCAACTCCCAGTCGACAAAAGAGCTGAGAGTTTTGTTTTCCATTTTAGTTCTCTCTTTTGAAGCTTACTCGACTTCCCATTGTTACAGGAATTTCAAAAGGTTGCCACAGATAAAGTCCCGTCCACACACCCACGCACACATACATTTCTGTTGTGTGACAGCCACAACTTCATCCCCTTCCCCAAGCATGTTAAGCATTTGAGTCTCATTCAACATTTCAGTTCACAAAGGAAGCAGAACGGAGGGCATCACCTCCGTGCATGATCCCCTCAGCTTTCCAGCAACATTTTGGCAGCTGTCTCCCTGGGGAACACAGCTTTCCAAATGGAAGAGCTTTCAGCCTCATGATTAAGATTAATAACCTGGTGGGCATGCATTTCACACTGTGGCTTTATTTTAGACAGGAATAACCAGCCGTGCATTTGGATAGCTGTTGCTGTCTCTGCAAGCCTAATTTTACTCATAGCAGAACGCAAATGGAAAGTGCGCGAAAATATATTCTTATCCTTGCATGCAAAAACAAATGCATTAGGGTGCCAAATAGATCTCCTCCTCCCTTCTTTGTTGCTATTTTGACAGAGAGGGAGGGGGGGAAGGGAGGGAGGGAAAAGGAGAGTCATTTATTAAATAGACTTCCACCATTTTCATGTAAATTGCATATACTCTGTGTACATAGCATCTGAAGAAAACAACAGTGGAACGAAAGCTCATCTTCAACATTAATTTGCTTGATATTTATCTCATCTAATATGTAAATGAAGATGCTGCAGGAGTTATTAGCACGAGCTAATGTTTCTTTTAAGCAAAGTAAAAACCTCGATGTGGGGCTGAAGAAATAACAGTGCTCATCCCTGAAGCTAATGATGGTCTTATCAGTTTTTCTTTTTATTTGAATTGAAAAGTGCGTTCATTTAAAAACAAATGGGCTGAAAATTGCATAAAAGGCAAATCTGAAATATGATGCTTGTTGGATAACTACAGTTTATTTAAATATATGCTGATTTGGATTTCCCCAAAAGTTAATTCTATGGAAACAGAGAGATACAAGAACTATAGTAAAGGTAAAGGTTCCCCTCGCATATATGTGCTAGTCGTTCCTGACTCTAGGGGGCAGTGCTCATCTCCATTTCAAAGCCAAAGAGCCAGCGCTATCCAAAGACGTCTCCGTGGTCATGTAGTCATGACTAAACGCCAAAAGAAGGAAACGCTGTTACCTTCCCACCAAAATTGGGTCCTATTTTTGCTACTTGCATTTTTACATGCTTTCGAACTGCTAGGTTGGCAAGAGCTGGGACAAGTAAAGGGAGCTCACTTCATTACATGATGCTAGGGATTTCTGATCGACAAGCTCAGCGTCTTAGCCACTGAGCCACCACGTCCCTTCTACAAGAACTATACACATTTCTTCGCAGAACATCTAGTGAAATGATGGGAGTCGCTACCATCAAATATGGCATCGGCCATCAGTCTAAATGGCTAGAAAAGGGGAACAGACTAAATACAGAAGAATAGATTATCAATGATAGAGAAAAGTATCACAATGGGATCTGAATCCTGAATTACAAGTACCGTTAGATAAGAAGCATCAAAGGGAAGCAAACAATTACTTTTCCGTCCACATTTGTGATCTTCTCACATGTTTCTTCTTGGTCCCTATGATGTGACAATGAGATAAGTGTAGAGTTGTGTAAGAGTTTGATTTGATCTAGATAGAAAGCTTATTCTTTCATCTGGACATTTAATTAAAAAAATAGGACTGTGAAACTCTTTATAATCAAGAATAAAGGGAGTGACATGGAGAGATTCCAGAAAGTCAATTCATTAGGTTCACTGAAGTCAATGAGTTTATTTGAATCCTGACCAATTTAAATCCCGTTGATTTGCACAGGTCTACATGAAATGCAACTAAAACTGGAGCTAAGGAACAAATGACACCATTTCCATGATAATTTTTGTTTGGTTTTGCTTTTCCAAGAATATTTCAAGCATTTTCATGAAAATTATCCCACCACATGACTTTGGGGGAAATTTAACATTTTTTTTAAATAATATAATATTAGCTACAAATGGATTTGTACATGTACATATTTTTTTATTGGAGAACTAGGCTGCAAAATTCACATACACATTTCAAAGCATGGCTGTGTGTCGGATCACATGTTGACAGGCAAGTGGTAAAGTAATTGTGATTGCGTTCCAGCGCCAGCTGAACAAATTTCTCTTCCAACTAAACTAAGCCTGGGAAATGTATATATTGTTTGTTCTGTACTATTGGCTTCTAGAAGTATCCATTTTAATGTATTTTGATCTAGGGGTTCAGAAAGAAAGCAGCCCTGACTACTGGATTAATGAATGAGAACTTCCTATTCCACTAAAACGTAGAAGCCACTGGATGGCTAATTAAAACTGTGGGAGAATCAGTACCGATGATCGTTGCCTTTCATTCATAATTTGTTCTTGAATGTTTGCCATCACCACACTTTGCTTCCAGGGAAAGTCTGGAAATTTGCCTCTTACAATAGATTTCCTAAGGCCTCTGGGCTAAAGTTGCTCCCTCTAAGAATCTTGGCATATTTCCATAAAGCACTAATCATGTCAAGTGTCATTCATGCTGACAAACAGAAAGGCTCCAAATATAAATGCAGAGGGAATTGGGAAGCCAGCAGGCAGGAAGAAAAATGTTCATCACAAAAGTGAAGGAAGACAGAGGGGGGGAGGGAACGGGACAAAAGGTCAAACCTATCTGTTACCTTCGGGCTTTGTATTAGATGCAGAGGTTAGCCTACTAAGTGACTTGGGCAGAGAGCTTTCCTCCATTGATTTGTGTAAGATGTAAACGCGAATGTAAGCTGGTCTATCTGTTGCTTACATTCTTGGAGAAAGAAATAGACCAAGAATTTAGGAGGTAAATTTATAAAGCAGGATATTTGTAGCTCAGGGTTGAGATGCGGGGTCCCTGTTGCTCTCTGAGCTTGCTTATTTTCTTTGCCCCAAACCAAGTAACATCATCATCTTGTGGTTGTTTTCTTGAAGATGTTTATTTACCCAAACTAGATAATGTCATCAATAGAAGAAGGAGTGGAATTTGGGAGGAAGAGGAGGAGGAGGAGGACTTTGGGGTCCTTGGTGCTTTCTCATCTTGTGGTTGTTTTCTTGAACATGTTTCCTTACCCAAACTAGGTAAACATCATCAGTACAAGAAGGAGTGGGGTTTGGGAGGAGGAGGACAACAATGACAACAACAACGACTACGGGGTCCTTGGTGTTTTCTCATCTTGCGATTGTTTTCTTGAACATGTTTCATCACCCAAACTAAGCAACATCCCCAATGCTCTTCAGGAGGTAAACCTCTTAGAACAGAAATGAGTAGAAGGAGAAAGAGCTTAAAAAGTAAAGGGGAATAAACTATGGTCCCAGAATCTCATGTATCCTTCCCAGAGAATTTGTTGTATCTCCAGAGATTCTCCAAAGCTTACCACTGAGGTTTAATTTTTAATAGGGTAGAGTTAAACATATAGCAATTCATCATATTTATTGTATTTCGTAAATATAATTAAAAAATTAAACTGGATTCAAAATCACATCATGCCTAATTTTGGCCAAGACCGGCTCACATTTTGAGAGATTGCTTCTGGCATACTTTCCAAAGGCCAAATTCAATTCTTGGCTCAAAGAATAGTGTATTTCTGATCTAAGATACAATTACGGTGGCTTATTTTGAACAATTCTGGGCAAAGCTTTAGCCAATGACCTTTCATCGAGGCCTACACAGCTGGGCAAGTCTAAGGAACCAACTACATAAATGTCAGCATGCTATCTAAATGCTTCTCTGGAGTAAATCCAGACTCTGGAAACTTAATGGGAATTTATCAGTCTCATTTATGGTGAGTTAATTAAGGCACAATCTCTCTGAATGATTTCAAGTGCTTCTTCCTAGCTTTCTCTCCATCCGGGCTGAGCTGAGTTGTCAACTCTTACTTGCTGTCTCTTCAATGTTATATCTCTGTTCTTTTTCCTCTTTTTCTAAGCCTCCCCATTATCTCTTACACCTCTGGACTCACAGGATGTCTCTTCAAAAGGCATGGATTGAATAGTTCAGGGGTCAGCAACCTTAAAAGAGCCACAAAGGTCCTAACCAGAAGCCCCCTGTTCAATTCTGGAGCCGACCAGAAGTCCAGTTCCCCCACCATAGAGTCTCCTCCTAGCACGGCGTCCTTTTTCCTCTACCTGTCCTAACCGAAAGCCCTATCAATTGGGGAGCTGACCTGCGACAGGGAGCCACAGCAGAGAGATGAAAGAGCCACATGCGGTTCCAGAGGTGCAGGTTGCTGACCCCTGGAATAGTTGAACAGGTGTACAAAGCTATATAGAGTCACCATAGGAAGATACTAGAGACATCCCAATGTAAGAATGAGTTTCAAATCCCTGGAATTCTTGAAAATACTCATTTTTATCAAATAGTTTTACTCAAATGTCATCCCAAGGTTCCAAGCCAGCTATTAATAGTAACAGTTCTCAAAAGCCCCACCTAATATTTTAGAAATCAATCACAGCAGCAATTCCTGGACTGGTTTTCTATTAAAAGATGGGCATTTCTTATCTTAATGAGGATTTCCAGACAAGCATTTCTGGAGAGTATATTCTAAGACGCAATATAGGTAGTGCTCAACTTATAACCAGAATTGGTACCAGAATTTCCATTGCTAAACAAGGTTCTTGATAAGTGTGTCATGTCCATTTTACAACTCTTTTTTTGCAATGGTTGTTCAGCGAATCACTGCAATTAAGCAGTGCCATTAATGAAACCCAGCTTCCCCCACTGACTTTGCTTGTCAGAAGCCAGCTGGGAAGATCGCAAGTAGCAATCACATGACACTGCAACTATCATGAATACATGCCTACATTTTGATCACATGATTGTGGGGATGCTGCAACAGTCATAAGTGTGAGGACCAGTTGTAAGTCCAGTTTAATGAAAAGAAGGACTAAGGGAGACATGATAGCAGTGTTCCAATATGTCAGGGGCTGCCACAAAGAAGAGGGAGTCAACCTATTCTCCAAAGCACCTGAGGGCAGAACAAGAAGCAATGGGTGGAAACTAATGAAGGAGAGAAGCAATTTAGAACCAAGCAGAAATTTCCTGACAGTGAGAACAATTCATCAGTGGAACAGCTTGCCTCCAGAATATACTGTATATATATACATACACATACATACATACGTATGTATGTATTTATACTACATATGTATACTACTATATGTATATACATATACAGTACACACACACACACACACACACACACACACAGGGCTATATTGGTCTTCAAAGCGTTATTTGGGATACTGAGAAAGTATCCCTTTGAAATGTCTTATCTAATCTTTGCCACACCTTGATTCCAACTAGAAGAAGGGTTCCAAGCAATGGTGGGATTCAGCTACTTCACACCAGTTCTGGATAACCGGCTGTTAAGTTTCTGAGCAGTTTGGTGAACTGGTTGTTGGAAGAAATCATGAGAGAACCAGTTTGAATCCCACCCCTGGTTCCAACTATGATGTCTGACTTTGCTCAACAACAACAACAACAACAACAACAAGCTGGCTTTGTGAATGGACAAAAACTCCAGCCATCCAAGTGAAGCCACTGATCAAAGCAAGTCTGATTGACCTTTACAATTCATACAGGGGGAAACGGCAAGATACGTGGTATTCAAGAAGAACGAAGGGAAGCAGTAGTAGATTTCCTTAGCAGACAGACCATTATTTGCAGTGCCTGTCATTTAGTCTTCAAAATGCTTTCTATAACAAGTTTATGTTTCTCCTCTGTCAGTTTGTTCAGCATCACAACAGCAGAAGCAGACTCAATTTTTATTCGGGTGATGTGCAGCTAATCCAAACAGAAGATGTTGGCGGGGTTATTTGAGGCGAGAGGACACATGTAGAAAGTAATGAGTAACCAGAGCAATAAGGTTAGGTGAGAGGGTGAGTATGCAATACCTCTGACCATCATGCCATATATTATATTATACCCAGTTTTGAATCAATTAATTGGACATGTTGGCAACATCACTCCTCCTGCTAATGCACCTGAACCTGCCTGCCCTTATGGCTGTGACCTATGAACAGAATTACTAGAGAGATGTGAAAATATTTATTTTGGCAAGATGCACTGGAATGAATCAGATCAGATACGCTCATATTGTTAAGAGAAGTGTTTGAAAGAACCAATCAGAAAGAGCAGCAGCATGTTTCCTTTATGCAGAAGGGTTTTTTTTTTTTAAAAAAAGAATTGAATGGCATAAGCAGAGACTGTTACTTTTGGGTGGGGCAGGATGGAAGGGTTTGAGACAATCATTTATTCTCCTTGTACCTTTTTTCCAATGAATCTGTTATAAGATTGTGTAAGGTAAAGGTTCCCCTCATATTTCCAATCATTCCTGACTCTAGGGGGTGCTGCTCATCTCTGTTTCAAAGCCGAAGAGCCAGCGCTGTCCAAAGATGTCTCCGTGATCATGTGGTCAGCATGATTCAACGCTGAAGGTGCACGGAACACTGTTACCTTCCCACCAAAGGTGGTTGCTATTTTTCTACTTGCATTTTTATGTGCTTTTGAACTGCTAGGTCAGCAGAAGCTGGGACAAGTAAAGGGAGCTCACCCTGTTAGGCGACACTAGGGATTTGAACCACCGAACTGCCGACCTTTCTGATCGACAAGCTTGGCTTCTTAGCCACTGAGGCACAGCGTCCCTTATGAGATGGTGTAATTTGTTAGGTATTTTTGAATGGCTTTTATGTTTGACCCAAAGATGTTTTTTTCAAGAGGCAACTGGACTTTTTCTGTTTCTCCTTGAAGACATTTTGCTTCTTATCCAAGAAAAGTCTTCAGTTCTCCTTTGGGACAACCATGATGAGATTCTCCATAAACTTTTACAACTGACAAATTCAGGGTGCACAAGGCTATCAGTGGCAGCTAATTATGATGTTAATATATGATATCTAGCACTGAGGCAGTATTTCAAAGTTCCTGAGATAGGTCAGCTAGAGAACTCTCCAAGGCTCATGTCCAGCTTGTTGGCCTTCCATCCATCTTATTGATTTCTATGACATCTGTAGGCTAGACTAGCTTGGACCATTGTTCTGATCGAGCAGAAATGTTTCCATTTAGGATAGTATTTTATTCTAATAACTCTTAAAAAGTATACCAAGATAAACAATACTGATTTGTCCACGATTACCTACCAAGTTTCATAACGAAACAAAGACTTAATCTTATATTGTTTACGTTCAGCCAACAAATCTATTTCCTCTGCTGGGGCTGGTTCTAATTGATTTCAATAGGACTGAGTTGGCAGGAAAGTAATTGAATTATATTATTTCTGACTGGCATCGGATATTCCATTTCAAAGACCAGACTGATTGAATACACATAAATTCCCATTTTATTTAAATTTCCCACCATTCTGATTGATGGCAATCTCATGGACCTTTTCAAAGGCTTCTTTGCAACTCTGTTGGTTGCTTGGTTTTGTTTTTGCTGTAATCCTGGAGAACGAGAGACACTTTTTTACCTGGCTTGAAAAAAAAAGGCATATAATGTGCTTTATAGTCTCCAGCATCCGGGGGCGGAGAGAAATATTTGCAGAGACCATCAAAAGCAAACCCTAAATTAAATTTTGGATTCTTGGCAGATTGGTCAAAACTATAGATGCTGATCAGCATGAAATATTACACTTCATAAAAAAAGAGTTGGCATTTCTGTTCCTTACATACACACACACACACACACACACACACACACCCCTCTGTTATTTAAAATTAACAATGATGTCAGCTTGGATCCAACTGGCAACTTTGGAATGATCTATTGTTATAGAATTATTTTAGAGACTGAAATGCCTGTAACCCCGTATATAAACTGAGCCTTCATCAAAATGATTTGTGGATAACATGTAGTATGTTATAGGAGACAGCTTAAGTCCAGAAATAATTCTGAGGGTGAAACAGAACCTATAAATACAGCTTTCAATTGTTCCTGTGCTGTGTAGGGCATTTTCTAGAGTTCAGTTCAACTTCAGCTGTCTAAGAATTCCTAAGAATTTAGGAATTATAATCCTAAAGTATCTGGGAGGAAAGCAAAGCCTGCTACAATGTCTTGCCTGTCAACGACTTCTTCAACTTCAGCCACAATAATACACAGGCAAACAATTGATCGAAACTCAAGCTAAACTGCTTCAAACTTGATTGCAGAAAATACGACTTCCGCAACAGAGTGGTCAATGCCTGGAATGCTCTACCTGACTCTGTTGTTACAGCCTCAAACCCTCTTCAACATTAACTGTCTACTATCTACTGTGGACCGCACATAATTCCTAAGTGGTCCTTAAAAGGGGGCGTGCATAAGCGCACCAGCAAGCCATCTGTCCCTGTTTTACTGTCCCCATTTATCTGTATTTTCTTCCGTTGCTCATGTTTATGTTCATACCTATACTTGTTACCTTGTACATGTTGGCAAAACAAACAACAAAATTAAATAAATAAATAAAGTAAGTGAAGGACAGGATTGGTTGGGTTCCTGCAGCTCAGTGAGCCATATGAAATTTGCAAATCAAGATTTATGACTTAGCATGTTATCTGAAGCCAATTTTGATTTAGTCAATAAGCCATAAGTAAAGCAAATTATGGCTTGGCACACTACTGGGTTGGTCCACCTCCGTATCTGTTTGAATTTATGTTTCCTACGTTATTTGCCTCTTTAGCACTGCTTGATGACATCCTAAGGATATCTCCTTAGTTTGCAATTTATTGCATTCTTACTTATTAGGGCTAATAATCTGAGGACATTCACATCCTAGCAGCTCGAATAAATAAAAACACAACACAAAAATAGCTTTTCCTGTCGATCTGCTTAATCTCCCTAGAGTCTAAAATCTAACATATCAGATTTAGTTTTTTGTATCAAACAGAATATTGTTCTGCATAGGCTTCCATATGTGACTGTGAAACATTTGTTTTCACTGATAAATACATCAAAGGACATATATTTAAAGAAGTAAACACTTCCTATGGTTAGAGGTCTGTTTATATGAACTGAAAGAGGTTCTTTTTTTCTTTTTTTTAGAACTAAGCTTTGATGTCATTATTATTATTATTATAATGAAGAGAAAGATGACTGGACTTGATTGCTATTTATACATACTTCCATTAGAGTTCTATTTAGTGTTATGGAGTTGATAATATGGAATAGATTCATGATGGAATAATCTTTGATTAATGGAAGAAGTTCATTTGAGTGAGAGAATTGCATTGTCCCCTTTGGGAATTATTTCACCTTTCGTCCCACCACTGAGCACTTATCATCCAAATATACAAGTTATTACATACACATTTATTATTATGAGTAATCCATGTTTCTTGGGCTTTTGTTCTTCCTAGTGTTGAATATTTTCCTTGTAATTTCTGGTGGGCAGAATAATGATAAGGATGATGATTCACACAGTCATCCAGATGTTCAGACTGGATTTGGTTTTTTTGTCTACTTTTCAAATCCTTTCTAAGGACCTGGGAGAGGCAGATGTAGATATTTGATGGTGTTACAGATATTGTTGCAGGATAGAAGTTGTTCTGAGTAAAAAAATACCTTTTGAAAATTGATTGATGGTGAATTTGTCAATGCCGATGGTATTCCAGTTGTTTTTGGATAGCATCCAAGGTACTTATTACTATTGGCATCGCCTTTGCTTGCTTTTGACATTCTATTTCTACTAATTCTTTGTGTTTGGTTATCTTCTCTAATTCTTTCTCCTCTATTACTGCCACATCTGCTAGCCGGACATTTTTGTCTTTCTTATCGAAAATCTGGGGTGTTATGTAGCCTGTCTGTTTGAATTCTAAAGTCCCAGGGCAATTTAGCTTCTTCATTTTCTACAATTTCCTCTATTTTACATCCTATCAGTTCTTGCAACCAGGTATTTAGACTGAATTTGGCATTTTTATTCATCTATCTAGTCTTTCCCAAGGACTTGTGATAGGCAGATATTTTGGTTCCATGGTTTTAAAGGTATCATTGCAGGATGTAAGCTGGTCCAAATAAAGCTGCCTCTTGCAATAGCATTATTATTAATAGCAATAGCAGATGTTGTTTGGCTGTATTGTAAATTGGAAAACTGAACTGAAAAGGGGAGGACTTGTGTTGACACATCTTGGTGGTATATGAGAAGGATTTTCCAATAGCTTTTTTAATGACACACTAAGTAAATCAAGAAAGGCTGAGTGCCAAAGAATTGGTGTAAAAAAATGTACAAAAAAGTGAAAAAAAGAAAGGCTGAGCACCAAAGAATTGAGGCCTTTGAATTCTGGTGCTGGAGAAGACTCCGGCAAGTCCATTGGACTGCAAGGTGATCAAACCAGTCAGTCCTAAAGGAAATCAATCCTGACTGCTCTTTAGAAGGCCTGATCATGAAGATGAAACTCATATACTTTGGCCACCTAATGAGAAGGAAGTGGAGAAGAGCCTAATGCTGGGAAAGATTGAGGGCAAAAGAAGAAGGGGACGACAGAGAATGAGGTGGCTGGGTGGAGTCATTGAAGCAGTAGGCGTGAGCTTAAATGGACTCCAGAGGATGGTAGAGGACAGGAAGGCCAAGAAGAATGTTGTCCATGGGGTTGCAATGGGTTGGGCATGACTTCACAACTAACAACTCAAAGTAAATGAAATATTTATTACAGTCATAACCATAAGGTTATGGCATAAGGGGTGGGAGTGTACAGTCATTAAAAGGCACAGAGGATAAAAATAAAAAGCTAGAAAAGCTAGAAGATATAAAACAGAATAAGTAGGAAGACTACATGGGTGTAGGGGAGTATTAAAAGTATGTATAGAATCCTAACTATCATATACAATAGAGAGGCTATATCAAGTGGCAGAGCACTCTAATATGATAAATTAGGTGCTCATTAGATCTAGATCTCATTAGATCTATTAGATCACATTCATCATCTGGTGAATTTTGAGTGCTGCTTCACGGAGCCTGGCAACACTGTATGACACAGAAGATGACACATGATAAAGTTGTGGAATAAATTGCTATACAGACTGCTACAACCTGGCTGGCATTTGTATTTTCAGCCTCGTAGAGTAGGTTAAGGTGCCAGACACCTTTCTTCTGTATTGCAGAGGGAGATATTTCAATATCTTTCCTGTGGTTTGCAATAATTGAGAATCCTCAGTCTGAAAGCATGAGACAGGATGTTGTAGGAGGCAATTGATAGCATTTGGGTCTATCTAATCTTATTCCAATAAGCAGAATTCTTATTGTGTACTTAACTTCTGAAGAGATAAGCCTTCCACCTATTTGGGTAGTCATGGCTGAGAATCCTAGGAGTTGAAGGTCTCACGTATGACATGCCCCCAAATGGAGAAGGATGCGGTACGTTTTTCATATCAGCTTTTCGGTACTCTTACTTTGAGTTTAGTTTTGTTCCCACATTGGTTTTAATTCCTTTTCATTATCAGACTATATGGTGCAGAGGTAGCTCGTCCCCCGTGGTGCACCATCCATGGTGCACCATGGATGGCGTATGAGTGTAAACTGAATGGGCCAGTGGTCTTAGGTAGCCAAATAACTACTCTGTATTAGCTTGTAGTCTCCTGGCTAATGTAATATCGCCATATGCTAAATAAATTTTAAAAATTCAGGCTATGTAAGTATTTGAAAGATCTTGAATGTTCTTATATTTTATTTACCCATATACCAGTCAATACTGTTGATGTTGCAGCTGAGCATACATCCTGTTGATTTCAAAGTGACTTTCAACTATTCGGAAGATATTATAGGATTGAACTTGAAAACAAATACTCATAGAAATACGTAACTCAAATCTTTGTGGTATTATAATCTTGAAAATTCAATAGTACTGATACCTACTCCTGTGTAAGTGTGATTCAGTGTTGATACAGCTGTTTTCTTTTTTTTTCTTTGTTTTAAACCAGCTGCGTTATAATTATATTGGTGATTAAAGTAGGAGAATCATAATAATATTCCAGCAGTTTTCTGGATGTCAAATCACCTTTACAAAGATACTTCTAATCTCCATGCTAAAACGAATGATTGTAATGGTAATAGCAGAACAAAGGCAAGGCTAACATAGCTGTTTACAAATGACTTCCAAAAAGTATTAAAAGTAAAGATATGATCAAATTCAATAATCAGAAACTAACCTTTGTACCCTGCATACAAAGCCATCTCCTTACTACCTTCATAAGAATTTGAACCCCTGAACTAATTCTTCAGCATTGGCTGTGGTAAATGCCTACCTATGTGCATTTCTCATTATCAAGAAGTAGATGACACTTTTCTAACAAATTGAAGAGGTCCCAAGACTGTTGAAAAATTCTAGGCTGGGATGCAAGTAAAAAAGGAAAGGAAGAAAAACAAAAGAAAGAAGCTAATAAAGAAAAAAAAAAGAAATGTATAAAGAATTGAGTTCCAACCTTCATCACAAGTATAAACAGCACGGATTAGAATGTGAAAATAGCAATCCCTTAAAATCTCCTGGTCCTCAAACTTTCAGAAAACTACCATCCTCCTCCTTGTGAGGAGAAGCTGTCCAGAGCAGGAGAAATCTTCAACCTTAGCAACTTTAAGCCTGGAGGACTTCAACTCCCAGAATTCTGGCACTTGAAGTCCACCAGGCTTAAAGTTGCCCAGGTTGGAGACCCCTGGTCCACAGGACATGTGGGTCATTTCTCATCCTCTCCTATCTGGAAAAGGTCTGAGGAACCAAACATCAATCCCTTGTTCTTTGTCGGAGTCATTGGCTCCTGTCATGCCCCAGCATCCAACCTTTATACACTGTTGTTGCTCTCTAGCCCAATCTAATGGCCGGAGAGACAAAATACCAAGTATATTGTTTGAAGGTGACCCAACCCATTACCCATTAGCCTGTACTCTCAAAACAGGTGCAAGCTGGGAAGCCAGACTCCATTTTCTTTAGCATTTGGAGAAGGCAGAAGCACAAAGAAGAATCCACCTTAATCTGTGGCACGTGATCATCCAAGGACAAACCCAAATCACACGCAGACAGAGCATCACTGGTGAGATTTAGATTGCTTGTGTTTCTTCATTGTTATGTTCATTAGCAACACAGCACTGCCTATCTTGCAGTTGGTTCTCATTGTATGTATTCCTCTTTCCCCCGGTTTCACCATATCCTGTTCTTTCAATAAAGCATTCGGATCTACACACATGGTCTGCTTTACTGGAAGATAGGTGGGTTTAACTCCGTGTCGAGCATCACGGAGACTAATGTGCAGTGGGGACAGAACAGCTGCACTTTTGCAAAGATGTTTTAATTTGCCATACCTTTCTCTCAGAAGGGCAGAAATCTAACTTAGAGGAACGTTTGCTCCTCTTGCACCCCGTCTCTCCATCATGTGATATTCAAGATGACCTTAAGTACTGCACAGTTGCAGGCGAAAAAGCAGAATTTTCAGAAGATTACATTTTAGTTACGTTAACATGGGACATAGTGAGCATTTAGGACAGGAGTCAGCAACCTTAAACACTCAAAGAGCCATTTGGACCAGTTTCACAGAGAGAAAAAAAACACCAGCAGCCACAAAAACCTTCCCATGCATGACTTATTTCCTGAGTGGTCACAAACCTAGCATATGTAGTTGAATTATTATTATTTATTTACTGAGCGCTTATAGACCGCCCCCTCTCCCGCAAGGGACTCGGGGCGGTGTACAGTCCATATCGGAAATACATCATATAAATAACTATAAAATTAAACAATTAAAATTATTAAATAAATAGATAAATACGAAGGAGGATAAAAAGGTTTAAAGAACTGTACAGCTGAGTAAATAATTTAAAACCCCAACAAATATCCCATAGAATTAAATTTAAAAAACAATTCCCCTAAAAAACCAGTTAAGAAATATGTTTGCCAGGAGGTAGCAGTTATGATTATGCCAGGCCAGCCAATCGGAACAGGTGTGTCTTCAATTTTTGTCGGAAGGAGCGGAAGTCGGTGGTGGTTCTAAGGTCGGGGGGGAGGTCATTCCAGAGGGTTGGGCCCATCACAGAGAAGGCCCTACTCCTTGGCGCCGCCCGTTGGCATTGCCTAGTGGACGGCACTAGGAGAAGTCCCTCCCTGTGAGAGCGAATTGGCCGCAGGGATGTGTGTGGAGAGATGCGATCCCGCAGGAAATGTTCTGTTTCCTTCTGAAACATTGGATTTATCTATAGTTGGCCTACGGGGGGGGGGTCGAAGAGCTCAACAAATCGCATGCTAGCAGGTGTCACACATTGGCAGTTATGATACATATTTTGAGTGACAGGGAGCCGCAGCAGAGGGATGAAAGAGCCACATGCGGCTCCAGAGCCACAGGTTGCTGACCCCTGATTTAGGAGAATCCCCCAAAACAGTTTTCCTAGTCAGGCTCCATATCAGCCTAAGATCAGCAGTCTTTACCTATGCTCCATCTTATTGGCTACCCCAAATGCTGGTTGCCCAGGGCATTAAATAAAATAGTATTTTTTTTTTCCCCTCAGCGCTCTGAATATTTGTCTCAGCTAATTTTGAAATTATGGTGGTTTCTTTTTTCAGTTTATTCTTAGTGAATAAAGAACACACAGTATTTAAAGAAAATAGCGGCAAGATTCATTTTCACTTCTGAGCTGTAAAACCTTTAATGCCAAGATAATAAAAAATAAATTCCTGAGCTTTTGATTGCAGACATAAAGCTTTGTCAAATATGAGTGGAAGAAGGCCTCATGGGGAGAGCTACACAGGTTTCAATGGAAAAATGAGTTTTATCCATCCTTGCATAGGAGACTGACCAGTTTAAGAGGCGAGAACAATCTCTATATCCTTCTATTTCCCTTGTGATAGCAAAATTCTCTGCAGTTCATGGGAAGCATTAGTTAATTTAAAATATTCTACTATAATACTATAATAATATAGTTCATCGTTTCAAAGTTTCTTTAGGGCTTGAAAATAAATAACCGAATAATAGAGTTGGAAGGGACCTTAGAGGTCTTCTAGTCCAACCCCCATGTTTAAGCAGGAGACCCTATAATATTCCAGACAAGTAGCTATCTAGTCTCTTCTCAAAAGCCTCAAATATTGGAGCACTACTATCATGTCATCCCTAGTTCTTCTTTTCACTAGACTAGGCATTCCTGCAACAGTTCTTCATATGTTTTAGCCTCCAGTCCCCTAATAATTTTAATTACTCTTTTCTGTACTCTTTCAAGAGGAAGAAGAAGAGGAAGAGGAAGAGGAAGAGGAGGAGGAGGAGGAGGAAGAAGAAGAAGAAGAAGAAGAAGAAGAAGAAGAAGAAGAAGAAGAAGAAGAAGAAAGAAAGAAAGAAAGAAAGAAAGAAAGAAAGAAAGAAAGAAAGAAAGAAAGAAAGAAAGAAGAAAAAGAAGAAGCTTTAAAATGTATACAATGATTTTTCACATGACTGCAAATTCTCATGCATATTTTCTTCCTCATTCTTCAGAAAATTTATTCCCTGGATTATGTACCATCCTTGATGTCCCTGGGAGTTCTGAGTGCAAATTGAAGGCAAAGTACTGCACTTGATATCATAGTATGATTCCTGGCCCCCACCGTTCCAAACTGCATAAGCAGTCATTTTTCTACCATTCGCTATAAATTCATGGGGCAAACTCTGAAATTTACTATCTTGGCCTGAGTTATCTCTAAACTTATGGTAGTTTTTACAATTCATAAAGGAAAACGTGAATGATTTATTGCATTTTGCCATAACCAATGACAACGAAGGACTTTTATGGTGCGCTTTTCCTGTGCAATATACCATCTATATGTAAAGTACGAGCAACAATGTGCCTACTATAAAAAATACAATCCCAGGCTCAAAGGACCATGCTTCTGTCAAAAAGGAAGAATGTTGCCCATCCAATTAATCAGGAAATTAGTGAATAGACAGTTGGCTTGCCTTTGGTTTTTTTCACAGGCCCAAAATATTACCAGGAACATAAGTGGAATATAGGAATTCATAAAAATTGTTGCTATAATCAGTGGTGGGATTCATCCAGTTTGCACCTATTCAGGAGAACCAGTTGTTAACTTTCTAAGCGGTTGTTGGAAGAAATCTCATTTTGTTTTTTTCCTCACTTTACAGGGCTAATCCTGTAAGGAAGGCAGGAAGGAAACATTCTGGTGTTGTTTCTAGCCTAATCTTTATTGCCTTGCTTACATAAACTGCCTCTCCAGTTAACCCTTATTACATTTTAACAGCTAAGGCGTAACACCCATCGACCTGAGTAACGTTGAGTTGGTCACATCCACCAAGCTACACCTACTTAGCTGGTCGGGATCGCATCTTACCTCACACATCCTCACGACCAATCCGCTCTCACAGGGAGGGACTCCTCCAGGTGCCATCCGCCAAGCAGTGCCAGCGGGCGGCGCCTAGGAGTAGAGCCTTCTCTGTGATGGGCCCAACCCTCTGGAATGACCTCCCCCCCGATATTAGAACTACTAACGACCTCCGCTCCTTCCGACAGAAGCTTACGACCCACCTGTTCCAATTAGCTGGCTTGACTGATGTATAGTCCCATCTTTAACCTCCTGGCAAACATCTTACTGTGTAATTTTTAAGGGAAATTTTAATTATAGTTGTATTTTAATTTAAATTTGGTACAGCACATTCTACCTCCTCCGTTTATATGTTTATATGTTTATATGTTTATATATTTATATATTTATGCACATTTATATTTTGTATCTATATGGTTTTTAATATGTCTGTACACAGCCCCGAGTCCTGTTTAGGAAAGGGCGTGGTTTATAAATAAAAGTTTACTTACTTACTTACTTATTAGGGCAGAGAATTGGTTGTTGAATTATTTGAATCCCACCACTGGCTATAATCCCAATGCATACTAATCTAATAGGAACTAGAATATCTCTATTTTCTGTTGTTCCACCTGCCCTTGAAACGAGCACCTCCCTGAAGTACAAATTGGTTTACCCAACTTTGCTCCTATGCACTTATGATGACCAAGTCCATTCTGTTTGGAGAGCAAGTATCTGTGTTTTCTAGTCTCAGCTAAGCACGAAACGGTTTTGCTCACTTTATATCATTTGGGTACTCCTTGTTTTGAAGGGCTACAATGACTCAACAATTGAGCTGACAGCTCGGGTTTGAGACCTGACCACTGCACAATGGGCTGAGCTCCCTGGAAAGCTGACAGTAGCTTTCTAAATTCCACAAATAAATAAATACCTCCTCCAAGTTTCCTGCAACCACAATTTCACCTTTTCTGCATTTCCCCCACTGTAAATAAATAAATTTGATGCAACCTTTATATTAATAAACATTAAAAAGCTACAGGTATGCAAGCAATGGGTGTGGGGTACAAGAATATCTTTTCTAAGTGATGAGATTGTGTCTGAGGAGACTGTAATTTAAAAAAAAATATTAGATTCTGCAGAAATGGATAGATTAACAATTGTTATTAAAGATAAAGAAGAAACGGGATATTTTTTTTCCCATATGGGACACATTTTATTAATGGCTAGATAATAGAAAAAGAAGTCAGAAAGGAGGAGATATAAAGATAGGCAATGTGTTAGAGGAGAGTTGTTAAAGAAGATGATGTTAAATGTTAAGTATTAAGGTTAGTATATTATAATGTAATGATGATGATGATGGTGATCACTATATATAATGAAGATGTATAGATACGACTATCTAAACATAATTGTACCCAGAATACACACTGTTTGTTGAAAATTGAGTGTTAACAAATAAAACATTAAAAAAAATCTCTTTACTAAGTGTTGGTGATCCCTCAATTTTCATCAACAAAAGTCTAAACTTCAATGACACTGCTGAACAGAATGAAAATTTCAGGGCTTGAGTGAGTTCCTACACCCTTTTCTTTTTATTTCCTCTAACCCAATCTAACCAACAACACATCATCAAAATTCTGGCATGTTCACATGGTCAGGAGATCTGAGAAGACATCAAGAGGAAGCCTGTTAAATCAAAGGCGGGAGATCTATCGTTCCCTGCTGGAGGAAGATTTCTAATAAGTCTGCTTTCTTTTGTTTGGGGCATTTGCTACAATTCTGTCATGGCTTCAAAGGAAAGAGCAAAGGGGAAGCAGAACAGCAGAAGCCACTGACTTCTCCCTTGCAAACACATCCTCATCCCTACTGGGTGTTCCTTATTACATGCTTTTACTTCTGTCAGTCACCATCCGCCCAATTTAAAAAGGTGTGTGCATTTGGCAGGCAGAGAAATTACCCTGATCTTTGAAAAATAATTCTGCATTCATTTATTTATGCATGCATACATACATACATGCAGCATTTCTAGGCTACCTCCCCATGGATTCTGGGTGCCAAACAGCGGCACACTAACAAAGCATTAAAACAAGCCATTATTAATAAACTAATTAAAACACATATTCAGAACCATCATAGTGGCCTCATTCAAATGGCGATAAAGGCTCAGTAATAAGATTGTTTTAATCTGTTTACAAAGAGGCAGAAAGCTAGAATTTGTAGGAATATCTGGGGCTCCATAAAGAAGGAATACAACGGAATTACTTTGTTTATGTACCATGTACTTCAGAAGAGAGAGGGCCTAGCTAAACAATGGCTCAAATCCATTAAGAAGGGAAGAGAGCAAAAGGAAGCTTAAGAAAAAAGAAAAGAAAAGGTTAAATTATTAGATGCATTTATGTTTGAACAACCATTGTGGGTCTTATCACCTCAAACTGCGCTTTTCAACAGATTAAAATAATTGTATTACTCAGCCTTTCATCAAGGAGAGAAGCAATCTAGAATTAAGGAGACACTTCCTAACAGTGAGAACAATTAATTTGGGGTTCTGTGCAATTTGTCCAGTCCAATATTTTTTACTCACCTGAACCACATAGAATAGGCTATGCAATTAAACACTGACTTTATTGACTTTTCCAAAAAAAAATCACGGAATTCCTGTCTGATGTTTTCACACAACCAGTTGAAAAATAATCATAACCATATAGAGCAAGGGTGTCCAAAAATGGCAACTTTAAGACTTGTGGACTTAAAAGTTGCCATGGTTGGCAACTCCCAGAATTCTCCAACCAGCATGAGGAATTCAGGAAGTTGAAGTCTACAGATCTTCAATCCCAAAACTGGACATTCTTGATCAGGGGTAGGCTTCAAATATTTTAGCAAGGGGTTCTCTGCCTGGTTGCTGGGTGGGTGTGGCCTTGTTGGCCTCCTGCACCATGGCGGGGAGGAGTTTTTGCCTCCACGGGCTCCGGAGGATTTTTTTTGAGCCTCCGGGAGGACAAAAACAGCCTCCCCAAACTCCGGAGCCCCTCTGGAAATGAGCCCATTTCCAGCCTTCCCGAACTCCAATAGGGCTGCTTTTTGCCCTCTCCGAGCCTACATGCATGTCTTGCATTTACCTGCATCCAAAATGGGGTGCATGGGAACTCCTGAGAGGGACAGGGTGGGTGGGCGGGGCCCGCCAGGAGTGGGATTTGGGTGTTCTCTGAACTGCACAGAATCTTAGCTAGAGTTTCTCCTGAACCCCTGCGAGCCTCCAGGATCCCACCCCTGCGTCTTGATAGAGAGAAAAGGATTTTCTATTTTGAGTACTCCTCCGATTTAGAGGAGAAAAGAGGAAAGACCCTTCCCCCTCCCCCCAAATACTTCCAATCTTCCAACCATTGCAACACCGATCTATTTTTCTTTCATATTAGCCAAAATGTAGCCATACATTTCTCTGGTGTAACATATGTATGCAATTTCTAGGAAACTCTGCTTTCCTCTAGATCTATTTTCGGGGTGGTGTTTTGTTTTTTGTTTTTGTTTTGGCAATGCAAAACAAAGAGTTAAGCAGCAGGAGATGTCATTTCCAGCTCACCTTGCTAAGGAAGGCTGACTTCAGCTAATTAAAAATGTTGCGAAGCCTGCATGTATATTAATACTGTCATGGCCCCTTAGTTCAACCTATTTACCATGTCTCCTGTCTCCATTCCAGAGATAAATGAAAAACAAATGAAATCTCCTGCATGTCTCTCTCATGTCTTACTTGAAGTCTTCAATCTAGACATAACAGTATGCTCATACCAATTTTGTTCAGCTTCTCAACGTGCCTTTAGTTCTGCTAATAATAAAGCAGAAAACAGTTATTATTTTAAAAAAAGAAAAGGGAAAGGGAAAAAAAAAGACCTTCAGCCCTGACATTTGTTAAATAAAGATCTTTGAAGGAACAATCACATAAAATAAAACCGCACTATTTGCCTCAAATTATGATGATTTTAAAACTGATAATGCTGAGAAAGAAGTGGGGGAAATCCAGCAAAATGCTGTTAAATTAATTGCTGCTCTACAAGGGAAGCATTAAAATGCTGTAATTAACTGACCTATTGCTTGAGACAATTTCCATATATTTAACAACCATTCTTGCAAGAGATATGAATGACAGTACTTTTTCATTTGGAAAGGGGGAAAAGACTCCAGTTGCTGAACACCAAGAAAGCAAATGTCTTTGATTCAGTTTCCAGTTGTGTTTTCTGTTTTGCGTATTTGCAACTATGAAATCTAGAATATTAGTTCCTTAAAGTGAACCAGAAAACACTGGTCCAGCAACCTATTTTCCATAACATGTTTTTTAAAACATTTATTTGTGCAGAGGATTTTATGGAACAGGATTCTACAAATGCAGGAATTTAACAGAAAAAAACCCCACTATTATTTGCTGTCCTGTTTTTTTTTAATGATATTCTTTGGCAGAACAAATTTGAAAAGCTGGTGTTAAGATTGAAAATGTATGACGTACTGATATCTCAGCTTGAATCTTTATGATTCTTGTTTACACTTGATTTTAATGCCATAGAAAAGGTTTTTTTTTAAAAAAAAAAAAAAAGATGGCACTCTAGGTTAGATTGCAATCTTTATTTCTCTTTCATGGCTAATTGTTTAACAATTATTCTGGCATGTCCACAAAAGCAAATGAAGATCTGGCCAGGGTATTAATAGAACTGGTTATCCATGAGTATGAGATTTTCAGCTCTGTTCTTTTTTTCTGTTTTAATGGAGGTTGATACTAACTTTGGAGTTTTAAATCTTGTTCATTATCTTGTTGTTATTGTTATTTGGGAAATCATGTCCAACCCATCACGACCCCATGGACAATGTTCCTTCAGGCCTCCCTGCCCTCTACCATCCTCTGGAGTCCATTTAAGCTCAGTAACTCCATCCAGCCACCTCATTCTCTGTCGTCCCCTTCTTCTTTTGCCCTCAATCTTTCCCAGCATTAGGCTCTTCTCCAGTGAGTCCTTCCTTCTCATTAGGTGGCCAAGGTGTTTGAGTTTCATCTTCAGGATCTGGCCTTCTAAAGAGCAGTCAGGATTGATCTCCTCTAGGACTGACCGGTTTGATCGCCTTGCAGTCCAGGGGACTTGCAGGAGTCTTGTCCAGCACCACAGTTCAAAGGCCTCAATTCTTTGGCACTCAGCCTTTCTTATGGTCCAACTTCCACAGCCATCCATTGCAACTGGGAAAACCATAGCCTGGACTATATACTATATACTATATACTATATACTATATACTATATACTATATACTATATACTATATACTATATACTGTATACTGTATACTGTATACTGTATACTGTATACTGTATACTGTATACTGTATGTATGTATGTGTGTGTATGTATGTATGTATATGTATATGTATATAGTATACTATACTAAGTTCACGACCTTCTTTTGATAGATGGCTATTAAAATTTAAAGTTTAATTGACAAATAAGTAAATATTGAAAATGTTCTGGTTTCAAATTCCAGTACCATTTTGGCTTTCCCCATTTCTTAATAAATGATCTACAATTCCACTTCCTCCCTTCTGAGGTTATTTAATACAGTTGCATCTAGCTGAATGCAGAACATCTCTTTTAAGAAGAGCTTGGAAAGCCATTTTGTCTGAAATAGTATAGGGTCTCCTGCTTGAGCAAAGGGTTGGTCTAGAAGATCTCCAAGGTCCCTTTTATCATCTACTCAAAAGAAAGACCATTGGGCTTATCTAAGAAATGAAAGAATCCTTCTTAAAGAAGGAAGTTGTACAGGATAAAATCCTGCTGTACAAGACAAAAGGATTATCCTTTAAGAGATCCAATAAGGATTATCTTATTGTACAGGATAAAATTTCATAAACAAAGGAAGTAGTAGATAGACATTCTCAGAAATTCTGCAGGAACAACATCAGATGGCCATTTTTCATCTTATTAAAGAGAGTGTTGAGAACCATGGGAATGAAACATTAGAATCATGTCTATGGTTACTGGTCTGAATAATTATGGAATGTAACCTTCTTCATAATGTGTTATTAACATTATGTCCAATTTCTTTATAACGGATTGCAGTGTCTCTCTCTGTGTGTGTGTATCTAAAATTGAACTCTGGCACCTATGATAAACCCTCATATTATGTAATTGATTATTGTGTCTCCATTCTGTGAGAATTTAAAAAAAAAACTTTTTGGGCTGCTAATCACCTTCATCAGCATTTTAGCAAAAGGAAATAAGAACCATCAAAACCTTGCCACTTGGAGAGAAAACATATCTTGAATGAATTTCACCAAATAGCCATAAAAATATAATCCGTTGCTACAATAATCAGAGGAGAAACTGCTAAATCATACATGGTCCTCTTCAATTCATACTTAGCTGCCTGAACTGATTACAATAACATCTAACAGGGTGGATTTTTTTTCCCATTGGTTAAATTTATGGTTAATTTTCCATCATGTTGACATCTCCACTAAATTCTGCACTAATTGCATTAAAACAATATAGTTTTGTAACTGAGATTAGCGCATGGACTCAGGACATTTCTCAAGATCTAATTTTCTTAATAATGTGACAGAATATATGTCCAAATTATTGTACAAAACCACAGTCAAAATTCCTACTTCTTCATAAGTTCAAATGAAAGCTTATGGCAAAGGAATTGTTTATTATAGATGTCATCCTTTTTTTCCCAAAACTCCAAGCCAAAATATTAAATTACTGCTTTTTCATATAATCTGTGGTCTAAAAGGGGTGGAAAATTTCCATGAAAATTGCAATGTAGTAAAGCATTACCTTTTTCTCAAGAGACGAACTGTAATTTCTTTATTTATATTTATCTATTCAAGTGTCTATCTATATAATAGTAAGGAACAGGAATGAATCAACATTTTTCCTTTTTTCCTTCCTTCCATTTTTTCCTTCTTCACTTCTTCCTCTGTCGCTTTCTTCTTCCCTGTTTCCCTCCCTCCCTCTCTCCATTCCTTCTTCACTTTCTTTTTTGTCCCTTCCTTCCTCCTCCCTCCCTCCATTCCTTCCTTCCTTCTTTTTAGAGAAGAAAACCTTCCTTGTCACTTTTTCTGTGTGCATACTACGCACATTAAAAATGAAATTCAGATGCCTGCTCTCAAAAATGTGTGTTACATTTTTCCATACATTATATACTATATATATATAAATCACAGTTAATTTTGAACACCTAGCAGAAAAAAAGAGTCTTGAGAGTTAACAAGATTGATACTATATGGTGCAACGCTATTACAGAATCTAGTTGTTCTGCTCCAGATACCACAAAGCGTCATCCCAGAAGGTAACAAAGAAAACAATTCATGGAGAGGATGTGTAACATCCCAGGCAATATTGTGGACTCTGGTCAAGCAGTGGTTATAGGCCTTGTCCCAGACAGAAGAAAGTGAACATCAAACAATATTTTCTGCTGTCCTCACCACTCTCTGCACAGCTTCCTATTTGAAACAGTAGCATTTCCAAACCATGACATTGATGATCATTGGATCATCAATCTAACAAACACTGGAAGTCTTTAAGAAGATGTTGGATAGCCATCTGTCTGAAACGGTATAGGGTTTCCTGCCTAGGCAGGGGGTTGGACTAGAAGACCTCTAAGGTCCCTTCCAACTCTACTATTGTATTATTGTATCAATGTTTAGGGCTAATCTTTTTTCTCAATTTTAAACCATCTCAGTCATTCACGATTGGAAATGGTTTGGAACAGGTTTGGAAGTGGGCTGCATTGTCTGTGACATACTGCAAGGACATTAGGTTGGATTTTTTCTTCCAGAAATCCCCATTTGCCTCTTGAGTTTGACCTACAACAGGATGGGGAATTCCATCACGCTGTTCAAAATCACCGTTCAGTTTATAATAGCTTTTCAAAATTATTTTGAACAAAAAACCACAAAAAACATTCTTACATTGTAGGGTATATAAACCGATTACTGAGAGTAATAAAGTAGTTGGCACGGAGTAAGCACCAAGATTGGTAAAAATCCTAAAAAGAGTTATAAATCCAGAAGCTAATGCACAGAGCTCAGCAGAAACTGTGTTTCAGCCATCTGAACCAGAAAATTGTAAGCAAGACTTTAAGAGCAGGATTAAAATATATCCAGCTGTCCTTGGATTGTCTTCTTTCTAGTTGACTATGAACAGAGATTAGCTGGGTAAGGAAACATCAGATGGGTTTCCAGCATAACAGTATTCATTCCTAGCATAGGGACAGCATTAAATATGAAGCCAGTACTGAATTGCATTTGCTATTTGCACTTTAAAGAAATGCAGTTTATCGCAGAATCAAGGTATGATACAAGGTGTGTTTTGTTGTTTTATGGATACATGGCATTTTCTTCCCACACATTGAAAATGCATATTTCCTGAGGAATCACAACTCAGCAACAGAGCCTATGTTCTACAGGTGGGTTAACTCAGCTTCTGTTTTTAATGTATCCCTTAGTAGGGTTGCAAACCATCACTTTGCATCCTAATGTATGTGAGCTGCTGGTCACAGTTATAAGAAGGGTTCATACATTTTCTTAATTTGGGAATAGGCAGCCTGACGTGTTATTCATGGGTTAAATATAATTTCCCAGATCCTTGCCGTTCAGCAAACTAGTTAGAAATCTTGAAAAGATTGGAGAAATTCAGTCTAGACCAATAGGTGACATCTTCTGAAGAACTGAGGGATACGACTCAGTCTTCGACTTTTTTGAGGCACCACAAGAGACCAGGTTGAAGTTATTGGAAGAAGCATGGCTGAACTTTTCAATCTATTTTGGGTGGTAGGTTGGGATATTATCATGTTCACTCTTATTTCATCTCTACACAAGCACACATGGGCACAATTCTGCAAATGGTCCAATTTGGACTCCTGGGAGGATTATCTTGGGCAAGGTGATTCCTCACAGTAATAATGTGCTGGTGTTTCTCCCACGGTACCTAAAGAAATAGTCCTCAATCCATCACAATACATGGGGGGCAAGAGAAAGAAGAGACATCTAGAACCTTGGATCTACTATGAATCTTGGAGGTACATATACATCTCAGTGGTGGGTTGCCAATTTTTCCACTACTGGTTCGGGCATGGACTGCTGGAATCTGCATTTCAAAATCCCAAGGATCACTTCTCAAATATCTACTCAGTTCATGTTGGAAATTTATTGTTGGAATGTATTTCTATGCAACAACTGCAATAGTATTCCAGCCAGTAGATGATGATATTTACAAGTTTGGATCTTTTGTATATACTTCATGCTCTTTTGTTCTGAGTAGAATTTCCTGCTACAGTTAAACAGCAAAGCAGTAAAGCACATGGTGAGTGTACTTTTTGTTTGCTCTGTGTGGTGCTTTATATAAACAGAATTTCTAACAGTCCATGTAATCAGAATGGAACAGAATGTGATCCTAGAATCTTTTTCTACACGTTTTGGACTTCCAATGGGAAATACATGAAAAAGTTTTATGCAATAACCTTCTGTTCACAATGCATGCCATAGATTTATTTCCAAGGCCACTATGGAATAATAGTTAAATGACTCCACTGTGAGTCAAGAATTTCTGCTTTTTTTAGCCATGAATTCATTAGACAGCATTAGACTCCCAAGGGACTAATCACTATGAGAGTAATAATGGTGCAGTATACAAGAAAGTCATATTATGTCATTTCCAAGAACAGAAAGAAAGAAAATCAAAAGTCAAAGGAGGGCAACAACTGAATTCAAATTTCACAGAAGATTATGGAAGATCTGGAATTCTGTAGAATGCTTCATTTGACAAAATGATACAAAGCAATAAAGACTAGGAGGGGATTGGGGGGGGGGGAATCACAAAATAGGGCAGACGTTTTAGCTGTGATGTTTGCACTATAGTCAGTCTTAATCTAGAGATTGGAGATTGAGTCCATTAATCACGAGTACGTGCTGCCAATATCAAATTGCACCTAACTTTCCTGAGACAAAGATGCAGTGTCTAACCCTCTGGGACTGAAAACCACAACAGCCGGTTAGGTCTCAGATCTGCCTTCTGCTTTGGTGAATCAGCTCTTAATCTGATAGAAAGCTGAAATCGAGAATATTACACCAATCTCTGCATGAACATTACTGAGATTTCTACTGGATCAGTTTGTAGGCTCCACAATGGAACAAATCCTATTAATAAAAACAATGACAGAAGTATATATAACTTTTGGATCAGGGAAGCTCATATTTATACAGAGTAGGAAGAATATCTTTGTTATGCTAGGGATGTGGTGTCTCAGTGGCTAAAATGTTAAGCTTGTTAATCAGAAAGGTCAGCAGTTCAGCGGTTTGAATCCCTAGCATCACGTAACGGAGTAAGTTCCCGTTACTTGTCCCAGCTTCTGCCAACCTAGCAGTTCGAAAGCACATAAAAAATGCATGTAGAAAAATAGGAACTACTTTGGCATTTAGTCATGCCGGCCACATGACCACGGAGACTTCTTCCGAGAGCACTGGCTCTTCAGCTTTGAAACAGAGATGAGCACTGCCCCCTAGCGTTGGGAATGACTAGCACACATATACGAGGGGAACCTTTACATTTACCTTTATATGACTTTTGAATCAGGGAAGCTCATATTTATATAGAGTAGGAAGAATATCTTTGTTATGCTAGCATTTTAGTTCATCAATTTGATTTTGGTCATTGGCCAGATAAACAGTATTTCATTTCATTAATAAAAACAATCAAATCCTTCTGATGTTACAATATATACAGTTACATTTTATTGCTTTGGAAATTTTTTTGTTAACCATGTAATCTATGAAGAACTTTGGTCATTCGACAAAAGATTCAACCACCTGATTTACTTACATGAAGTTTCTGCTTTCAAAACTCTCAACACCGAAATGTAACACAAAACTATGGACCTTATTGTGAAACTTTCCTTGAAATTCCCTGGAAAACTGTTTCTGCTCAACACCAACAACACTGAAGTAAGTGATGAAATTCAGCAGCTGGGTTCCCATTGTGCAATCCACCATGGTTTGTTTAGCAAACGATTGCTAAATTAAAATTGGATGGATTCACATATTGCACAACTTACAAACCACTCACAAGTCACAATGGCTGGGTTAAGACTTGGGTTGAAATATAAAAACTGAACTGCAACTGAATTATCTCTTGATATTCAGTCTAATTCTCTTTCTAGTCAGTCTCTTTCTAGTGAACTAATGCAAAACTTCTTGCAAACTCTGAGAAATAGAAATATAAACCATACTTCTTTCTCATTCATATGCATCAGCAACTCTTACACCAAAACCCCAATACTTAGATGAAGATGTTTTTTAGCCATTGACAATTTGACAAAAAGCCAAGTTGAAGGACAAGCAGCATAAAGAGAAAGATTGTTTTGACCTAACTTAGAATACCTAACACAATTGAACTAACCCAATACCTAACACAATACCTAACACAATATCTAACACAATAGACCTAATACAATAGAATCCCTTATGCCACCAGGCTTGAAATTTTAAGCTTGGAACAACCTAGCACTATGCTGACTAAGGTCTCACCTAAGTGTAGTACATAAAATTGTCTGCTACAATGTCCTACCTGTCAATGACTTCTTCAGCTTCAACCACAATAATACACCGGCAAACAATAGATACAAACTCAAGGTAAACCGCTCCAAACTCGATTGCAGAAAATATGACTTCAGTAACAGAGGGGTCAACGCCTGGAATGCTATACCTGACTCCATTGTTACATCCTCAACCCCCACACACACCTTCAACTTTAAACTGTCTACTGTGGACCTCAGCCCATTCCTAAGAGGTCTGGAGGTCTGCATAAGCACACCAGTGTGCCTACCATCCCTGTCCTATTGTCCCCATTTATTCATAGCCATTTCCTGTGTTCATGTCCATGTTTATACTTATACCAGTTATCTCATACATGTTTGACAAACTAAATAAATAAATAAACTTTGTCCCAAAAACTAGGAAAATCTATATCTTGCAAATAATATGTTTCGGTTTCAGCCAAAGTAATTTTTGCAACCTCAGAGTAATTTACTTTCTAGCTAGCACACTTAGCTCATTCCGTGATTAGCATTTGCTCATTATTTTTTCAAGTGAGGTTTAATGGAAGAAAATTCCGCCAGGATTAGATTTGTCTCATTAGTATCATGTACCAATTCAATTAAGCCCATTCACTGTATAACCAAACACATATTTTTTTTCCTGTAGTCTTTGTTGAGTTTTGAGCAACTTCTCACCATATTCCGTATATGCATTTTAACCTGCGGATTTCCCAGAGCTGGGCAGTATGGCATAAGTTTTTTTTAAAAAAAGAAAATGAAAATAAATGCGTGGGAGGGACATGAAAACACTGTTGAGCAAAGAGAAAAGCCATCAGAAGGCGTGAATAGAAAAAACGGCAGGGGGATGGCTGATGCAGGGAACTCTCCAATGAAGGGAAATTTGATCGTAGTCCATTTCCCAGTGTGAATCATGCTGTTTTTCAGATAAGCTGCAAAATAAAGTTTAGCAGGGCATGTTGTTTTACAAGTTGATGATCCTTCAGGCTGTGTGAACTTTAAGTGCAAACAGTCTCCTGGCTTGGATTTCTGCATCTTTGCTACTTATTTATTTATCGCATTGATATGGCTGCCCGTTTTGGGCAAAGCAATTCTGAGTGGTCTACAAATTTTACTGTTTTTTTTCCATGGGGTGTCATTCTCCTGCCATTTTATGAGACTTGGTTTTATGAATTCGTTGTTGCTCGGTTGTTAAATTGTGATAAACTCTTCACATAGACCAGAGCCAGGGGTGGGCTGCTGGGGGATGGCATGGGTTCGGGCAATCCTCTAGCTAGGATTCTGCCCAGATCGGCGAACCTCCAAATGCCATCCCTGGTTGGCCATGCTCAGCCCCCCACTCCCCAGGAGTCTCCACTCAGCTCATTCATCATACCAGGTAAGTGCAGGGCCCATGCAGAAGCTCAAGAGAGGAGAAAACAGGCCTACCGGAGATTCCAGAAGTAGGGAAGCCAGCCGGTTTCCAGCTTCCAGAGGGCCTCCAGAGCTCAGGGTAAGCAGTTTTCACTGTCCTCAAGCCTCTGGAGCCTGGGGAAGGTGTAAAATGCACCCCTATGGTGTAGGAGGCCGACTAGGCCACACCCAACATGGCCATGCCCACCCAGCAATGAGGCAGTGAATCCACTACTGTAATTTTTGAAGCCCATCCCTGACCATAGCACCTCAGGCCTCCTGTCTTTCACTGTCTCCTGGAGTTTGCCCTAACACATGTTGACTGCATCAATGACACTGTCTAACCATCTCATCCTCTGCCATCCCCTTCTCATTTTGCCTTCCATTTCTTCCAAGGAGTCCTCTCTTCTCATTTGGTAGATCAAAATATTTGATCTTCAGCTTCTGTGTCTGTCCTTCAAAGAACAGTCAGGGTTGGTTTCCTTTAGAGGTTTTATGAATAACCACGGCTAACTGAACCAGCCACAATTGATGGGTTCACACATGGGCCCAATTGTGAAAATGATCCAATTTGGTCTCCTGGGAGGATTATCTTGGGCAAGGTGATTCCTCACAGTAATAATGTTTCTCCCACTGTACCTCAAGAAATAGTCCTCAATCCATCACAATACATGGAAGGCAAGAGAAAGAAGAGACATCTAGAACCTTTGATCTACTATGAATCTTGGAGACACATATATATCTCAGTGGTGGGTTGATAATTTTTTCACTACTGGTTCGGGCACGGACTGTTGGAATCTGCATTTCAAAATCCCAAGGATCACTTCTCAAATATCTACTCAGTTCATGTTGAAAATTTATTGTTGGAATGTATTTCTATGCAACAACTGCAAAATTTAATTTTTAATTTAATTTAATTTAATTAGCACTTCTAGACCGCCCCCTCTCCCAAAAGGGACTCAGGGCGGTGTACAGTCCATATCAAAAACATCATACATAAATTAGATGGATAAATACATAAATAAGAGGAGGATAAAATAGACAGAACTGTAATTGCTAAATAAATAATTTAAAATATACAAAATTTAAAACCCCAAATTAAGTCCCCTAAAAAAACCAGTAGGAAATATATATGCCAGGAGGTAGACGTTAAGAATTATGCCAGGCCAGCCAGTCGGAACAGGTGTGTCTGTTAGCATTCCAGCCAGTAGATGATGATATTTATAAGTTTGGATCTTAAGTTCTCATTTAACTCTACGTGACATTATTTCAATCATAGCCTTTCTTTCAGGAGATTCCTGCTGAGCTAGAGTTCACCTATCTCAGCACCTACCAAACCTTTGGGGAAAACCAACTGATCCAAAGTCACCCAGTGAGTTTTGAGAATGAAGGAAACTGAGTTTCTGTGTTCCAATGTTTCACTGTTGTTTTAAAGCAAAAGTGATAATCATACAAATGATAATTTCGGCTATTTGGGTACCACGGCTCATGCGAAAGACACAGGTTCCTGCCCTTTGATATCAGGTAAAATAGCATCTATAGTCACACCAGAACTTCAGGTAATGATCATAGATGCTTAGTAGAGCATCTCATGGCTATCAACTCTATGGCTCAATCTGCAACATGCAGATCTACAGTCACGTAGCCTCTCAATCCACCTTGAGGTTACTGCGTTTAATGGCCTTTAGGACTTAAGTTTGAATTATGTTTGGGCTGGCTATTTAGCTGATTGGTCCAAGTTTGGTAATGCCGATGATATTTCTATCACTCTTCTTGCAACAGATATTACAGTTCAGTCCTCAAAATATAGGGACAGGAGAATCCCACCCCATAGAAGGGGGGTTGTTTAGGATTGTGTTCCAGGATCTGTCAAATTAGTCCGTTTTCCCTCTTCTCCATCAAAGGCAGGAAAAGCTTTGGCATTAGATCTTTTTTCCAAGGATCTCTTGGTAGCTGGGGCTGGCAGCAAAACCCAACATCTGGAGTTCTTCCAGAGGTCAGAATGGGACAGCTTGCCACCGTCTGCTCATTGCAAGATAACTCACCATGGAACAACTTGCCATGGGACAATTTAACACATCTATTGAATTGCAATAAAATAAAAACATTTTAATTTTTGCCATTCACATTTCCCCCGTCCCTCTTTCTTTAATGATTCTATTTCACTATTTCTTGGATACAGGGGTGGGTTCTGGCAGGCACTACTGTCGGTTCACTCGTGTGCAGGCTTTGTATGCGCGTGCGCTTGAGGCATCCTGCACGTGCATGCGCAGTGCAATTAAAATTGTTCTGCGCATGCGCAGAACTGAAAAACAAGATTGCAGCCCCGCTGGCGCCACCCGGGGAACCAGTTTGGGGGCAAGGCAGGCCTGGGTTGCTGCCAGTTCCAGTGTCCCAGGCCACCAAACCACTACTGGTTCAATCAAACTGGGCTGAACCGGTAGGAACCCACCACTGCTTGGATATTAGCATAACTCTTTTACCGCAGCGAGTTGTTCTGCAGCAAGTTGAGCACAGCAAGTTGACCATGGCAAGTTAGCCATGGTGAGTTGGCCATGGTAAGTTGACCATGGCGAATTGTCATAGACCCTCCTGAGGTGGTTACAGATTTGCATAGGATGGGACAGGTTGACGTTTCTAATTTAATTTATCGTGAAATTAATTTCCTCGAGTGATGTGGTGGCTTAGAGGTGGAGCTCTCGCCTCACAATCAGGAGGCTGTGAATTCGATCCTAGGTAAAAGGCAAATATTTCTCTCTCTGGGCACAATGAAAATATATCCGCTGAACAAAGCTCCTCATTGGTGACAGGAAAGGCATCTGGCCGTTAAAGCACTCTGCTAGCTCCGTTCAGTTGCCAAGACTCCACCCCGCAAGGGATCATGGGGTCATTAAATGATGTTGATGGTTAAATTAATTCCACCCACCCACCCAATTTAGACAGTGAATTTTGGGCCTAAGCAACAATTGCGAATCTGTTTTTGTAGATGTGCAAGCCGGTGTCTGTCTGAAAGCAAAAGAAAGCCTAATCCTTCACGCTGGCCTCTCTCCAGGTCTCCAATGTCAAATAACTTGGGCTCAGTTCAATGCAATGCTTTCAAGGATACTTTGAAGTGTTTTGTTTAAGAGCAACTTCTCAGCCCCACATTCTGACATTTAAAAAAGAGAGAGAGAAAAGAAGGCCTTGTTTTATTTTACTGAATGCTTATAAGGTTGCCTATTCATGGCCTCCCGTGTTGCTTTTCCATATATTAATAAATTCCACATTAAGTGATTCTTCAAGTGCACATTGTTGCTAGCCCCTCTTTTTAACCATTTTTTTCCTCCCTATTAATTCTTTGGCACAGTCTTCAAGGTTGCGGTGTTCTTCCTTTTTTGATGCTGTCATTGTCATTGTGACTTTGTTGAATACACCAAATGTGATGGAACAGAGGTGCATTAGTGCACTCATTAAATCTATGAAGTGATCTCAAAAGACATTTGCTTTCCTGTATGTGTGAAAGCATCCCCATAATTCATTTTAATCTCTGTCCCTACTTTTTTACCCTTTCAGGAAAGATTTTTTAAAAAAAAAAGATTCAAGTGCCCTACAAACTATTCATTAAGAGAGGAACCTGGGAAGGGGATTTGATTCATCAAATACATGGTCATCTCCATAGACAGGCAACAGGCTTCCGTGAATTCTAAATAGAGCTATGCACAAATAGATTTCTGAAAATCTCCCCCAAATTATGAATGAAATGAATGAAATTGAGTGACTTTCCCAAGATTCTCTCAAGAAGGAGAAATTATTGGGCAATTTCTCAAGAGCAGGACATCACCGTTGAAAAAGTCTCACAAGAAAATTATCTTCTTCCTTCGGGACTGAATCTCTATAAAAGTAAAGGTAAAGATTCCCCTCGCTCATATGTGCTAGTTGTTTCCGACTCTAGGGGGCGGTGCTCATCTCCATTTCAAAGCTGAAGAGCCAACACTGTCCGAAGACGTCTCCGTGGTCATGTGGCCAGCATGACTGAATGCTGAAGGTGCACGGAACGCTGCTACCTTCCCACCAAAAGTGGTCCCTTATATATCGCTTCACAGAGCTTTACAGCCCTCTCTAAGTAATTTATAGACTCAGCATATTGCCCACAATAATCTGGACCTTCATTTTGCCATCCTAGGAAGGATGAAAGGCTGAGTCAACCTTGAAATGGTGAGACTCGAACTGCCAAACTGCTGGCAATCGGCAGTCAGCAGAATTAGCCTGCAATACTGCATTCTAACCACTGAGCCACCACAGCTCTTACTTTGCCTTCCTGTTCTTCCCTGGATTGCTCGCTTTGAAATTTATAATCCGTGTGTGAGAGTCTGCAAGGGTTTCTTCCAGAGTTTATGATTCAATTACAACTGAAACGTCACCCAAGCCATAATCCTCTGCTTGATAGACTTGGCCAGCCCGCACACCTTAATCAAAGAGGCATCTATGTGACATTCAAGAGTGTGCTCAGAATTTGAGCATAGCAGCTGGAGAGGGGAATAAAGGCGAAGGACAACAAAGTAGTCATAGCTTGTTGTACGGACGTTCAGCATCACAGCCGTCATTCTGAAAACCAAAGTGAATCTCGGCAAAAGTCCAATGGCTCACTACCGCTGCTCAAAACTGCTCAGTGCCTAAAGGGAGATGAAACAGATCCTTCCATTCCCCAAAAAGTAACCCCAAGCTTTACGTGGTGATGACATCTGCTCATCACCAATATTTTAAGGGCTCATTGAAATAATAAAATAGCTGGAATTACTTCGATTAGAAGATGTGCATATAATCGTTTAGCACGCGAATGTATTCATGTGGGAAAATAGGTCTTATTCCTGCAATTTTGGATCATTCCTTCCTGCAGAACATCTAAGGCTTCAATTTTGAGGACAGAGTTTTGGTTTTTAATTTTTTTTATGTAAGGTCACAAGCAATTGTGAAGAAATACAATTGTTTGTGCCTTACCAAGTATATCCAAGCATACATAACTTCCAAGAGTTATGGATCTATAAATCAAAGGAATAAATCAAAGAAATAAACACAATTTTGGAACTTTTTCCAATACTTTAGTAAGTGAATGTGAAAAATTATGACACCGTAAGTGACCTAAAAAAAATGCAAGGGATGTAAAAACTGCATAAAATCAGAAGCCTTATGACTGAGCTATATTAATACTGAATTAAATAAAATTACGAGGTGGCCTTTGCTTAAATAATTCATTGAATTAATCCATTTAAATCCTCCATTTGCTGTCTAAGTGGACAGTAAAAACAGGCTAGCAAATATATGTAATTCGGAATGTTTTTCATTCGTCATCCTCCCCACACAATTTCCAGAATCTTCATTCAACTAATATTTTAGCAAATGGCCAATAATGCAAAGCAATGTAGTGAAATTATGTAGTTAAACTGTTGGGCTGGGACTAGATGAGTCCAGGTTCACATTTTCATTTCGTTAGTGAGCTGATAACATTAAGCTAATCTTCCTCTTGAGTGTGTTGTAGAAGGATAAAATAAGAGTAGACCAATGTACATTGCCTTGAGGTTCTCGTATAAAATGTCAAACAAAACATAAATATCTTTTCCACCCCTTTAAAAGGATATTCAGAAGTTCTCAATAGCATGACTATGCGTCTTATACAGAGGTGGGTTCCTACCGGTTTGGACTGGTTCAGCCGAACCAGTAGTAACTTGGCAGCCTGGGTCGCTGGAACTGGCAGTGAGCCAAGCCTGCCACGCCTCCGAATCAGTTCTCCTATGGTGCGCCATCTTGATTTTTGGTTCTGCACACGTTTTATTTTATTTTCATTTTTTTAACATTTTGCACATGCAAAGCTATTTATTTGCAAATGGACACACACACACGTGGAGTGCGCGTCTGGTACCGAACCAGCAGTAATGCCAGCAACAACCCACTTCTGGTCTTATATTGTAGGAGAAGTGTCAGAGCATCAGGGGGAGGGGTCAAAAGAGGAATCAGCCTAGAGTATTGACGTAGCCGTAAATGGACTAAGGGCACCCTCTCTTGAATTCAATGAACCCCTATTTAACCTTTATCTAACCATTAGTTGACTTTCTTGTGATTTAGCATTTAGCAAAGGTGATTTAGCAATACATCAGTTTAATTGGAACTTAACTTATAGCGCTGGTTGTTTGTGCTGGACATATACATTCTTCTCAAGCAAATTCCTAACTGATGGAAATTAGGACTCTTTTTCCTTCACCAGGAGGTAGAAAGAATCTGAGATATAATTCTGTTGTTGTGTCATCTTTGACGAAGGGAGATTCTGACCTTTCAATTTAAACCGGCTGCATTGTCATAATCGACCATCCTTCAACCAAGCATATTGCTGACGAAAGATCAATTGATGGGTTGGGGGGAAACCAGAAAAGACTATGCCAGTCACGTTAACCAACCCTCATTTTTCATTTTCATCCGTTTATGTTATGAATCGCCTAAAGACCAAGACATTGGTACAAATGAACAAGCTAATCATAACCTATAAGAAAATAATTGGCAAAATAAAATGCTCATATCTATTTTTAAAACAACAACAACAAGGTAATCCAGTGAGAAACCTAGAAATAATGACTTAACATTTAGTATTGTGCAGTTAATCACATTCTTATAAGGTAAAGGTTCCCCTTGCACATATGTGTTAGTCATTCTCGACTCTAAGGGGTGATGCTCATCTCCGTTTCAAAGCCGAGGAGCCAGCGCTATCCGTGGTCATGTGGCTGGCTTGACTAAATGCCAAAGGCGCACAGAGCACTGTTACCCTCCCACCAAAGGTGGTTCCTATTTTTCTACTTGCATTTTTTACATGCTTTTGAACTGCTAGGTTGGCAGAAGCAGGGACAAGTAATGGGAGCTCACTCCATTACACGGCGCTAGGGATTCGAACCGCCAAACTGCCAACCATCTGATCGACAAGTCTTAGCCCCTGAGCCAACCTTACACTATTATAAATAACTGTACAAATGATTGAGGGGTAAAATCAATTGAAGAAATAAAACCATTCTCAATTAAACTTTTAAAAGAGTATATAAAACATACTCTTAAAAAAAAAGTCAGAACTCTTTAAATCAAACCAATGCACATGCAGGAAAAATATGAAGATAATTTCATAGACATTGCAAAAGAAAAGTAAGTTGTGTTTCAATGCTTTGTATTTGTAAATATTTGGTATTTCCTTCATTTTTACCTAGACTTCTCTCTATTGTGCTGGCTGACAGTTTGCAGCGGGGTGATTTTTTTTTTTTCATTTTTAGGCATGTGCTTTTAATATGTAAAGCCTCTCATGTCTTCACTGCAAAGTTAAGGAGAAATCACATTTCAAATTACTTCTTCATGTCTTAACTAGCGTTGTGCACTAAACCGACCTAGTTTTCTCCTCCATTTTCAACAGAATAACAGAGTTGGACGGGACTTTGGAGGTCTTTTAATCCAACCCTCTGCTCAATACCACTCCAGACAAGTGACTGTCCAGTCTCTTCTTAAAAGCTTCCGGTGATGGGGCACCCACAACTACTGAAGACAAGGTCTTCCACTAGTTAATTGTTCCCAATGTCAAAAAAAATTCTTCTTAGTTCTAGGTTGATTCCCTCCTTGATTAGTTTCCATCCATTGTTTCTTGTCTTGCCTTCTGGTGCTTTGGGAAATAAGTTGACCCCTCTCTTCTTTGTGGCAGCCCCTCAAATACTGGAATGCTGCTATCTCAGCCCAGTGGTGGTATTCAAAAAAAAATTACTACTGTTTCCGTGGATGTGGCTTGGTGGGCTTGGCGTGGCTTGGTGGGCGTGGCAGGGGAAGGATACTGCAAAATCCCCATTCCCTCCCCACCCCACTAACCTGCTTTCCAGCTCTGTTCTCCTATGCAGGGCAACAGAAGAAGACCCAGCAGATCAGCTTGGACTTGGGAAGCAGAGAATAAATGAGGGCGGGGCCAGCCAGAGGTGGTATTTGCCGGTACTCCAAACTACTCAAAATTTCCACTCCTGGCTCTTCAGAACTGGTCAGAACTGGCTGAATACCACCTCGGCTTCAGTCCTTCTTTTCACTAGACTAGACATATCAGTTCTCCAATTTGATGAAGGAGATTCTACCTTTCGAATCTGAAATTTATTTCAAAACAAGGATAATTTCAGTGAAATTATCCTGGGTGTAGTATAATATCCTTGCATGCTTGGGCCAACAAATGCATAAGAATTGCATGTCTTGTCTTATTTTCATAATGTAGTCATTTCTCCAACCCTCTGCAGCCTCTTATGACTTCCTGTATTTCAGTTTACACAAAAGGGAAGATCTAGAAGATGATCCTTTTCCCCAAAATGCAAATTGTAGAAAGCAAAAAAAAAGAAAAAAGAAAGCTTCAGAGTGATGGAAAGATGTATCAGAGAAAGCAACCCAAGGAGAAAACAGAAAATCACAAAACAACTCTACCACCTTTAATAATCAAGCAAACTCAAACCTGCCTTTAAGAAAACAGAAGACGTTTTAAAGGAGAAGACCACTTCTTATCAATTGCAAATCAGATGTTTGTTCAGAATTACATTTATCTAGCTTTTAAAAGTGAAAACTTCAAGCTCAACCCTATGGCCCTCCAAATGTTGCCAAAATACGACTTCCAGGATCCCTCTCCAGCTATTGGGATTTCTGAAACACCAACATTTCCCCCAGACCTGCTTGAGAACAGAGATGTGCAATCTTTCTCCATCCAATAAAGAAGAATATTTGAGCTCAGGGTTGAAATGAGGGACCCTTGGTGCTCTCTGAGCTTTGCTCTTTTCTTGCAGATGTTTCATTATCCAAACTAGGTAATTAGGTGACTAGAACTGACGATGTTTCCTAATTTGGATAATGAAACATCTGCAAGAAAACAACTGAGCTCAGAGAGTACCAAGGACACTTCATTTCTCAATTCCTTCCTTACATAAGTATGTGGTACCAACCACAATGACCACAGGTGTATTATATCATTGTGCAAATTATGCGAGCTGTGTGATTTGTATGATGATGTCATAATGAATATAACACTGCTTGCCCTCCCACTTTTCCTACAGGCATCCAAGATTCTGTATATTCCACTTCTTCCCTTACTGAAAAATTCCTGAAATGTTGAGCTGTATGTTTTGATGGCCATCCTACCATCAATGCTAAGCGCAATGCGGGCATGTTTAAACTCCAGCAATAGAGGAGGGCAATGGTTTAACTTCTCTTTGCTTCTTTCTTTCTTTTCTTTCCTTAGGAGTTCATTAGATCACTTCCCCATCACGGACTCAACAAAATCTTTTTGCCATTAAGTGTACAGCACACAAATATGGTACTTATCAATGTGGACGGCTTAAGGAGAAAGTTGTCACTGTAATTTTTAAAAAGTGCCACTCATCCCTAAGTTTCTTTCCTCCCCAGGATAAACAGAAATTTATCTGAATAATTGGCATTTTGTCTGCTACATTTATGGAATGCATGTATCATTTTTAGTTCATCAGATAAGGCTACTGCCAAGCGCAAGGTTACAAAACTGGCGAGCAGAGTCAACGTCATGGTTGAAACCCGAACAAACAAGCAATGGAAAATTATTTTCTTTACGCTTTCATCTTTTAATGCTTTCAATCTATTCAGGCTGAGACCTTTGGAAGAAGAAAACAAGTGAGACACTTCTACTGAAAAGAAAGCTCCAATTACAGAAATACAAGACTTCTGCGACGAAGCTTAAAATTATTCGGATGAAAATCAAGAGTCTATTTCAGAATCACCCTGGGGTTTAATATCTCTATTTTTTTTTGTGGTGATGTTGATGCTTCTTTCCTCTCTCTTATTGCAGTCTTTTGAGATAGCATGTTTTGAACTTTAGTTTCCTTTATTCTCACCCAAGGGACCTCTCATGCACTGCTACATAAAACAGCCATCCTAGGATTTCTCTCAGCAGGAGTGAAAGACAAAGTCAATAAACTTAAGGGATTTCCACAGGCATGGTGAACTGCTAATGAAACTATACCAGCCCCTACATGTTGTGGCCCGCCAGCGGCTGCAGCAGATTCAGACAGTGAAGAGGTTGGGGAGGAACATGGGCCAGTCCTGGAGTCTGGGGAAGGCTCTGATGAGGGCTCTGTGTCGGAGGCAGAGAGGGGGCCAGAGCCATGTGCCAGTTATCAGCTGCCTTCAGAGTCAGACATCAGTGAGGCAGATGAACAGTTGGAGCCTGTTCCCAGTGTGTGCATGTGCAGAGTTGCCAGACGAAAGGAACAGCTAAAGAACAGGGGTCGACTTGGGAGTAAGGCCACAGGTGGATGATGAATGGCCCCTCCCAGAGGAAATAAAAGAGGAGCAAAAGGGGAATGGAGTTTGCATGAGACAATTAGTTCGCTTAATTGGTTCATGACTCTCTGAGACTCCTTGTCAAGTTTTGCAGATATCGGCCTGTCAGTTCTCCAAGCTAGATAAGGTCTATGACTGTAAATCCTCCCTTGAAAGACTTGGTTGGATGTGAATGAGAAGAATTCACAGTAAATTAATAAAAGGTTTTTTGTCAGGGCAAGAAATTTGCTTCATGCTCTTGGGAAGCCTCAGTCAGAACACTTAGCAAAGAGAAGTAGGAGTTAAAATGCCTTAAAATATGTAGCACTTCTATTCAATTCAATTCATTATCCAATTGTTTAGATCCACTTCCATTTTTTGGGATGTTCCATTTCCACAGCAGCACAATGCTTGTTTAGTGGTAGATACACAGACAGAGGCCTAGTCAATCATAGTTGGTTTGTTTTAAGTTGAGGTTGCAGTCTTGTGGTTGCATTTAACACCTTGATTTTTCTGATCTTTATCATCCATTGTAGCCTTATCTCAATGCATGTCATTCTCAAAAGGATTCACTCGTTGCTTGTTTGCAGCTATTTTATTTCCTAATTTTCTTTCTTCTATCATTCAGCTACCTAAATTTCACCACCTCAGCTGGTCACCTCAGGGAGTAGATTAGCGTAGAGTATTTGTAGAGTATTGTAGAGTAGAGTAGAGTAGAGTAGATAGAATAGAATAGAATAGAATAGAATAGAATAGAATAGAATAGAATAGAAATTAGAATACTTTATTGGACAAGTGTGATTGGACACATAAGGAATTCATCTCTGATGCATAAGCTCTTAGTGTACATACAAACCACAAAGTAATATAATCCTAATAGCAATAGCATTAGACATACACCACTTCACGGTGCTTTACAGCCCTCTCTAAGCAGTTTACAGAGTCAGCCTATTGCCCCCAACAATCTGGGTCCTCATTTTACCAATCTCAGAAGGATGGGATCTGAGTCAACCTTGAGCCTGGTGAGATTCGAACTGCCAAATTGCAGGCAGCCAACAGGCAGCAGAAGTAGCCTGCAGTACTGCATTCTAACCACTGCGGCACCGTGGCTCTAATGGTAGTAATAATGATACCAATAAGAGAAGGATAATAAGGATAATAAATTATAAGTAGTAGTGATGACTCAGTGATTAAGGAGACTGACAGCCTGGGTTTGAGACCCAAGCACTGAGCAACGGGGTGTGCTCCTGTTCCTTCCCCAGCTGCTGCTCATCCAACAGTTCAAAAGCATGTAAAACACTTAGCCCTACAGTCAGGCATAACTAGACAGGGAAACTTCTACCTTCAATGCGTAGCATCACTTTTTGCTCATCCCTCCCCTGTCCCTCTTCTTTTTGAAATCACATCTTTTACATTCTAATACTGGGGAATGGGGCCGTCTAGTGCCTTAATAGGTGTTGTGTTTGTCCCATTTGAAAGCTACTACGCATTTCTAAACTGAAGTGTAAAAATGCTTTAGTTTTTTTTTAAATTATTATTATGGTTGTTAGTAGTAGTATTGTATTTCTAATCTCCATAATAAGTGAAATTATCTGGAGAGATTATAATAGTTATTTTAAAATCTGCATTTACAGGGGAAAAGGAATAGTAAAATAAAGAAACAATGAAATAACCTGGGAGATGTGAAACCTAACTCTTCAAGTGCAACAGAGTTATTTGAAATCAAACTGAATGCAACATTTTAGAAAAAAAAACTATAATAAATGTCTTTTTGTGATCTCTCCACAAACAAGCAAAAAAAAAAAAAAAAACAAGCTGATGTCCAGGATGAGAGACTTTAACTTGCCTAAAGCAATTTAGGAAATTCATAGAATTAAGGTAGCTGATGTCTCAAGGTACAGCAATTTTTTTTCTAGGTGTTACTACATCAACCTCACTTCCATGAATCTTAATTATTCAGGGCTCACACAATGTGGAACAGTAATCTCCAGGCTAATCTGCTAACATTAACAACATTCAAGATGCAACAGTTCTCAAAAAAAAAATAGAAGTTGATCTGCTTTTGTTTTATTTTTTGTACATGGGTGAATAGGTCACTAAGGTTAATTTCAATGGTTCCTCACCAATAAGGCCTCTGGAACACACCCAGCCAAGAAAGTGCATGATAAACTATAGGAAATTATTGGACCTGGTAGGAGCAACAATCCATCTTTTAGGGGCGGGAGGGGGGGGGAAGAACAGAAGAAGTTTGAAGAAGATGCTGAACCTGTGTTGCAATGATGTGATACTGTTTTTGCCACCTGCAGATGCCTTTGAGTGGGTCTGAATTTCCTCCATACCAAGATCTTCTACATAGGTCAGGCTAATGTGATTTTGGTACAGTTTGCTTCCCTGATCCGCTGTTGATGCCACCAAAAAGGTGGATTCAACTTTGGAGGCCATTTAAAAAAAACGTTTGTAGGATTTTCTTAAACCTAAGGTTAGAAACTTCTACCAACCCAGCAGTTTGCAAGGATGTAAACATGCAAGTAGGAAAAATAGGAACCACCTTTGGTGGGAAGGTAACAGTATTCCATGCCCCTTTGGCATTTAGTCATGCCAGCCACATGACCACAGAGATGTCTTCAGACAGCGCTGGCTCTTCGGCTTTGAAACAGAGATATGCACTGGCCCCTAGAATCAGGAACGACTAGCACATATGTGCAAGGGGAACGTTTACTTTTACCTTTTAAGGATAGAAATGAGAGGTTTCTTGAATGCAAATTTCTCCAATTTCCACCTTTACCATCTCCAGGATGTCAAAGTTCCTTCCCAGGCTTATTTCTTATGTCAAAATTCTAGAGACCCAAATTTAGGGTCTTGGGGAGATGAAATGAAATTGTTCCAATTCTGGATATCTTAAGTGTATGAATTCACTAAATTGCTTTAGACATATTGGACATATTCTGTTTTATTGGGTTTTTTTAATGAAGAACCATAAAAAATATATGACTCCAAGAGTATTACATTATTTTAAATGTTAAATCTACTCTATCTTTTGTAATTTTTTAAAATGTATTTGATTTAGGCACCACACTCAAGGAGACTCGTAGCAGTTTACAACACAATTCCACCAAGGCAATAAAACAACCCTGGTACAGAATAAAAAAAAGAATTACATTCCCAATATACTGCGACAGAATGTACCTCCATAATACATGATAATTAACAGATAAATTTGGGGTGTTTTTTTGCAAGAGAGATTTTCAAAACCCACTGTAGCATAAAAAACAAAGGATACAACATCCATTTTCTAGATTTTCTACATCTAGATTGGCTCTGAAGACCACACTAATGAGTGAAACAAAGGTGAACTCCTCTCATAACAATGAAAACCCTAGAAACAATTTTTAAGCGAGCGAGAAAAAGAGTGCAAATACATTTGAGCACTTAACTTGTCAATTTTGCTTATCCTGTTCCTGGGAAAAGATAAAACAATTCTCTTTCCTTCCCCCACAGTTCCACAATTGTAGTACCAGCAACCAACTGAACGGGATGATGAATAAAATTGCCAAGGTATCAAGGCAACTTGAAAATGCAAGCTTTAAGAGCAACACCAGCAAGATGCTTTATATTATTGAGTAGATATGCAACATCACAACGCTCACAGTGTATACACTTTTGGCCTGAATGCAGAATGGGTAACATAGGAACCGATTTGCTTTTGGGTGTGTTTCCCCTCTAATAGACTGAAACAGGAATAGCTTTATGTCTCTTTAATGTCTCTTTACCTCATCTGATGCAAATATTATAATGGGATGTAGTGAGGAGGTGGATTTCCAGGAGAGATGCAATGAGGAGTAAGAGGCAACACAGCCTGGATATGATGTGTGAGAGAAAGAGAGTGAAGACAGCCCCTCCCTAATAATTTACGGAATATATTGTAGATGCATCTAGTAGTCTTCAGTCTGGCAAGATTCTGTCTATAGATGTTAAACAAGAAAGAACTCACCTTGGAAGGATTACCATGTGTCATTCTTGGTTTGGGGCCCAACAAATACCTTAATTTTCTTTCTCATTTTCAAAGCATTTGGTGGGTTATTTTGACAGAGTGCACACAGTGTGACCATGTGAGATAACCCAGGAGCAAATACAGTAAACAGAGGTTTGTAATAATAAATAGTGGTTTATCTCTACAAAAGAATATATATACATGTACTAGGCAAAGGTCAAATAATCAATCAGCAATTTACAGCATGGAAGCACACACACACACAGAGATATGCCCTGACTCTTATAATACAGAGTGGTAAAGTGGTAACAGTCAAATAACCCTGTTGACTCATTCCTTCCATTGCACCAGCATTACAGCATTACAGCATCATGGCAGCTGGTCAGCTCTTAAAGTATTTCCCTAACATATTTCTATGAATGTTTTTTTGTTGTTAAAGGGCAAGTGGAGGACAGCAGCTTGTTGCTTGATACATCTTCCCAGGGATCATCTGATCAAAGCCACACCCCTTTTGTACCTATAATCAATGCACATAAAATAGAAGCAGGGCTTTGATCATTGTATTGTCCCCAACATCTGGCAGATTTTTAGTCTCCTCTGAGCAGCAGTGAACAACTTGTACATATTTGGCAGCTCAATGTGAGGAATTATCACCTAACAGAATAATAAGAGTTGCAAAGGACTTGGAGGTCTTCTAGTCCAAACCCCCACTCAAGCAGGAGACCCAATACTATTTCAGACAAATGGTGGTCCAATCTCTTCTTAAAAACCGCCATGATGGAGCACACAACTTCTGGAGGCAAGCAGATCCAGTGATTAATTATTCTAGCTATTGTTCTAACTTATGAAGTTTTCTGGGACAGAAAAGAAGCATAGGAAATTCAGAGACGAGGCAGACTCCGTGCTACTATAAATATTCAACAAAAGCCAGAATCTTCATTTATAAACTATCAAGCCTATAACTCAGTAAGTGCAAGAAACTACACTCTCCTGAAAATATCTTCTCCTTGAAAATAAATGTTGAAAATAAGTTATTTTTCCATCAGATTGAAACTGAATGTTCCAGCAGTATTAGTGCTTCAGAATTTAACTATTGCTAGTTAAGAATGCTCCAGAGACAACTAAACTTCAGAAGGGACATAAAAGCCACCAGTTCATTCTGGCTTATTACCCCAGGCAGCCTTGGAGGCAGACGAAGTGATGTGAGATGCAACAATGAAATTTTAAGGCTAGAATTCTATTGATTAAAATGTCCAGGGAGTTTTTATGGGTTTGCACTGCCAATCATCCAGTACAAAATTATTCCTTCATTACTCCCAGTTTGAAGAACTTTATCTTTACCTGTTTCCATTGTTACTGATAGTTGACAAAAACCACATTGTTGTTGTTGTTAGTTGCGAAGATATGTCCAAACCATTGCGACCCCATGGACAACATTCCTCCAGACATTCTTGTCCTTTACCATTCTCTGGAGTCCATTTAAGCTCACTCTGAGTGCTTCAGTGACTCCATCCAGCCACCTCATTCTCTGTCCTCCCCTTCTTCTTTTGCCCTCCATCTTTCCCAGCATCAGGCTCTTCTCCTGTGAGTCCTTCCTTCTCATTAGGTGGTCAAAGTATTTGAGTTTCATCTTCAGGATCTGGCCTTCTAAAGAGCAGTCAGGGTTGATCTCCCCTAGGACTGACCGGTTTGATCGCCTTGCAGGAGTCTTCTCCAACACCATAGTTAAAGGCCTCAATTCTTTGGCGCTCAGCCTTTCTTATGGTCCAATCTTCACAGTCATACATTGCAACCAGGAAAACCATAGCCTGGACTATACACACTTTTGTTGGCAGGGAGATGTCTCTGTTTTTTAGAATGCTGTCTAGGTTGGCCATAGCTTTCCTCCCCAGAAGCAAGCATCTTTTAATTTCTTGGCTGCAGTCCCCATCTGTGGTGATCTTGGAGCCCAGGAAAATAAAATATGTCATTACCTCCATTTCTTTCCCATCTCTTTGACAGGAATCGAAAGGGCCGGATGCCATGATCTTAGTTTTCTTAGTGTTGAGTTTCAAGCCAACTTTTGCACTCTTCTTCTTCACCCCCATCAAGAGGCTCTTTAGTTCCTCTTCACTTCTTCACATACAACCACTTATAAAACAAACTTTCATTAATTGCCCATTTTTTTCTGGCCCTTTCCCACTGATAGGGAATAGAAATAGCCCAATTTTGTATCTGTTTTGTTGAAGCACTGTAACAATGAGACAATTGCTATCCAAGAAGAAAGCCAACAAAGATGCTTGAGGAAATCATCTCAAGAATCACATTAAATGGTTTGAAATCAATCTGCAACAATGCAGGATGGCCTGGATATAAAATGAAAAAGGTATGTTTGCTCCTGTTCTTAAATTAAAAACAAATATAAATATAACCTCGTGGGAAACATTTCTTCATGGAAAACTTGAATGTAGGCTCTTTCCCAGGTAAGTGAGTAGGCATACATTCTATTTTTTCCCCAAGCAGGAATAATAAGATTAGTTGTTGGCACTTCCTTTGAAGTACTGTAGGTTGTTTATAAATGTTTGAACACATAAGTAAATCATTTTGTTAAGAATAAGGTTTGACTCTGCATGAAAGAAATCCGAGCTTGCATGACATTAAATTATGTTGTGCTAAGAGTCAGTGTGATATAGCAGTTATGGTGTAAGATTAGGAAACAGGAAAACCCTACATTCTATTACATCTTCAGTCATGCAAGCTCCTTGGGTGACTTTGAACCAGACCCTCTCTCCAAGCACAACCTACGTTGTGGGTCTGTTGTGAGAGAAAATAGCATTCTGTACAATTTCTTGAGTTCCTGAATGAAAGGTAGAATGAAAGATAACAAATAAATATAGTGTATCCTAATGTAAGAAATAACATGACTTTTTGTCATCCCACATACAGTAGTACTGTATAGCAAATATTAAGCAGGTATAATATCCCCAGGGCGCAATGGCTCAGTGGTTAAAGACAGCTGCAGAGCTGTCAGCCTGGGTTTGACACCCAAGCTCCGTGCAATGAGATGAGCTGCTGTTCCTTGATCCCGCTCTACCCACCTAGCAATTGGAAAGCATGCAAATGCAAGTAGATAAAGAGGTACCACTTCAGTGGGAAGGTAACTGTATCCCATGTACCTTTGGTGTTTAGCCATATTGGCCACATGATCACAAAAATTGTATTCAGACAACGCTAGCTCCCTCAGTCAAGAAATGTTGATGAGCATCATGCCCTAGAGTCAGAGGTGGTACACAGCAGGTTCTGACCAGTTCTGCAGAACCAGAAGTGGAAATTTTGAGTAGTTCAAAGAACTACTCTTTGACTGGCCCTGCCCCCATCTATTCTCTGCCTCCCGAGTCCCAGTTGATCGGGAGGGAATGGAGATTTTGCAGGATCCTTCCCCTGGAGTCAAGATTTTACAGCATCCTTCATCTGCCACACCCACCAAGCCACGCCCACAATGCTACGCCCCCAGAACTGGTAGTAAAAAAATTTGAATCCCACCATTGCCTAGAGTTGTATATGACTGACAGGGAAAACTCTACCTTTATAAAGTCCCCAATTTAAGTCTCAGTTTCAAAGCTGCAGCAGTGATACAACCAGAGCTCTATTGAGAAGCTATAATGCAGTTTCTTGAAAATTGGAAGCCGAAGAGGACAGTGAGAGAGACAAGTGATGAAAGAATTGGCAAAGAGCCAGTCTCATTTAGTGGTGAAGGTACCAGGCAAACATCCAGGAACCTGTGAATTCTAGTCCTGCCTTATACATGTAAAACTAGCAGGGTGACTTTGGGCCAGCCATTCTCTCTCAGTCCAACACATCTCACTTGGTTATTGTTGTGTGGAAAATAGGAAGAGAAAGGACTATTAGTCATGTTGGCATCTTGGCTTATTTATAAAAATAACAAAGGCAAGATATAAATAGAATAATAAAAATAAACTGGGGGACATACCTTGGACCAGTATTGATTTTCTATGCTGCTGATTGCAACATCCTTTAACTTCATTTTTTTTTCAGTCTAAAGTATTTGGGAGTGCATTAGAGACTGGCTATATATTTCTTTCATTCATTTATTCATTCATTCATTCATTCATTCATTCATTCATTCATTCATTCCATTTATGTCCTGACATTTGTATTATATAAGTTGGTATTCATAGTGCTCTCTTCGTATATTTTCCCCAAAACACCTTCTCTGTAATGTACATTGTGCTGACGGAGTGACTTGGTTTCCCTTTTTTCCTTTAACAAAGCTTGTGCTTGTGGGCATCACTTCACCTACATATGTGATAAGCACCAGAAAGACGAGTGAGACAAATACACATGGTTTGCTTCCGATTTCCGCTCCTTCCGTGTAAAGCTCAAGACCCACCTCTTTCAATTATCTGGCCTGGCTCAACCGTAGTTTATCCTCCTCCTGACAGTCCTTTTTAAATTGCATTTTATCATGGGATATTTTAATGGCTAATTTTAATTTTCTATTATTATTATTATTAATGTGATACATGTTTGATTACTACCTCCTCCATGTATGTATATGTATGTATTTGTGTGTATCTGTATGTCTATATGTATGTATGTATATTTTTTATTGTATGCCGCCCCGAGTCCCTTGCGGAGACGGAGCGGCTAACAAATTAAAAATTTGAATTTGAATTTGAATTTGCTTCAGAACTGAAATCCTGCAACTTGGCTGCTTTAAAAGACCATCTCCATAATAGCATTAATCCAGGATCTAAAATGACTTACACCTCTAGTAATAGGCAAAAAGAAAAACTCCCATTCAAAATAGACTACAATGTGCTAACTGAGGACATGTTCTCATCTCATATTCAGTAGTCTCTTATGCCAATCCTATGCTACAATTTTTCTTCTTTCCATTTTTAAACAGACCCAAATGATAAAAATCTGGAGAGGTTGTCGACATAAGTAGGAAGGACATCCTTATCTCTTTCTCTACTTTTCTTATCAAAATAATACCTCTTAAGTTGATTTTAGCCCTGCAGGGCTAAGATACCAATATACCTTTCCCATTGTAGGACAAAATGAAGAGATTTGATTAAGAAAAAATTATTGGGGCAAATCTAACTCTAACTGATTGGGTGGTGATTATTAATCCCTTCTTCAATGTCATGTTTCACATCGTTTCCAAGGACAAAAGAACAATCTGTATAATTCATGGGGTGTGCAACCACCCTGCCTATTTTTATTCATGACAGAATCAGCATACAGAGTCCCAACCTGTATCAGGGTCATCACTATGAGTGACTCAGGAATCTGTCCCATAGTTTAAAATAGTGCAAAAAGGATGTTTGTCTGTTTTCTATAGAATTTATAATGCCAATCTTATCAATGTTTCTGCTAAGCACTTCCGGATGATAATTCTTATCTAAAGAGACCTAAACAGATTGGACCCAGAATATGAGAGAGATTTCTTCTCCTGTCTGAGTCATCATAGAATCCAGGCCCATAATCTGAAGTCCTACTTGTCAGACCCAAGCAATCAGATCTGTGTGTGAAAGGTTCAAGTTGCCTACTTTATTTTGTTCTACCAGTGATGGGATTCAAATAATTTAACAGCCCGTTCTCTGCCCTAATGACCGGCTGCATAGGAGGGGCTTGGTGGTCATGTGACTGGATGGACATGGCCAACTCAACGTCACTCATGTTGATGGATGTTTTGCCTTAGCTATTACAATATAATAAGGGCTAACAGGAGAGGTAGTTTCTGTAAACAGGGCAATAAAGATTAGGCTAGAAACAACACCAGAAGGTTTCCTTCCTGCCTTTCTTACAGGATTAGCCCTGTAAAGTGGGAAAAAACAAAAGAAGATTTCTTCAAACAACTGGTTCTCCGAACTGCTTAGAAAGTTAACAACCGGTTCTCCCGAATAGGTGCAAACTGGCTGAATCCCACCACTGTGTTCTACCTATGGAACAAGGCTCTCCCCAGGCTGCTCACCTTCCCTTGGGAACAAAAGATGGAATTTAAGGGAGGGTCAACCCTTGGTCTGTTGTGGCTACCCAAGGACTCAAGGCCAACTCCCCACATGATCCCTGCTCCTTGCCTGGTTGGGGATTTCCCAATGTGCTTCTCGAAAGTTTAAGTTAGTAGAGACCTAAGATGGGGGCTACTATGGCTGTATGCCAAAATCTGGACAGACAGTAGATAGCAGCAAAGAACTTCTGTACTAGTGGTGGGTTCCGGATGGTACGCCTTAGTACATGCAGACCGGTGCCTGCTGGGAGCAGCAGGCACCATACCGGAATGGTGCTGTGGAGGGCCCGCACGCACGGCCACCTTCTTTATCTGTATTTGACCCAACCGGGCCATTTGCACATTTGCATGCAGCATACAGTGCCTGCGTGACCCCGAGCAGCTGGAGCATCGCAGGGCAGTGGGTGCGCATGCGTGCGCAGCACACGTGCACATGTTGGACACCCGGCCCCGTTGCAGTGTACCGGTTGCGACTGGATCCGGAACCCATCACTGTTCTGTACCCTTCTGTGCCCTTTGACTGTGCCCTCCAGTCATGCAGATTCTGCCATCTACATAGATTGCCCCACCCTAGGGTGAGAAATCCCTAGAGTTGGATTAAATTTCCCATTGTTAGCTGCTCTCACCTTCCTTATCTAAATTAATTGGCAAAGGGGAGAATTTTCCACTTGAAGAGAATTCTTCTTTTGATCTTTGACTAGCTCATCTTAAGAAAAGCCTAGCTGGCAAGTCCTAAGTTCTTATGAAATTATTTTTAAAACCTCAGCAGAGAAATCAATGCTTTGTAACAGTATCAGATAATTTAAGCATCAGCAAAGTGGAAAGCTGAACAAATGCTTCGTACACAGCTCTGGTTTCATCTGAGTTTTTTTGGGGGGGGAGGGCTCTCGTGTTTTCTTGCCCTGTCTCTGGCATAATCAAGACCAGGTGAGTGAAAAAGTCACCATTTGGGAAAGCCCCCCCTCCCTTCAGTATTCTTCACATTTTTCAGTCTGCACACACACCTCTTACTCTATTTTAATTCCATTGAGAAAAAAAGATTAAAGAAACGAGTAGAACAGCAAGCTTCCATGCCTGAAAATGTCCCCAGAGTTATAAAATCTGATGCTTAATAGAGAACTACAGCCTCAAGAGGATTTCCATAAAGGTTGTTTATGTTTTCTTTGCCATACCCATAATTATGAAATCCAGAGCCTGTAAGTCACTCTCCGTGTAACACTAACAACTCTCTTACTTTCAAGGAATCGTTAAAGAAAAAAGTTGGGTTTCGACTGGGAAAAAACTTTACTAATGGCTCATTAAAGTGAGGATATGAAAGGGAGGGGGTAAGGTGGTCTGAGGGCAATAGGAATAACAGGATAGTAATGTGACTGTAAAACAGACGCTGTGGCTCAGTGGCTAAGATGCTGAGCTTGTCGATCAGAAAGGTTGGAAGTTCAGCGGTTCGAATCCCTAGCACCGCATAACAGAATGAGCTCCCGTGACTTGTCCCAGCTTCTGCCAACCTAGCAATTCGAAAGCACATAAAAAATGCAAGTAGAAAAATAGGGACCACCTTTGGTGGGAAGACAACAGCGTTCCCTGCCCCTTCTGTGTTTAGTCATACTGGCCACATGACTACAGAGATGTCTTCAAACAGCGTTGGCTCTTTGGCTTTGAAACGGAGATGAGCACCATCCCCCTGAGTCGGGAACTACTTGCACATATGTGCAAGGGGAACCTTTACCTTTAATGTGACTGTGGTATGGAGCTCCATTGCAATGTGGATGGAATAGATATCTTAATATTTTAACAATCATTCTGGAAGTTTATTGAGCCAAGCAAGAAATTCTCTATTAATTGCAGTGGCATCTACAATGAGAAAAAAAGAGGAGATACTTCCTCTGAAATATCGTCATATCTGGGTCATCCAGCCCTTAAATTCATAAATCCACTTTACTAAAGAACAAAAGGGAAATCACAACATTATATCTTATATCTGCCCTGTCTTTCTTGTTTGGCCTTAGATAAAAGAAGAAATGCTTATCGTCCTTTTTAAAAAAAACAAACCCCACTGCTTATTTGTCTTTCGGCCTGGATTATCTGTAAAACTTTCAGGAATCCCCTGGTTGTACAAACCTATAGGTTTGTAAATATCTACTAAAAGGATTGAGGGACATCCTATCTCACTACTTTTCATGAGGTGTCTTAAGTTTATAGTAAATGTGTGTAATTCCTTGTGCGTTTAAACTGCTCTCAGTTGTTAATTGGAGGTGTGGTGCTTCGGTGGTTTAATGACACTCCTATGCTTCTAGCCCTAGCACCATGTGGCAAGCTGAGCGCCTGTCACTCACCTCAGCTTCTGTCCATCTATCAGTTCGAAAGCATGTTCTATGCAAGTAGATAGATAGTTACCACTTTTGTGGGGAGATGCATTGGTGCTCTGTACAGGCAGTCAGATTCCTGGCAGCTCTGAACCTTCCTGGCTGTGGTTCCCATTTGCGAGGCAGGTCCCGGAAGGGAGGGAGCCTTGGGTGATGCTGCAGGAAGAGTCATTCATCTTTTTCTCTGGTGCAAAGTCAGCTCACCCTCCTGTGACAGACACAAGTGTGTCCCATAACACAAACCTTGGTAAGCCAAACTACTACTCTGCAATAGCATTATGGTCTCCTGGCTAATGAAACAATTCTATGTAATAATAATAATAATAATAATAATAATAATAATAATAATAATAATAATAATAATAATGTTTTTACATTCGCCTGTTGAGATTTGCTTTAAATCAGTTTTTACTATAAAAAGTTAATTCACCTGCCATAAAGTAAGATAGTTTGTGACTGTCTTCTTCCAGGGTGTTTTTCAATATGTCAGTCTAGTTTGTGACTCCAGGACTTGGCCTCAGCTTCCCATTCAAGAAGTAATCAGTTCTGACCTTGAAGCTAGCTGCCAAGATTGACTAGGTGCTGTCAACTATTGTGGGTTAGCATGCTCAGAAATCTTTTTAAGAATTCGTAAGTACATGAAACATCTATGCATTTATTCCAATCCCTGAAACCCTCAGTAGATAGTAATCCTAATATGAAGGCAGGGATTAAAAGTAAACAATGCCTAGAGATTAATTTGGCTCCAGGTGACTACGTTGGCATCTTGTTTCTTGACAAAAGTACAAAAGAATTTTGTTACATTTATAGATTGCCTTTTCTGCAGAATTTGAAGGAGATTTCAAGGGGGATCTTCTTTCTTTGAACTTTACAACAGCACATTTATGAAGCTAGAGTGATTGATCCAGCTGAGTCATCGGGTGAATTCCTTGACTGAGATTGGATATAATGTGAGCCGCCCAGTCCAAATTTTACAAATGACAACCAACTGGCTGTCCAGTTATAAATGAGACATGTAAGGAGGAACCATATATTTCTTGGTGGGGGGGGTGGAGTTCCATAATCACAATGCCACCACAGAGTAGTGTCTATTCCTAGGCACAGCAACTGCACTGTGAGCTGGACCAGCTGTGAGAACATAAGCAGAGACTCCCTAGCTGATCCTAAACCTCAATGGACCATACTGAAAAGCTTTTAACTTTAGCTTTTAAGTACTTCCTTCTCGCCAGATTGATTGCAATGCTATTGTTCTGACGTAGGCTTCCCAAGAGCATGAAGCAAACTCCAGGTCCCAACAAAAACCCCTTTTATTAATTTACTGTGAATTTTGCTCATTCACATATAGTAAAGTCTTTCAAGGGAGGATTTACAGTCACAGACCTTATCTGGTTTGGAGAGCTGCCAGGCCGATATCTGCAAAATGTGGCAAGGAGTCTCAGAAAGTCACAAACCAATTAAGCGAACTAGTTGTCTCCTGCAAACTCCACTCCCCCTTTGCTCCTCTTTTATTCCCTAAGGGAGGGGCCATTCATTGTCTACATGTGGCCTTACTCCCAAGTCGACCCCTGTTCCTTAGCTGTTCCCTTCACCTGGCAACAATGCATATGCTCACACTGGGAACAGGCTCCAGCTGTTCTTCTGCCTCACTGATGTCTGACTCTGAAGGCAGCTGAGAACTGTCAGACGGCTCTGGCCCCCTCTCTGCCTCCAACACAGAGCCCTCATCAGAGCCTTCCCCAGACTCCAGGACTGGCCCATGTTCCTCCCCAACCTCCTCACTGTCTGAATCTGCTGCCAGCTCTGCTGGCCACTGGTGGGCCACAACAGCTATTTGGATCACATATATTATTCATATACTTTGGGCAACATAAACACATCACAGTGACATCACTTGGCATGGATTGGATAAAATGACCCTCCATGCTAATTTAGGAAACAAGGAGCAGGCAGGGCACAGCATTATTTGGAAACCATAGAAGTTTGCCCAATCAGCAATTGTATAAAAGGATTTACTTTTTTGAAAGTCACTCTGCACAAACTTGACTTGTTGAAGTTGCTATTTGTCTTTCTCTTCCTCCTCTATTTACGTGATTTTTTTTTGTCCCATGGATTTTGTAACTCTATTTCCTTTGCAAAAATATTCAGCGGAAAATATTCTGCTTCTGTATACACGGAATCTAATCACTCCAATAAGCACATTTACTGGGGTTTGTGGCATTGCAAATATTTCCATGGAAACAGATGATCAAACCTATCATTACCGCTTGTGTATAGGGGTAATGGCTATAGAAGAGTGAATTATAAGAAAAGCAGTTACTCCCACTCAGATGTGGCCCATAGGTTTTTATAATGTTCTCTGAGCAACAACAAAAAAAGTTAGGCAGAACTAGCATTCAGCATCATTAGTCTTATTCAAGGGACATGACTCAAGCTGTTTAAACTTTGTTGCACAATGTTAATGAAATGCTTGTGTTTCCCATTGGTTAAAGCCACACAATCTAGAGTTAGAAGGAGCCACCGCAAGCATCAAGTTCAACTTCCTGGCTAGTGCAATAATCCAAAACTAAACCATCCCTGGCAGATGGCTGTCGAGCCTCTGTTTAAACACACTGACTGCAGCCCAGTACTTCTCTGGTTAATTGGTTTCAATGTCAAAGTGTTCTTTCTGCTGGAATGTTTTTCAATCAGAATCTGCCTTCCCTTGTTGTGAATCCATTACGGTGTGCCCTGCTCTCTGGAACAAGGGAGAAGAGGTTTTGACCTGATTCCTGCTCTGCACAAGCATTCATTTCTGAGGTTATGTTTCAAGTGACATCACCCAAAACACCTAGCAACCAACCCCATTAGATCTAGCAGAGCCCTGAATTTAGTGGTTCTTCCTCAAGTCAGTCCAGGAAGGAGGAGGAGGAGGAGGAGGAGGAGGAGGAGGAGGAGGAGGAGGAGGAGGAGGAGGAGGAGGAGGGGGAGGAGGGGGAGGAGGAGGAGGAGGAAATGCGAGGGAAGGGGTTTGTGGAAAGGCCACGGAAGACAGACAAATGAATTCTAGGTTTAGGGTCTCGGAATAATATTCAAAGCAAGAAAATTAAAATTGCTTTCCAATTTTCTAATTTAGATTTTTCTGCATGAATCTTATTCTTTAACATTAACGTAGATATTCTCCAAATTAGATGTCATTTATTACTATTTCTATTACTATAAGGACAACTTTGAAACAAAATACAACACACACAACTGCAAAACAGTAACTAGTCGCCTACCACTTGACATCATTTAGACAACATAACATCAATTCTTTCCAACTTTGCCTGCTTGCCAATGAACTATCTTAGAGTACTAGCATGTAAAGGATACTGTACATATTGAGATCAAGTGCTAGTCAACATAGGAGTTTTTATCAAGTCATGATGATATCTGAATGTCCACATGATGCAGTTATAAATTTGGTCTTGAAATCTGATACAAACACCTAGATTTGTATGATGACATCATGATATGTATGTTGTTCTTTTCAAACATAGTGTATTGATGCTATGGTACTGGCAGTAGTTCACATTTTAGAAAGACATGAAATATCTACATCTACTTTCTAAGCCATTCACTTGAAAAGTCAATGCGCAACCTGAGGATTTGTGTGCCATGCGTTAGCAAGATGGAAACTTTGGCCCATTTTTGATATCCATCAGAAAATAATAAATATAACCCATCCATCTTCTAAGTACAGCAAGCCATTATGTCTCCTAAAAGAAGGATTTACATACTTCCCATAGGATAAGATTCTGGCATGTAGTCTATCCAACTCAGATTCCTTCCAGTTATAAAATGAAGCTCAATCATCCCTTCTACTCATGTACCATCTCACCTGCAAAAAATATGAAATAGTGCAGGCAAGCATCCCACTACCCACCCCTTCAGATATAGTTCAGGAAGATGCTAGCAGCAGTTCAAAAGACTTGGGTTTTCTCCCAACAGCAGCAAAGTCTGATTTCTAATGTCCTTTTCCAAGCAGATTTCTTTTAATCTCTTTAATGGAATGACTACATCGGTATTTTTAAAAAAATAATAATAAAAGCATTTATATCTGGTTTTTAAAAATATTATTAAGATTTTCTGAAAGCTGCCCTTTGGGAACAGCCAATTTATAAAAAAAGGAAGAAAAACCTGAAAGCAGAGCATGATGGAATTCAAGGCAGATGTCACTCGTTACTGACAAGTGAATACCCAAGGGATGATTCAGAAAGGATAAGGTTATTAGGACAAGAGCAAATTTGACTGATTGTCTGTCTGTCTATCATCTCTCTATCTCTCTGTCTCTGTCTTTCTCTCTATATCTATCTATCTATCTATCTATCATCTATCTATCTATCTATCTATCTATCTATCTATCTATCTATCATCTATCTATCATCTCTCTATGTCTGTCTCTCTGTCTCTCTATATCTATCTATCTCTATATCTATCTATCATCTATCTATCTATCTATCTATCTATCTATCTATCTATCTATCTATCTATCTATCTATCATCATCTCTCTACATCTGTCTCTCTGTCTCTCTATATCTATCTATCTCTATATCTATCTATCTCTATGACTGTCTCCCTGTATCTATCTATCTCTATATCTATCTATCATCTATCTATCTATCTATCTATCTATCTATCTATCTATCTATCTATCTATCTATATCTATCTATCATTTCTTTATGTCTGTCTCTCTGTCTCTCTATATCTATCTATCTCTATCTCTATTTATCTCTATCTCTATCTATCATCTATCTATCTATCTATCTATCTATCTATCTATCTATCATCTCTGTCTCTCTGTCTCTATCTATCTACCTAATCATCTCTCTATCTCTATCTATCATATCTATCTATCTATCTATCTATCTATCTATCTATCTATCTATCTAACTCTAACTCTCTCTATCTCTCTTTCTCTCTGTTTCTCTGAAACTATTGGTAAATTAGAGAGCAGTGGAATGGGCACTGAAGACAAGTTTCAATTTATTCCGTGAATAGTGAGGAGATAGGATGCTCAAGAATAAGCAGCATTTGCAAAAGGAGTAATAAGGAAGAGAATGCTGACAAACTCATTTGGTTCACCTGGACCTTGTTCAATTGCTGGTTTTAAATAACCCATTGGTGTTATTTCCAATATTATTGTGTGTTGCTGTTTTTTTTAAGGCAGAGATCTGTTCATCTGGAGCTTTGTAAAACTGAAAGAAAAGAAGTGCACACAAACCTGTTCCTATCGTATCTACGTTGGTGCCAATATATGAAGTCCAATTATCAGTAATTTTATTTTCCTCCCTCTTTCTCTCACCCTCTGAATAGTTGCAATTCCAATAATTTAACTATCTTCAATAAAGAAATTTCATTTCAAAAAGCAACAAACTAAGGCAAAAGGAGTGTTATTTACTGAGCAATTCTGCAATAAATATAGATAAGAGGAGGCTAAGCTGATATTCATTTATGATTACAACTCAGCTATAAAAGTGGATGCTATTGAAAAAGCAGTCTGCTTCCAGAAGAGTAGGCATAACAAAACCATGAAGTGTATTCAAATGTGATTGACATTGGAAAGCAATATATTACCTAGAGGAATGGTTTTTTTTTTGCTCACTCAAGCATGTGTTGTGCCATGTCAGCTGCCAGCCCCTCCAGCAGCCAAATCAGAGGAGGAGGAGGGCTTGGGAGTCAGGGTCAGCATCAAGGCAACCTGAGAGCTCTGAAGGGGAAGAGGGAATGGAGCTGGCACAAGGAGAGACAGAGGCAGAGCCCTCAGATGGAGAGTCAATAGCCCCCAGGTCTGGAGGCGGTTGATGAAGAAGAGGAGGAACATCTGGGTCCAATGCCTGATGCGTGGATGCACAGAAGGCAGAGAAGAGGAGAGCAGTGGAAATCTATAGGCCGGTCCTTGGGAGAGAAGAGCCACTGCTGCTAGCAAAGCCCCACCCTAGCTCTGGGGGAAAAAGGCAAGGGGCAGAGATGAATAGGTGTGGCAGATAACTATTCATCTCTCTGCCGGACAGACTTGTTAGCCTGCGAGAGAAATGTTTTGCCAGGGCTGCTGGCATTCCAAATAAAGGAATCTTTTGAATTCATGTCAGAGTGTTTGTCATGTTTGGGGAGCTGGCTGGGTCAGAACAGCCAGTTCAGCCTAAGCAGAGGTCGCCTATCATCTTACTTCTAGAGCAGATTTGGATGATTGGTAAACTTATGTGAATCTTTGATAAAATGCCATGGGCACACTCACAAAATAGGGTCCACAGAAGCCATCTGATTCCCAGGTTGGAGATATGGTCTGCCCCAGAAAGCTCAAAAATTTACCCTCAGAAATTTTGCTAGCCCTCAAGATGCTTTTGACCATCTGTCTTATAGCACCTGATCATAGTTTCTCCCCTCCCCTTCAAATGTCTTTATGGTACCCAGGTGCACTCTTTAAAATATAAGGATGCTGGTGTCATCATGTTTATTCTTCAGAAGGCCAACTTCAATTGCATTAATAGAATGGTTTAAAAAATTATGTATGGGGAAAGAAAATGGCAAGTGCCAACGGAGGGATCAGACACTAATATTTATCACACAGATAGCACTTCGTCTTTAAAGTCACTGAATTTCTCAACATATGAAACAGAAAAACAGGTTTAAGAAACAAAAGGCTGACCCTGGATTTATTACTGAAATGGACACGTTGTGCGGGGTTGTAAATTTTTCCAAAATAAGTGTACCCACAAAATTGAAAAAATGGCAAAGGAATATTTGATAAATGTGTTCATCAAAGCTTAGGGTTTGACCTCAGAGCTTTTAAATGTCTGATAATCATCTTGACCATACTAAGAGAAGCTTTATTGGGTTGACTGTATCATTTTGGGTTAGCAAAACACTCCACTTTTAGTTCTAAAAGATGCTTTAATAGGTGGTGATACAAATTTAACAACTATTTAGATAAAGGTAAATGTTGCCTTCGCACATATGTGCTAGTCGTACCCAACTCGAGGGGCAGTGCTCATCTCCGTTTCAAAGCTGGGAAAAGTAAGGGGAGCTCACTCCATTACACGGCGCTAGGGATTCAAATTGCTGAACTGCCAACCTTCTGATTGACAAGCTCAGTGTCTTAGCCACTGAGTCACCGCGTCCCAACTGCTTGCCACTCTTAAAAATAGCTGCATCCTTTCTGAGAATCACAGAGTTACCCTCCCTAGCTGTTCCACAGCTCTCTAATGCCATCCTTCCATATACTTTACAAAACACAATAGTTTAGTTATACATCACATTAAGCCGAATCCAAACAAAACACAGTATGATTTAGCATAATGTGTGAATTTCTGTATCAGCCTCTAGAGCCAGACTATAAACTTCAGAGATACATTTGATCACTCTTTGCTCAAATATTGTCCTAAACATTGTAGCTGCAGAGCTACTAAAATTCTCAGCCATGCCCGTTCAGACGCCACCAGTGAGACAGGAGCTAAGCTTCCAGTAAATTGGTATTAATGTATGATGTTGTGCCAACTCCATCAGGTTTTGCATGTTTTATATATGCCTGTGGGGAAAATACAGAGCAGCTTATTCTCTTTTAATTCTGTCAATCATCTTCCACTTGGTGGGGACTCGCAGAGCTGTTCCACAGAAATCAAACTGGCTGTTCTGCTGAGGGAAAATACACATGCATACAAAATGTGCACCCTTATTGTTATTAAAAGAATCTTAACGTAGCTGCTGTTTTTACAAATATCTATCATCAACCAGATCCAAAACTAGGCAGAAATGTGGATGTTTCGTACAACAAGGTACTTGCTGGTACATTCGTAACTGGGTTTATGGTATGATCTGACTTGTGGTGGGTGACATGATTGACATAATCATGTGACACAGATGAATAGCCAGCTCACTTGAGGGGGAAAACTCATATAACATGGCGAATTAAAAAACAATTACTTTGGGTATCAAGTGAAGATATTATGCTACAGAGGGGTCAGGGGGATAGACACCATCTTGGTATCACCAAGGGCTGAATTAAGCACTGTGTAAATTTATTGAAAGGGGAAGTGGTGGCTCAGTGGCTAAGACGCTGAGCTTGTTGACCAGAAAGGTCAGCAGTTCGGTGGTTCAAATCCCTAGCGCCGTGTTCCCGTTACTTGTCCCAGCTTCTGCCAACCTAGCAGTTCGAAAGCACGCAAAAATGCAAGTAGAAAAATAGGGACCATCTTTGGTGGAAAAGTAACAGTGTTCCATGCACCTTCAGCATTTAGTCATGCTAGCCACATGACCACGGAGATGTCTTCAGACAGCGCTGGCTCTTCTGATTTGAAACGGAGATGAGCACCATCCCTTAGAGCCGGGAACAACTAGCGCATATGTGTGAGTCATTTACCTTTACCTTATATTTATTGAGTGATGGAGTACAAGTGGCGCAGGTCCATCTCAGCTTCAAAATAACAAAAAATGTGGTGGTAACAGCAGATGAGGGATAAAAAAATATTCTAGAACAGAAGATGCAAGATCCTCTTTTCATTCCTTCCAATCCAATAGAAGGTTGGAGAGGTTAGAGGCTATTTTTTTTTCTTTGAAGATGTTTCACTTCTCATTAAAACAGCTCTCTCTCAATAGAGGAGGGGGGATATACCACCCACCTCCTGTTTCCAGCACCAGCCATCCTTTCAGCAGTTCCAAGAAGGTTCCACACCTATTGGCACCATTCAGGTGAGACTGAGGGCCCAGATAAATTTCCAAATGGCTTCAATCTCTCTCAGAGAGCGCCTATGACCAGATGATTGCCATGAAAATAAATCCTTTCATTCCACATCATTCAGTCTGAAGGTTTTGGGATGAAAAACAAAATGTCTTCCAAGCCAAAGAAAAAAAAGTCCAGTTGCCTTATGAAAAAGCACTGTTGGGATAACCATGACCTGAAAGAAATTATGTGGAGGAAACTTTCTATCCACCAGGGTGATAATTCTCCAAAGAAATGGACAGAATGAGATCAACTATGGTGGCGGTGCTGGGAAAAAGAAAAACCTGGCAAGAGAAAGATGTTTGAAAATGGACCCAATCCATGTGAGGCCTTTTTTTTTCCAATGGGGAGAAAATCCAGGGGAAAACAAAACCCAATTCACCCCTATGGAAGAAGCAGTGGCCAGTGACTTCAAATGTTGTGGAATGCCTTTTCTACTTCCCTTGTGGTCATGTGACCCAAAAAGGAGGAACTGCCACCACAGGACTGAAAAGAATTCTAGAAAATCAGCCAAGTTTATATGTACCAAATATACCCAAACCAAGATAGGAATTTATTTGGCTTTACCTGGTTCTTAGGTCATATGCATCTACAGCTGTTAATTAGTTTTCAATTCTGAGTCATCCCTGCTATTAAATTTCAAAGCCAGCGTATATCCTTGGGCAAGGTATTTTGTCATCATTATTTTGTGTCATAACATTTCCTCAGATGATATTACTGGTTAGATGTTAGCTGACAGCAGTAAAACAAGATGTTAGAATATGTGGAAGCTTTTGTCAACATTATAGATTAGGGAGGGAACACTGATTTATTTTATTCTATTGGTGTTTATGGTGCAGGACCAAAACATAGGAATCAAAAGAAGCCCACATATTAAAAAACAGTCAAAAAGTGATGGATAAAATATACATAAAATGTAAATCAGCTGGAGGCAGAAACAAACAGCCAAGACTCAGAGACAATTAAATGTCTAACAGCAATAGCAATTTCAACAAATATCATGACCCTTCTGGAGATATTTAGTGATCTATCCATTTGGAGGGGGGGGGGGAATCTCCCTTGAACCAGAATGGTTGTCGGTCAAGAGAGATATTATTAATTCAGGTCACCCAATTGTGTACAAGGGCATTGCAAGAGAATGTGTGAAACTGCTTCTATTTTCTCTGAAAATGGCATGGACCAAGTTGTTTATGCATAGGAACTTAATGAACTCTTAACAAAGTCCTTAACAAAGTATGTAGAAAAAATTATATCAGAAATAAAAGCTCGCTCAAAGATCAGACAAAGAATATTTGTTAAACATTTAACACAAGAGTGCCAACTCTATACATGCCCACTATATACAAGGCGAAACTTTGTCAGTGGTGAGAGCCACTTTTTTTTTCCTGACCAGATTTTTTCTTTATCCAGACTACTTCCCAAAATAAGAAGGGAAAGTTAAGAATCTAGTGGTACCTGGCTCAATAGTAGTAACTCTGCGAGAGATCTGTGTGTCCTAGTAGACCACCATTGGAGTATGAGCCAACAGTGTCTTGCAGCTGCCAAAACAGCTAATGAGTCCTGGGTTGCATCAACAGAGGGATAGTTTCAAAATCACATGAAATGTTAGTATCACTTTATACTGCTTTGGTGAGGCCACACTTGGAATGCTGAGTCGAGTTGTGGTCACCCCAATGCAAAAGAGATGTTGAGACACTACAAAGAGCATCAGAAGAGCAACAAAGATGAAAAGGGCTCGGGATACTAAATCATAAGATGGACAATTGAGGAAACTAGGTATGTCTAGCCTAACAAAGAAACGCATTAAGAGTGATATCATAGCAATCTTCCAGTACTAGAAGGGAGATCACAGAGAAGATGGGGCTGATTCTATTCTAAGGGTGACATAATAGCAGTGTTCTGATATCTCAGGGGCTGCCACAAAGAAGAGGGAGCCAAGCTACGCTCCAAAGCACCTGAGGGTAGGACAAGAAGCAGTGGGTGGAAACTAATCAAGAAGAGAACTTAGAACTAAGGAGAAATTTCCTGACAGTTTGAACAATTAATCAGTGGAACAACTTGCCTCCAGAAGTTGTGAATTCTCCAACACTGGTGTAGGGTAGCCTGCCTAAGCAGGGGGTTGGACTAGAAAACCTCCAAGGTCCCTTCCAACTCTATTATTCTATTCTATTCTCCAAGGCAGGACAAGAAATAATAGGCTTGTTAAAGAGAGTTCCAACCTAGAACTAGGGAGACATTTTCTGACAGTGAGAACAATTAATCAGTCGGACTGCTTGCCTTCAGAAGTTGTGAATGCTCCAACACTGGAGGTTTTCAAGAAGAGATTGGTCAGCCATTTACTCAAAATGGTATGGGCTATCCTGTCAGGGGGGGGGGGGGTTTGGACTAGAAGACCCTATTTTTCTAGGTTTTATGTGCCGGAAGACAATAGCACTCATTGAGCAAATAGATATTGTTTTCATCAATATTCTTGACCAAGAATAATCACTGCCATTATTCCAACCCTTTTGAAGGGACAGTTAGGATCTGCTGAATGGGGCTAACCCAGAATATATTTGTGAATGGACGTATATACACGACGGCATACATGCTCTCTTTAAAATAAAATAAAAAACAAACACACCTCTTCCATTACTGGGGTTTGGTAATCACTGAGGGTTGTTTGTAACTCTCAGTAATTAAAGCCAAACACAGAGACTGTTTCATGAATGCCCAGACATTGTGATGGCAGGCACCAATTAACAGTGGATACTCAAGCCACACTAATTACATGGTACTTGCAATCAACCTTTTGAATAGCCTCCTTTAAAAAAGAAGTTGAATATGTTTTATTTCAACACAGATCCCTGGACTGTATCTTTGGTTCCCTCAAGGTCTGCACAATGAAGGACTTAGAGAAGAAATTATTTCAGCTTTCTGATTTACAGCTAACATTCCTGAGAAACAAACACAACTAATTAGAACCCTTGACGGAATTTCTTTTAGGGTGGCTCAAAAGAGAAAGCACCCACAAGGCGAAGGCTTGATTGACTTATATCCAAGAAGCACAAAGCATCTGAAATGTTCAAATGTCCTGATGGAAGATAATTTATATCAGAACAAAGCAGAGGAATTTCCCTGCATTTTTCTTTTGTCCTTGTTCTATTTTTAAGAACTGCTTTTCTTATTCAATTTGATGAAAGAGAACTTTTGATTAATTATTCCCAGACAGTAAAGGGTGTTCTTACTTAGTGAGAATTTGGATCAATTTGGGGGGGTCATGTGAAATATTTTGTTTTTCATTGTCCAATCCTCCCTCCAGAACTCTGCAGCATCCCAAACTATTGCAAATTCCAAAGAAAGACATCTGTATAGAACACTGGTTATAGGAACTGGGTATGTCTAACAAAAGAAAGACCAGGGGAGACATGACAGCAGTCACAAAGAAGACAGGGGTCAACCTTTTCTCCAAAGGACCTGAAGGCAGAACAAGTAGTGATGGATCGAAGCTTATCAAAGAGAGGTTCAACCTAGAATTAAGGAGAATTTAGAATAGAGTAGAGTAGAGTAGAGTAGAGTAGAGTAGAGTAGAGTAGAGTAGAGTAGAATAGAATAGAATAGAATAGAATAGAATAGAATAGAATAGAATAGAATAGAATAACAGAGTTGGAAAGGACCTTGGAGGTCTTCTAGTCCTCCAGCTTAAGCAGAAAACCCTACACTACTTCAGACAAATGATTATCTAACATCTTCTTAAAAACTTCCAGTGTTGGAGCATTCACACTTCTGGAGGCAATTCCCACCAAAGGTGGTCCAAACAGACCTGTATGCTGGGCTTCCTTTGTGATCTCAATCTAACGATTTGAGTGAAACATTTTTACAATATTTGCTAAACAATTGTTCAGGGCTCTACAGGCTGCTATGAAAACTTCAGACACACAGGAAGACAGTCAAATGCTTTCACAATTAACATGATTCAGTTTGCCTTGGACATTATCTGTTACAGGAAAAGCCAGCATTAAAATTACCCTAAGGTTTTAGACCACTATCCAAGTCAGTTTTCTGCAGCCATTTCTCAGAATTAAATCCCCGTCATTTCTCCACTGAGGTCACAATGCAGCAGGAACTGAATTAGTCACCCCCTGGGTGAATAATTTGTTCTCTGTGAAGTATTTACTCTTTGCATAGCCTCTTTTTGGTTATTCTTTTCTTATCGGACCACTGTAATTGCAGTGTAAATATATGATTACTATAACTCAAATGATGAAGAACACATGGGTTGATCAGAAAAAAACCATGAGGAATTCATCTTGGTTGGTGGCCTCTCAACTGTTAAAGTCTCAGCATCTATCCAGTCTGCTTGGAAGGCAAGTAAAAAAGGGTTACTTTAAATGTTTACTGTATTACTGCAAACAGCATTTAAAATGTCCAGAGTGTGGAAATTTTATTGACTCCTGAAACCATTTCTAAAGGGCTTTTATTCTTCATCCAAGAACGCAGAACAGCTATGATTAAAATGTCCATCTGAAACTCCTGTTGCCAAGGTCTTGTCAGTTGATCTAAAAAAAGAAGCTATAAAACGTTGCTATGGGAGAGACCCACTCTCAATGTCCTAGGACAGGGGTAGGCAACCTTAAACTCTCCATTTGGACCTGTTTCCCACAGAAAAGAAAACACCGGGATCCACAAAACTCTTCTTGTGCCTGACTATTTCTTGAGGAGCCACAAAACTAGCATATATAGTTGAATTAAATGTTCTATTTTCTTCTGAAAATTTTCTTTTCTTGGATTTATTTGGCCTACTGGGAGTCAAAAAGCTCAATAAATCACGTGTTGGCAGGTGTCACATATTGGTGGTTGTGACACATATTTTGAGTGACAGGGAGACACAGCAGAGGAATGAAGGAGCCACATGTGGCTCCAGAGCTGCAGGTTGCTGACCCCTGCCCTAGGAATATCTGATGGCAACAATAAGCATGCTTTCTAGAAAGGTAGGTGAAAAGAACCCATTGGGACTTACTACTTAATAAACCTGCCTAGGAGTCCGTTTAATTTTAACATCCTTCTTAGCAGCTTAACAGCAGCTTGCAGATGTGAGATACTTTCTTCTCTCAGACTTCTAAGCTAAGTGTTAGTGATAGAGAAATAAGAAATAAGCAAATCCAAACTCTAGCTCTTATAATGAGTACTGAGATGAAAACAGTTCAGATAACACATTGAATTCTTGACAGCTGACTTGCTGGCATCTATTGTTGGGGTCAAAATCAACAAGATAGGTACACAATAACAGAGTCGGAAGGGACCTTGGAGGTCCTCTAATCCAAAGCACTGCTCAAGCAGGTGACCCTATACTATTTGGGATAAATTGCTGTCCAATCTCTTCTTAAAAATCTACTGTGATGGAGTACCCACAACTTCTGGTCTTAAGGATTGGGTTATCTCCAGGTTGGGTCTATGACAATTCGCCGTGGTGAACTTATCATGGCCAAATCTCCATAGCCAACTAACCAGGGCCAACTTGTTGCAGCCAACTCACCATGGGGACAACTTGCCATAACCAACTTACCATAGGACAACTTGCTGTGGGACAAGAGTTACACTAATAAAGAAATGGTGGAATAGAATCATTAAAGAAAGGATCCAAAAGGAGGGACAGAATGAAATGTAAATGACAAAACTTAAATTCATTTTTTATTTTAAATAATTAAATGGAAATGTGAAATTGTCCCACAGCAAGATGTCTGGTGGCGAGTTGGCCATGGTGAGTTAGCTGAGGCGCGTTGTCCCATTCCGCTACAGGTTAGAGGTAGGCGCATTGTCCCATTCCGCTACAGGTTAGAGGTGACCTGTCTCCAAATACCAATTGAAAAGGAACCAACAAGGGAAGAATTTGAGTCTCCATCTCCTTGTGAACATCTGGGAGAAAGATGGCAGACAGAGTACAATACATAATACACAATACACATTGTTCCCAACTTAGAACCACAATTGGGGCCAGAATTTCCATTGTTAAGCAAGGCAGTTCTTAAATGTATCACACCCAATTTTACAACATTTTCTGCCATGGTCATTAAATGAATCATTGTAGTCGATAGATGTAGCTTCCCTCATTGACTTCGCATATGGTGATGAATGACTCCAGGATGCTACAATCATTCTAAATATATGCTGGTTGCCAAGGGCCCATATTCTGATGATGTGACCATGGGGATGTCACAATGGTTCCAAGTGTAAGAACCAGTTGTAAGTCACTTTTTTCAGTGCTGTTATAACTTTGCAAGGTCACTAAACAAAGGGTTGTAAGTTGAGGACCACCTGTTCACCTTTTCTGAACTTGTATGTATCATATTACCAATTTTGACATTCCTACCGCACCTGTAAAATGGCCATAAGGTAAAGGTAAAGGTTCCCCTCACACATATGTGCTAGTCATTCCTGACTCTAGAGGGCAGTGCTCCTCTCCATTTCAAAGCCGAAGAGCCAGCACTGTCCGAAGAAGTCTCTATGGTCATATGGCTGGCATGACTTATGCTGAAGGTGCACAGAACACTGTTACCTTCCCACCAAATGTGGTTCCTATTTTTTCTACTTGCATTTTTAATGTGTTTTCGAACTGCTAGGTTGGCAGAAGCTGGGACAAGTAACAGGAGCTCACTCCATTAGGTGGGGCTAGGATTCGAACCGCCAAACTGCTTACCTTTCTGATCGACAAGCTCAGCACTTAGCCACTGAGCCACCATGTCCATAAATGGACCATATGTTCATAAAATGGCCATAGACAACTAAAAGTCCTATTTTCCCCCTTTCCTTTAATGAGATGTGTTCAGAAGGAGTATAGAAAGGTTACAGAAATCTCAGCAAATGGATGGTTTCATTTTACAACTCAATTTACCTTTCCGCTTTTTGTCTAACCAACTTTGGATAAAGATATGCTTGAAACATGGAAAAATGAAAACGACAGAATTGCCTTCATCTAACCCAAAGAGATTCCAGCCCAGCTGTGCCCTGACATGCTAGCTTTTAATAAGCTGAGACCCTTTAATGTTTGTGGAAGCAATTAATTAATTGCACAAGTAACATCAAGGCTTACCTCTCGTCTGCCTTCTGTGAAATCTAAACTGCATGGCCATGGTGCTAAGGTCATACCAAATTCTAGGTGTTTTTTTTAAAATGATCTGAAAAAGAAGAGGAAATTATTTACATGGAGAATTCTAGTGTTTAATGCATGTAACCTAGTTGTAACAATCATTTCATTTAAATACAGGTTGTTTGTTTGTTTTTAGCCTGTTCCTGGCATCTTACTAAAATACTAAGATACTAAGGTGGCAGGAATAACTAACACCCTATAACAGGGGTCCTCAAACCTTTTGAACAGGGGTCCAATTCAAGGTCCCTTACACAGTTGGGGGGCCAGACCAACTAGGTGGGTCTGGCTAGGTGGTCATGTAACTGGGTGGGTGTGGCTAGGTGGTCATGTGACTTGGTGGGTGTGGCTCGGTGGTCATGTGACTGGGTGGGCGTGGCTCGGTGGTCGTGTGACTGGGTGGGCATGGCCAATTTAGCAGTCCATTTTGACTTTTAAAGCACTACTTTATAAGCTGACAGCTGATTTGCAAGCCAGAATCACACCCTCCCCTACTCAACCACCGGCCCTGGGTCACATTGGCTGTGAAAAACATTTGAAAGGCTGTTTTTAAAGACTTTTAAAGTCTTTAAAAACAGCCTTTCAGATGTTTTCACAGCCATGTGATCCATTTAAAGTCTTTTAAAGTCATTTAAAGTCATTAAATTATAGACTAGTCTTAATGGATCACATGGCTATGAAAAACATCTGAAAGGCTGTTTTTAATGAATTTTAATGACTTTCAAAGACTTTTAAGACTTTTAAGACTTTTAAAGCACTTCTTCACAAACTGGCAGCTGTTTTTCATCCCATCACTCCATAGGCTGGATACTTTGCATTGGCAGGCCATTTGCAGCCTGCGGGTGGTAGTTTGAGGATTCCTGCCCTAGAAGATAGATCCATATGGATCTTGACAGACTTGAACACTGGCCCCTACATTGAATGAAATTCAGTGTAGAGAAAAGTAAAGTCCTACACTTAGGTAAGTAAAACCAAAAGTAGACATATAAACTGGGTGAAACCAGGCCAAATAGCAGTGACTGTGAGAGGGAACTTGGAGTCTTAGTGGACAACCAGCTAAATATGAGCCAGCAGTGTGCAGCAGCAGCCAAAAAAGCCAATGCAATCCTAAATTGCATTAATAGAAGGATACAATCAAGAACAAGTGAGGTACTAATATCACTCTATAAAGCCCTAGTAAGACCACACCTAGAGTACTGTATCCAGTTTTGGTCACCACACTATAAAAAAAGATGTTGAGACTCTAGAAAAAGTGCAGAGAAGAGCAACCAGGATGATTAGGGGATTGGAGACTAAAACATATGAAGAACTGTTACAGGAACTGAGCATGGCTTATCTAGGATGGAAACTGACCAAGGAGAGATTCAACCTGGAAATAAGGAGGAACTTTCTGGCAGTGAGAACAATCAACCCATGCAACAGAACTTGTCCTCGGAAGTTGTGGGAGCTTCATCACTTGAGACTTTCAAGAAGAAACTGGACTGCCATTGTCAGAAATGATGTAGGGTCTCCTGCTTGAGCGGGGGGCAGTTGGACTAAATGACCTGTAAGGTCCCTTCTAACTCTGTTAATCTGTTAATCTACTTTTATTCAGTCCCCAAATTTGACAGCCCTGCTAAATATGATGTACGAATGTACACACAGAAGGGGGAGAAATCTGAACGCAAACGTTGGGGAATGGAACTAGGGGTTTAAAATGGTATTCTTCACTTAATTTAAATGTTTTTTTAAATGTAAGCATAGGTCCAAACATGCCCCCAAGGAATGTTTACTGATGTATAACCTTCCCTGCACTCACACTCAAAGGATTTCTTTTGAGGGTTCGAATACAGATATGTACATTTATTAACAATAATTTTTTCTCCCCTTGATGAGGCCGTGCTGGGAAATAACATCTTGCTGGGAGCTGAAGCAACCAACATATTTATCTAGGCTTTTTTTCCCCCTCTTACAACTGCTTTATTTTTTATTGCTGTAATTTGTTTTATCTTTTAATAACTCTTTCTTTGGCTGTTTCAATGGGTTGTTGTAAGTCGCCTGGAGGGAAAGCGGATAATGTCTTTTTTATCATAAATAAATACATTAAATTGAATTACTAAATAAATATCTGCATGATGCTGAGTATTTTTTATAAATGAAATTTAAGATTACTTTATTCTGAAAAAAAATATCCGCAAAAAAATATCTTGCTGCTTATGTTTCCAAAAGAGAAATTCTGAATAAACAAATACACAAGTCCCTATACTGGGCATCAGGTTTGGGATATTTATTTTGAACTAAATTATTACTTGTTTCTGTCTTATGTGGCCAGCTTTTTTCATTCAGCCTTAGTCCTTGGAGTTTATGAATTGAAACATAATGGGTAATGCAATGTTTGTGTCTTCTACTAGCAGTGAGAAAGACTTAAGGACTTTATAAATCATGCAGACTGCTGGCAAACTCTTGATTTAGTAAATATAAGAGTAACAATTGCTGCCCGGCAGTGTTTTGTCATGTCTTTAAGTTCTAAATTTCTCACCCTCTTATTCTATGATGTTTGAAGCATGCTGGCAAACAAAGCAGCTAAGTAGCTCACTCCATAGCTTGAGATCCTATGCCATTCCTTACTGTTTTTATCATACATGTATACAAAGATGTATTTCAATCAATCAATTTTATTTCTATTGTATAGACCTAATAGAACTAAGTAGAAAAAGAACCACCAGTAGTTCTAATGATATGCAATTGATGAAGCCTTCTTAGACTTTGTTGGGATTAAGAACCTGGTGATGATTATAAATAGTGGTTAAGTCACCAGACTGAAAACTGGGAGACTGGGAGATCTAGTTCCACTTTAGGCATGAAAGCCCACTGGGTGTCTTTGGGCCAGTCGCTCTCTCTCTCTCACCCAACTCACCTCACGATGTTATTGTTGAGAATCGGGGGAGGTAGTAATATTAAGTATGTTCATGACCTTGAGTTAATTATAAAAATAATAAAGGTGTGATAAAAAATAAAAATAACTAAAACAGAGTAGTGTGTGTATGTTTAAAAGGGGAAAGAAGGAAGGAAGGAGATGAGAATGGGAACAAAGGCAGGAGATGGGATTGGGAAGGAAGGAAGGAAGGAAGGAAGGAAGGAAGGAAGGAAGGAAGGAAGGAAGGAAGGAAGGAGAATATGCTATGAATTTATTTTAGATTTATTTTGTATGCTAGAAATGACAAGGGGATTTACTTGTGAAATGTTCCTGAAAGTAATCAACACTGTAATCCCAGAAGATATATGTGCAAAATAGGTCTTGGAAGAAAATGGCCATTAAAAGCTAAAGTCACTTTGAAAGCTGAGGATTCCTTTATTGGAAAAAAAATGCAGCAACTATACTTTCAGACATTTCATTTGTTTCCAACCTTTCCACTGTCATCTCTGAATTCCAATTAGTTAAGACTGTCTTATGATGTATTCAAGGCTTCTTGTTTGATGGGTTTTGGGTTTTTTTTTTTTAAAGTAAATAAATGAAAAGCTTAAATATTGATATTCAATTAGAAGGTCATTTGATTGTATCTCAAAGTTGAATTAAGAGAGTCAAACCACTTCAATTTTTTTGTATATAAGTAGAGCCTTTAAATATCTAACTATATCTACCTTAAAAAGTTGGACAAATTGATTCAATTGAATTTTTTTGAATTGATCAATGTATCTGAATCAAAACAAATCAATAATCTGCGATAACCAGTTGGACAGCATCAGAGCTGATCCATTTTCCCAGGAAGCTACAACACAATATATCAGAAGATAGGAAAACAAACCACAATTGAGGTAAATAGTTATGGGATCAAAGTATTTGCATTCAATATTTTTAATCACACTACAACAAATACTTTCATCAATTCATGTCTTTCAGGATTAAACATTTCGTTCTAAATCTTTAAAATCACTATAACATACTGCTACTCCCTCATATTAATTAAGAGGATTCTAATCTAGTTTTTGGTTTTGTGTTTCAAATCTCATCCCATTTCAACCTGGTAATTTTTACTGATTCCTCATCAGCATTCATTGCCTCTCCAACCAGAGTAAGTATCGATTTGTTCTACTTAAAGAAGCCACCACAGTCAGTCTTCTCAGAAGAAATTAGCCTTAAAGAAGGGAGCAGACAGAATCTAGTAAAATAAGAAATCAGTCATCCCACTTTCAGGAGGGGAAGACTGGCCTTTAGTCTCCCGAGTAATTTTACAAAATAGAATCTTAGACAGTTGGAGAATGTATTATGAGATGACAGCTTCTTTGTTAGAGTATAACTTTGAAACCCCCCAAAAACTCTGAAAACTGTATCTTTCTTTCTAAGCCAAATAACACTCATTCATCATGAAATCTCCAGCGTTGTAAAGCCTACAAACTTGAAATTTGGCATGTATGTTGCTCTTGGCTTCTAGGTGCTCGCTAAGAAAGGATTTTTTGAAAGGACCGTCAGTTCATTAGTAATTCTTATACACTAATTAACACACTCTGATGCTAAGGAGTTCTACCCCACCTCCCCACCTGAAAAGAACTCTGTTCCAACTGTCAATCGCCTCACATTCTGTTACCTTAGTTCAAACTGGCAGACATTCCACTCCTTGACTCAGGAGCCCTCTGGGGCTCCTTACAGTACTAAACCTTGGTACCTCACCAAAATGTCTACGCCTTCCACCTATGGAACTGCTTCTGGACTCAAGGCGGTGGGAGCGATATTCCCTTATGTGTTTCAATCACCAACCACCACTGAGTCAACGGATTGAACTGGAGTGAACTGGATTTCTCATGCATTGCCCGATCACATAGTTTCACTGTGAAGCACGAGTATCCAGCTAGTAGTTCAATAAAATTGATTAGAAACTGAATCACTTTTAAATTGAACTAGCCGAAAGAAGCAGAGGTAGGCTTCTATGTTGGAATCCAAATGTTTGGGGCAACAGCTTTCACAGACACCACCATTGTCCATATTGGTTGGGGTTAATGGTAGTTGAAATCCAAAGTATCAGGAGCCTCAATTTGAGAGCATCCGCTAAAGTAACTGAAATAAATAATCCCATTCAGAATCAGGTGTGTTAATCCTCTTTGTCTTCTTATACATTGGCTAAAACGTTAATGATCTTGACAGAGACATGTTTGACCATTTTGGCTTTTCATTCTCCTGCACAAGAGTTGCAAGATTGCCAGCTCATGTGTATGCCCTTCACGTTTTCTTTTTAAATAAAGTTCTTCAGAATGACATGCTTGTACAGTCTGGAGTTTTACCAGACCACGTTTCATTGATCTTTTAGTCAGCTTTTGTTTATTGAGAACCTGATATTCTGGACAGTTGCGAAAGGAAGTAGAAAGAGCCATAAATGCGAAGATACATTTATTTTTACAACTATCCTAAAGGGAGAATCCAGGAGACGCAGGAATAAAAAGTAGAATTTTGAAAAGAAAAAAAAAGGAGCAAAAGAAAAACATATAAGCCATTTCCAGCTCTCTCCTCTATGGACCTAAAAGAATGCCTTACTTTCAAAAAATGTATCTCAGCACACCTAAGGCTAATAACTCCTTACACATGGGAGAGAAGAGAAATTTAAAGAAATAGAACCTAAGAATATTATCTAACACTACTTAATATGAGTCAGAATCTCTAGTCCAAGATTATATACATTTTTGGAAGTATTTGTGTATTATGGTGCTTTGATATTCAGTTGTGGTCTGGTTCATTACTTCATTTTTTTCTGCCAGTGTGTCAGGCTTGTGAATTTTCATCCTTTCCTTACAAACAAGCTGTTTCTTTTTCCTCTTTTCGGCTCAACATTTTCTATTCCAATGTTGATACTGTGGACTTACTGAGGAACATTTAAGGTTGCCACTGTTCCAGAAGGTGATAGAAAATTGTTAACAGCTCCAGAGGCATAACAGAAAATAAAAATGACAGCTGTCTGGATTATTTGTCAGTGTAAGCTAGTAAAGAGATTGATAGTGGGCAGTGCCAGAACTGAGCATCCTTCCTGATATCAGATGTACCCCCCCCCCCAAAAAAAAACACCAAATAATATATCACATGTTCCTTTTAGCTAATGTGTAAATTTAACCCTTATGATCTGTAAATTATCATTGATAGCTTACTATTAAATGTAAACAAGGTCAGCATAACTCGTTTGACAAGCCACATATAAAATAAAACATGGCTTATCACAGAGGAGCACAACCTGAGATCCCAAAAGCCTTGACTGTAGCTCTTAATTTCAAATTTTGAACTTTAATGCATGTAACATGAAATCAAATTTGTTTTCAGTTCCAGAAGTAAGGTCTCCCATACGACATTTAAATGTCAAGCATAACTAAACAGCCAGAAAGTTTGTCTTGCAAGAATATAATTATATGTCAACCAGAAGCTTTCAAGGAAGCTGCAGCTAACACTACACCATAGCTGCCCAACTCTTGGCCAGTAAAAGCTGGCATGGCAGGGTAACATTGTTTTTGGTAAGTTGCATCAGTTACTGATGGACTTCCAGGTCCTATTCAAGGTTCAGATTATCTATCATCTGTAAATATTTTATTGACTTGGATCCTCAAAATTTTTGGAACTGCTTGCTCTGGGTAGATTCTATCTGTCCAGTATCTGAAGATCAAGAAGGAATGCTGTGAATTTTCCTCTAATCAAAATGGTAAAGGAGTAGGAGGTTTTTCAAAGCAGACTCCTTGTCCTGACAAACCCCCTTTTTATTGAGCTAATGTGATTTCCTCTCATTCACATCTAGCAAAGTCCCGGAAAACAGTCTTTCAAGGGTGAATTTACAACCACAGACCTTATCAGGCTTGGAGAGCTGCCAGGCCGATAGCTTCCAAACGCAACTGCTGTACAAGAAAATACTTGGCAAGGCATCTCTGAGAGTCACAAACAAATCTTCACACTAATTAATTGAACTAATTGTCTCCTGCAAACTCCACTCCTCTTTCGCTCCTCTTCATTCCCTATGGGAAGGGCTATTTTATTATTCATGCTTCTAGACCGCCCCCTCTCCCAAAAAGGGACCGTCCATCTGTGCCTTCATGCCTGAGTTGGCCCTTGTTCCTTAACTATTCCCTTCTCCTGGCAGCTCTGCACATGCGCACATCAGGAACAGGCTCCAGCTGTTCTTCTGCCCCACTGATCTCCAATTCCGAAGGCAGCTGATAACTGTCAGACTGCCCTGACCCCATCTCTGCCTCCGACACAGAGTATTCATCAGAGCCTTCCCCAGACTCCAGGACTGGCCCATGTTCCTCCCCAAACTCCTCACTGTCTGATTCTGCCACCAGCTCCGCTGGCGGACCACAACAGAGGTTCCACAACAGTCATAACTCTACTATCCCTTGAAGTACAATAGCTTCAGATGGCTTTTCCAGAGATTGTTTTAAGAACAGCAATGTCAGGACCCCTGACAATTAGTGGAGTTAACGAAGAGAGATGAGGTGAGGCAGCAGATACATAGGGCAAACAAACAAACAAACAAACAAACAAACAAACAAATTGTACTTCGATAGATAATTTGTTCAATTGAAAGTGTTCCCCATATCAACTAAACAAAATGTTCCTCTATCTTCAGAGGCTGTTCTCTTGAGTAGGTACAAAGTCTGACTTTTAGGAACAGCCTCCCAGTTTTAGCAAGTAGTTGTTGTCAAGCTACTTTAAGCATGGCCATGGTCCCTTGATCCGACCAAGTTAATGTGTTCTGCAGAGACTATCTCCAGTGAGCTGTGGTATTATTAATACCTGGTGGGAAAAGGTCAGCTTAAACATTCCATTTGCAGTGCTTTTAAAGCATAGCGGTGCATTAGCACATGAATGGACCATGGGACCACTTCCTTGTTTTTCATGACTTTTCCCTCTAATTTAATCACAGATTCTTCTTCTCATGCAGGTGCAGATTACAACGAGGCCTTCTTCTTTCTCCATTTGCAAGACATGCTTGGGCCTATCTTTGGCATCCTTCAGTCTCAAAAGACTATGGTATCGTGCTTTGGAAAGAGGTCCTAACGCAGCATCTGGTGTGGCTAAAAAGTCCAATTCGGGAGTGGAAATCCCTTCCACACTGAGAGCAGATACATTCTGTCCCCTGCTCAGCCCCCAGATTTCGTTGGTTCCGGGACTTCCTCTTTGCCTCAGCCTGCCAAACAAGTGTGTCTTCAAATTGGAGAAGGCCATGCTGTGTCTTTTGCCTCCAAACTGAACGATCAGAGGTCAAAGTTTCCCAGCTGTTAATGTCCATTCCCAAGGCCTTTAGATCCCTCTTGCAGATATCCTTATATCGCAGCTGTGGTCTCCTTCTGGGACCTACAACTCCCTAGAAACAAAGTTACAAGGGTAGTAATCCATGTGGTGATAGGTTATAGACATAGGAGAAACTTGCCATGGAACATTTTGTGAATGAATTCAGGTGTCTTCCCTCAATCAACCCACGATGAGATGAGTGCTAGCAGCAGCAGTGCCTGACTAAAATTCATGTTCTACCTTCCAAACAATCCAATTTGGTTTGGGTATTTTTCAGATCTATGAAGTGCTGGTAAGCTTTCCTGGGAGATATTCAACCAGCCCCCATGCTGTCTTCTTTCATGTTGTGCACTGTTCAGCTGTTCACTTAGACAGTTATGGGATAAATACTACTCTAGGACAAAACTATTTTGCTTCTCTGCTTTTTTTTTTTTTAAGAAAAATGACTTTATGTTCTTCTCCTGAACTAACCATTATTGCTTTTATATTTGCTGAATTTTCCTGTGAATTTGCTCCATGGATTCATAGCCACTTGGGATCTATTCATTAAGAAAGTAGTTCCTTCTGAAATACTTCCCAGAATAAGCATGGGACAAAGGAGCAAATGTGCCTGGCAGGGTTTCACCAAGTCGTAACTTATAATGAAGATCAGAATTGGATTTGCAATTCAGCAACTGTGTCAGAATGAACAGTGTGATAAATCAGCTTGTTAATCTACCTAGGCAGAGCATCTCTCCTTTTGTAGATGTGTGAAATGTCATAATAACAGAGTTGAAACGGACCTTAGAGGTCTTCTAGTCCAACCCCCTGCTCAGGCAGATGACCCTATACCATTTCAGACAAACAATTGTCCAATATTTTCTTAAAAGCATCCAGTGATGGAGTACCCACAACTTCTGAAGGCAAACCATTCCACGGTTAATTGTTTTCACTGTCGGGAAATTTCTCCTTCTTTCCAGCTTGGTTCTCTCCATGAGTAGTTTACGTTCATTTATTTTTTGTTCTGCCTTCAGATGCTTTGGAGAATGGGTTGACCCCCTCTTCTTGGTGGGAACCCCTTAGATCAGAGGTGTCCAAACTTGGGAACTTTAAGACTTGTGGACTTCAACTCCCAGAATTCCCCAGCCAGAATTCTGGGAGTTGAAGTCCACAAGTCTTAAAGTTCCCAAGTTTGGACACCCCTGCCTTAGATTATTGGAAGACAGCAATCAATATTTCTTGTCTTTCCCAAAGGTTTAAGCATTTTATCTGATACTGTCATTTCATTCTTTTTCTTCTTTTTTTTTTGATGGTAGAATCTGAGACTGAGCTAGTTATCTTTTGATAAGATGCAAAGGCTTCGTTGCAGTTAGAGCCAAGCAAGAAGGTGTAAGGTTTCCTAAAAATGCCCTAATTTGTAAAGATCACCTTATTTTGATCATAATCTCTTCTAATTCTTCACTGCTTCAGCTGAGGATAACTGATTTGTGACTAACCTGGACACATGTTTAATGTGTAGAAGGGATCATTTTTTTTATAGCTTAATGTGTAGGAGAGATAACTTTGGGCATGGAAGTGTCCATATAACCAGAACTTATCACCTAAAGAAGGTAATAGGGCCAAAAGTGGTGTGTCCCCTCCCCTTAATAGCTGTATCAGTTGTACTTGCTCCTTCTGTAACATCCTGAGCATCTCTTCCCATTAGACACTAAAGTCCATAAAAGTCTTGGTGTTAATCCCAGAATATCTGAATAACATATGTTTAGAGAAGGTTGTTCGATAACTTCATTTTCCTTTATCCAGGAATGTGTTTTGGCATCTCTTCTCTCCATAGCTTGCCTTTTCTTCATATGAAATGTTTATTCTAAATTTGGGTGGCTCATGATACAAAGTAATTGGAGTTGGGTCTCTGAGATCCAAATGGCATTGCCTTAATACAGTGTCCTATTGACTATTTTGCTCTGGGGGAAAAATTGAGGACTGCTTAATTCACACACAGAGAGAGAGTTTGCTTTACTATTCTTCTTCCTAAAAAGGTACAATCAGCACCAACCATTGGTCTTTATGGTGAGATTTCACTGCAGGGTCTCCAGCTGACTGTGTCTAAAACAGTCAAACAGAAAATTATCGTAATTCTTAAGAAGGGGTGATGGAGGAAGATTTTTTTTAAAGGGTGACATTTTTAAAAATAAAAAAGGAAAGAAAGCACCATTTCCATTCAGCCTTATGTTAATCCAGTAGTACAAGTGCATTTCTTAGCACTTGTTTTACAGTTCTAATTACATTTTCATTTGAGTTTCTGAAAAGAATCTCTCCAATACATGCAGACTGAAGCATTTGCAATGCTAATGAAGCCAATCCCTAGCAAAACATACAGACTGCATGACACCCCTCTTTGCTCCTCCCAAAAACATATTCTCACTTTCTAGCATTTTAAATGTATTTTTGAGACCTATTTTGTTTCACCTTGGCCTGAAACAAGGATCCCAGTTATTTTTTTTCTTATTTGCCTAAACTACATCAGCCTGGAATTAGAAAGATTCCATGCTATGAATCTGTCAGAAAGATTGAGAAGAAGCTCAGGTTTTATCAGTTGATGAGACTATCAACGGCCTGAGCTGACCACATCTACAACCCTTTGCTGGGAAAAATATCAACAACCTCAGATATGCAGATGATAACACTCTAATGGCAGAAAGTGAGGAGGAACTAAATAGCCTCTTGATGCAAGTAAAGGGAGGAGAGTGCAAAGGTTGGCTTGAAACTCAACATTAAGAAAACTAAGATTATGGTATCCAGCCCTCTCAATTCCTGGCAAATAGATGGGGAAGAAATGGAGGTAGTGACAGATTTTATTTTCTTGGGCTCCAAGATCACCGCAGATGGGGATTGCAACCAAGAAATTAAAAGACACTTGCTCCTGGGGAGGAAAATCTAGACAGTAATACTAAAAAAGTAGAGAAATCACCCTACCAACAAAAGTGCTTATAGTCAAAGCTATGATTTTTCCATTTGCAATGTATGGCTGTGAAAGTTGGACCATAAGAAAGGCTGAGCACCAAAGAATTGAGGCCTTTGAACTATGGTGTTGGAGAAGACTTGTGTGAGTCCCTTGGACTGCAAGGCGATCAAACCAGTCAGTCCTAGAGGAGATCAACCCTGACTGCTCTTTAGAAAGACAGACCCTGAAGATGAAACTCAAACACCTTGGCCACCTAATGAGAAGGAAGGACTCACTGGAGAAGAACTTAATGCTGGGAAAGATTGAGGGCAAAAGAAGAAGGGGACGACAGAGAATGAGGTGGCTGGATGGAGTCACCGAAGTAGTAGGTGTAAGCTTGAATGACTCCAGAGAATGGTAGAGGACAGGAAGGCCTGGAAAAATGTTATCCATGGGCTTGTGATAGGTCGGACATGACTTTGCAACTAACAACAAAAACCCTTGGTTCTCTCTGATTTCGGTTGTTTTCCTGCAGACATTTCATTACCCAAACTAGGTAACATAATTAGTGCTAGTAAGGAATAGGGTGTGCTAGCACTTAGTAGCACTGATGATGTTACCTAGTTTGGGTGATGAAATATCTGCAAGAAAATAACCAAGCTCAGAGAGCATCAAGGACCCCATAGCTATCCTCCTTCTCTTCCTCCCCCTCCCCTCTCCTCCTCTCCACACTCCCTTCTAGCACTGATGAGGTAACCTAAGAAGGTAATATATTTCTCTAAGAAAACAACCAAGTTCAGGGGCCACCAAGGATCCCTCCCTCCCTGAGCTACAAATATTCCCTTTTGTGGGTACCTCTTACAGGCCTTCCCCATTTGTTCCAGAAAGCCTGTTTGCAGAGACAAGTGTGAATTGGCACAGGTTATGGCATCAGCTCCTGAAAATGGATTGCAGTAGAGTATTTTCTATACTTCTCATTGCAATCATATAAAAACCCTTTGTCCTGGTTGAAGGCAATAATGATGTAATCCACACATATTTGGAAAGGATCTATCAACAGTCCAAATCAATTGCCAGTATACACCTAGGCCAGCTTCTCTTTTTTTTAAAAAAAAAGCAAATAAATCACCTTGGATGGCCTGAAAGAAAATGATACGTAACAGCATTAAATAAATGTTTTCCCTAGTTTTGTTTCCATTCACAAGCAGCCATATGGAGTATAAAAGTGTGCCAAAATTGGCTTCATTATTCCACAGAAGCTTTTTTTCCCCATAGACAGAAATGTCTGTTTTTCCAGCTCATTTTCGGGATCATTAAGAATTTCTTTCCATTCTCTTTGCTTGCTTCTTTTTGTTTTGTTTACTTTATTACTGGTCATATTTGCTGTTAGTTTTCTTTTGACGTGAAAATGCCATCTTCCACATTTTATGTATGTAGACGAAAGAATGCAAATTACAATATTTCTCCCAGAAATCTGATTATAATGCAGCCCAAACTGAGAAATACTCTACTTTTTCAAACAAGATGCCAAATTCAATAAACTCTTAATCTCTTACCTTGATTATTAGGGGAGGAATAAACATGACTGAGCTTTCAACAATTCTATAATATGGCATGAAAGATAAAGGAATAGTAGAGGTTTGATGTTTGAATCATTATGTTCTTGTTCTCTTTTTAACTTTTTTTTTTGCAACCACGAATAGTGGTGACAATCGTATTTTTTTTTCATTTTTGGTCGATGTTTGATTGAGAAAATATAGAATGTGTTATCTTTTGTAGTGAATAAAGAGCTTTGAAATGCAGAGGCTTACTGATGCTTAAGAAAATGAAAGTTTCATAAGGATGGCAAGAGAGGTTTGATTTCAAAATGTAATGAGAGAAGAAAAGCTCCTAGCAGGTGGAACTGACAGATGAATTAGCTCTTTCGAGTCTATTTTGAAGGGTTGATCAAAGTGAATTGGACCACAGAGTTTTGAAGTTGTGCTTGCTAGCTAAATCTCTATAGGATTCTGACATATGTAACACAATCTACAGTATAAGAGGAGAAACTTTACTCTTTGGAAACATTCTTGCACTATCATTTATAGTGGGATCAGCAACCCTGAAGCCACATGTGGCTTTTTCATCCCTCTGCTGTGGCTCCGTCGCCAATCGGCTCCACAATTGATAGGGCTTTCAGTTAGGACAGGATGCTGCGCTTAGAGGAGACTCTATGATGGGGGAACCAGACTTCTGGTTGGCAGATGAAAAAGGATGCCATGTTAGGAGGAGACTCTATGGTCGGGGAACTGGATTTCCAGTTGGCTCCAGAATTGAACAGGGAGCTTCTGGTTAGGACTTTTGTGGCTCTTTGAGTATTTAAGGTTGCTGACCCCTGATTTATTGTGTGGATGCCAAAGCATTTAAAAATGTTGTCTGTACTGAAACAAATGTGTGTGATTCCCAATTTGTCTCCATTATTATGGAAAAATCCCCCTTATTTATTCTTTCACTTTAATAAATTTATATGCGGCTCATCTCAGCAAAGGTGTCTCTGGACAGCTCACAACCCAGTATAAACGACGAGATCAACCCAGTAAAAACAACAAGATCAATCATTAAACTATTAAAATAATAAATATCAATGTTAATATTGACTTAAAATTAACCAAGATGGCAAGGAAGAGAGCAACATGCATACGGAGTCCGTTAACCAACTCCAGCATGACGTGCCCTCATCTGGTACCCAGGAAATTTGGCAGTGCCAGGTTTTCAACCTGTCTCCTGCAAACTCCACTCCCTTTTCGCTCCTCTTTACTCCCTATGGGAGGGGCCATTCACCATCCACCTGTGCATTTACTCCTGAGTCGGCCCTTTTTTCCTTAGCTGTTCCCTTCTCCTGGCACCTCTGCGCATGCACACATTGGGAACAGACTCCAGCTGTTCATCTGCCTCCCTGATGTCTGTCTCTGAAGGCAGCTGATAACTGGCATACGGCTCTGGCTCCCACTCTGCCTCCGACACAGAGCCCTCATCAGAGCCTTCCCCAGACTCCAGGACTGGCCCATGTGCCTCCCCAACCTCCTCACTGTCTGAGTCTGCCACCAGTTCTGTGGGCCACAACAGTATCAAACTTGCGGTGACATTGCAGCATCATATGACGTATTGTGACTTTTTCTTCTTCGCTAAACTGGGTGTGGGCATGTCCTGCGCATGACATATCCAGCCAGCGGGCTGAGAGTTTGACACCCCTGACCTAGACTCTTTACCGATAAACATGAAGTTTACATGTTTCAAGGGCAACCTTCTTGGACTTTAGCTACCTTTGCTGTGCCCTTCTTTTGGCTTCGGCTGATGACTAATACAATAAGTGGTGAGTCAAATGCATTAAAGAAATGAAGAGCAGCAGCAGTATTGTTTGCTCTCTCTCACTGCTAAATAGTTAGTCACTTTTTGCTTGTACTGCAGCCAGATCTCCTGAAGAGCACTATTTAATATCCTGATACCTTCGACCTTGCCTGTCTTGATTCTGCCCTCCTTTTCATCACTTTAGCTGCTGTGACCTTGAACACATGCTCTGGTTTTCAGAAATTGGAACATTATTATTATTATAATAATAAGAGAGCCCCTCCCTGTGAGAGCCAATTCGCTCTCACAGGGAGGGGCTTCTCCTGGTGCCGTCCACTAGGCAATGCCAACGGGCGACACCGAGGAGTAGGGCCTTCTCTGTGATGGGCCCAACCCTCTGGAATGACCTCCCCCCCGACATTAGAACCACTACTGACCTCCGCTTCTTCCGACAGAAATTGAAGACCCACCTGTTCCGACTGGCTGGTCTGGCATAATTATAATGTTTTCCTCCTGGCATACACACTTTTATTGGTTTTTAGAGGGATTGTCTCTTTTAAATTTAATTTTTACAGGATATTGGGATTTCAAATTTTGTATATCCTGATTTATTTATTCAGCTGTACAGTTTGGCATATCTTTTATCCTCCTCACATATCTATTTATTTAATAATTTTAACTTGTTGTATTTTTGCTACGGACTGTACACCGCCCCGAGTCCCTTTTGGGAGAGGGGGCAGTCTATAAGCGCTAATAAATAATAATAAATAATAATATTAGACTTGTTAGCCGCTCCCTCTCCACGAAGGGACTCGGGGCGGCTGGTGGAGGAGAGATGAAATGACAGCACACATGGGCTGGTTAACCAAGCTTTTCAGTTTAAGACGCGTGACAACCACCCACTCATTTGGCTCACTTTGGTTCTTGTCTCGGTAGCTTAAGAAAAAGGACATGGAGCGAAGAATGGGAGGTTGACTCCAAGTCCAGCAAAATCAAAGGCCTAAATGAAACCTTTTCCTTCCTTACTTGGATTAGGGATGGAAGTGGAGGTGGGAGGATAAAGAAAGGTTATATTGTAGTTGAAAGCAGAACCTGAGATATTTTGCTGAAAGCATATTCATTTATCCAGACAATGCAGACACACAAAAAGTGTGTTTTAGCATCCTAGTGTCTAGACATTGCAGGAAATGTTAATAATTGGAAAAAAATATTTTAATGGGCTTCTTCCCTACAGAAACGGACTGAAAGTGTCAGGGTTGCAAGAGCTAAAAACGGCAAGCATTACATTACTTGAATTAGACGCAATGATGTCCAGTCTGAAGAATGGAATAAGAGCATCTGAAGTTACAAGGAACATGCTTTCAAAAATTAGGTAAAGGTAAATGTTTCCCTTACACATATGTGCTAGTCATTCCTGACTCTAGGGGGTGGTGCTCATCTCCATTTCAAAGCTGAAGAGCCAGCACTGTCTGAAGATGTCTCCGTGGTCATGTGGCCGGCATGACTAAATGCTGAAGTCGCACAGAACGCTGTTACCTTCCCACCAAAGTGGTTCCTATTTTTCTACTTGCATTTTTTACATGCTTTCGAACTGCTAGGTTGGCAGAAGCTGGGACAAGTAACAGGAGCTCACTCCGTTATGTGGCACTAGGGATTCAAACCACCGAACTGCTGACCTTTCTGATCGACAAGCTCAGCATCTTAGCCACTGAGCCACTGAGCCACTGAGTCCCTTTCAAAAATTACACCTGGCTAAATTTCTGAATTCAATAAATTAAGCCAAAAATGCATGCATCCATTTCCTTCCTTCTTTCCTGGCATGCCACTCAAGACAACAATTCTTTAAAGTCATTTTTGTTGTTGTCTGTGTTTTGTTGTTTCACATACTACATTAGGAAGCAAAATCTTAAGTTTGGAAGGCATCTTTATTTCCATGTCCCTGGACACATGGCTCTTTGGATCTTAGTCCATGCTTCAGTGTTTTCCCTTATCCCAATTATTTCTTTAACATTGAACACATATTTCATTGTTCATTAATTATATGGACTCTTTGTTTTTTCTAATTTGAACAGACTTTAGAGCATTAAGACCATAATTACAAAGCAGCCAAATTTAGAAAATGTTATTTTATAAACCAGGGGAGCTAAAATTGTTAATATTTCCTTCTATTTACATATCTTCAAAAGGCTTTATTTTTCAATCCAATATACAATATGCAATATCCTAGACATACTTCAAGTGTTTGCTTCATGCCAACTTTAAATCAAATAGAGCAACTTAGGGAGGGTAGGGAGCAGTCAATTAAGCACTCAAATATATATACCCAGTGAGCCGTGTATTCATAGATTTTCACGGTTGTAGGTATCTGGTCTTGTTGTATTCGGGTCTTTTGCCATGTAAGATTGAGATTGTCTTGGCAACATTTCGGCGAGGTCTCACTCTCCATCTTCAGGCTGGAGTTTTCGGCTTAAAGTGTGGTCGGAGAGAATAATTATGGAAGCTATCGAAATAGAGAAACAACCCCACAACATAAATAAACGTGACAATGCCTCCCGCCTGCCAGACATCTGGAAACCAGCCCTAGTCAACAAACGAGCCCCACCCACCACCCAGGCCATTACAAAACAACAACAGACACACAGCCAGCACCAATCAGCACCAATCTACCAATCATGATACAGCCACACAGCCGATCAATCCACTTACTGAAACAACGCCAGCACTCCACACACACACACACACACACACACACACACACACACAGACACCAAGATTTATAGAAAGATGGCAGCTCCGACCAGACTTTAAGCCAAAAACTCCAGCCTGAAGATGGCGAGTGAGACCTCGGCAAAACGTTGCCAAGACAATCTCAATCTTACACGGGAAAAGACCTGAATACAACAATATGTGTGTGTGTGTGTGTGTGTGTGTGTGTGTGTGTGTGTGTGTACACACACACATACATACATATATATATATATGTATGTAAAATATAAATAGGATGAAATTAACATTTTAGTAGCTCAGTATAAAAATAATAGCCTTTCTCTGGCTTTTATCTTTAGAGGAACATGTTTGGCACCAAACTATTTGAAGGGCAATGATTAAGACGGACATAATTTTTTCATGATCAAGACATCTTACCCTTTGACCCTTTCACTGTCAGCATTATGCCAACAGGACATATAAATTAATCTTAAGGCCATTCCCTTATCCTAATTTCCATATTATGCTTTTGATGGCTTTGCAGATTTAAGGGTGACCTTTCTGTGTTTGCTTAATAAAGCTTCATAGAAATGTAAACATTTACAACAAGAATTAGAAGGCCAGCCTAGTAGACTCTTTGACACCCTGGTCATGATAAAGCATGGCCATACATCATAAATTTAAAATCGGTATGCATACAGATGAGTAAATTGCTTTTATTCATTGACTCTGAAACAAAGTGATTTCAAGGTAAACAGATTGCTTGAATACTATAATGCAATGCAATGATCTAATATGAAAAATGCAGAACAGAAGGCTTCAGTTGTATCTAGCACTGAGTCCTGAGACCACTGAAAGAAGCTTTTTGTTGTTCAGGGGTTATTATTATTTATTTAGCAAAGGCCCATGCTACATACAGAGTAGTAGTTTGTCTGCCTGAGACTGCTAACCCTGTTTGTGTTCTGACCTAGGCTTCCCAAGAACATGAAGCAAACTCCTGGTCCTGACAAATGTGAATTCTGCTCATTCATATCCAGCATTTCATATCCAGGATTTACGGTCACAGACTTTCTCTGGCTTGGAGAGCTGCCAGGCCGATGTCTGCAAAACTTGGCAATAAGTCTCGGAGAGTCACAAACCAATTAAGTGAACTAATTGTCTCCTGCAAACTCCACTCCCCTTTTGTTCCCCTTTTATTTCCTCTGGGAGGGGTCATTCATCGTCTACCTGTGGCCTTACTCCCAAATCGGCCTCTGTTCTTTAGCTGGTCCCTTTGTCTGGGAACTCTGCATGCGCACACTGGGAACAGGCTCCAGCTGTTTGTCTACCTCACTGATGTCTGCCTCTGAAGGCAGCTGGTAACTGGCATACGGCTCTGGCCCCCTCTCTGCCTCCAACCCAGAGACCTCATCAGAGCCTTCCCCAGATTCCAGGACTAGCCTATGTTCCTCCCCAACCTCCTCACTGTCCGAATCTGCTGCCAACTCTTCTCGCTGCTGGAGGACCACAACAGTTTGGTTCATGCTCTTGCACTGCCCAAGGTGCAAGCTAGCTCCGCACCAGAATGGCTTTCCTGGTCCATCATCTGGGGCTTTCTCCTTCCACCAAAGCCACCTCACAAATAGGCATTGCAACTGGGAAGATCCAGCACCAACAGGATTCCAACCATCCACACAAAGCACCCAGCACCATCGAAGTGGTACCTACTTATCCACTTGCATAGAATACCTATCAAATTTCTAGGGGAGCAGAGTGAGGAGAGCTCATCCCACCAAATAGTGCTAAGACTCAAACCTCTGGAGTAAATACCATCTCCAGCATCATTAAGCCACTGAGCCACCAGACCTCATTTGGGGGAGTAATGAACCAGAAAAAAAAGCAACTATTTAATGGTAGAACGAGCGTTTTGCCCTAAGTCATTGGCAAAAGTCAATATTCAGAAAATCCTAGATATAATCTTTTTACAGGAAATGCTGTGGCTCACTGACAAATAACATGCTTGGGATGATTTTGAATGTTGAATATTATTTCAGTGTCGTCAGCCTTGATGCCACGCTTGATAGGAATGGAAAAAAATCCTATCTATAATTGCATGAAGTATCAATCACATGCTTTGTTTAGTGGAGAGACAGCATGCTGTGCATACCCAGCCATTAGGTTTTGTAAAAGATGGTTTATGGCTTTGTGTATTATGGAAATTCAGTCAGTTGTGCTTTATTTGATCAATCTTTAATGTACTTTTTGTTTGTTTGTCAAAGCCTTATTGTCTCAGATGCAAATCAGTAGTAGTCACATTGTAGGTAGGGTAAATCAAGCAAAGGTCAGAGCACAGTGAGAAATAGGTGTGGGCACCTATTCTGTTTCTGACATCCTTTTTTTTCTGAGAGTCACTTCTTAACCATCTACTACAAGTTTTCCATATTCCCAGGTAAGCATTTATCAAGAGTATATGAGCACATTTTTCATATATATAATTCCCAGATGGGAATTGCATACATGAAGCCACCGAGAAAAATATTGTTATGTTTTAACATAGCCTCTATAGATAGAGGACACTGCAATAAATACAAAATACATGTCAGCAGGTATTAGATTAAAGAGGTCCTGTGAGTGGTGAGTGCAAATCCTGACTTCCTTCCTCTTTTGCATCAAAGACACAAACCCACAAACCCTCACAGCTTCGATCTCAAACTGTCTACCATGGACCTCACCCCATTCTTAAGAGGTCCATAAAGGAGGTGTGCCTAAGCGCACCAGCATGCCTTCCGTCCCTGTCTTTCTGTCCCCATTCATCTATATTTATTTCCTTTGTTCATGTTTATGTTCATATCTATACTTGTTATCTTGTACATGATAGATGATAGATAGATAGATAGATAGATAGATAGATAGATAGATAGATAGATAGATAGATAGATAGATGATAGATAGATGATAGATAGATAGATAGATAGATAGATAGATAGATAGATAGATGATAGATAGATAGATAGATAGATAGATAGATAGATAGATAGATAGATAGATAGATAGATATAATTGTTGGAAGCTTATCTGTCCAGAACCATTAAAATCAACTAAAGAAGATGCCTGTTCTTCATTCTGACATTTTGAACAGCCCATAAATGTTGGTAAAGATTAAGATCAAGCTAATGTTTTATATCCTGGCTGTGCGAGTTTTCTCCTGTGTTACCTGTTGCTATTCATGCTGGAAGGAAAGTGTATTGGAAATCTCAGTGTGAGCAAGGCAGTGAAATGAATCCTGCATTGTGAGATTAAATGTCTATTTCTTTCACGTTTCCATCAACTAAAATAAGATCTGTAAACTATGAGAAAAGGGAGCATTGTAATAATCTCCAGATTTATAACCTGCAATTCATCAAAGCAGCTTGTTTACAGATTTTGGTTTTTTTTTTAAAAAGCTGTAAAGTAAATAATTCAGAACCCAACAGAATCAATCTGTGGATGTCCCATAGAGGTCAACTTCATGGATTTCGATGGAGAGGAATGTACTGGGCATGCTGGCATGAAGTGGAACAACAACTGATGATTTCCTTTTACCAGTCCACAATAGAAAGCGTCCTCACTCATTGCATTACGGTGTGGTATGCTGGTTTGACAGCCGTGGATAGAAAGACATTACAGAGGGTGGTGAGCAAAGCACAAAACCTCATGGGCTGTCCCCTGATACCACTAGACGGCATCGCTAGGGCCCACTGCCTTAGAAGAGTGAGGAATATCCTCAGGGATGACTCACACCCTGGTCAGCCCTTCTTTATTCTCCTACCATCTGGAAGGAGATATAGAAGCATAGGCAGCCACACAAACGGGCTGAAGAACAGTTTTCATCTGTGAGCTGTCAGACTCCTGGATGAAAAAATAACTGTACTACAACATAGTACGATGTTGTAACCTAGACTTGCGGGGCATGCAATAAGTGCACATCATGCAATAGGACTGGATGTTTATTAGTAGGATTCACTGGGCTAGGGATGTTTTTGTCTTTCACTGTGAGTTGTGTATTGTGTTAGGAGTGCATGAAGGGAGGCTCAGCCAATCTCATGTTGTACTCTGACAATAAAGGTTTGGATTATGAATTGAATTTTGAATCACAGTGAATATGTATTTTTGCAGGAGGAAAAAGAGGAATGTTGTATTTGAAATGAATTTTCATTTCAAATTTCATGTTGTGTTGATTATCTAATAAGGAGTTTTTGGCAATCCCGGAAAATTAAGAGTAATAAGCCCTCTGGGACCATAACACATGTCCCATCCTAATACTTGACCCAGGCATAGAATAGGTATGGTTAGAGTTAGTAAACCCATTTTATACTGCAGTTGACTCCTCAAGGATAAGATGCTATTGCATTGTCAGTAATCTCCACTGTCTATGGAGATTCTCCACTGAGAACTTATCACATCAGGTCAGCCGGAGTTAAGACAAACCACATTTCAAAATTTTCACTCCGCTCGTGGACAGAAAAGTTGGGTCGATGATCTTTTCTGAGTTCTCAACTGGAAAGAGGAATAGCGTTATGAGAATGGGATTTCTTTTTTTCCTTAGTGAAAAAGCCCAGTTGGAGGAGACCTCTTATGATGGAACTGATGGTAGGGTAGAAAGCTGGAAAAGCCACTGGAGAGATATGAACTCAATGAAAAACAAGATTTCTTTTTGTACAGATCCCTTGGCTAGCTTTTACCTAAATAAGGGAAGAACACAATTCTGTATTTACGAGAATTTCATCAAAATTCCATAGCATTAGCACTTAAACTTATATACCACTTCCCAGTGCTTTACAGCCTCTCTAAGCAGTTTTACAGAGTCACTGTCTTACCCCCAACAATCTGGGTCCTCATTTTACCAACCTCGGAAGGATGGAAGTTTGAGTCAACCTTGAGCCTGGTGAGATTCGATCTGCCAAATTGCTGGCAGCCGGTGATCAGCAGAAGTAGCCTGCAGTACTCCACTCTAACCACTGCGCCACTGTGGCTCAGCCTCTTTTAAATAGAATTTCTAAAGCAAATATTCTTTTATTTGACTGAATATAATCTGAAAGAAAACAGTATCGATCTAAAATTATTTTCAGCAATATCTTCAAATACTAGAAACTTTCTAAGATGCCCAGGAAACTATATTTAGCGTAGACCCTGTGCCACATGTGCCCAAATTGTATGCAAACTTGCTGGAAAGTAAAAGCCATACAAAAACAAGAGCTTTAAAGAAATCTAGCAGATATTTTGTCAGAAAGGTTGCTAAGAACTATAAGTCAGTTTTGCCGTTGCCTGAATTGCCACTGACAACAATATTGTTTTCATTAGCTGTCAAAGTACTGCAAAATATTGTGTCTCATCTATTATTTTGACAGTAATGGAACTTAAACAACAAGCTACGTAAGAGGAGAGGGATTATGCCTACCTTTTGTCTGTGTTCTATACAGTTCTCTGCTAATTCATATTCTATGATTACTGCAAGGTGCCATTATCAATCATTATCATGTTTTTTTAAAAAAAACAATTGCAGGTCATTGGCAGCAAAATTCAGGAGACCAAATTCATTTGGATCTTATGGCAATTTAGCACGAAATCTCTCTCTCTCTCTCTCTCTCTCTCTCTCTCTCCCTCCCTCCCTCCCTCCCTCCCTCCCTCTGTCTCCCTCTCTCCCTCTCTCCCTCTCTCTCTCTCTCTCTCTCCTGAGAAGAAAGTCAGTTTAAAAAAAATAGATTGTAGTATAATAGCCATGTGGGACACGGTGACTCAATGGCTAAGACGCTGAGCTTGTCCATCAGAAAGATCAACAGTTCAGCGGTTCAAATTGCTAGTTCAACTTGCTAGTGTCGCATAATGGAGTGAGCTCCCATTACTTGTCCCAGCTTCTGCCAACCTAGCAGTTTGAAAGCATGTAAAAATATGAGTAGAAAAATAAGACCACCTTTGGTGGGAAGGTAACAGCATTCTGTGCGACTTCGGCATTTAGTCATGCCGGCCACATGACTACGGAGACATCTTCAGACAGCGCTGGCTCTTCAGGTTTGAAACGGAGATGAGCACCGCTCCCTAGAGTCGGGAACAACTAGCACATATGTATGAGGGGAACCTTTACCTTTATAATAGCCATTTCCCTATTCAGATTGCCAGTAAAATGACTATACATATATCCAAAGTACTATGTTTATTTTCATGCAAGATTGTCATATTTTGGGCAGACTGGCATACGCGAAGTTCAATTTCACCCCAAAATATTCTCACATTGTAAGCAAGGCTCTGTAATCTAAAGAACATTCTCTAAGGCAGGGGTGTCCAAACTTGGGAACTTTAAGACTTGTGGACTTCAACTCCCAGAATTCCCCAGGGAATTCTGGGAGTTGAAGTCCACAAGTCTTAAAGTTCCCAAGTTTGGACACCCCTGCTCTAAGGCAACATACAGCTTGACAAGAAACAAAAAGCTGAAAAGACAAGCGATATTCAAGGTGCCCTAATTACAACTTACAACCATTCTTTTAGTGACTGTTTGATGTTACAGTGGCAGTAAAAAAAGTGACTTAGAAATGGTCCTCACACTTGCAGCATCCCGGGGTGATGATCATTTAGGACCTTCTTTGTCAGATTCCAGCAGGAAAAGTCAATGGATTCACATGGCTTATTTTACAACTGCAGGAATTCGCTTAACAACCATGGAAAAAGGGTCATAAAATCGGACATGATTCACTTACCAAACCGTTTTGCTTAGCCATGAAAATTCTGGTACCAATTGTGATTGTAAATTGAAGTCTGCCTGTTAATGAAACAAGCCTAGTGGGCAAAATTGTGGGGGGGGGGGGGAAGACTGCAACTGATTATTATTTTTTTAAAAAGGCAAACATTCTACGTTGCCATTTATTAAGCGGGAGCATTTCTGTCCTTCTCAGAGCAATATTGTTGTCACCAAATGGAAGAGCAGCTCATTAATTCTCTGCTGCAAGTGCCATTTGTTTTCTTAGGCCCAACTGTGACATCGAATTGTTGAATATTGTTATGCTTTCTTTTGAGAGATTAATGGAAATACTTCCCATGTGTAATTCCTGAATGGGTGATTTCAAGGCAAACAAAACGACATGCACACCTGCAATAGAACTGTGCTTGGCATATGCTAATGGAGGACGTGGTATTTTAAAGGCGCACATTAAGCTTCAGAATCACGGCAGCTTTATAAGCATATTCAAATGAACACAATTTTCAAACCTCTTCAAATGTTTGCAGTAAGGCACCTGGGCAGGTGATGTACTCATACTGCAAGTGACCAATAGAAACTTCAGATTATCCTGTCTTAAGACTTCGTGTGCTTTAAGAGGATCAAATCTTGGTTAACTCTCTGCGATGGCCGTGAGGTGTGCTTAACCAGCCCAGTTAGAAACCTAACAGCTGCAGTTTTGTTGTGCAGTTCCAGAGAAAAGGATTAATTCGTGGTAACCTGGGTTAACCATGTTTTGAAGTCATTCATGCTGGCCCAGAATCAATCATGCAGGCAGAGATGGTGCAAGTAACTTCCAACAGGTTGACCTTCCTGTTGGAATGCAGGACAGATGTACCCAGAGAAAATTATCTCCCATCGGTGTTAAATTGGTTCAGATTATTGCAATCCGTGTACCTAACTTGTTTTTGTTAACGTCTTTTTGCTTTTCACTTTATTCCTTCAAACCAACTGGGGTTTTGTTTTTTGTTTTGGTCATGTTTTCTACAGTTTTCTCTCTAAATAAATGAAAGCTTCCAAATTTTATTTGGTGGTCATAAAAGCAGAGAACCATATGGTTGGATGACAGAAGGCAGTCCCACACTGGGCCAGTTACTGCCCATCAGAGGATCAAATCACTGAAGGCTTCTTCCACTACATGACAGAGTGTTTGCATAGGGCAGGAACTATTTTCCCATGGAAAACGTCATTTTCTTGTTGGATCAGCCTGATCTGGCTTCAGTCTATTGTAGCAGCAATCTAGCACTGAGGTAGAAGGTCTGATGGGAAGACATATCCTCAATAAAACAAAGCCACACTATCTGAGAGCCAGAGAAAGGAGGCTACCAATGAAAGTTTGGTCTTCCCAGTGCCAGTTTCCATTCAAAGACTTTGACACATCCAAAGTGCATTTAGAGTGTTCAATGGCTTTCTCCATCAAGTTTTCTTCTCTGCTCTTTTTCTTTTCATGCTGTGGCGTATATCCAAGATTCACACTTGCTTTCAGAAACAATCCTTTGCTTCCTTCTGTCTTTAGTGTTATTGTGATGCACATGTCTTTCTCCTTTTATTAAACAACATCTCGGTTTGCTGGTACCTTCACTGCTAAATGTGCTCTACAGCAACTGTGCCACTTGGCGTTTCCCCCTGAAGAAAATATACTTGAATTGATGATGCAGGAGAAACATCCTGAAGACAGCAAATGGACAAGTGGACCATTTTTGCTTCTTCTGTTCTTCTTGTAGAACTTCATGGTGGTATTCAATCATCTCTGCCCACTGCAACAACATCTCCCAGAATTTCAAAATGGCCCCAGACTTGATTTCCTTTAAATGAATCCAGCTCTTCTTATAGGCTTTGAACTAAAATGGTTATGGGAAGGTCCCTTCGTGAGATTTCTTGTCTGTTCAATCCAGAGGTGAAATTCATTTTTTTACTACCAGTTCTGTGGGCGTGGCTTTGTGGAAGTTCTGTGGGCGTGGCAGAGGAAGGATACTGCAAAATCTCCATTCCCTCCCCACTCTGGGGCCAACCAGAGGTGGTATTTGCCGGTTCTCTGAACTACTCAACTGAACTGAACTACTGAACTACTATTCCGCTACCAGTTCTCAAGAACCTGTTGAATTTCACCCCTGGTTCAACCTATCTTCCTATTCTGTTTATTTAATTATCAATTTGTAGGCCAGTCATAGCCATCAAAAAGTATATCTACATATAAATCCTCACAACCCTACCAATTAGGAAATTATATATAAAAATAGATTGTGTTCCTAAATCATGGTTGACTCATTTCGACCAACAGTATTATTATTGGTTCACTTTATACATTATGGTAAGCTATGGATTACTAAATGAATAGTTTCCATTGAGATAATGTATTAAACTATAAAATATAGCCTCATGCAATACCCTTATAAAATGTCCCTATTTTTATTGTTTAGGATAGCATATAAGCCTATTCACACAAACTTTGGTGAATGTACCACAGAATCAGTGGTGGGATTTAATTTTTCTTACTACCGGCTCTGTGGGTGTTGCTTGGTAGGTGTGGCTTGGTGGGCATGGCTTTTTGGGCACGGCAGGTGAAGGATACTGTAAAATCTCCATTCTCACCACACTCCAGGGGAAGGTTACTACAAAATCCACATTCCTTCCTGATCAGCTGGGAGTCGGGAGGCAGAGAATAGATGGGGGCGAGGCCAGTCAGAGGTGGTATTTACCAATTCTCTGAACTACTCAAAATTTCTGCTACTGGTTCTCCAGAACTGGTCAGAACCTACTGAATACCACTACTGCACAGAATTCTGCTTTTTTTTCAAGGGGGAGGAGGAGGAATTAGCCTTTTCTCATTCATTTCTTCTGGGACTTGAAAACATGCAGTGATAATAGAGCTATGAAACCATAGCAACTCCTAGTAAACCACATGTGGCTAACCAATAAATGAAGCATCTAGATGTACAAAAATTCATTAAGAAAGGGAACTGCACTGGGTATCATCCATTCTCCTTCATTCATAGGCTCATTTTCTTCATCTCACCTTCCAATCAAATGATGCTTATAAGAAGTGGAAATCATTCTATTTGGTAGCAGAAGATTTCACTGACAATCAGTGTAATATTTATGGCAAAGATGGAAGTTTCCGTTGTATGATAAAGGTTCAGATTTGTATTATAAACAAATGAAAAAGTGAACATTAGAACAAAACAGACATTTATCTGGGCAAAACAATGGAGGAAGGGGGCAGAAAAGAGCCAAGGGAGAACATTCAAATTGCAGATCTCAAATTGTAGCACTTTAGTAAAAACATTCTACATATAACTCATCGTTAGTTATCATTAAAGTTGAATTCATAGGTAAAAATGGGCATTGCATTGGCTAATTACTACCCACGGATCTGATGCTGTCTATTATAATATAATGCTATTGGAATTCTGATTTTTCTGAGGTTCAATATTTCCAGATATCAAGAGAAAAATTTAAATATTACTCCAAGAGATCCATTCACAATTGGTGTAACAATGGATTTCTTTGTTTGGCTTCATGCTGCAAGTCCCAGGATTTCATTGTTATTTCTAACTGTTTTTCCTCAATCCTTGTATCACTCGGTATAGGAACATCAATGAACCAAACTTTCTCCTTTACAATAACTGTTATAGTAGGCATGTTATGAACAGGATGACTGTCTGTTTGGATCCAATACAATCTTAACTCACGGAGAAGAAGAAGACTATCTGTTTGGATCCAATACAATCTTAACTCACGGAGAAGAAGAAGAAGAAGAAGAAGAAGAAGAAGAAGAAGAAGAAGAAGGAGAGGAGGAGGAGGAGGAGGAGGAGGAGGAGGAGGAGGAGGAGGAGGAGGAGGAGGAGGAGGAGGAAGAAGAAGAAGAAAGAAGGAGGAGATTACTTTATGAATTAAATCAATTGATCATATCAAATTGATAAATGGATACAAAAATGCAAATACTTACAAAGAAAACAAAACGTCATAATAAATTGTCACCACCTACAGTTAACCCCAATCTGATCTAGGTATTCTGTCTTCATAATCCTATCCTCACAATTATTATTATGCCTTCAGGTCAGTGTTGACGTCTGGTACAGATTCTAATAATCTAAACTACTGATAAATACAGCACATCCTGCTCCAATTTTTAACCAACTGGACACAATTTATTGAACCGAATAATAATTTTCTAAAGGTTGCAAACATAGCATCTATGTTGGCTTGGGAAAAAAATCATTTCAATTAACAACGGCAAAAACTTAAAAGCACGAAAAAGGAAGAGGAATATAAATTATAATTGTTGCAAAGTAGGAAGAGGGCCCTATCTTTGATAAGCACAACATACACATTATGCAGCAAGTAAGGGACAATGTACCTTTGGAGTTGTTATGCTCACCTAAAGAGGAGGATTACATCTGCAAAGCCATTTAGCATTGTTAATGTGAAATTGTTTAGGAGCCTTGCTTACTCAAGGCCTTCAACTGATCCTTATCGATCTCCTTCATATTTGAAAAGATAGGAACGATCTATACAGATTCATAAATCAACATTCTCAGCCCTGGCTGTTATTCAGTTCTGTGACTTTCCAGTTCTATCAATAGCATTTCATTGCCATCATCACTGCCAGTAGAAATTTCCAGGAGGCACTGGGGGTGCTATAAACTGCAGAGCAGAATGAAATAACTTAGGATCCAACACCTTTGGAGAGTATCAAACAGGAAAGGCCAAATTTCCTAGCACTAAGTTTGGGAGACAATCTAATTCACATTTCTTAGAACCCCCTGCACTAAATTTAATTGGAGCCATTCCGTTATGTTGGATTTCAGTTTCATTTCTGAGCTGCTCTGTCCTCCTCCAGTCCCTCTGAATATGGCAGGGGTGTCAAACTCAAGGCCTGGGGGCCAGATCCAGCCCACTGGTTGCTTAGATCTGGCCTGTGGGGCCACCCTGGAAACAGCAAAGGACTGGCCCTTTGGTGCCTCTGCCAGTGAAAATGAAGCTTGGGAGGGCCATGGGCAGCCCTCCCAAACTCCATTTTTGCTGGCAGAGGGTTGCAGGAGGCAGTTGCAGCCAAAAATGGAGCTTGGGACCCGTTTTCACTGGCAGAGTGCTTGGGCCACCACAGGCGCCCCTAACACAAATGATGTCAAGGTGGCTCCATCCACTTGGCCACGTCCCCCCTGCCCCCCCCAAGGTCAAACACAACCCTGACGCGACCCTCAATGAAATTGAGTTTAACACCCCTGGAATATGTTTAGAATATGTTCTAAAGTTCATTGTAAGGAAGTGTTCTATAGCCATCAATAAATTCTGAGCAATCTTAGTCCTTTTTAATGATGTTCCCTATTTTTAAATTGGTTTTACAAGAAATGAGCCAGTTTCCATCATTTCTCTGTTGTCCATATTGTTCTGAATCGTGTTGTAAAATAAATAGCTATTCCCTTTCTGCCCACTAAAGGGGTTGCATTTGACCTAATCCTGATTTAGCAGGTCTTACAAGGCAGATCAAGGACTAAATGGTACTTATTGATTAATTATGTGCCATCAAGTCATTTTCATTGTTGACCACGTGTGTAGATATTCTCCAGGATGATGGTGCAGGACAAGGATATTATCTACTTACCAAAAGAAACAAGAAAAAGGAAGGAATCAAACTATTAAAGTAATTGGTGTCACTGCAGCCAATATTTTAATAGTGTCCTTGCCTCCTGTTGTTTAACGAAAGACAGTTGTAAGCTGGTTTTGCTTTTCCGTTAAAAAAAAGGGGGTGCATGCTAAATGCAGCATGTGCAACCTGGCTTATCACAAGTTGTTTCTGGCTACTCAAGAGAACAATATTTTGCCATATTTCATTTCTCTCCCTCCTCCTGTCCAAGACCTCTCTCTGCTTCCAAATGCCTGTCCTTTTTACTCCTCATTCACTTTGGACATTTATCTACCAGGAAAAGCGGGGGGAGAAAGATCGCGGCTGTCAGGCAAGGTCGTTGCAACCAATTGTAAAATCGAGGCATACAAATGTGTCTTTTAGCCAATGGTTCGCCAAACGGCAACCATGTCATCTTATTAATAAATCCTTGAAAAAGAAACTGAATGCGTCTTCATTTCAGGAGAAGACAAGTGCAGGGAAGTGGAGTGGGGGAAAGAAAGGAGCCTAAAAAAGATAAAAGAGATAACGATCTTCAAGGTGGCTCTGAGAAAAGGAATGAGGAGAGTGTAAGTATTTGAAAGAGAGGAAGGAGAGGGGGAAAAGAGGAGAAAGTTACTGTTCTCCTAAAGATTAAAAGATAATAACACTTCTATTAGAATCACTCGGCTACACTGTATTGATCGCATTGGGGATGCCACCGCAGGTCTAATATGAAGCAAGCCATTTTGGAATTAATCACAGGGGGTTTATTATGGTTCACGGAGCTTCTCATTCAAATGGCATTGTTTGCAATATTTATGGCCTAGATGGGTTGTCATTATTAAATGCAACTGTGTCACATGGAGCTGAGCCTGCTGAGTTTCCGACAGGAAAAGCCATTCTTCACAAGTAAATCTTATCTAAACAATGCACAAAAAGCCAATTACTTTTTGATTTACATTTTAATTTCACATTCGGTGCACTCTCTGTCTCTCCCTCCCAGCTCCCCACCATCACCCCCCGACAAGTACTACCCGATCCCTATAGAGTCCTCTCTCAATTTTGATTTTGGATTACCAGCTGTTGAGGTGGAAGCTAACATTCCTTCTCATCTTTAAACAAAGCATGTTAATGAAGTGTCTCATCTGCCTGGAATCCACACTGTATATCGGACATTAATATGATCGAGTGGGTCCAGAGGTATTTTACAAGAAGAATTCTCCACTCCTCTGCTCACAATAGAATCCCTTATGCCACCAGGCTTGAAATTTAGGGCTTGGACAATCTGGAACTATGTCACCTGCAGTTGGACCTAAGCATAGTACACAAAATTGTCTGCTACAACGTCCTACCTGTCAATGACTACTTCAGCTTCAACCATAATAATACACAGGCAAACAGTTGATACAAACTCAAGGTAAAATGCTCCAAACTTGAGTGCAGAAAATACGAATTCAGCAACAGAGTAGTCAATGCCTAGAATGCTCTACCTGACTCTGTTGTTACATCCTCTAACCCCCACAGCTTCAACCTTAAACTGTCTACCGTGGACCTCCCCCCATTCCTAAGAGGTCCGTAAAGGGGGCTGCATAAGCACACCAGCATGCCTACCGTCCCTATCCCACTGTCCCCATTTATGTATATTTCCTTTGTTCATATCCATGTTCGTACTTATACCTGCTATCCTGTACATGTTTGACAAACTAATAAGTAAAATAAATACATAAATAAAATAAGTCAGATGGGAGACCGGCTCGGAGGACAAGGGAGGGGGGGAAACCTGATTTGGTTAAAAAAAACAAAAACCAGCCGCAATAACTTTTGAGACAGTCGAAGAAAAGGAGATAAAGAAATACTCTTCCTCTAGGCAGGCTATTGAATATCTGTTGGGTTGAGAGATAAAAATGGCATCATTAGGGATTGCAATTGGGAAAGGGCAGTTACATTGGCCATGTCATGGTTGCACATTCTTCTGGGTCACTCATGGTTACATTTGTCAGAGAATTGCTACTCAGTTTCTCTCCTTTTTTTTCTCGTTCTTAGTGCTCAAATCCCTTTACTTCTGTCTCTCTCTCAGACTCTGCAGTGGCAATTTGATGACCAGATATCAGATCAAACTAACAATTCAGAATTGAAACAAGATTACGAAGGTACCTGATCGGTGACAAAAAGGCCACTGATTATAAACTGGGTTTCTATTTTTCCTTCCCTCCAAGACACACTGGCTGGATTTCCCATTTTGGGGAAAGGGGAAAAGATGGGGTAGTGGGAAGGACTGTATCATTCTAGATTCTTATATTTTTTACTTTTTAAAAAACATCTTTAAAGGGGAGGAGGGAGCTTGATTTCAATTCAATTTTGAGCTTGCTTTCTGCTTGCTTTTCCCTACTTCCAGACCACATTTAAACATTCTGGACAGCATTGTAATTGGTGGCTTCAACTCCTTATCCCCACCTGAATTATAAAATAGGGCACATCCTAAAATTACTGCCGCCAAAAGTAACTGCATTCCTTTTGCTTTCTACCAAGCCAGCGTAGTTTCATGAATACTTGAATGAACTATCCTGGATGAGGTTTGAAAGTTGCTTCTTGAAAGTCTAAATAGTTAATACTACATTTTTCACTCCATAAGACATATTTTTTGTCCCCACAAAAAGAGGGGAAATGTCTGTGCGTTTTATGAACTGAATATTGCATCACAGACCAGGCTGTGGCAGCGGGGAGAGGGGGTTGGTGTGGCAGCTGCAACAGGCAGAAGCGGTGAATGGTCTGTTGCCACTGCCACCTATCGCTGCTTCCTATTGCCACCGGTCACTGCCACCTATTGCTGCTGCTCGCCACTGCCACCATTCTCTATCACCGCCTATCAGCATTTGGATCAGCCTCCTGGAATATCACCAATCAGCTGTTTCAGGTGGCAGTCATGGCTGGCTGAGAAGTTTTGGGAGTTGAAGTCCAGAAATCTTAAAGTTGTCAAGTTTGGAGAACCCTGTTCTAGACAATAGTGTGATCAATGGAGTCTAAGCCTGAAGAAGGAGGAGTGGAGAAAATGTCTCAGAAGGCATCCTTCTTAGGGGGGAGAATAAAAGTAAGGGAAGGGAGGGGTACTTTCTGACTTGCAAAGGTCTGGTAATATAGTTTTACAATAAAAATAGAATTCATATTTACTGTTGTATCTCTAAGCTACCTCTTGGCTTCTCCATGGCAAAATTGAATTGAAACCAACTGAACAAGCACACAAGAGTTTAGGAACTCAGTTAAGAAATTTATTGTAGAGAAGCAAAGAGGTCATTAAGAAAGAATTCCAGCAACTGCCGAGTGTCAAAGGAAAGCTCAATTTACAATGATATTCAAACATAATGCAGTTTGTTTTCTTTATTTCACCTATTCTGTCTAAAAGGCAATACTAGGGTAGTTTTACTTTCTGATCATTTTCTATTCAGAAAATGAATGCTGGATTTGTCCTAATGCAAAAAAAAATCATTTCAGTTCTTTATAATGATAAAATTACAGTGTTCTAAAAAAAAGAGAAGAGCTATAGATCATCACACTCACTAGAGGTCATTAGGTGTGTCATTTCATCAATTTTACTCTGTGATGAAATGTTAGTGAATGACACTGTATTTGTTCACAAAGATATTTGCCTACTCTTACAGGCATCTGCTGGGTAGATCTGCTTGTCTTCATCCCAAGCTTTAGATGTAGACTCATATTTAGATGTGGACTCAGTTGCCATCAAATTGCAAGTTTTAATATTTTTCATCCTTGTCTTTGATACTAGTTGCAGTGCCATTACTCGATTATTCATTACAAGAACTGGGCATGGCTCGTCTAGTGAAGAGAAGGACCAGGGGAGACATGATAGCAGTCTTCCAATATTTGAGCGGCTGCCACAGAGAGGATTTTCCAAGGCACTCCAAGGCCAGACAAGCAATAATGATGGAAGCTGATCAAGGAGATATTCAACCTAGAAATAAGGAGAATTTTTTTGACAGTGACAACAATCAACCAATGGAACAGCTTGTCTTCAGAAGTTGTGGGAGCTTTATCACTGGAGCAGAGGTGGGTTGCTAATTTTTTTACTACCAGTTTGGGCGATTTCGTGTGTGTGTGTGTGACACTTCAGTGCATGCACGGACTACTGGCTACTGCTACTACTGGTTCGCCCAATCTGGGTCAAACTGGCAGCAATCCACCTCTGCACTGGAGGCTTTCAAGGGAAGATTGGACTGCTATTTGTCTGGGATGGTGTAGGGTTTCCTGCTTGGGTGGGTGGGAGGGGGTTGGACTAGATGACCAACAGTACAAGGTTCCTTCCAACTCTGTGAATCTTTTAAAATGTTATTAAATGCTCTTTGGCGAGGCCAAAGATGCAAGATGAGTTCTTTTTTAACTTTCAGGCATCAATCCATTTTTAGTCCAGTTATCTGAATCGTTTCTCCTGATTCTGGCCAAGCATTTTGCCCGATTTTCAAGAGGAGTTGCTCAGAATTTGAATTTTTTGCTCAACTAAGTTACAAGAATCTGATAAGACATTTGGAAGGCAGCAGAAAGACATCAAGTTCAGCAAGATGGATGGTTTCAAATGTCTGCAAAATGAGAACGATGGGAACATGCCGCTTGTTCTGAGACCATCGAAAGGGATGCTCGGAGAATTCAATTTTATCTAATCCTGATCAGCATTTCAAGGCAGGTGGATTGGAATCCAGTTATCTACTGATTTTTTGCTCTTTTTTCTCCAAAATCATATTTGGAGAAAAATGTGTTTACGATTATGAATTTTGGAAGAAAAAATATATTTAAATTATGCATTTAAGTAAATCCGATAATTTAAAAAGCAGATGAAATGGGAAAATGGCAAAGACCGGAAACAGGATAGTTTTCCTATCCGTGATTGTTAATGGGAGAAATGAAACACAGAGGCAAAAATGTGGATTTCAATAGGACAACCTAATTGAAAATCATTTTTTAAAAAATAAACAGGAATGATTCCCCCAGAAAGCAACATAGAGAACAGTGATTTATTCAGCCTTAGAGATATGCTTTACTCCCTTAAGGGATGCAGTGGTTAGAGTGCAGTACTGCAAGCTACTTCTGCTGCCTGCTGGCTGCCTGCAATTTGGTAGTTCAAATCTCGCCAGCTCAAGGTTGACTCAGCCTTCCATCCTTCCAAGGTGGGTAAAATGAAGGCCCAAATTGTTGGGGGTAAGATGCTGACTCCATAAACCACTTAGAGAGGGCTGTAAAGCATTATGAAGTGGCATATAAGTCTAAGTGCTATTGCTAAGGGAGAAAAACAGGTGACCCAAAAATCATTGCCTCACACTATAATAACTTTGAATATCAGGCATTCAGAACACTGCATCCCCCAGTGGTAGGTAAGAGGGTAAATGGGGATTTTCACTGGGAACTGTCTCAGGGAAGGAAGGAAGCGGCACAGGCTTCAAGGGTTCAAGTGAGCTCATACTCTACCTGTACAGCAAGTAGGAGCCATTGCAACTCAGCTACCAGCAGCAGAGTGCTGGTGTACTATGTCATTCCTTTGATTGTAGTTTATACAAATATTGATCTTATGGAGGGTATCTTACTAGTAGAAAAATAGGAACCATCTTTGGTGGAAGTTAACAATGTTCCGTGCACCTTCAGCAGTTAGTCATGCCAGCCACATGACCATGGAGACGTCTTTGGACAGCGCTGGCTCTTTGGCTTTGAAACAGAGATCAGCACCGCCCCCTAGAGTCAGGAACAGCTAGCACATATTTGCGAGGGGAAATTTTACCTTTATAACCTTAATAGGTCTTGGAACCATAAGATTGTAGAATCATTGTTTTAGAGAAGGTCTTTAAAGCAATTGAATCTACCCCATGTTCATCCTAAGAATCCAAATTATAACATCTACTACCAATGGCTCTGCTTGAATACATTCCATCAACAGGAACACAGTACTGCCCTTGAAATTTACCTACAAATGTGTGGATCAGATCTGAATCATCGGCTTGATTCAGACTTCCAGTTTAATTCACAAGCTTGATCTAATTTGATTTGGACATTCAAGTTGAATAATGAAACTGATTTAATCCAAGCTTCCAAATCAATTTGGAAAACAATTGAACCAATTCATGGATTTAATTGAACCACCTTTAAATTAAATCTCCAAACCAAATATTTGCACAGCAACTATTGAAATGCTCTTACTTTTTGTAGTTTTCCCTATCATTAATTTTTCTAACAATCCATCCTAACATTCAGCTTGAATTCATGATGCTAAAAAATCCGCCACCCTAATTAAAAAGAAGAAGAAATTCCATAGTAAAGATAATCTAATACATAACAATCATCACAAGCTGCTAGCAAATGAGTGATACCACTGCAGTCAAGTAAGGCACCAATGACATGTCACAGAGAATCACAAAAGATTCCCCAGAGAATCCACTTATGTTTTGCCTTCTGCCTCATGGGCTATCGCACATATAACATGAATATGTCCATGCTGATCCAGATATTTGCAAAATGGTGGTCTATCTTCCATCTGGTTGTCCATCACGACTTCAAACTTGCTAGCTCTATGCAAGAGTTATTTCTTCTGCTAAAATGTTACCTTCCTTCTAATAAGTGTTATTAATCAGCACTCTTGGCGTCTCATTCATTGGATTAATTGTTTTCAGTGCAGGTGGCAAAGAGAAATCACCACTCTATGCTACATTACGTTAGAGAAAGCAGTTTCTAAACACCTCCTTGTATAGTCATGCAGAAGGTTAAGCAGGACAGTTGTATTCCCTGCAGGATAGATTGCACCCCTAATACATTTCTACATGTCAGGGCAAAATAAGCTTTAAGAAGTGGGTAATATGTCCCTTTTCCTTCCCAAAGCTGAATTGCTTTATTTGCCCCTTCTAGATGAATTTCAATGAATAATGGGACGTATTTTTCTCATTTTTAAAAATAACCTAAAAGTTCCACTACAATGAAAACCGAAGAAATATATCACTCATAAACAGGGTTTGTTGACTCACTGCTCCATGGTTAGAAAGAACATATATGTTCCCCAATTGCTCCAAACTCAAGAACATTGTACATTGAGTTCCTATGCCTACTGCAAATTGTTAGAAAGAACAAAGCAGAAACGGCAAAGGAGAAGTGAATGTTGCTATCATAATTTGATTTCCTTAATCCCATCACTATGAGCATGCTTAGCAAGAACAGATTGTGTCGGAGAACACAATCTAGGGATGAGGATCCCATAAAAAACATACGTGCCTCTGGCTACAAAAGGAAATGAACATAATCTACTCTAAACTGGCAAATACTAGCATTTCCTTGAATCACAGGTTGGGTGGATAACTTTTTTTTAAAAAAAAATATGGCTATATTATAACAATTTGTCTGAAGGGGTGTAGGGTTTCCTGCCTGAGCAGGGGGTTGGACTAGAAGACTTCCAAGATCCCTTCCAACTCTGTTATTCTATTCTATTCTATTCTATTCTATTCTATTCTATTCTATCCTATTCTATCCTATCCTATCCTATCCTATCCTATCCTATTCTATTCTATTCTATTCTAATCCTTTCTATTCTATTCTATTCTATTCTAATCCATTCTATTCCATTCTGTTCAGTTCAATTCAATTCTATTCTATTCTATTCTATTCTATTCTATATTGATGCATACTTATCTACATACATAACCCATCTAAGGGTTTGGAACCAGCATTTTTTCAATCACACATAAACAGAAAACAGATCTTGCAACCACAGTATTTCATCCTTGATTCCAGACTCTCTTCCACCCTTTACTTCCAATAAAGTAGTAATGAATTCCCTGGCCTATTGCCAAATTTGCTCAATTATCCCAATTACTCGTTAGAGGATTCCGCGCCATGCCGTTGTTGCCTTCCCACGTGAGCAGAAAAATCAGCCCGCTCAAACTGTCAGCTCTTTGCTGGTAGCAGTAGCAGTGACTGCACTTTATGTATCAATAGCCATTCAAGCTGTATCAAGGCCATTTGGGGAACAAGAGGGAGGGAGAAAACCCCACTCCAGGGATTCATTAGATCGCCTGATAATGTATTTGCCTGATGTGGCCGGAATAAGAAATGAGCTTTTAATAATAATAATGAAAAAGTCAGCCTTGCTCCTTTGCTTGCCCTCATTTTTGCAACATTAAATGAGCAAACAGAGATATTTTAATTGATCTGTTCTCCCAACTAGGCTGAAAGCTGAAAGATTCATCCTTACTCATCTATACTCTTAGTACAAAGATGATCAAACAGTCGCCCACTGGACACCTTTCTTACAATTCTTCAAGATTCCTGCTTCACTTGCCCACTATTGACTACAATTTCATTTTTTTTTTTTTTAAAAAAATGCCAGCAGCAACCTCCAGCATATATATATATATTTACTTTTCAAAAATACTTCTGGGAAACACGCACACCTCGTAAAGTTTGTTGAAAACAGAAATCCAGCTTGCTGATTTGTTTGGAAGGGTATTGACTTATACGTCCTTCCTTTAAAGGAAAGTGTAAATTATGGCAGCGCAAAATGTCTTTTGAGGAACAGTGAAACAAGCTTCCTGTTTGCTTGCTAAGCAATGGCTGTTTTGGGATTGCTTATTCTTGAGGAGATGTATATCACAAAGATACTGTTCAAAAGGCAATTGGGCTTTTTTTTGCCCCTTGAAAGCATTTCACTTCTCATTTAAGAAGCTGCTTCAGTTTGAGCCGCATGGTGGGAAATGGAAGGATTTATACTCTTTGCAGCCAACTGGTTGGTAGCACTCTGAAGATTGATCATTAGCTCTCTGAGTCATTGAGGCTACTTGGGGATTTATCTGTATCCTCAGAGTCACCTGACTCATTTGGGTGTGGAACTTCTTGGGACTGCTGAAAGGATTGTATGGTAGACAGAAGATACATGGTGTCATATCTTCTCCCTCTGTTCAGTTTTAATAAAGATGGCCTCTCTCCCCACCCATTCAGCCACAACTGAAGAAACCTCTTGGATGAGAAGCGTCACATTCTCCAGGAAAAAGCCAAGAAAGTCCAGTTGTCTTTTTAACGGCATCTTAGTGACAACTATGACCTGGATGATTGAGAATATCCATAGACATTGATGAGATATTTACGGATGACCTTGGGCAGGGGTGGGCTTCAAAAATTTCAGCAACGGGCTCACTTCCTGGTTGCTGGGTGGCCGTGGCCATGGTGGGTGTGGCCTAGTTCACCTCCTAGTGCACCATTGGCGGGGAAGGGCATTTCTGCCTTCTGGAGGCTTTCCTTGAGCCTCTGGGAGGGAGAAAACTGCCTCTCCTAGGCTCCGGAGACCCTCTGGAGGCCGGCAACTGGCCCCGTTTCCTGCCTTCTAGAAGTTCCATGAGGCCCATTTTTTCCTCTTCCCTGAGCCTTCACCTGGGTCCTCCACTTACCTAGCATCCAAAATGGGCTGCATGGAGACTCCTGGGATGGGCAGGATGGGGTGGGCAGCGCCAGCCATGGGTGAGATTTGCAGGTTCTCTGAACTGGCCATAACATTAGCTACGGGTTCTCCCAAACCTGGGCAAACCTGTAGCAGCCCACCCCTGACCTTGGAGGATATGAGGAAGAGATGCTGTTTAGGAAACAATCAGAGAAGAGAGGGAGGCACTTCCAGAAGCTTAACAGTCAGAGAAAGAAACTTAACAAAGGACCCGTCTTAATGATCAGCTGGTTAAAAGTGGCAGTGAGAAGTTTCTACTTTCAGACTTGCATGATGCATCTCTTCATGCAGCCTTACAATAAAGTAGAATTCGTTTTAACTATTCATATTTTCTGCCTGATTTACCTGGGAAGGCTAACACGAGATGAGAATTAGAATAGAACTTTAGGAAGTGAGGTTCCGACTACGGATTTTATAGAAAGGATGACCATGCACGAATGAATAAAAAAGGGGAGAAGTAGGTTAAGTACACAGACCCCAGCCACAAATGGCATTTGGGAGCCCAGGATTCTCCCTGCCACTGACTTGTGCACAAAATGCTAAAAGCATATCATGTACAATTTGGCAGACGGGAGGACAGGGGGGAAAAATAGGTGGCTGCATTTTCATTCTCAAGTCCTCTCAACCTCTCATTTCTTGATCCTTGGAAATGTCTAGCTGATTAATCCATCTGAAAGCAGAGGAGTAAGCAACAGATGACAGTTTGCATTAAATAATAATGTTTAAAAGACAAAAGCAACTATAGTGGGAGTAAAAGGGAGACAGAGTGAGAGAGAAGCTTGAAAAGCTTTTCATCATTCATGCTTATTTTCCAGGAAAATTCAAAAGGACATTAAGTATATGAAGGTGGCATTGTTGTGCCTCACAGTTCATAATCAACTTAATTGCTTCCAACTTATGCATGATAAGTGAATGGCAATACACAATAGCAATGTTAATCATCTTTAACTCCCTGGCCAGCAATTAATTTTGAATAGAGACCCTGTTTTGAAGTGAGCAAGACTGCAGGGTGAGCAATACTGTGACTTTCTCATGCAAAGGCAAAGAGTGGTTGGCATTTTTCAGCTTCTCTATTGTGAAATGAATCCCCCTGGAGGTTCTTTAACGGCCCTAATAATATCCAGTTCTAGATAGGCATTGTCTGGAACTATTGGTGGTCGAAGAGGAAATGAATAGGCAGGATTTTCAGTAGCCTAGAAAAGACCTTCTGAAGGACTCTTTAAAACTTATTGTGAATGCTGTGGATAGTGCAGGCCTCCAAATATTGCCAAGAAGTCACCAGGAATCAAAACTAGCTTGAATGCACCAAGTTTATGTAGTATATTATAGCCCTAATTGTCATTGTACACCATGTATACAATGAAATTGGTTTTAGCCTCACTGGTACAATTCGTGACAAAAAAATGCAAACAACATAAATAGTATAAAGAATAATCCCTATGCAAGTAAATGGGGGGGGATAAAGAAAAAGAGAAACCATAAGTTTTTCATATACAAGTATGCTGTATAATTGAGAAGGCACTGGGTGATAGGAGACAACCAGATCCATTGTTACCCTGTTTCCCCAAAAATAAGACCTCCCCAGATAATTAGGCCAATCGGGCTTTTGAAGTGCATGCGCTAAAATAAGCCCTCCCCCAAAAATAAGGCCTTCCCAAAAATATTTAAATGCATACACAGCCAGTCCCCGTAGTTTCCTGGGGAGAGAGGGAAACATGCCCCACGCCCCCCACATGCACCTGCCATCCACGCAGAACGGCCTCGCGGAGGCCACTCCTGCAAACTCTAGTTACCACGCCCCTTCTCTTAATGGCAGCCACAAAAAGAGTGGCAGGCCCAGTGATGCTAGGGCTGGCAAGAGTGTGCCAGAAACAGAGACAGAACTTCCACCCCTCTCTGGATCAGCTGATTCAAGAGCCGCAGGCCGAGGTTAAGGGGCCTCCTGCTTCTCAAAATAATAAGACCTCCCCAAAAAGCCAAGCACTTATTTCAGGGGTCAAAAGAAAATAAGACCCTATCTTATCTTTGGGAAAACACAGTAGCACTTTCCTTTTCCTTCTTTCTTCATGGTCTTTAGCCTTTGTCCCTTGTTTCCTGTATCATGGGCTCTTATCCACTCCCACTATCTATTTCTCATATCCTAAATTCTTTTTCTTAGTATTCTCAGACTATCAAGGAAAGACAAATGAAGAAACAGGGAACTCTCCTTGCTTTTCATGTTTGAACCAGAACAATTATCCTGTGTCATTCTTCTATCCTTAGTTGGTCACTGTATATTCTGTGATCTGCAGATTACAAAACTGTTAAGTCCTCGAGGCTACGACGCCATTGACTATCATTGCCGGCCCTTGATTGGTTGAGACGCAAGCAGCCAGCTGGCGGGAGAATGCAGCCATTCTATTGGTTCAGCGTCTGACAGCTCTAGTATAAAAGGGCTGTCAAATGCTGCTGTTTGCCGGGTCAAGGTCCATATTTGTTTGCGTTTCCTTTCCCAAAGAGTAATTTGATGATAAAGGCAAATATTGATCCATTTTAAGTGTGTGTGTGTGTGTGTGTGTGTGTGTGTATAAATTTGAATGATGACTGTTTTCCGCTATGCAAGGAGAAGGTATGCCAGCGGTTTTTAATGGCACCCTTTCAATAGCAAAAGTCTGCCAAAATCTAGCTGCAGACAGCATCTAATTTTCAAGCATATTATAGGCTTCCATCTCGGACCAATTTTGTTCTTATTATAGGTTTAGATTGAATCTGCTCTCTTATTTTAAGCCAAGGATAAAAACTAACTCTCCATATGCTTAATTGCTGTCATAATGGGAACATCAAAGTTTGCCCCGGTTTGCGACGAAAATTGCTGTTGGTGGAATTGTTCCCTCATTCGCTCTGGTGGGGGTAGAATAAACTGATGTGTTCTCCTCTCCCCCTTCCTGATTTTTCTGCAGGGAATGAATTTGGCACAGGAAGAAAAACTAACTCTAGACAGCATACTAAAAAACAGAGACATCATCCTGTCAACAAAAGTGTGTATAGTCAAGACTATGGTTTTCCCAGTTGCAATGGATGGCTGTGAAAGTTGGAGCATAAGGAAGGCTGAGCGCCAAAAAATTGAGGCCTTTGAACTAGGGTGCTGGAGAAGACTCCTCTGAGTCCCTTGGACTGCAAGGCTATCAAACTTGTCAGTCCTACAGGAGATCAACCCTGACTGCTCTTTAGAAGGCCAGATCCTGAAGATGAAACTCAAATCCTTTGGCCACCTAATGAGAAGGAAGGAGAAGGAAGGACTCACTGGAGAAGAGCCTAATGTTGGGAAAGATTGAGAGCAAAAGAAGAAGGGGACAACAGAGAATGAGGTGGCTGATGGAGTCACTGAAGCAGTAGGCGTGAGCTTAAATGGACTCCAGAGGATGGTAGAGGAACATTGGAGGAACATTGTCCATGGGGTCATGATGGGTTGAACACATTTTGCAACTAACAACAACAACCTTGGTACTTTTCATTGATTAGTTCTGGGAGGCAAGATGTATATAATAATAAACCTAAACAAACTTTTCCGATAAAGAATAAAGTAAATAAATTTAATGCTTCCCAAACTAAAGACAATGTGCATTTTTAAACCAACATGCAAAACGATAGGGTTGTATATTGTTACTTTACATGAGAAATAAACCTAAAAATTAATAAATACTTAAATGAAATAAAAACTTCATTTTACCTGTACAGAGGGGGAAACTGCAAAAACATGCAAAATGATCACAGAAGCTAAGATAAGACTGCCAGGGGATGTGCTCAGGGCAGGAGCGACCCTCTGACTAATGTGTCACTCTTTGTTTCAGCTGGAAAGTGTAGTGAGACAACTGACACTGACAAGTTCTAGTTTGCATGTTGAGTACTAAACAAATGACAAGTACTGGGACAAAACTTACTCGTCAAAATGCATTGCTATCAATTGTGAAGCTGACCGGAAAACCCATCCCTTGCCATTGAGTCTCCTCCTGTCATGCCCTGCTCCCCCCCCCAAACTGAAAGCTCCTCTCAAAATTGTGGTGCCGACTGGGAGCCACAGCAGAGGGGTGAAAGAGCCACATGCGGCTCCAGAGCCGTAGGTTGCTGACCCCTATCATAAGTCCAGGATTTCCTGTATGACAAACTTTGACCATTGATTTTAGCTGAAAAGTTTCTTGGGGCCTCGTTTTTCAAACCACTGCTATTGACAGCAGCCAATAAATAAGATCTGCTGGAATAATACCTTCTTTGAATTGCCTCATTAATCCTTAGTCCTTTTTTTTTTTTAAAAAAAATGGAACTTTAAGAATGGTTGCTGGGTTTCATTTTTGTTTGTTCTTTATTTTTTGCTTTTCCTCCTTCCTTCCCCCCCCCTCATCTTTTTCCATCCCTCTATTTTTTTCTTTCCTTTTTCTTTTTGTCTCTTCAATCTGCGGTTTGAGGGTTGGGGATTATCTTCTTTTATTATTATTGATTAAACTGCTCTGGAAGCCGTTTCGGCTAAAAAGCATAGCAAAAGTGCTTTCTCGGAATAAACAATAGCGCAATTTTTAATATGATTATTGATCTCAGTAATTGAAAGTGGCATCTCTCGGAGTTCCTTGGAAGACACCCACTGACTGCATGATGGGAGTCCAAATTGAGTTCCTGCATTGAAGCTCTTCAGAAAAGTCATTTCTGTGGTCGTGTGATATACTCCACCAAAGATAATAATACTCTATTCTTTCAATGTAGCCTTGAGCTGTCAAATGCCAATCATGACTGATAGATCTCCAGCTTTCCAGAAGGTAAAGGTGTTAATCATTTATAAGCTACATTCTGTAAATGTAGAAGCAATCAGGCATACATTAAGGCTTGTCTAAGAACATTTACCAAGAGTCCATTTATTTTCAATTGATTTGAATGTGAATCGTGTTTCTATGCCAGCCCTACAATTTACCCCAATCAGACCACGTATGCAGATTGCAACTGATTTGATTTATTTGCATAAGGAGTTGTCTCGTATGTGATTTTTGAATTCTGACCACACATGATCTATGTTACTTTAAGGATCCCAATAGGTTATCTGTCTAATGTGCAGTCCAAGATACTGGTCTCTCTCTTTCTTATACAGCTGGCATTCAAATACTTTATGTGTTATATCTTCCAGGTATTGAGCCCCACAAATTAAAATGTGTTCATTATAAGGGGCTCATAGCAGTGTCATTAGTGACTGTCTTAAGCAAATCATGATTCAAATAACCATGGTTTCCATAAGGCACATGCATGTAACTCTTAAGAATTCCATCACTCTCATGCTGAATTTCTATTCCTCTTTTGATGATATCAACGGCCAGAAGTTTCCAGGGTAGGAAGACAAGTAGATAGGTGGGTAGATAGACAGACAGATGGAGAGAGGGGTGAGGGAGTGAGGGAGAGACAGAGATGTTGGCTAGATAATAGAGAGATAGATGAATGAGCAAGAGAGAGACAGAGACAGGCAGGCAGGCAGGCAGGCAGATATAGACAGTCAGTCAGACAGACAGACAGACCGACAATAGATGGACAGATAGATGATAGAGAAATAGAGCGAGCGAAAGAGAGAGAGAGAGATGAGTGAAAGAGAGAGTGAGAGAGACAGATAGACAGATATAGATATGCAATGTTGCAAGAACAATACTGGTTCCCCTCTTTGTTCATACAGCAAGAAAGTGCCATGTGAACCATAAGCCTCAAGCCATTTAATTTTATTTTCCATTTGGGGGGTGGGGGGTGAGAGAATGTGAGGCAGTGATTCTTTGTTCCATGTTTTCACCACTGCAAGACAGGGGAAGGCAACACAGCCATGAATAGTTTCCAGAATAACTTTTTTTTAAAAAAAAAAAAGATTGGGGAACAAACATGATAGTGAGCAGGGATAATTTCCAAGAGAAAGAAAAGAACAATATAAGGAAGTGTGAGGACATCCCACACTATTTCTCTTTCCTCCGCTTTTACGATTCCTAAAAGAAGGACAATAAAAATGAGAGGGAGATTGGTGGGAAGGAGCCAATGTTGCGACGATATGGACGTGTGGTCTCAATGCTCCGAGACCACAGCCGATATTTTTGCCTCTGGGTGGTCCAATCGGACCTAAACCGTCCCGCAGAGACGGTGAACAAGAAGAATATGTCTTGCTGATCTCAGGGACATCACAAAGTCCCTGATCAATCCAAGAGAAGTTCTTCAAGCCGGTGACAAAAAATCCAGCCATTTAGCTGATGAAGTCGGGGTGGCTCCAAAACGAAAGGATACGGAAAGAGAAAGTGTTTCCAGCTGGTGAGGAACTTTTACCATTTTAAAAGAGACTGCCTATAAAAAACTTAAAATTAATTTAAATTGGAGAACAGAAGAAATAAGCAGCGGAATTTAGTTTGGAATGGTTTTGTACAGTGGGTGTTTGGAATGGTTTTGTACAGTGGGTTATCTTACTTTTTAAATGCCATCTTCATGAATGGAATTTATGCAAGCCTTTTAAAACAAATGGATTAAGTTTTATTCTTCTATTTTTTTCTTTTATTATTCTTTGTAACCTATGGACTAAAATTCTCCTCTTTCATTACTGTGGGTGTTCTTCTAACTCATTCAAGAATCGGACTTTCTTTTAACTTGAAATACAAAAAAGAAACAAAAAAATTGCAACAATAACACTGCTACTTGGAGGCTGGAAGTTTGTGTATTGGAAATGAAACACTCTTACTTTTCTCACTGATTATCCTGGCTTGGCACTCCAAGGTCTCACTGCTTGTTTATAGAGAGTGATAAGAAGAAAAGCATACAGATGTCCCTTTGAAGTATATCTTTAACCAAAGAAAAGTGAAAATAAAACATTGTTGTGAATCTATGCTTAATCTTGTTAAAACCTAGAGCAGCAGTGTTTGTTAGCTGGAGATAATGGCACAATTTCAACAGCAGAGAGAAACTTTACGTCTGCAAAAGATATTCTTAGAAATACAGAAATTATCAAACACATATGAGAGGATAGAGAAGAAGTTGGAAGACTTAGAGCATCTAACAGTAAAATATAATGAAGAAGTTGGAGATGTTTATCAAGCGGGAAAAGTGGTGGTTAAAATCTTAAATATCGAAGAGGAAAATGAATACAAAGAAATTACATTTGCTGATATTTATGGTGATTGGTTTGTCTCTGAAAATGGAAAGAGTGGAATACTGAAAGAGGAATTAAAGGGAGGGGAAATCTACCCCAGATGGCAAGATACAGAAGAAGAAAAACCAAAAGAATTTATGGATTTAAAGAGAGAAATTTTATTAGCAATATCATTGATAACACTACCAACAATCAAATATAAGCTGATTAAGGAAACAGAAGGGCGGCATCCAAATTACATGAGAGATTTTATAAGCAAAGAGTTGCTAAGAGGAGTCCATACAAAGTTGATTAAGGAGATGATTAGAGGAGTGACACCACAAATGGCAGAAGATATGACACTGTTTTGCTACTGGAAAGATACAGGTTGATAGATGGAAGAGTATAATTTAAAACTAGTTAAACTTAGTGAAATTTAGCGACAATAGATATAGTTAAATAAATAATTGATAATGATAATAATGTATACAATGTGTAGTGTTATGATAAGTAATAATTGGATATGAATATTGAATGGTGCCAATGAAAGGAAAATTAGAAATCCTTTTGGATTATATATAAAGGTTAATAAAAAAGAACGAAGTTAGATACAGTTAAGTCTTGATTATTAGGGGGGGGAATGTTATGATACAGGATATAGTTAAATAAAGGAGGGATAATGTATATATAGGTATGGGTACAACATAAGGAAACTGGATGTAAATTGTAAACAGTGATTTGGAAAGGAGGATTAGAACATTTTGTTATTAAATATTATGGATGTTTAGCTAGAATAGGACATAAGGATTCAGTGTTATTGGAGGATTTTAGAAATAGTAAATGAAATGCCAGTTTGTGGTTATGTATTAAATCTTGGTATATTTTATGATAAAGGACGTTTAAACAATTATAGTCAAATGAAAATGGAGGTATGATGATGGTAACATGTATAAATATCTGAGTTAAAATATTTGAGATGCACAAAAGCCTTTTTGCAACCAACTGATAAACTTTCTACAGTATGTAAAGAAGGATGTGTTGTGTTTGTTTTGAAAATAAAAAAAAAATGAGAGGGAGATTATTAGAGAAAATGAGGAATCTGGTCCAACCCTTCACAATGGCACACTTTCTCTTCCTCCTGGTTTCTTCTCTACCTCTAGCGTTTATGTTGGAAAAGTTCCCCACTCCAGGGCAGCTGTAAAGCGCTAACCCTTATTCCCATTCTCTCCTTTCCAGTTTTATCTCACTGACATTTATATATGCCAAGACTGAACATGCTCATTATGAGTGTTTATTAAACAAAAAGGCTACTAGTGGTATGGTAATTAATCAGTCAGTGTTGATTAAAACCCTTGATGAAATGAAGCATGAGCTGTATGAAAAATAATTGAATGAAATCATAGAATTCATGAATCATCTCCAGAATGCACATTTATTAAAGCAGAATTCATCACAAAGGTATTTTGTCAAGCAGGTTTCTGTGTCCCTGGGAGAATTGACTAGGGGATAGAGGTAAAAAAAGACCAGATGTTCTCATATTTATACTGAATAGGGGAGGCATCCATTAAATATCATGTACAGCTGCATATTATCCCCAAGCATTCTGAGGTGTGAGTTTCTATTGCAGAATTAACTTAAATATGCTTTTACAGCAGATGGGGATCAAGAACGTTTTAGCCCTAGCATTGACAATTTGACATCATTTTGATTTCTGACTGGTGACAAAAATCAGGTTAGTGCTGACTAGAGTGCTTTCTTTTTCCTAGCAATTTCTATTAAATTCACATTTTCAAAGAAGATGTGCTTTAGAAATGATGTTCAAGGAAGACACAGGGGGTTTTTTTTATGGGGAGCCTAAGAGACATGTACAAAAATTGTGTTTCCAATGGGCTCAAGGTTTCTTGGCTTCCTGTGTTCCAAGAGGAGATCTCAAAAGACCTTCTCCTGTGTGTCTGTTTTCAGTAGGGATGGTATCGTCATAGCTAGGGAAACTGTCCTTGAAAATCTGTAAGAAAATTTATCCTGTGTTGGAAGAAGAAGAATGGAGATCAATACTGAGAAGGAAAGAGTTTCTTTCTTTCTTCCTTCCTTCCTTTCTTCCTTTCTTTCTTCTCACTCTATCTCTCTCTGTCTTTTTTATTCCTTTCCTTTCTTTCAATTTATACGTCTGCCCATCTTAAATTCATGACTTTCATTTATTGAACAATCACTGGGTTCTACCGTGTTTCCCCCAAAATAAGACAGGGTCTTATTTTCTTTTGACACCCCCCCCTGAAATAAACACTTATTTTCGGGGAGGTCTTATTATTTTTGAGATGCAGGAGGTGGTGAACGTGGTCACCTCATGGCTGCTGCTGTGTTGCAATATTTTCAGGGAGGCCTTATGTGCTCAAAAGTCCGGTTGGTTTTATTAACCAGAGAGGTCTTATTTTCGGGAAAACAGGGTATCTCTAAGGTTTTTTCAAGAGGCAACTGGACTTTCTTTGTTTTTCTTTGAAGACGTTTTGCTTCTTCAGAGCTGAAGAAGTTTCTTGGATGAGAAGTGAAACGTCTTCAAAGAAAAACAAAGAAAGTCCAGTTGTCTCTTGAAAAACCACCTTTGGGACAACCATGGCCTGGATGACTGAGAATCTCTATAGACAGTGGGTTCTATATTGTGGGGAAAGTGGGTCATTATTTGAGACAAAGGATAAGTTGAAATAGAAAATGAAAGATTTGTGTGAAGAAGCACAATTGATTGACGTGTCTGCAGGCTTGCTAATGATTGGCTGTTATTTTGGGGGGGCCTTGCCTTAATCAGGAATGGACAGAATCTCAACCGGAAGTCTTCTTATTACAACAAGGATGGAAACTTCTTAGCAGAAAATCCTTGCCATCAAGTTAATCTTTTTTCCATCAGGCAACTGCTAAAGAGATGAATGGGATCTGACAGAGAAAGATTTGTCGTTCCGCAACTTTTGGCTATGCATGGAAAATAAAATGCTCTTTATTACATGCTCTATATTCCTTCCTTTTTAATTTATCTCCTTACAGACTTAGCAGAGAATTTTGAAAAGCTAGTTATACTCAGCTTTTAAGCAAATAGCAATTAACCTTCAGACACAAAATCGGTCAAGTGACTTTATTCAGACTAGATTTATTTATTTTATTTATTATTTGTTTAAATTATTTGCCACCATTTCCCTTAAACTAGGAAGTCCAGAAGGATTTTCACTACCGCCAAGCAGAGTTCAGTAGAATCCCAGTTTTTAATGGCGCTTACAATTACTTAGATTTCCTTGCAAACATTTAGCTGTGCCAATTACATGAGGAAGTAAGGACTGCTCTGGTATCAACAGGTGATTCTTAAAAACTAGATGCATTCTAACATTCTCTAAACCCTTAGATTTCTGTTAAGGATCTTGTTTTACCAAACTGGTAAAGCTTGAAAGAAGTAAGGTGAATAATAGTGCAACCTTATACATATTTACAAGAAAATAAGTCCAATGGACTTGCTATTGCATAGTAGTTTGTGTAGTATTATGTCAGACCTTATCCGGAGACTAATTTTTAAACTCCGATATTCTTCTGCAAAAGGTAAAGTTTCTTGCCGTAGATAATAGTGATCTTTTTTCATTTACTGACTTTCTAATGTTGTTTGAAATTTAGCATGGTAATCCTTTCGGTTAGGAGCTAAAGAAAGAAAGGATTTAGCACAGTCATTTATTTCACAGAATGTATTTTGTTGAAGGCAAAAATCTGACATCCCTTGATGTCAGATTTTTGAGAGCAGAGCTTGCTGCTCTTCTGGTTTCCGCCATGCGCATGTGCACTCCCGTTTCAGCACTCAGTGCTGAAAAGGTTCACCAACACTGCCCTATAGCATTCCAGACAGTGGCTAGCTAATCTCTTATAGACTTTCAGTGATGGAGCTCCAGAGATTGAGCAACCCACAATCCACAATTTTAGAATTTATATTTGAACATTCATGTTTGTCTCTCCTATTTTGCTGTTCCATCATTCTGGAAAACTGACTGAAGTGCTCAGGTACTTCCTGCAAGGAGTGGGCTACGGTGAGGCCAACTGGACTTTGGGATTGGCATGTGGGAAATGGGGAATTAAGAAGTAAGAAATATTACAAAGAACCAAACATGTTTGAATATGTTCAAAGAGCCTTCCTGTGGAGTTGATCTCTTGGGTTGGTCTACCTAGTTGGGAAGACATCTTATTATAGAATGAAAATGCCTGAAAATGTTGGCAACCAAGATCTTTCCTTTTAAGATTAATGCTAGTCAAGGAAAGAGGGCAGGGAGAGATTTGAGTTCATGACTGGAGAGGGAAAGGTTAAACCTTCTTTTCCCACATGCTGACCCTGTTGCTAACAATAAATTTAGTGCTTTAGGTATATAACCTTCTGTTACATGTTTTCTTTGCACCTATAGCCATTAAAATCAATGCAAGGGGCTAGATTTGCAAATGAGTAGGAATATATTTTAAATTTAATTTAAAGTTGACAGGCAATATTATAAAACAACAATGGCAGTGTGCTTATATTCAGATATTCTCAGCTTTTCTAGAACAGCCTGTCCAAGTATCTTCTAAAAAGTCTTTAATGCATGATTAGTTTTTCACATTTTTCAGCATATTTTTTTTTAGCATGAGGTGGAGTTTCCTAAGCTATTACCGTGATGTAAATGACCGTAAATGAAATTTATGGCAAGAATTTAGAAGTAAGCGTTTTAACAGGACAATATTTTTCTATGCTATCGCTCCATTTATCTTCCAGATAAGACAAATAATTAGAAAGATCATGTTAAATGATGAAATCTGTGCCAAATTAATTGTGGCCAATTAATTGCAAGATTGTGGAGAGAAAAGGGAAGAGACTGGTAGAACATTTTGGAAATATAAAGAAAGAGTGTAGGTTTAACTTCAGAAATTACAGTTGCTGTGTCAGGTTTAGCCAGATGTTGCAACCTCATCTTTGCTTTTGAGCACATGTAGTATGGTGTAATGGTTATGGAAGGCATCCTATTAACATTTAATATACATACATACATACATACATACATACATACATACATGTGTGTGTATGGCTGAATGCTTAATGCAGAACATAAGGGCTAAATTTCTCAAGTCCTCTGAGACATTCAAGAGAGTTTTGCAAAGCTAAGCTTGGTTCTAAGAATAGCAGATAACAGAATAACAGAGTTGACAGGGACCTTGGAAGTCTTCTAGTCCAACCCCCTGTTCAAGAAAGAGACCATTTCAAACAAAATGGTTGTGCAATCTCTTCTTAAAAACTTCCAGTGTTGGAGCATTCACAACTTCTGGAGGCAAGTTGTTCCACTGATTAATTGTTCTAACTGTCAGGAAATTCCGCCTTAGTTCTAGGTTGCTTCTCTCCTTGATTGGTTTCCATCCATTGGTTCTTGTCCTGCCTTCAAGTGCTTTGGAAAATAGGTAGAACCCCCAGCCTTCTCTGTGGCATATTCTGTGATGAGGTTTTCCAAGTGTGGTCTTACTAGAAGAAGAGGTTTGATTGATTCGTTGATTCATTCATCGGTTGATTTTGATTTATACATCTGCCCATCTTACAAATACTGCTCTGGGCACTGAAAATAGCATTTAAAAATGCAAGACTGTATTTTACTGTATAAATACAGTAAATAAAAATACATTTCCTACCAACCAAAACACAAAGTGGCTCCCCCAAAAAACTGCACCCCAGCAGTGTGGACTCAATTATTCTCCTGGCCTACATGCTGGGAAAATCATCCAGATATTCAAGGTTTTCCTAGAGATAAGCCAAGTCAAGTCCAACCCAATCTTGAGTGGTATGGTGTTCACTTTTTAAAGGTTCCCTTTTATTTTATGAAAATCAACACAAGTCGACTTGAGGTTTGGCGGAATCTGTCACAGATTACTAATTACTTTTTCTGCAGAGTGTTTCTGCTGCTTATTATTTTCCTCCCTTGCTGGGAGCACAAACCTTGGAAGATGCTGTGCTGTGTTTAAATGTGGGATGTGTCACTCACATTGAAAGAATGTACAAGCAGCTGGGAATCAAGCAGAGGGAAACGATCACATTTTGCTCAGCTGAAGATAAATGTTTGCCACTATAGAACTTTAGGAGGGATGACATTTTGTCAGATTCACTTGCCAGATCATTATGATGCCAACACCCATCCAACTGTGCCTATATAATGCCTCTTAGTGATCAATGGAGGAAGTGGGCTGGGACTGGAAAAGGAGAAAAGAAAAGGAAAGAAAGAAAAGAAAAGAAAGAAAGAAAGAAAGAAAGAAAGAAGAGGAGGAGGAGGCGAGAAGAGGAGGAAGAGGAGGAAGAAGAAGAGGAGGAGAAGACAAAGAGGAGGAGGAGGAAGGAAGGAAGGAAGGGTTCATTATAAGCAAAGAGAAGACATGCTGCCAAAAAAGAAAAATAATAATAAAATAAAAATAACCCAGCAAAAAGCCCTCCAAAGGTTAAAATTCTTTGATCCTGTTTTTTTAAATTCTGCATTATGTTTACATTATGGTTTAAATATCGTAAGCTGCCCAGGCACCCTCAAAATCCATTGAATTCCATTCCATTCCATTGAAATGAATTAAAATTGTCCTCCATAATCCCCACTCTCCTGAAGATGAATCATATCTTTCCAATATACAAGTTGTGGGAGGAATAGCCCTTTCACATAATAATTCTAAAATGCCATTACATGCTGTTTAAACAATCATTAACTCAGGGGTAGGCAAAAAGGTTGGGATGGAAATTGAAGGATGCCTATGTGAGAAACAGAGATTTTCTTGGAAATAAAGATACTGCCAGGAAGCTGGTGTTTTGCCTTGCAGTATACCAACTTGTTGAGCAACATACATAAGAAAGATATCCTTAGGTAAAGCAAGCAGCATGGTGGGCACAAGAGAAATATCTACAGCACACCGGTGTTCATTTAATCAGATAGCACATGCATGGATTGACAAATACATGAAATCATAAGAAAATAAGAAGAAAAATTCTAGACCAGATCAAAGTTCTATTAGATGAGCATGCTCCTTTCCAAACAGGGGTCAACCAGATACCTCCAGGACATGACAATGATTGCCTGCTCCCAACAATTGGTATACAATGGTCCTGTTGAGTTGGCAGATCCAACACATGTTGATAGTTTTTTCTTCCCTCAGTTTGTTTAACTAACTTTTCAAGTGTTCTATAACTCTGAAGGTCAACAAGTATACAAAGTGCAATTTGAAGAAAATGCTCTTGCGCCCTGGAGTTTTTGTACTATATAGACATTTTTTAATGTCTGTCTCAGAGTTCTTTTGTATCATTATCTGGAAAAGAGGAGAGCAAAGAAAACAAGGGAGAGCATCTCTCTCTTTTTCCATGTATCTTATATTCCATTGTCTCTATGTCTATGGTCCTTTCAACTTAAGGAAGAACTAGGCACAAAGAGTCTTTCAAAATTCTCGTCTGTATTTGATGGAAGACAATTGGGGGAGGGGAAACATCTCATCGTTCTTTTTCTCTAGGAGAAACTGCTTTGTAAAGGTTCATTTGCATATTCTTATGGTTCAGCTGGTTTGGCTTCATAAACGGAGACCGTAATTCAGGTCAAATATTAGCAGAATGTAGCAACTTCTTTTAATTCCGTTACATTTATTTTGGTAACACAAAACAAAATTTTAGTTACTGTAGCTGTTATTTCCATTGTACCTGCAAATATTCCCTCTCCTTTGAAAGTGTCAAGCTACACACATGCACGCACGCACACGCACACACAGAGTGTCAGACATGCCCCCTCCATTTTAAATAAACATGAGGTCACACAGCTCAAGATTCTCAAAGCTATTATACAAAATTGCAGCTTTTGTTCCATTCCAAATCCCAATGTTCATATAAAAGCTCTATCTGTATAATTAAGAGGAGGTCAGTTTAAAAATGAACCATCCTTACTTCCAGCTGCAACTTGACCTCTGCAGGTGGTATACGCTGAATGTAATTCACCTACTTTTCCAAACAGAAAAATTCTTCTCTGAAATTCTCTCAAAAAGTGGGGGAAACAATCATCCCTGCCTGAGCTAAAACTGCATAGTGTGTGACCGCTAAGAAGTGTGCATTCACCAACTGCATGTGTATAGCATATTTTACACTCCCAATCACTTAAAGACTGGAGTTTGGATGAGTCTTTGGTACTCCATATAAAGCCAGTCAAGATGATGTGGCTCATGAGATTCCTTGATTGGTTCTAGATAGACGGAAAAGCAACAGATTTTCCAATATTCACCAAGGTTATTTTCTCTCAACCAGTCCATTTTCCTTCCTTGGTTATCACGGTTTCAATATCTGATAAGCCAGGTCTTCAGCTATTGTGAACTGGACGATCCAGGGTGGGATGTTGCATCCTTGTTTACTCAATAGTCCCCATAGGAACCATGTCAGTTAACAACCTGAGTGTTACCATTGGTGACAGATTTGGCTGATTAGATTCCCTTTCATGCCAAACAGTCCTCATATGAGTTAGAAAAGACTGGAGCTTGAAATCATTTGCAAAACAAGTTCTCCCCTTAACAAGCTAAAGTTCTGGCTGAGCCTCTCTAAGGCTGTAACCTCCGACCTGTACCCCACCGTTGCATGGAGCTTATTTGATCTGTAAATGCTAAAGTGAGTTTGGGGTTTTCTTGTTGTGATAGAATGCTGGCACAACTCCAGCATTGCTCCAATTGCTAAACCCGAGAAAGACAAAGAGCAATTCAACAACTGTTTCAGTTCTTTATTTGCTTACGCACAAGAGACAGAATCTTGCCAGACTAAAGCTTGACTACTTTTGCCCTAATGGACATATCCTGGGAGATTCTAGGAAGTGACTGTCCTTACTCTCTTCCTCAGTTTCCTATCTAGTTCTTGACTGTGCTGCCTTTTGTCTCACAACCCCCTTTATGAAACCTTCTGTCTTAACTGGGAAACCACTACCTCACTTCAGCCCATCACCCCAGCTTCCCCCAACGGGCACCATCTCTCGCACACAGGATTTGAAGTGAACATCTTCTATGATGTATGGCAGCTACCTAAATATTATTAATGGTAAACCTATTGTTGAACAACATATATATCATTATCACACTCAGCTCTACATTGTAAATGTATAGTTTAAAAATGATACAAGTTCCCAGTGTGGCATTTCGAGCAATTGTGAATCCAAGTCACCATTGCTAGTAGAAAATGCAAACACATATATTATAATTTGAAAGTGATATTATGATATGAACTTCTACACAAAATTAAAATGATTATGAAAAAATGGATTGTCAGCCTCTGTTTCGCTATTTGCTTTCGGCTGCCATTGAAATGAGGAGTGGGGGGCTGGTATTTGGGAGGGGAAGTTTAAGTACAGGAGAGATTGTAAAAAGGGAGTTTTGGTTTTCACCATCTATTGCGCATGCTGGAGATTAGTGCTTGGTGTTGGTCAAAGCCAACCGTCCTGCATACCAACCTGATGATGCTCCTTGAAGATGGAACTCACATGACACCTAAGGGATTTGCATATTGGACACTGGGATGAGGGTTACCAGGGGGAGTGGGTTTGGTCACATATTGATATGTATGATTTCGTGTGCTTTTGCCTCAGATCTTGCTTTGCTTAGCTGCTATCTTTTCATAACCAGTAAAAGTACTCTGAATTCTGCAAAATGGAGTTAAGTGGTTTCTTTCTTGGTTGCTGAGGGAGGCCAGCTTGACAGGGATTTTTTTTTCTTTCATTTTATGTTTTCAAAATATATGAGCTTTATTGGCTTTAATCTCCCACTACTTCCTTCATTATATCATGGAAATGTTGTTAGAATTTAGAGAGATCTTGGATGAAAACGTATGACATAGATGTCCTTACTGATAAGCATGGTACAAAAATAAAATAAAATATTATATTTGGACATGTTGAAATGGATTTCTGAATATTTGCTTTGTGCCAGGAATAAATGGTATGGCAGCAGGATTATGTATTTGTGATTAAGGTTGTCCATTCTTATATCGCCAAACAGCCCATTTTAGGAAGATGCTCCCAAAATCCAAGAGCCATGATGGCACAGTGATTAGAGTGCAGTACTGCAGGCTACTCCTGCTGATCAGCAGCTGCCAGCAGTTTGGCAGATCGAATCCCACCAGGCTCAGGGTTGACTCAGCCTTCCATCCTTCCAAGGTGGGAAATTGAGGACCCGGATTATTGGGGGCAATATGCTAACTCTGTAAACTGCTTAGAGAGGGCTGTAAAGCACTGTGAAGCAGTGTGTAAGTCTAAGTGCTAATGCTAGTGCTAAAATTTCATATACATCCATGCTTTTCAAGGTATTGATTTACAAGGATATTGCGGTAGAAGGAATGGCAGAACCTGGGGACAGGGTCAAAAGAGGAATCATCCTAGATTCGCTATGTAGTTATAAGTGGATTAAGTCCAAACCTTCTTGAATTCTATTAATATATATCTAATGCTAAAACAGTGCTAACCATTAAGAATATATTCCTGTGCATAAACGTGAGCAATACATCAATTTAATTACAACTTCACATATGGTTCTGAACTTTCATTCCTGATAGACATGATTTGAATCAACCCAAATAGATTCAGATAGTTGACTGAAGTCCTTCAAAATCTCACCCCATGAAAGGGTTTGCTTGTTTTGCTTTCATGTACACCCCGTAGGTTTCATACTCATTTCTCATTCTTATCATTCTCACTTCCGATTCCAAATCACCATTTATTTGAAATTATTTTCATCTGCCTTAATTGGTGTGATGGATAACTTTGTGGAAACTATAATTAATTGATGCAGTGGTTTGACATAAGACATAATTGACAAAATGCTTTGTGTACAATTTTATCTGAACACAAGGAATGGAGGTAATTAATCCATCATTAATTCTGAATACTTGCAAATTCTTCAAAATATGCTGTTATTCACTCCAGCCTCTTCAACAAAACTAAATCTCAAACGTTTCTAACTTTAGAAGTTAATAACTATTAACAATAATTGTCAGGAATAGAGATAACACCTATTAATATTATGTTACAGACATAATATTTCTGGGAGTTCAGATTTGGGGTTAGATCCAAATTTATCTGCTATGGGTTAATCAATTAAATCAATAAAACATAGATAATGAATAGCTGGTACAAAATGGTACAAATTACAAGATTTCCTATTGAGGCGGCATAGTTCAGAACAATGAAAATAATAATTCTGTTTCCTGTCTTCTAAGATTCTCTTATCTCTTATAATCTCTTATTGAAATTTGCTTTGACCATTAGAGTTCAGATTCTTGAAGAGAGCTTAAGAATAAACTTTTATATTCATTTGAACTGTCTAGATTTCCTATTTTCTCCAGCACTTGACAGTCACAAGAATTTTGTATCGGGGAGAAATCCTAAAGTATATATGCGTAACCATCATTCTGTGATTCAATGAAATAAGAAGCTAACATCTGAAGGGGCAGTTTGTAGGTATTTCACTGACTTAACCATCGTTAGCATTCTTGCTGGGCATACATATCGCTGTCTGATGAATGAATTGTTGGCAGCATGTGAAATTTGAATATGCATGTGCCATATTCCCTGCAGACTTAATATTCCCATAGTAAATTGGGCTAGTTAAAGAGTGTAAAGAGTGAGTACAAAATACCATTGTTCATTCTTAGGACCACTTAACATCCTTTTTCAGTGCAGCATAAGTGATTCCATATGGTGCGTAAAAAGAGAAAATGGAGCACAGCAGGAAAATTAAGATGAAATGATATGTAGCTCACATAAGAATTCTGACTTACAAACATATGGAATCAACAAGCCTCAGTTTTAGAAAATGACATTCCCTCTATATGGAGCTCAGCTTTAGGCACAGCTGCAATTAATATCCAGGGAGGCTGGGAGGGAGGGGAGTGGGGGGGAACAGGAATGCGCTTGCAAAACTTTTCCATATCTTTCCTTCTAATTCTATTTTTATTACACAGGCTATTTTTTAAAAAACCACAAAGTTGAATTATGAACAATTTGGGAGGAAAAGAAAATATAAAACATTACATACATGCTGCAAGGTAATATATAAAATTATTGCCATTCTGATTTATACATGTGTGAAATATGATTCCAGTGTAAATTTTGCAGCCAGGAATGAGGGTGCAAATAGCCCAGCTTTTCTCCCTTCTGCCAACCTTAATCTACTTCTTACTTTTTCTTCCTCCTCCTCTCCTTAATCCTCTGAGCTTATATTTTAGTTTAATTAAATTATGAGTCATCTACATGTCCTCCAGACATTCTCTGCTCTATCAGGGGGCTTTAAAAATAGGGAGGGGCCTTTCTTCACATCCTTGGGTGGTCTAGAAAAGGTTTTTTTTAAAAAATGGAGTTATACTTTTAGCAGTCTGCTGCAAAAAGGGAGCTTTTCTTCCCTCTTTCTACTACTTGGCGTTCTTTTATGGCCTCCATTGCACATCCTTTCTTCTCTATTTTCACTTATTTGCTCTGGTTTATAAGCGGCAAAACTCAGAAAAAAGTAAGACTACACCACCAAAAACTGGTCCCAAAATCTATTCCCAAGACTTTGAACCAGCTAACTTCTCTTTGCTAGGATTGCAAACCTCCAGCTGAGCGCTGACAGCCTGTAACACGTTTTATTTTATTTTTCTTAACCATTTTGCCGCCTTCTAATCACCACCTGAGTTTCTGCATCCTGGAGACATAATACATTTGAAGAAAAGTTAGCTCATATGTGCTGGTTTTGTCCTCTGTTGGTTCCTTTTTACTTAATTATTAAAGATGCTCATGTGTTGTTGAATTATATTCCAAATCAGAATAACAGAATAACAGAGTTGGAAGGGACCTTGGAGGTCCTCTAGTCCAAACCTCTGCTCAAGCAGGAAACCCTATACCCTTTCAGACAAATGGTTGCCCAATCTCTTTGGAACATATGTCTTTGGTGGTGCAGTTATTAGAAGGTAAGTATTGCAGGCTGACTCTGCCCAATGCCAGGAGTTCAGTCTCAAAGTTGACTCAGCCTTCCAACCTTCCAAGATCAGTAAAATATGGACCCAAATTGTTGGAGGACAAAATGCTGACTCTGTAAACCGCTTACAGGAGAAAGTTCTATAAAACACTATGGATCACTATATCAGCCTAAATATTATTGCTGTTTCTATTTATAAAGGGATTGAGACATTGGAATGTTGTAGGAAAGATGTTTTTTTGAAAGGATCAATGTCCTAAAGTTTGGCTTCATGAAATCTGACAGCTTTCAGCCTTCGGACTGCCTCTTTATCAACAGAGAAGTAAAGCCGGACTGTATACTTCAATATGATTGAGGTTTCATTTGCAATTTTAAAAAAAACTATTATTGTTTGCCTTCTTTTTGAAAAGCCCTGTAAAGCTATATTTTAAACAATAAATACATCCAGATTTTTGCAGCCCAGGTCTGACTACATAACACCTATTGATCCAAGGCTAGATTATCTAAGCTTACTTGCATCTGTTCACATGTACCTTCAGCCCCACAGCTTCAAGCGTGCAACTGGAATCCAGCAGCAGGCACCAGTGGTGGGTTCCTACCTGTTTGGACCAGTTTGGCCGAACCGGTAGTGCTTTGGCAACCTTGGTCGCTGCAACTGGCAACAGCCCAGGCCTGCCACACGCCCGAACCTGTTCTCCAGGTGGCACCATAGGCACTGCCATCTTGCTTTTCACTTCTGTGCTTGCGCAGAACAATTTTTATTGCACTGCGCAGGTGCACATGAAGTGCACACAGTGTGCCGATGAGCGAACCGGCAGTAGTGCCTGCCAGAACCCACCCCTGGAAGGCACCCTTCATTTCCAACACTTCGTAGAAGCTAGGAGCTCATTTTCCTTTTCCCCAAGCAAAAACAAATGATGGGTGAGGTTTTATTGTGGAGTTGGGAGCCGTAGTTTCCCAAATGCAATTTTAGTGATATTACTGAGGAAAAAGATTAGAAGAAAAAGTTTTCTCTGAGTATCTGCAAAACCACCATAGAGACACTGCAATCTTCATCCCTTACCTTGAGTCATAATGAAATTGTGCCATTAGAGGTGCCAATGGCCAACAATTTAGATAATTTTAGTGACTGTAAGATAAATACATTGAGGAAAGAGCCATCAGTAGTTACCAGTCTTGATAACTATCCATTAAATCACAGGGAATATAATTTAAAGGTCAGTTAATGTGTTCCACTGGTAGACAAGGGCTGGATCTTGTCTACATGCTTGTGAACTTCCTGAAATTTGATTTGTTGCTTCATGACATATAATATCCAGCCAAATGAGCCAGCATAAATTGCCTTAAAATATATACAGATTTCTCATAGTTCTTCCATTGCCATCAAATGCCCTTTATCAATGCTATTGACTTTATAGATCAGGAATGAATTTACAGAACATTTATATTTATCTTTTTCCACCTTTATCAAGTACAATATTTCATCCAGTAAAAGAGAAAACTCATGTTAAAGTACAGTCCACCGAATTTCAGGTTACTATACAGCTTCCCCTCTTGGAGAGGGAAGTGAAAAAATGTTATCGCTAACAATATTTGTACTACTACGGTATTTAGGGTTAACCAATCTTGGTTGCGAGACTTGAGACAATCCCTAGATGGCAGCAAAGAGATAGAGAAAACTCTATCTAGTGGCCATCCAGATCTTTGCAGCCCTGCTCTACAATTACTGCTGCTTCGGTTGCTATTTTAGTCAGAATATATTAAGGTTGGATGACTTTTCCAGCTGTTCAGTCTGGTATGAAAACAGAAATAATAAATGTTGCCCTGAGGAAATTCCACACTGAGTTGATAGCCAGGTGAGAAGAACTAGTTTGAGCTTCATCACAGGTGTCAATGAAACTCAATGTTTTAATTAAGCTTAGGCCACCAAAGTCCAGTAAACCAGAAAAAAAAAAACCTAAATGAGACTTGTCAGATACTTTCCCAAATTTTCTCAGAAAAAGAAAACACATCTCTGCCGAAAGCAGCAAGGAAGGATTCAGATAAATCCTATATTAATTCACAGATTGTCTGAAACAAGAGCCTTGGAACTTTATGTCAGTTCATCTAGGAGGCAAACCTTGACAGTTTTCCACTTCAGACTGGGTACCCCGTATACATTGGGCTGAGTTTTGAAGTGATGGTTGGGGTTTGGCCTTGGTTATGTGTGTACATCACAAGACATTGCACACTGGGGTTTATGGCTGTAGGCGATTTACAAGTCGACATTCTGTTCAGGTTACTGAACACTTGCGGCCTATGATTCTAGTCACTGTGTCGTCTTAAATCATAGAATCATAAGGCTGGAAAACAGTGGTGGGCTGCAACCGGTTTAACAACTGGCACAGTTATCGCGTGCACCTAACACGCTTGCGCACAGCATTCAAAATACAGCTATTTGAAGCTCAGCTGCTTACCTTCTAAAGCAGTAGAACAGTGGAGGCAAAGAAAGCAGCTGTGCCATGTGAATCAGCTGAGCTAGAAAGAAGGAAATATAGGACAGGATATGGCGGGTGCGGGTGGGCGGGGCCAGCTGATCATCAGAACTACTGGTTTGCCAAACCGGCAGCATCCCACCACTGCTGGAAAAGACCTTGGAGAACTTCTAACCCAATCCCCTGCCAGAAGCAGGAATCCTTAAACCTTCCTGGACAAATGATTGTTCAATCTTTCCCGGAAAAAAATCACTGATGCAGCACCCACGGTAATGGGAGGCAAGAGATCTCCCTGTGATGAGCTTTCACCCATTGCTTCTTCTTATTCTGCCTTCAGGCGCTATGCAGAATAAACCAACCCCCTCTTTCTTACGCCATTCCTTCAAGTAGGAGGAGACTACCATCGTCCCTTTCCTAAGCCTTCTCTTCGTTATCTAGTTCCATATCTAGTTCCATATCAAACAGATCAAGTTCCCTTAACCATTCATCACATAATTTAACCTCCAGATTCCTTATCAGCTTTGTTGCTCTTCTCTGCACTCTTCCTAGAGCCTTTTAAAATAAACTCTGATTAAAGCTAGTCATTGCTAGAAGCGTCATGTCGATCCTGCAAACCTCCAGTAGCCATTTCACTTGCCCAAGAACTAACCATGGTGGCAAGAAAAATGAAAGGGAGGATGAGTGAGACAGAATTCTGTCATTCATTCCCAGCTGTAAAATTACAGTTTTGCAAACCAGCACTGAACTAATATGTAACTATAGGCTCAATCTTGAATGTTTGAGTAGCATCATGCATTTCATATTTGGATAATTTGACAGTGTGATGCTTCTCTCAAGATGTATGGGTTGGGGAATCTAATTCAAACTCTCAAACATTTAGAATGTTGCTCCTGTCTCCCCACACACATTATTTGCTATGCTTGACAAATACGATACATACTCACAATTAAGGTACTGTAATAAATCATGGACGAATTATATTTCACTTTGCCATAAACCTACATTTGCATTTTCTTCACTTAACAAAACATCCACATGCTTGTTTTTGTTGGATCGTGGCAGGAAATCCAAAGTTTAAAACCTACCCATAAAATGAATTTTCTGGTGATTCAATTAAACAAAATGGTTCCATTCACAACATGATCTATCTTGCACTGGGCTTGGTTCAGGCATTGAGTAAACCAACAATCTGGATTGTCTGCTGATAGATTAATCTATGGTGTGAATCTGGCCACTGAATCTTGCAAACCAAGATTTAATGGCTTAATAAAAATTGTGATTGATTCAATGAAGTCTGGCTAAGGAAAATTATAGCCCAGAGAACTCCTGTGTCAGCCAAGCATTGTTTATAGATCGGTAGAAGTGAATCTAATTTGATTACGTATGATTTAAAGTATGGATAGCATTGTACAGCAATTTGATTTCAATCTCCAAAAGTCCTTTGGAACAAGTCAATGAATGAACATGGCACCCTTCTGCAACATCTTAAAACTGTCCTGCTTCTTTCTGGAACCGTCCAGGTGCTGCACAGGCCAAATAATTACAATCAGAGAATTATAGAGCTGGAAGGGGTGCACAAGAATCACCCAGTCCACCCCACTGTAATGTGCAGTATGTCAACTCATAAAGTTGCCATGGTGAGGAAAGGGGGAGGTTTGCATTCCATGCATACCTTCGGCTAGAGTCAGATCTCAGATTACTACAGCAGGCTTGTGAGGAGTGCACTTCATTGGAGAATGTGATTTATGACACAGACTGAGAGGAGGGAAGGAACAGGGGTAAAGTTCAGCCATTATTCAAATGAGGCTTAGATCTGACTGTAATAGGGTATTGCCGAAATGGTGCTCCTAATAAATGACTGGTTTTCTTTTTAAACTTGGTTCGAGGCTCATGAATCAATTAGGGCATCTTTCGGAAATCTGACACATAGTAAAGCCATTTTGAGCATCCTCGATATGTAGCTGTCTAGGCTCTGCTTTAACAATTCCAGAGATGGAGAAGCCACAATTTCTATTGGTAGACAGTTCCACCATTCTATGGATCTTTCTATCCATCTTCTGATGGATCTTCCTATATTTAAACAAAGTCTAGGTACCTGTAACTTATGGCATATTCATTATTTCTAGTGCTAGTTTTGTGGCAATGGAAAATAGTTCTCGCCTACAGTTTCCTTTTATGTACCTATGCACAGCAATCTTGTTTTCTACAAGGTCTTGTTTCCTTCAGACCAAACAACCCAAGGTCCTTCTGCTTGTCCTGTTATTCTTCTATTATTTGTCATGCTCTGGGACTTTTCTGTAACATTCTTCTTGTAGTATTAAAGTATCGTGTATGATTTTAAGAAGAGATTGATAGGTTTATCAGTTTCAAACACAGTGAAATCATGAACCTGAATAAAGAGGCATAATTACCCCTTCTGCGTTTAATAATTTGCCTTTTCTGTCATATTAAAAACAAAAACAAAAACACCAGAGTCACAAGGAGCATATATAACCTTCAGGCTGAAGGCTCAATACTCTGACTTGTGCAAATGTAATGAAGTAGCATTTGGTGTAATCTCTCCATTGAACTTAACCATTGTGGAAAGAGGAGCCAGTTAATCTGAAAGTTAGGCTGTGGGTTATGGTTTTGTCATTAGAAGAAGAAACGTGGCCCAACCTCACCTCACCTAAAATGAAACCAAATTAAATATGCAGTAGCTGAACTGAGGCAATTGTTTCAATATCAGGTAAGCACGGAAACTATTTTCCTTCACTTTTAAAGAAGGGAATCTTTTTCAAGGTAACAAAAGCTGTGTGTGTGTGTGTGTGTGTGTGTATTTAAACGTTCTTGCTTTTATACACCTGACTACACTAGCTGTCACTTTCTCAAAGAAACATCTGTTCATAGGCATTTAAAATTGTAGTCTACAAGTGTAAATGCTCATTATGTCAGGGAAAGCAAAGTAGAAAAATGGGGAGAATCTTCTTCGAGAGCATCTTTTGGATGGGGATAAGCAAATTTAAGCAGCATTTTTGCATCATTCTATCCAGAGAAAAACACCAGTAAAATATTCTACCTTTTATTTCATTTGTTTTGCTATTTCTACAAGAGCTGGGAAGGGGCTGTTGGATATTTGGAGGTTTTATTTACCTGCGGAGGTAGGACAGATAGATTGTTACAGACAGATTGCTCTGTTTGGAGGAGGAGGTGTATTTAGTATCACAAGGACGAGATGACATCATGGTGTTGGAACTCAAATGGAATAATCAAGTGCATATTAATAGCATTCCATTATCATCTCAGATATCTTTGAGACCAGCTTCAAACATTTCAGCAATGTTTCTAAGGCTGTTTCTGCAAACTCTCTTCCTTTTCTGCTGATCTTTACCTCAAATAACTTAGAAGCATTTTAACCGGATAAGGTAACAAATGCTGTCTGAGAGATTCTAACCCTTAAAACACTGACATTCTGTGTCTCATTCCCCATGAAAGAGTTACGCCCATCTCAGAACAGCGTTGGGCCTGTGTCCTCATGGTGCTCCATGGCTTCTGTTGAGATGGTATAAGTATAAGTATAATCTTTATTGTCATTGTACTTAAATACAATGAAATTGGTTCTGCTCACTGTAAGGCTACTTCTGTTCTTCTTCTTTCCTTCAAGATTGCCTTTTGAGGAGGCTACCCACTGACCTCTGTTGAGTTTCTGTTGGGTTTCCTTCAAGATTGCCTTTTGAGGAGGCTACCCACTGACCTCTGTTGAGTTTCTGTTGGGTTTCCTTCAAGACTGCTTTTTGAGGAGGCTACCCACTGACCTCTGTTGAGTTTCTGTTGGGTTTCCTTCAAGATTGCCTTTTGGGGAGGCTACCCACTGACTTCTGGGATTTTTCTCTTCATTCCAGGAATCATCATCATGGTCACCATCACCGATGAGTCATTTCTTCATCAGAGGACAGCATCTGCTATGCCACTGTACAATGGCTTTTGATTTGGGCTGTGATGAATGGAAGGGACTGGACTGTTTGCTGGGCTCAATTTGCCCTAGCTAAATGACAACATTACCCATATATTTAACTGAGCAAGGCTTAACTGGGTTTTAGGCTGGAGATCAATCCAAACCTCTTAGATATACAATACAAATAAATAAGAATCCTTGCTGCACATCAGAAAAAGACAATTGTTTGCTCTCAAACAACATGGAGAACATTTACTGGGCAATGTGATAGCAAGCCATAAAGTGGCATAAATCATGGCTGAAAATATCCTCAGTCTTCTCCGTTTGATGGAGATATAAAATGCTTAAGATTAAGCAGGTACTGAAGACATGACCAATATAAAACCCTCCAATAATCAAGCGTCCACAAATAGTTATTTCATTTGCATATCTCTGAAATCAGTAACACAATTGCTTACCCAAATGTCAAGACATGTTGTCAAATAAAGATGTATATGTTTAAAAAACAAAGATGAGATGTTACCATTCTGTTAGATGATTTCAAAACTACTACTTAACTTTCCATGGACCTGTATGAGGATGCTAAAATTTTACAAGATTTGGATAGATTTGTATGAGGTCTCAGAAAACCTTATTTAAACCTTATTTTATAAGGGAGTCAAACTATTCTCCAAAGCACCTGAGGGTAGGACAAGAAGCAATGGGTGGAAACTAATCAAGGAGAAAAGCAACTTAGAACTGAGGAGAAATTTCCTGACAGTTAGAACAATTAATCAGTGGAACAGCTTGCCTCCAGAAGTTGTGAATGCTCCAACACTGGAAGATTTTGTTGGATAACCATTTGTATGAAATGGTGTAGGGTTTCCTGCCTAAGCAGGGGGTTGGACTAGAAGACCTTCAAGATCCCTTCCAACCCTGTTTTTCTAAATTCTAAATCTTACCAAGATGTGGTTGAAATCTGTGACATTTTAGAACTATTTGAAGGGAGGCATCTGAATCATTGCCCAAGGTCACCTTCTCCACCTATAAAAATTGTTGATTCCTACTTCATAGCAGATTCATTAGCTTTTATTCTCCATCAGTGTATTATCCTATCCCTTTCATATTAATGGAGAGAGTTCTCCAATTGTCATCTGCTGTATTCAAGTCACTTTTTCTCATTGTTAAACCTATGAAGACTTTCCCCACTGGGTTGAAAAAGAAAAAGAAATCAATGACTTCTTCAGCTTCAACCTCAATAATACATGGGCAAACAATCGATACAAACTCAAGGTAAACCACTCCAAACTCAATTGCAGAAAATATGACTTCAGCAGCAGAGTGGTCAATGCCTGGAATGCTCTTCCTGACTCCATTGTTACATCCTCTAACCTCACAGCTTCAATCTTAAACTGTCTACCATGGACCTCACCCCATTCCTAAGAGGTCAGTAAAGGGGTCGTGCATAAGTGACCAGTGTGCCTACCATCCCTGTCCTACTGTCCCCATTTATTTGTATTCATTTATTTCATTTATATCCATGTTTATATTTATACCTGCTATCTTGTACATGTTTGACAAACCAATGAATACAAATACAAATATCTGTATTCGTGCCATCATGAGCATTGCAGAACACTGGTGCTGCTCTCTTAAACCAGTAGAGGTTTAGATAGCCCTCCCTGTGTGAATCCAGGACAAAATAACAAAGCTCACTATTCTTCAGTTAAAAAGTACCAGAACTGAATGCTTTAAAAAGCAGAAGCAGAAGCTTTTTCCATCAAATGATTATATAAGTTCAGCTGAACTAAAATGTCTCCTCAGTTCACTTCAAAACCAGAAACTGTAGGCCTTGCAAAGTTTGAAAGGGTGTTTTACTTCAGCAAAATAGTTTACAAAGTACTCCTTCAAAACTGCTTCAGTTCTTCAAAACTGTTGTTCCCCTCACTCCCATTTGCTAATGTCACACCATTGCTTCACTGCAAATGACAGTTCCAGTAGCTGGAAGAGATTTCTGAGCATGCATCAAAATGAACAGCAGCCCCCTCACACTTCCTAAAGAAGTTCATATTTAAATTACTAGTAGTATTACAATGGAAGCATAAATAGTGCCCTTCAGCCATTGACTCAAACCAAAAGTTATCCTTTCTTTAGGAATGAAGTGTCCTCTTAACAAGACAGATTAACCTGCAAAGGATAGGGCTACAAAATTTTCAAAAAATCAAGATGCCCGTGTTAGAATAAACTTAATTGTAAGATACTAAGGCAGTGATGGCAAACGTTTTTCTGCTCCAGTGCCAAAACAGCACACATGTGTGCATGCCCACACCCTTAATGCGATGCCCTCTCCAGCACATGCATACACAACTGCCCATGCTCCCTCCCGTGCATGTGCACAGGCCTCTGAAGGGGAGAGTTTGACAGGAAACCCTCCTGAAGCCTAGGGGAGGGCAAAAAACAGCCCAACAGGCCTACCATATGTTCATTTAGATTCTCCTCTCACATATGTGCTAGTCGTTCCCAACTCTAGGGGGCATTGCTCATCTCCGTTTCAAAGCCGAAGAGCCAGTGCTGTCCAAAGACGTCTCCATGGTCATGTGGCTGGCATGAGTAAACACCGAAGGTGCACGGAACGCTGTTACCTTCCCACCAATGGTGGTCCCTATTTTTTCTACTTGCATTTTTACATGCTTTCAAACTGCTAGGTTGGCAGAAGCTGGGACAAGTAATGGGAGCTCACTCTGTTACACGGCGCTAGGGATTCAAGCCACTGAACTGCTGACCTTTCTGATCGACAGGCTCAGCATCTTAGCCACTGAGCCACCATGTCCCTTTCAATATTTAATATTTCAATTAAAACAGTTAAATATAGAGTTTACATTTAACTGTCATGATTCTCATTATTCTCTCCCCCTCATATAAATTTTACAATTTTGTAGTAATATTTGGATTGGGGCACATGCAGAACTTTAGGGCATTGAGCTGCATACTTTGGCATATTTTATTTTATTGATTTATTAATAAAATGATGTAGCTATCTATCTCACAAGAAGTGAGCCTTCCTTGTGAATTGGGAGCAGCCAAAATAGTTGGTGAGGCTTTTTTATGTTGCTGCTTTTAGAGGAATCTCTATATAGAACTTAATGACTTTCTACCATCACATCTTCCTAGGCATTATGTTTCTCTTATTTTAATAGACATGAATCCAGGTGGCAACTATAAAGTAACCAAATGTTATGTTTTTACTTGCAAAATCTCTCAGGCCATTCTATTGAAATCTTCAAATGCAACAAAAATTAGATCTTATCTTTTTTACGTTGATATATACGTATATATTCAGCGCTCTAAAGACATTGAATGTTTCACAATCCCACCAATAAATAAAACCACTTTGTAAGAAATGAAACTCCATAAAAACAGCCATAAAGCAAGCTTCAAAATATTAGTTCATAAAGGTACTGTATATGGTTTCTGTCATCAGTGCTAAAAGCTCTTCAGAACAATTTGTTCCTAATTGCCCTTTGAAAGGTAACAAGGATAGGGGAGCAATATCACAAGGGACAAACGCTTCCATGATCTGTGGATTTCTGCTGAGATGCAGGATCTGCATGTCCTACTCTAAGATCTTTTAGAAAAGTAGGGACCCTTAGCAATCTCTTCCATGATAAGCAAACAGATTGAACTGGACCTGGTCAGGAGGTACAGGGAAAGCAAGCTGTGTAGAGCTTTCCAGATCAAACCAATCTTTTGAACTGGATCCAGACGTCTACTGGAAAAGCATTGGTATTATTCTACTACACCTCCTCCTCCCGTTAGAAGCTGGCTGCAGCAGCTTGAGCTAACTGTGGCTTCAGGGCAGTTTGTGCCAAATACACTGCTATAGCCTAAGTATATAGCGATGAGGATGTGAATCCCTATATAACAGCTTCTACATCCAAAAAGATCAACAACTGACATACAACTGGATCTAGATAAAGCCTCTCTTGTTTATAACCTTTACAGACTAAGCAGCTATGAATCAAGGACTCCTCCTTCTGTGGGAATGCAATTGTGTGCAGAACCAATGTTGGAACAAGAGCGGAATCAGATCTTACTGTCTATGAACACCATGTCCCACTAGCTGTTTTGCCCCATCTAATCTCCCACAGCCTCTAAGCACCAAGTATGGACCACCATAACATCTCCATCCTAACCTTGGATGACAATGTACTATTCAATATCATCCGTATATTGATGATACTTCAACCCAGACTGATGGATTGTCTTCTCTAGCATATAATGGTATTTCGGGTGCATTTTAAATGTGCCTCATTTATGTAAAAACATGGCAACTGTTTTGGATTGCTTATACCCCAAGTTGAAGGAACAGAAACTTCGTGATGGACCAGGTAATTAAATTTTTGTCTTAATTCCCCATGTTTGTTTTATAAAAAATATTTTGTTTGCTTTATTTTGCATAATAAATGCTAAAAGAAAGATCATTTTGGAAATGTTCGGAAGTAGTCCCTGTCCATTATCTTTTCTGACTATATCTCATCCCAAACTATATGTCTGGTTCATTTTCCTGATAAGAACACTTAAGTAGGAAAAAGATTGCGTACGTTTCACTACCTGCAGAAAACACTGATTGGTTTGAGAAAGTATGTGATGCACGTATCACTGCAGTACCACTAAGGAGTTGGACTAAGAACAGATTGGCCTAGGTTGAGCCTAGTCAATAGGCTTTACAGATGGTTCTTGATTTATGACCTGGATTTATGAATGTGCCGATCACATAACAGTCACTGTTATCCATGCACTAACTAGCCTCAAGATAATAGCTTTAAACAATCCCTAAGCAACTAGCTATATATGTCTGTATATGTCATATGTCTTCAAACTCAATTGCAGAAAATATGACTTCAGCAACAGAGTGATCAACACCTGGAGTGCTCTACCCGAATCCGTTGTTACATCCTCAAACCCTCACAGCTTCAACCTCAAACTGTCTACCATGGACCGCACCCCATTCTTAACAGGTCCGTAAAGGGGGCGTGCATAAGTGCTCCAGGGACTACCATCCCTGTCTTTCTTTCCCCATTTATCTGCATCTATTTCCTTTGTTCATGTTTCTGTTCATACCTATACTTATCTTTTACATGTTTGATAAATGACTAATAAATGCACACACACACGTGTGTGTGTGTGTGTGTGTATACACACACATATATATTTGTGCTATAACCCCTGGTATGCCCAAATATGGGAGGGAGCTCACTACTCCCTCTTTCTGTCCTTCGGCTCATTACAGAAAACCATCCAGGCAGAAAACCATATTTCTATTTTTAATGTTGCCTTTTTATATTTGTGTTGTATTGTGCTGATAAATAAATAAATAAAGGGAGACTAGTATAGATCCATTTCAAGCTATTTAGCTCTCATCAGCCCAGGTTCGAATCCCAGTAAGGGTATGGCTAGCTGATGGATGTATATATAAGGGAAGAGATTTACCTTGGATTCTTTTAGAGAAAACATGAGAATTATCTAACCTCGGTGTCTTGCAGACTCCTTCAATCATGCTTTACAACATCCCCCAGGCTTTTATTTTCTCAAATGTCTCTGGAAATCTATTCCTCCTAGTCACAATATTTGCTTAAATATACTCAATCCTGAAAAGGTATTGCCTCACGAAGTCGTGTCCTATTAACAAATAATTTAGCTCTTTTATCTATGTATGGAGGAAGCTGAGAAATTGTCTATAGGCTCTGAAAAGCATTCTTGACAGCTTTGGGGTTATTAATCTTCATTTGGTATCTGGCCTCCAGAACTTGTTCCAATTAATCGAGTATTACAGTTCTGATATTTACACTATAGCAAACACGAGCCTCCAGCTGTCTTCCCCTCAGTTCCAATGCAAATGAGAGATAAATGAGCTAATCCTCTCTAGTCTCCTTGTTCAATAATACAGACCATCTCCTGGCCTTTTCAAGGTAAACATTTTGCCAGCTGTCAGCAGACCCAGGATTCAGCTCTAGTTTTATGGACTTTTTTTTTTCATTTTTGCCACTCTTGTATTAGTGACATTTCAGTTGGCCTTCTTTGATATGTGTATTTGCAATAAAAGCTCAAAAAGTAATTTGGCCAGCTGATTTTTCTTTCTTTCTTTTAAAACCCCCACTTATCTTAACCACTGACATACTAGACACATTTCCCGGTTTCAGCTTCAGAAGATCTCCAGCATGTCCTAAAAAGGATTGATCGTGCAAAGAAAATTAGGTTATAAAGCAGACACTGCTATCTTTGTGGAATAAAATATTTGGATATTTTTAAGGATCCTCTTTATTATTATAAAGAGGGATCCCAGCTAAGTTACATAATAAAAGCACTGGGTGGAAATCTCTAGGTAGAAATAAAAATATTTGTTGGCTGGCAACCGAGATAATGTCTGCCAGTGATCTTAAATACCTATTGCTGTCAGGACAGAAGCTGTTCTCAAATAAATGGACAAAACATTGTAACTTGCTATAAGGAAGATTTCTATGTTTACGAAATATGAAATGAGGAATTATGGTATTACATAATAGGGCAGTGCTTTGGATTGGAAGACAAAGGGGTTGTTTGAAGGGTTCACAAGCACATCTGTAACAGAATAGAATAGAATAGAATAGAATAGAATAGAATAGAATAGAATAGAATAGAATGATTGGACACACAAGGAATTTGTATTTGGTGCATATACAGTACACTCAGTGTACATAAAGAAAAATAAAATAGAATACATTCATCAAAGATCATAAGATACAACACTTAGTGATAGTCATCGGTTACTAATAATCAATCAAATTATATGCAGTCATAAGTGTGAGGACCAAAAGTAAGTCACTTTTTTCAATGCCATTGTAACTTCAAATGGTCACTAAATGATTGGAAGTCAAGGACTACCTGTATATAATGCCATAACTGCTTTTACTGTTTGAAGGTTTTATTAATAAGACTAAGTGTTACAGGCAGGGAATCACTTCAATCATTCTTGTGGGGCTTGGAAAGATGCCAGTCCATTGCATTCCCCAAACAGCTCCTCTATGGTGAGCTGTCTCAAGGAAAACAATTGCATTGGGGGGGGGGGGGGAGAAGTGATGCAAAGACATGTTGAAAGCCTCCTTCAAGTCCCTGGAAATCAACACCACCTCCTGGGAAACCCTGGTACATGACTGATCGACATGGCGCACACTGATCCACCAAGGCTGCCAGACATCTGAGGCAGAAGAACAACCATAGCACAAGAGAAGCAAGCACTCCGCAAAGCCAACGCTGCAAATGCTGCAACAATGGTGCCCACACATATCTGCCCAACATGTGGCAGAACGTTTCGTGCCCGTATAGGCCTTACCAGCCACCTGTGGACATGTACATCATGGACACCCCACAACCTGCTAGATGTCAAGGTCCTCTTTGAACATGAACATCATCTTGTGGGGCTTGGAAGAACCGTTCTGATAGCTGGTATAATTTCTCACTAGCCAAGACTTGTGTTCAACTTTGTCATACAGGTTTGGAAATAGTTTTAAAAGGTAAATTCAATTTGGATTTAAGGAGAAAAGGGTTATTTGTGCAAATGAATGGCTTACAGAAAAATGAACAGTATAAATCTGGGGGCTATATTAAAAAAGGCAACAATAACTATATGGCTATGGAAGTTCTCACTTCTGTAACAGAGCTTTATAGAAGTGCACATTGGAAATTAATGAATAAAGACACCGTTATCACTGAAGGTGAATTTACAACATCCTCCTTGGGCACTGAAGATAATTATCTTCCAAAACTCATTTTTGCAGATCCCTAAATAAGTTTTCAAATTGATTTTAATTTTATTCTATCAGGAGATGATTCATTATGGTACACATCCATTCTCTGAAGGGCTGCCCGTTCAAATATGTGTAAGCTTCTTGGAAGTACATCAGGGAAATTGGAGTACTTGATTTCATTCTTATTCCTGCACTATCAGAATGAAAGCTAATCATAGTTTGCGATTTGCATGTCTTTTGACATCATCTATTCATAATAACTGAAAGCCATGAAAATATCTATCCTTCAACTGATCATTAGGGGAAAAAAACCTTTGCTCACCCATAGCATGGTTCCCTTCAAATTTAAAATATTTGATTTTACAATAGCCCTATTTCCCTAGGATAAAACCAGACATAAAAGCAATAGACTGATAGAGTTCCTTTTTAACATTAAAAAAATGTGCATACTGCTATCATGATTCTCACACAGACATTGTCAGAATTACAGTGAAATACTAAGAGTCCCTTTCTTTTCTTACCCACAAGAAAACAGATTTCCTTTCCAGATGGGTGGACTTATCTCCCAGACTATCCAGGTCTGTATTCAGGAAGTTAAAGTGTATGCATCTGGAGGGAATGCAATTTAGAGAAAGCTAACTTGGAAAAATGCATAACTTGGTTTTGACCTATGGAAGGAGATGGGGAAACACCAGCAGAAGGCTCAAATCACCTTGCAAATAACAAAAAAAAGCAAAGCCAGATCATATAAGTCAGAAATTGTTTCTCTGTGCTTCAATGTGTGTTTAATGTTCTTAATGTAAGAATATATGTGTTTACACTGGCTATCACAGAAGATGAAGTGTGTTCTTGGTATTTATGTACTGTGATCTGGTACGATTCTGTACAATCTCTTATTTTTCTCAGCATCTCTTATCTAATCTTTTTAGAAATAGCTGCTAGTGATTGAACTTTGAACCATCTAAAACTCTTATTCCCACTACTAATCCTATCTCTGGAAAGCTTCCAAATGTCTTGTGTATATTTGCATTCCAGTCTCTCTCTCTCTCTCTCTCTCTCTCTCTCTCTCTCTCTCTCTCTCTCTCTCTCTCTCTCTCTCCTCCCTCCCTCCCTCCCTCCCCCCCCCTCCCTCCCTCCCTCTCTCTCTCTCTCCTTACCCCAAAAAAATAATCCCTAAGATGACATACAGAGTAAAAGTTGCCAACTGCCAACAGGTACAACATGGCATCAGTCCCATACCACCACAGCCCTTATTGGATATATTTATTTCTGAAGTTTTGATGTTCTTGGTGCTTATGTAGTTTCATCAGAATTGCAAAACTTGCAATGGGATTTCATATGTTCTCCTCCTTAGCTGCCCACCTTTCTCATTTCAATTGGTGACAACTTGTGGACAGGTTTCTCTGTAGGTAAATACATGTGAAGGGACAAGTATCCCTTAAGATAGTGGTTCTCAACTTTTTCTTCACCGTGGACTCCCTTTAAATACCTTTTGTGGCCAAAGATCATGGCCATCAACCCCCAAGTCTTAACTCAAGATTTAAAGCATAATGTTTCTTGAAGCCTTCACAGACAGCCTGTGTTGACATCACGGACCCCTCAGGGGTCCACAAACTACAGGTTGAGAACCACTAACCTTAAGACAATGTTTCTCAACCTTGGCAATGTTACAATGAAGATCTTCAACTCTCCAAATTTCCCAATCACTGGGAATTGAAGTCCCCAGATCATAAAGTAGCCAAGACTGCAATACACTGCCTTAAGATACTTTGGCCCAAAGCTGAACTTGACATAAAAACAGATTGATAAGTCATGCAGCTAACTAAGAAGTGGGGTGATTTGGTCTCCCAGTGAGATTCCAGAGGCATTTTGCTAATGAAATCAGAGGTGGCAAACTGAATCTGTAGCAAACTGAGAACTGATTTCATTTTCAGTGGCAAAGAAAAATGGTGGCCATCCAATTTTCTGGAACCTATTGCTTTCTCCCTAGCCAGTGGCTTGTGGTTTAGAGCATAAATGTCAGTTAATATAGGAAGGAAGAAGAGAAATAGCAATGTACAATTATGGGGGGGAAACAACAATTGTCTTGCAAGGAAGAGCTTTGTGGCATCACAGGTGGAAGTGCAAGATAACCAACTATTGATAAGTCATGCCATAACATTCCCACAATGATTATTATCAATGCAATCTAGAATTCTGATAAACAGCAGGAACTCTGGATTTAACATTCCTTTGCACTAAGTTATTCAGATATTGAGAAAGAATTTAAGATAAAAGAGGGATGAGAAAAAAGAGATTACCCAGAATATGCACTGGCTAAATTTACAAGAAGAAAGGGTTGAAGGCAGTTTTAAATTTATCTGATGGATTTTATGTTCTGAAAAACAAAGAACCAACAATTATATGCTTGTATTTTCTTCCCAATAAGAACTAGGAAATCCAACACTACTTTTATGTCTATTAAGCTTCTTTTAAGACTGTAAACTGATATAGATAGAGTTTAAACACCATATTTTCCCTTCCCCTTCTTCTCCCCACCCCAGTTTATGGGCAAAAGATGAGATATAAAATCTTGTATACTGTTTTTGGTAAACTTTCAGCTGGCACCATAAAACTGTGGTCTTTATCCCCCCTCGTGGCCAAACACCATTGCTTCTTCTGACTCTTAAATTAATGTACTAATGGCAAGAGTTGATAGGATTGTTTGCTAAAATGGATAGGGGAAAATGCTGCTATGGAATTTGCTAACAGATCAAAACCTTAACCAGTTCTGTTCCTACCACCACCGCATAACAAATGAAATATCTACTAGCCCACCTACCTAGATGGACTAATGTTTTATGTGATACCTTGCATGAAGCTTGATTTGGTGCGTCTTTCAATGTAAAAATATTTAAGGCTGCACATCAATTTACCATAAAACACAGCTGGAAACGGATGTATGAATCCACTACCACTCTAGACTAGCTGCTGCTTGAATGTTGCCTTTTAATTGGCAACTGTATACAGTAATGTTCAAAATTGTGATAATTATAGTGATTAAAGTATTAGTTGATTTTTCCAGTCAAGACAAATTATTTAAATACAAGATTACAACCTGTATTAAACTTGCTTTGTAAGAGGTAAATATGGCTTTCAGGAAGAAAACATACATTATACAATGACAAGAAGAAATGCTATATTCAGCTCTGAAGTTTTTGAGAATTAGCCAAGGGTTGGGAGAACAGAGAGGGAGCAAGAGATCCAATGGTGAAATGTGAGTCCTGCCATTTTGATGCCCATTTTGATAATCCACCCCTTTTGTTTTTCTATTGTGACATCACAACAGAGGTGGTATTCAGCCAGTTCTGACTGCTTCTGGCGAACCGGTAGCGGAAATTTTGAGTGGTTCGGAGAACTGGCAAATACCACTTCTGGCTGGCTCCGACCCATCTATTCTCTGCCTCCCGAATCCCAGCTGATCGGAATCCCAGCTGATTGACTGGGTTGTCTTCTGTTGCCCTGCACAGGAGAACGGAGCTGGAAAGCACGTTAGTGGGGTGGGAAGGGAAGGGGAGAGAATGAGGATTTTACAGTATCCTTCCCCTGGAGTGGGGTGGAAATGGAGATTTTACCGTATCCTTGCCTAGGAGTGGAGAGGGAATTGAGATTTTGCAGTATCCTCCTGCTGCCATGCCTGCCAAGCCAAGCCCACAGAACCTGTAGTAAAAATTTGAATCCCACCACTGCATCCCAATGGATGTTTTGGCACTCTTATGAAACCACAATGGCTATTGACGGACAGGAGCCCCTGTTTTGAAATAAAGCAACCTGATATCCATTTTCCCAAAAGAAGATATAAGAAATTTCAGAACAAGACAGGCAGAGTAGAAAAACATCAAGGCAAGGCAATGGATCAGGTACATTTCCAATTCACTTATAGCTGGCTACAAAAGCTTTTTTAAATCCCCTGGCCACAATTTGCCAAAAAAGGAACTGAATGTAAAATTTCTCCAGTATTTTTTTTTCAGGAGAAGAGGACTCAGCAGGAACAATAACATGATTACTAAAACAGGCTCAGTGGGGGGAGTTCTCTCTTTCTATCGTCCTTTGGCACTTAATAGCAGCAATAGCAATAGCACTTAGACTTATATACCACTTCACAGTAATTTGCAGTCCTCTCTAAGCGGTTTGCAGAGTCAGCATATTGCCCACAACAATCTGGTTCCTCATTTCACCCACCTCGGAAGGATAGAAGGCTGAATCAACCTTGAGCCTGGTGAGATTTGAACTGCCAAATTGCAGGCAGCTGGCAGGCAGCAGAAGTAGCCTGCAGTACTGCACTCTAACCACTGTGTCACCATGGCTCATAATGGGAGAATAGGAAGCTACAGACAGGTGATTGTACAATGAAAGGCCTGTCAATCACAACTACCCTTTGCCTGTCTCATCATTAATGCTATTCGCTATTACAAGGAAAATCTTTTTCAGTAGATTGAATGAGATCTACAGATAATGTCTCCACCTGTATTAACTTCACCCCTACAAGACGATAGATTGTAAACCTAAAGGATTGGAATACTATTGTTAATCTAATTGAATGAACTGCATGATAGTTGTTAGCCTAGTTCAGAGAATGTTGGTGTAAATAAAAGTAAGATGTACTCCATGATAAAATATAGATAATAGAAAGTATTTGTTCTCTTTCTTTTGTGACCTTTGACTGAAGCCAGAATCAGTTCTACCAAGGTTCTGGATCTATCCTTTGGCAGCTTATATTGTTTAATATGATATGATGTAGCTTGTCTGCTTGAACAAGAAATAGACACACTTATTAGAACACAACCTACTTGAAACTGGCAGGAATAACATGGGAAGAGAAATTAAACCTAGAAATAAAGAACTTGCTTCACCTGCAGGCCTTTGGGGACTGGATTTTTGTCTTTTTGTACCGTCAAATGAGAAAGAGGGACACGATGGCTCAGTGGCTAAGACGCTGAGCTTGTCAATCAGAAAGATCGACAGTTCGAATCCCTAGCGCCGCATAACGGAGTGAGCTCCCATTACTTGTCCCAGCTTCTGCCAACCTAGCAGTTTGAAAGCATGTAAAAATGCAAGTAGAAAAAATAGGGACCACCTTTGGTGGGAAGGTAACAGTGCTCTGTGCACCTTCAGCGTTTAGTCACACCGGCCACATCACCACGGAGACGTCTTCAGACAGCGCTGGCTCTTTGGCTTTGAAACAGAGATGAGCAGTGCCCCCTAGAGTCGGGAACGGCTAGCACATATATGTGAGGAGAACCTTTACCTTTACCTTAATGAGAAAATAAAAAGAGACTTGGTTCCAATATTGAATAAGCCAGTGTTTGCTTAATTGTGGATTAAACTACAAAGAGTTTGATCCTTATGACATTATCGGCCAAACAAGAATAGTTCAATAGAATTCAAACAAGTTCTGGCTTTCTTTTTATTCCCTGGACTTTGGGGAAACAAGGCTTATGGAAATGTTTTGCTTTGCTTCGAAGTTTGATTAGGCTTAATTTAGGATTTGTGTTTTAGTTTTATATGTTTCTCTACAGAAAATATCCAGCATTTTTTTTTTTTTGACAATTACGATAATAAGAGCCCCCATTGCTCATCTCTGGCCTTAGTGCAATATTAGTCTAATCAAGCTATGAAGGTCTGTGGAGGAGAACTATTCATTCATTCCATGTATTCAATTGTCTTGTTTCATTACTCGTGAGAGGCTGTTAATATAATAGGTTATTATAAAAAGATCAAATGGAATCATGAAATCATGTGTATAAAAGGAGTCGGGGTATTCTCTTCAGAGTGGCAATGTTCCCATGGCACCCCCCAAGAGGTTGTGAAAGGCCAAGCAGCTCTATTCGCACAACCTGCTAAGCTGGGATTGTTTTAAAGTCTGCATGCGTGCCATAACCGTGTTGGAGAAAGGCTTTCCCTAATTTATTATTCAGTCCATTGTGGGAGCCCAGAGTTAAAACAGTAATCAAATTAAGCATGTGGGTGAATTTAGCAGTTTCTTTCGATCCCGGATAAAGTATGGTTATTCCTTCAAAGTTCAGAGAGAGATTATCATCTGGTTCATGAATCTATTCAGAACTAGTTTCTTCTCAGCATAATGTTGTGAATCTTTGTTTGAATTACTACCCGATTGCTGTTTTAACACAAATTAAAACTCAATATACAATAGTTAGGATAAAAATATACTAAACTGAATATAGAGAGTTTATAGCAAATAGACAATTATATACCTGGTTAAATAACCCTAACCATATTATTCATTACTGCAATTACAAAACAATATTCACTGTCATTGAACCATTTTTTCAATGTTATTGTTATTGTTACTGGAGTTCAAATCAATATACTTTCTGTTTCTTAACTAGAACAGCCATTCAGTATAATATCCCACATTCTGCATTTCAAAAAGACATTGTAAAAATCTAAATGCTCATTTTAACAAGAAAGGACCACTGATCTATTTTAAAATATTTTTAATTTTTATCTCAGGGGTTGCCACAAAGAAGAGGAAGTCAAGCTATTCTCCAAGGCACCTGAGGGTAGAACAAGAAGCAATGGGTGGAAACTAATCAAGGAGAGAAGCAACTTAGAACTGAGGAGAAATTTCCTGACAGTTAGAACAATTAATCAGTGGAACAGAAGTTGCCTCCAGAAGTTGTGAATGCCCCAACACTGGAAGTCTTTAAGAAGATGTTGGATAGCCATTTGTCTGAAATGGTATAGGGTTTCCTGCCTAGGCAGGGAGTTGGACTAGAAGACCTCCAAGGTCCTTCTAAATCTGCTATTGTATTGTATTGTAAAAATGGAAGCAGGAGACAAACTCCTCTATTTTCCTTTGAAATGTACTTAAAAAGAAGTCTATAACTGAATATGAAACTAACTCAGAAGGAATACCTACCCTTGTCTCAAAAGGTGAAACTTGACAAAATAACAAAGATTTAATGTTTATTTCAAACAATGCTGTACGCATTTCAAACACATTACTGAAACATGTATTTACCATAAGCAACAGTACTAACTTATTCCACGGTACTTCTACGGTACTTCAATTGGAAAAAAATGTCAAGTGTTATTCTTTTATTTTTCCCTATTCAAGCTTGTAATTTTTTGAAGAAAAAAGGTTAAAATTGCTACATGCTAAGAAGAAAACGACTTGCAATTTTTTGGTTTTGCTTAGTTTTTCATTTTCCAATTATTCAGTTTACCAAATGTCCATTGAGATTTTTTTAAAAAAAGACCTTGCACATAAAAAATTCATACTTGTCCATTTTCAGACATTTTTATTATAATATATGCCTTTCCAAACATTGTTTTTTCTGAAATGCATTTATGTATTTTTACAAGACGTCTGAATATTATTTTTCTTATTAAGCTTGTATTCAAATAAAAAAACATTAAGTCTTATTCTCTTGCTGGCTAAAGCGTCCTTTTTAACTACAATGACAGTAAAATCTAGTTTCTTTTAACAGCAGTTTAGAGAGTTTTAATGTAGAAAACAAGGATACCAGAACCATTCAATTTTTTTTGCAAACAGGTTTTGATAGCTCTTGGAAAAAATAATTCATTCTTAACTCACTTTGTCAAGCATGCTAATGCCTGAGGGAAACGGAAAAAGCTATGGCAAAAACCATAACTAAAGACAAATTGAAACTTTAAATGTTATTTTTTTTCCTATGATTTTGAAGCACTCCAGTCTTTAGAGACTGGTCTGCTGTGTGATTGTTCAATGAACACAGGAATTTAAATTAAATTAGTCCCAACAATATCTATCTCACCTGCTTTTGCATATATACACAAAAAGAAACCCAGTTTCCCCTTTAACTGATTGATTATTTTGCCAACCACTCTTCCCATTAGAAAGTTTTTCTTAAGAGTACCAGAATCCGCTTTTTTATAATATGCAGTCAAGATGAGAGCTATCTAAACTAAACTAGATTACGTTCATTCCACAATAGGTGACAGTCTTTAATTTCCCCTCCTCCTCCTCCTCCTCCTCCTCCTCCTCCTCCTCCTCCTCCTCCTCCTCCTCCTCCTCCTCCTCCTCCTCCTCCTCCTCCTCCTCCTCCTTCTGAAGTTGGGTTGTGATGACCTCAGAAAGTAACCGATCCTCTATGGATACAGCATAATTTTCTGCAGATGGAACCTCTGCACGTATTCAAACCTTGTGACAGGCACAAAGAGTCAGGGCCATCAGTTAGGTTGCACCATAGAAGATTTATTCAAACCTAAATATAAGAATCTGGTCCACTAAAATCCAACACTAAATTGGCACCAGATAAGGATCAGTGGAATTCAAGAGGTATTGGATTCGGAGCACTTGAAACATGATGACTCTAAACTGATGACATGTTTAACGCCACCACCCAGAACTGCCTGCTCTTCTGCTACATCTTGGGCATTACCTGGAAGAATTCTGGTTTATTATTATTGTTTCAGCTCATGTAAAAGTGTTGCAGGCCATAATATTATACACATGGACGGACTTTACCAGCAGGGATGTCACGTACAGGGCTTGAGAAAGGGATGGTTCACCACTTCTGCTTGTGGGTTAAATTTGACATTCAAACGTTCTACTTCAAAGGGGATTATTATTCTAATTCTATTGATGGAATTTTCAATTGCACTGACTTTTCTTTTTACAAACACTTTATACTGACTCAAAAGTTTTTAATATTATAAGATTGCCAAGAAATCATCAGTTTCCCAGGTTTATGATAATGTAGAGCTACACTATGTGCCAAAAAAGCACCTGCCAGCTAGTATCTATCACTTCAGATTAAAAATAGGGAGATGTTGGAGGAAAATCATATAACAATACTTGCACCACTCCCACACTCATAAACTTTGCATTTGTTATTTTTAAAATGCTGTTTCAGTTTTGCATTCTTTATCTGGATATGAACGATGCTTAAGATGCAAGACTTCATTCATCTCAGCTCAGAGTGACATTTCAGAGAAAGTTAATTATAATAATCAGCAGGGCAACCAATTCTAGGAAGAAGATAGCAAATTTTTACAAAGCTGAATTGTCTTGAGCTGGGAAGGTGGCTACATCAAATCCATGTTCTATGTTGGTCTTCAATACAAATTGTTTTATTACCTAGAAATATTGGCTGCTTCTGTGTAGATTAATTTTCCCTTTCTTCTTCTTTTGCTCACTGCATACATATATCCTTTCATAATCTCCAGTTTTGGACTGAAAATCATGTTTTCTACTCTGAACCTTACAATGGCTTTTTACAAGGTTTTTAAACTGCAATGCTTATTTGAAATAGTTCATTTTGCTCTGTTGGGAAAATAACATTGTTATACAGTAATGTATTAGACCTCTGCTCTGTTATCAATGAATAACTGTCATTCCTGATCATTATTTACTCTGTGATATAATGGGTTTAATCAACCTGCCCACCAGGAGATTATTATTGTCCAGTTCTCCCATAGGTACCCATGTTATCAAAAAAGTTTCATTTAATTCTCATCCTTTAGGCCAGCTATTTCATTAAAGACAATTGTTTATTTGCTTCAGTCCTCCTTTCTTTAAATATCAACAAACAATACTGTACTCAGTCATTCCAGATGGCTAGACAGGTTGTGTTCCAATTAAAAATATCTCCCAAGTTTTTTGATCCATTCAGGAATAATAAATAATATATCCTATAAGCCTTCTTAGCATAGTGTCTTGGTTCATTTTCCCATATAATGAGTTTATTTCAAAAGCAGGTCCTTTACAAAAGACCCTTACAAAATGGCTGCAAAGACTACAGTATTCACAAAATGGCCACCACAGTTGACATAAGCAGTTAGCTTTTTGATACAAACCCCCATCATTTCCCTTTCCCCCATCACTCAAATACTTCACCCCCTGTGTTAAGTCCTCGAGGCTACAATGCCATTGACTATCATTGCCGGCCCCTGATTGGTTGAGGCGCGAGCAGCCAGCTGGCAGAAGAATGCAGCCATTCTATTGGTTCAGTGTCTGACAGCTCTATCATAAATAGGGCTGTCAGCTGTCAAATGTTGCTGTTTGCCGGGTCAAGGTTTGCCTTACATTTTGCCGGGTTATACTGTTAAAGGTTGTGTTAGCTTCAATCTGCCTTGCCTCAGTTCCTGTCTGCCTCGTTCTCCCTACAAAACACCCTGGGATAGTGAGTTCAGCTGCAAAAGAAACTCTGAGTTATGCCCTTTAATTATGCTTGCCTCACAATGTGGATCCCATCTGACAATGAGGATGGCAATAACAATAGCACTTAGATTTATATACTGCTTCATAGTGCTTTTATAGCATTCTCAAAGCAATTTATGGAGTCATCATATTGACCCCAACAATCTGGGTCCTCATTTTAATGATCTTGGAAGGTTGGAAGGCTGAGTCAACCTTGAGCCGGTCAGGATCGAACTCCTGGCAGTGGCAGAATTAGTCTCCAACGCTGCATTCTAATCAGTGTACCTTCATGAGTCCTTAGGATGATGGCTATGTGCTTTGCTACAAGTCCACATCATTTATTTTCCTTAAAATGTTTTTTAAACGAAAGCTGTCTGGGCGGTCATACTTTTCCATAACATGGCAGAGGAGGGTCAGTAACCAAACTACAACCTGAGACCATATTCTGCAGTGTTCAGTATCTATGGTGATTTGAATATAGGAGAAGTTATGCTGTGCAGGAAATAAGGATGAATGTTAGATATTGCTTTGCACTAATCTTAAGTCTTATTGTGCTCCTCTGTCCTGTTCCTTCCCTAAGCACTTTCTGTTCACCTTGGCTCATCCACTGCATTTTTACTTCTAAAAAGCTATCCGTGGCTCTACAAAATTTCTCTTGAAAGCCTCTTGAGGGCCTACTGATTACATTAGGTCAGATTTCCTTTGAACTATGTTCTTTCTGGCAGCCTCTTGCCTGGTTATAATTTCTCTGGAGGAAACAGACCCACTTGTAAACTTAAACTCCTAAATAGATACTGGGGGAAAGTACACAAATTACTCCATTGATAAGCAAGTTTATAGACTGTTGCCGACAGAGAGATGGCTGATAAAGTGCCTCTCGTGTGATTTGATGCTATTTAATACATTGCTTCTACTACATTTCACTCTGAGTGTTTAGGTGTTGTGCAGACAAGAAGCAAGTTCGCTGGAAGCACAATATCATTAAGAGATTGTGAAAATAGAAGGGCAATCTCATAATTTACATGCCATCTAAAGGAAGCACCAAACAACAGACATCTACAAGGTGAGTCAATTCATCCAAGAAGATAGACACCACTGCATAAAGTCTCGTCGCTTTATGCATGTTGCATGCACAACACAAACAGAATGGATAGTGTTTCGATCACACAATATCAGCCCTTCAAGGTAGATCAAACTAAGAAACCAAAGTTATGAAGGCTAACAGTACTTTGATTATAGAGTTAACAGAGTATTGCAAACCTCAATGTAGTTCTTCCTTCATCTACAAGAGAATTTGGGAAGCTTAAGTCTGAAATGTTTTCTCAAGTTATATTCCTGCTTCAGACTCAAATTTCTTTTATCTGACCATTGTCCATGTATCATCAACTCTCCATAGGTTTGAAGAGTCTCATAGGTTCCCAACCCTTCTTGAATTTGCATAGGTAGGGGTACAGTATTCAAGTACATTAGCTGCCCAAATTTTCTACTCTGCTTCTCTAGCCCGAAATTGGGTGGAAATTATTTTATGGGCCAATTATGTCCAGCTCTGAAACTGACCAAAGCAATAACATACCTTCAAGTCATTCCTAATTCCCATTCAATGGGATGTGAAAAATACTAGATTTGTGCCCAATTCTCTGTGCAAAAACATCAGCCATTGCATATCTCATTACGAAGCAGCAAGGGTGTTGATTGTGTTAATAGTGCAATTACACCGGCTCTATTGATAGTTGCAATATTTTAGTGAGGAGTAGTAATCTCTCTCTCTCCCTCCTTCCCTCCCTCCCTCCCTCTCTCTCTCTCCTTGCTATTGCAAACCTCTTCTTTGTGGGTAATGAGTTCATTAAAATAGAGTGGCTCCAGAAAGCAATAAGTAATGAATTAACAAAACATCACCTTACATATACAATTTATAACAATGAGGAAAGATCTCCTCAGTACTAAACAGCAGGCAGAAAATAACAAGTGAACGGCTCCATAGATCAGTTTCAGGTTTAAATGATAGCAAGGAGCAACTTAAAAAAAAATACCAGAAGGCACAACTTAAAGTGAATAATTGTTTGAAAAATGTATAAAAGATCAACAATTCAATTTAGTCACCTGGGATGGAGTGTTTAACCTATACAAAAGCCTTACAGTGAAGCAATTGATATAGCAAGATTGATATTTTCTGCAGAAAATCTTTGGTTCCATGTTTTTAGTAAAAAAAAAAAAAGTTGAACTGCTGTTTCTACCATTCCATTATTTACAAAGTAAAAACTTGAGCTTTGATTACATTCATACAATGAATTGCAGGCTTAATTTATCCAAAAGCTCTCTCGGATTAACTTCTATGTAATAGTTTGGAGGATTCCATTTTGTAGTCCTACATTTGCTTATCTGAGAGTAGCTCTTCTTGAAAGGGATGGGGTTAATCTTTGAATGAATATTCGGGCCATTGAGTTTCCATGTTGTGTTGAGAAGTTATTATTTTTTAAAAAATGCACAGAAGCATGATTATCAGTTTTTTCTAGTACACCTGTATCTTACATAAATCTGTCTGATATATGCTTTTCTCAAAGGAAATGTTTATTAGCGAGAGATAGCGATAGAGAGATAGAGATAACTAGAGATAGAGAGAGAGAGAGGAGAGAGAGGAGAGAGAGGAGAGAGAGAGAGACAGCTAGAAAAAGAGATAATGGAGAGATAAGAGAGAGAGAGATGATGATGGAGAGATGAGTGAGAACTAGAGAGAGATGATGGAGAGAGAGACAAGAGAGAGAAGAGAGAGAGAAAAGAGAGAGAAAGAGAGAGAGAGAATATATCCAATACAGGCAAGTAAAGAGATACAAATATACACAACTTTGGCTATTTCGAAAATATTTTGTATATACCCTACTTCAAAAGACTCAGGACAGCTGGCAGTACCAATGAGAAAGAAATCGAGTGTAAACAAAAAAAACCTGTATCCTGCAAGAAAAAAATATGATCAGATTAAAAAGGCAGTCCAAGTCCCACATCTGAAAGCTCATCAGAAAAGTGTCATTTTCTTAGCCTTACGAACAGCAAGCAGACTGATTGATTCATTGGGTGCCATCAAGTTGATACTGACTCACAAGTGTCATAGCTAGATAGCACCCTAATTTTTTATTTCAAATCTCCCAACAGTGTCCTCATTGCCACTATAGCTGACTCCATCCACCTTCGTGCTGGTCATCCTCTTTCCTTCCACCTTTATGCTGGACTATGACCATAATAAAGACTTGATTTGATTCCTTCCACCTTTCTTCTTATTCAGCACTTTTCTAGAGAGCATGCAGGATGGGTAGGCAGACCCATATTTCAATGGGCAGGAATTCCATAAAGTGGGAGATGCACCCATGAAAATAACCCTTTCTATGCCCCTTTCACTTTATATGGAATGAGATCCCTCCAGGATGAAAGCATAGGATGATCTAGATGTGGACAGAAGAGATACCAAACTGAACAAATTTCTCTTCTTTTCCACTTTTGGTGGATTTTAAATACCATCCTTATTATTATAACAATGGTGGGGTATTTTTTCCCCTCAGGCAGGCTTACTGTTCTGCTGTTTCTAGGGCTGTATATGTTAGGGCTTTATTTGATTCAGTTTTACCACCAGATTTATATTTCTGTTTCAGATTATTGCTGTTTGTCTGTGTCTTTTTGAAGAATGGTGACCTGTTGTCAAAATAAAGCTAAGTTGATACGAAGCCCCAGTCTGACTCAATGCCCCAGGCTTCCTTCTTTTCTTCTTTTCCCTTCCGTCACAAGCAGATGATTAGGAATGAACTCAGAGTTGTGTTCCAAAAAACGATGCAGGGAGAGAGAAATAAATTCATGGAAAGAGTTCTGCTGGGAAAATATGAAAGCTTCGGACTAAGTCCAGCAGCAGTATATGAGGATTTGGAGAACCATCAAACCTCATCTCAGCCCTGAAAAGATCTATTCAAGACCTGAGACCTGTCCTGAGCATTAATGAGTGTTCTGGCCAGCTGTCATTTTAATATTCTGCAATATCCCAGACTGAATCTCCCTTGAGAATGTTCTGAAATTGGCAGAAATGGCAAAATGGACTACTCTGCTCAAAGAAAAGGACATAAGTATTTTGTTTCCACATGGAAACCACTTCTGAACTCGGTGCTTGGTGTGGAAAAGAATGAAACTTTGATTCTGGGTTTTACAGATCAGCCTAACAGACTTTTGTAGAAATGACTGGTTCATACTATTACAGTAAAACAAAAAAGTTGTAATTTGTTGTTAATGCCTTATTCTACTATAATAGATAGAGTTGAAAGTCAATGCTTCTTTTTCTTTTTTTCCCCTACCCTTCCTCACTTTTCTTTGTCCCTTCCCCTTCCCTCTCCCTGTCCTCTTATTTGCTTTTGTATTTTATAATACTTTATAACTTAATAAAAAATATATTCATAAGAGAATATTATGGGGACACGGTGGTTCAGTGGCTAAGCTTGTCAATCAGAAAGGTCGGCGGTTCAGCAGTTCGAATCCCTAGCGCCGCGTAACGGAGTGAGCTCCCATTACTTGTCCCAGCTTCTGCCAACCTAGCAGTTCGACAGCACATAAAAAATGCAAGTAGAGAAATAGAAACCACCTTTTGTGGGAAGGTAACAGCGTTCCATGTGCCTTTGGCATTTAGTCATGTGGGCCAGAGGTGGGTTTTTACCGGTTCGGACCGATTCGGACAAACTGGTAGTGGCTTGCTGTGACCCAGGCCTGCCAAACCCCCAAAACGGTTCCCCGGTATAGTTTTTTTATTCATTTTTTAATGTTCTATGTATGCACAGACCTATTTATGGGCAACTGCATACATGCGCAGAGTGCACGCAAATAAAACCCCGGCAGTAACACTGGCAGCAACCCACCCCTGATGCCGGCCACACGATCACAGAGACATCTTCGGACAGCACTGGCTCTTTGGCTTTGTAACAGAGATGAGCACCGCCCTCTAGAGTCATGAACAACTAGCACATATGCGCAAGGGGAACCTTTACCTTTAAGAGAATATTCCAAAAAGTTAGAAATTGAAGCCACTTGGAAAGGACCAAAAAACTCTGCTGCCTGCAGGCTGCGGTCTACAATATAGTCCACACTATGGTTATCTCCAGACCCACTAAAGCTAAGCTGTCTTTAGACCCCATCCTTAATGTTCTTACAAGGTCCCACAATTGGCTTTAGGCTCACTTTTGGCATACACCAACATGAATGTGTGTTAGCACTTCTGTAGTTTCTGCTGCTCTGGGGCTAAACATGAACTCTTTTTTTAGAAAAAGAAAGTGTATGTTTTAAAAGAAGCTGATGAATCCATAATCATAGCAAATCCAACAGAGCACACTCTCCCCAATTCTATTTTTTTTAAAAGTAAGACATCAAAGAAGATATTGCGGCAAACAACAGCAGCCTAAGGTCCACAGTGGGAGTGGATGTTCACGCTGGGTCTGTTTTTCATCTGAACCTATCATCTCTTGCACTCTGAACAGTCATTTGGAGTTCCTCTGACTTGTCAGGATTTGGATCCTGGTTATAACTAGGCCACACTCAGGAAACTGGAGGGCTCCTTGAACTTGGAATAGGCCCACCTGGGGATGACATCCCTCACGTTTCAGGGAGGCCCAGAAGTGCAGCTTATGAAGGTGACCTGGAATGGAGAAAAATGCACCCAAAAGGCCAGTTTCCCCTGACAAGTTTGGAGTTGGTTTGGCTGTTGAAAACGGAACGACAGAATCTGCATTATTCAAAACCCTGGAAATGATTTGCATAGAAAGCAGCTATTTCGCACAGCCCTTTCCAAATCATTTCAAGGAATGAGTGTTAATAATGGATAAGAATTGAAGTGTCTCACCTGTATACTGAGAATAAAATACATGGGAATGTCTTCCAATCAGTTCAAAGGCTACTTGCTACCTTTGAAAAAAAATAATATAAACGTTTTTTTTGCCCATTGGCTAAAGGAGCAGATTTTGCTGGATAGGATGTTACATTTTCCTTACGCTTCTTCTATTTTCCTTGACATTCTGACAGCACTTTTACTCTCTTTCACTGCCAAAATATAGAGCATCATTATGTGTGCATAATATTGAATGCTCAAATATTTATTTACTCCACAATCCTGACTTTAATAAGCTCTTTATGAATATTGCAGCTCTATTATATAATCATTGAGGAAGCATCGTGGCAATAAAGAAATGCTCTCATCACCAAGAAACATTTCATTAAGTGTAGCTCAAATCAGCACACAATAGGAAAAAAAACTGATGACATGATTTAAACTGGGACAACCTCTAACCTAAGTGAACCATTTTATCTGGCTCATAATGAAAACAGCATTCAGGGACAGCTTCTCTTATGGGAGAAAGAAGCCAATGCATTTTGCGGATTTCAAGCAGAGACATTTTACATAATTCCCTCCGGACTTCACTATCTAGTCCCTTGTTTTCTGAACTTGTCCATAATAAAACAGTGCTCTTGCTGGGATCCTTTGGGAGTGCCTGGTTAACTCTTGAATTTTACTCCGATGTCCCTTAACCAACATGCTTAAGAGTCAGCTCTCAAGGGTCAGAGTTCCGGACCTAAACCAGCATTAAAATGCCACTTGCATGGAGGCTAACTGGGTTTATTTAGCCAGACATTGGAACACAATGAGTTCCAACAGCAAAATGCAGCAAAGATGTAAAGTCAGCGCTGGGAGCATCCATCTCCCAAAGGGTTTTATATAGGTGAACCACACCCTTCTGCTGACACTGTCCTCACCCCATTGTCAGTAACCCATCAGAATGAGCTATTGGATGCCGCCCTGTCATTCCATGGGCCGGAACAGCTGATTGTTGGCTCAGAACAGCTGCTCATTGGCCTGACATTGAAGTTCCGAATCCTGGCATGCGGCTTGCCTCATGTTGCCCCACCTCCCCACTCGCTCTTCACCAAGAAGATGGTCCCCGGCATTCATCAGCATGCCACTGTAGCCTCCAGATTTCTACATCCCCCATCACCAATGTTCCTTCCCTTGACTTAACTGCTGTAAGTCAAGGAATGCCTGTAAAATATTAGTAACTTCAAGCCCAGCTCTTATTCATAAAAAGGCTGAATGTCAGAGTAAAGAATGGACTTGTTTGTGCCTCCTCCAAATAAATCAGAATTCTCACTCACACACATTAATATATCAGTAGTGTATTGCTTCATATTCAGCATGTGGAAGGTAACTGCATAATATTTGAGTTTTTCATAGTCTGTTGTAGAACAACTTTCTTTTTAAATTCTGGAAGGGCTGCTTTAGTCATCTGCATTAAAAATCTAAGAAAATAGATTGTGGCACTGTTTTCAACAAACGTCGTCTTTTTCGACAGCCTGCCTTTTCCAAATTTTGACCTGAAGTCTGGGAGCTTGAGGAATTACAGTCTAATACTCCTTGGGGATACAAGGTTGTAGGATGCTGTAATGTCATAATATTTCTATAAGTCCATTTTGAACTGTAGTAGGCATTTTGTTTACATGAGGGGAAAAAACTGTTTAGTCTGACGCTTATTTTTATGTTTTCCCTCTGAAGCATCCAGATAGGTCATTATTCCTGAACACCGAGATTACTGTTTGTAAGGTAAAGGTAAAGGTTCCCCTCTCACATATGGGCTACTTGTTCCCGACTTTAGGGGGCGGTGCGCATCTCTGTTTCAAAGCCGAAGAGCCAGCGCTATCCAAAGACTTGTCCATGGTCATGTGGCCGGCATGACTAAATGCCGAAAGCACACGGGATATTGCTACCTTCCCACCAAAGGTGGTTCCTATTTTTCTACTTGCATTTTTTACGTGCTTTTGAACTAGGTTGGCAGAAGCTAGGACAAGTAACGGGAGCTCACTCCGTTATGCAGTGCCAGGGATTTGAATCGCTGAACTGCTGACCTTCTGATTGACAAGCTCAGTATCTTAGCCACTGAGCCACCGTGTCCCTTCACTCCCTCATTCTTACAGATACCTAAATTTAAGAATGAAATATCCAATCTAACTTTATGATCAGACCACAGGTTATTGTAGACTAAATGAACATTGGTTCCCAGCTATTCAGGTTTCTTAGGTCTGGAGAGAACTATAATTCCACAATATATAGATATGCGCAGACAGATACAGACGGCAAACTATTCATAGAATTTGTTAGTCACAGAATCATGCAAACATAGAATTGCAAGGGATCACTTGCTCAGAAAAGATCATTCCCAAATGTTGAGTTTCCAATCTTTGTTTCAAAGCGTCCAATGATGGAGCATCCATAACCCAGTATTTTGAGTTTGGATCACTCTGAAAAGCTTCCATGCAATGCTTCTTGTCATATCTGTGGGCATTATGGAGAATATATTCCACATAACAGCCCTTCAAGTATTTGAAATCTGCTATCCTGTTTCCCCTTAGCCTTCTCTGCTCTGGCTAAATATGCTCAGTTCTGTAACTTCAAATTCCTCAGCACCTTTGTTGCTCTTCTCTGCATTGTTTCCAGTCTCTCAACATCCTTCTTAAATTGTGACAACCAAAGTTAGACACACTATTCCAGGTGCAGTTTGGCCAGTGCAATGCGAAGCAGAACTATCCCACGATCCCCACATTAAACTTACCAGTGGGTCATATAATTTTCTTCCTTCAGTGAATTCATATGCACGAGCTCCATACCTATGGAAGCCTTATTAATAGCTAGTGCCAACTTAATTAGGGAACCATTTGTGAATAGGTCAAACTATTCCATCCAGCAGATTAGTGTTTAGAAAATGGACTGGGCCCTAGGATACAGAAGTTTATATATGCTTAGCTGTAAAAATTAATAAAGCAAATTTCCAGATTCATATTTTGACCCACGTTCCAATTTCAGTGCAGGATGAATAATGATGTTGACTCCAAAAACCTATTAACCACTGGATAACCTTTGGGATTGCGAGTCAGTTTAATCATTTACAGCATATTGGCAATTATTCTAAACCAATCATGTGCAGGCATCAATTCTTATTCCATGCCCCTCTCTCTTTCCCCCTGCCATGGGTAACTATTTTTTTTATTTTTGCAGTGACTAATAAATAGTAAAAGAGTTAATAACTTCTCATAGTTCTTATCTTTCCTACAAAAAGTAAAAGTTTCAGCAAGTTATACTGACTTTTTAAGGCAGTCTTGCCCAAGACATTTCTCAATATTTAGTAACTTTGCTGCAGTCCCAGCAAACATATTTGTACCTGATTTGAGAATAGGACTATGAATTCTGGGCAGCCCCCCAAAAAATCCAGGGGATAGTAAATGCTGCTATCCAATTTTCAACTAGGTGCAGATATGATAGCTTTGTTCTCTGATGTCTTGATGATTTCAATGTAAGGGTTTAACTCTTCAAATGAAATTAAAACTCTATCTGGCATCTATAAACTATATGTAGCAGATGTACTCCACCTATTCAAAGGAAGTTTTTCTCGATACACCTGTAGAACAGGAGAGGTCATGTTGATGATTGCAGACTGAGTGGGATAGATGAAGATAGAACCCAAAGTGGAGAGTGACATAAATTTCTCTTTCTTTCTCTGTCTGTCTCTCTCAAGCAATAGCTGCAATGAATGGAAAATCACATCTGAAGTCTGAGTTGATCCCCATGGTTTTGAATTAGATCAATGGTAGATCCCTGAAAAACTCTAGTTCCTAACATCCAAGAAACACACCAAACTAGAGCACAAGCTGTAGAATAGGTTTAATCAAACCATAAAAAATACCTTACAGCCAGAAACTCTTCAAAACAAAATACCCAACCAAATCCACCCATTTTGAGATTTTACTCTACAAGCTCTGTATGTCTTCCCTTCCCTTCAAAGAAATTAAGTATAGCTTCCAGTACCTCAAAAAGTTACCAATCTATACATTATTAGGATGGGCAGTTTAAACAAATGGACCCTTGATCGCTACCTAAGGAAGTCAGAGTCTGATGAAAATCCCACCTCGTCTTTTGAAAATACCTGAAACATTGTAAATTCAATTGGGCTCTTCACTTTTATATCTTTTCAATCTACTGCACGCTCATTTACCTGCTGTTCATTCTATCTTCGTGACTGTTGGAAGAAGAAGAAGAATGTCTCCCTGCCAGCTTTAATACTCTTATTTCACTCTGAATTAAATGTCATAATTTGCAGGGAGCTATCTGTTGTTGGGAAACAGCCAGACAAAGAGGAAAATCAAGTGGGGAATTAGCCTTGAGTCACTGTGCAGTCACAATAAACCTAAGGCTTAACCCCATCCCCCTTTAACTTCCATGGGACCTGTTTGGTCCCAAGAAAAGGCAAGCAGTCTGGGAAGATCCTTGCATTATAGGCAGAATACAACAAAGTAATTAGTTTGAACCCTACAGGTGTGGATCTGACACCGGTTCAGCACAGTCCTATCCAATACTTCATACTTTCAATGATGTTATATGCTGGGGGGGGATGGGGGAGGTCCTGCATCCTTTCTTAGAAATGCTGTTTAAGAATCAGCCTTGTTCTTAAGGCTGTGCTTGACCTAATTGAGCCCAAATTGCTACTGCATACAGGCTATACCATTGCTTCATAATTAGTACTCACTTGCTCTAGCGTATCTTCTTTGAATTACATTTAGACCCAACAGCAGCCTCTTGGGTAAAATATGCTAAAATGGAAGAAAGGAAGATGAAGGCAGGAGAGGAGGAGGAGAGGAAAAAGAGAAGTAATTAAAGAATCCTGCTGAATCAAACCATCTTCAAGTCGTGTGATGCATTCATTCCTCTCCCAGAGAGGTAACACAACGTCCCATTGTTCCCTTTTATTTCTATCAGCCTCTGCACATCTTTTTTTTTTCCCCAAGCAGTTTCAACTTTTGGCTTAAACTTTGTTGGCTTTATCTTGCGATCCCAATTGCTGTCCAGAGCTATTTGAAAGGTTAGCTCCAATGTCAATTTTCCATTTGCGGAAGAAATTGAATGCCAGCTTCGGGCCATAATGAGACTGCCTGATTGTTAAATCTCATCAATATTTTCCCTCCTGTAATTCTCTTCTCCATGTATTTTGCTATCTCTTGCTATAATCGTAAAGGCTGAAAAAGATTGAGGAAAAGAAGTGCATCAGAAAGTCAATCCAAGGGGCTCTGTAACATTTGGAAATGACAGATGGCAGAGGTTAAAAGTTCTTGCTGTGCTGCTAGAGAAGAGGCATGCAACTTTTTTTTTATCGGCCTTGGAAGGAGGATGTGCCTGGCCCACACCCTAAGAATAAGCCAGATGAAGACAAAGGAAGATGGTGGTCAGGATTTAATCTTAATCCAACTCATTTCAGATGTAATAATTCATCATGTACCTCAGAAGTTCTAAAGGTAAAGGATCCCCTCGCACATATGTGCTAGTCGTTCCTGACTCTAGGGGGTGGTACTCATCTCCGTTTCAAAGCCGAAGAGCCAGCGCTGTCTAAAGACGTCTCCATGATCATATGGCCGGCGTGACTAAACACTGAAGGCGCATGGAATGCTGTTATCTTCCCACCAAGGTGGTTCCTATTTTTCTACTTGCATTTTTACATGCTTTTGAACTGCTAGGTTGGCAGAAGCTGAGACAAGTAACGGGAGCTCACTCGGTTACGTGACACTAGGGTTTCGAACCACGGAACTGCTGACCTTTCTGATCGACAAGCTCAGCATCTTAGTCACTGAGCCATCGCATCAGAAGGTCTACTTTGTTACGTTTAAAATCCCAAATCAGAGATTTGTTGAAAGGGTCTCTGAGGTTAGGAATTCAAGGCATTTGGGGACCCAAATTCACACTCAAAGAATTTGAGAACCCCAGATATGGCCCTGAATTTCATGCAGGGAGCACTAGCTAAAAGCAATATTTATGGATTCGTATATCTTGAGTCCTTGAAACATACTATCTCTTTGTCTGAGCATCTTAAGAACAAAAATTGAATTCTGTAATATGGTCCCACTGTGTGACTTACATTGAGATGGGATCCTATCTATGCAAGAAAGAGGATGACTGAAGAAATATGTTGAATATGCGTAACATAGTTTGCCCGATTCTTAACAAGTTCATTTTTATCCTTTTACACACACACAGAGAGAGAGAGAGAGAGAGAGAGAGAGAGAGAGAGAGAGAGAGAGAGAGAGACAGAGACAGAGACAGAGACAGAGACAGAGACAGAGACAGAGACAGAGACAGAGACAGAGACAGAGACAGAGACAGAGACAGAGACAGAGAAAGCGAGCTTGAAAGCTTTGTGTAACCTGGAGATAGATTCCATCATCTTTGTTGGGTCACAAATTTTAAAGTCTTAATTATATGTATTTCTCTGGTTTTCTGTAAATATTTTTGATTTCCTTTGTCTTCAAGCAGCAGGAAGCAAGAGTAGTCAAAATAAGGTTAATTGACAATTTAGAAGGTTTGAATAATACAAATGATGCTTGATGTGTTTTTGCTCTGCGTTCTTGGCATACACTGATGGAATATTGTCTCTGTTTATCCTAGCTAAACATGACTGCTTGAAGGTACTTTTTCCAAGTGCAGCTGTTTCATCAATGTCATCAATATGTAGGTGTTTTATGAATATCCTAGAAACCTGCAACCATGAACATTTCTAGGGCTTATTTAGAAGTACCATTCTAAGACATGTTTATTGTAGCAATTTTGGGCCATGTTAAGCTTATTGAAATAAATTCAGGAGTATGGCATAGCCACCTGTACCAAAATCAGATTATTAACATCACATTAGAAACTCGTTGCCTATGGAGATTGTCAATCATCCACATCATGGTTGTCTCAAGGGTACCTTTCCAAAAAGCAACTGGATTTGCTTCTTCTTCTTTTTTTATTTGAAAACTTTTTGCTTCTCATCCAAGACGCTGAACTGAAAAATGCCCCTGTTTTGCCTAAGGAAGGTGAGATGGCAACCTAGGAAATCAACCTATGTTGTATGATAGGGTAATAGCTCAAGGAATTGTTTTCGTGCAGACTTTGGTGCGTACTTATCTAATTTGTAATTTCAAAACGTAATGTAAAATAATATGGTTTTATGCTGAAAATAGTACAGAGTCAAACACTGCAGCTCGAACAAATGCATATATTACATGTGCTAGGAAAATGAGTATACTAAGAAAAATATGTGCAGATATGTATGTATTAAGGGATGTGGTGGCTCAGTGGCTAAGACGCTGAGCTTGTCGATCAGAAAAGTCGGCAGCTCGGCAGTTCAAATCCGTAGCGCCGCATAACTGAGTGAGCTCCCACTACTTGCCCCAGCTTCTGCCAACCTAGCAGTTCAAAAGCATGTAAAAATGCCAGTAGAAAAATAAGGACCACCTTTGGTGGGAAGGTAACAGCATCCCATGTGCCTCGGCTTTTAGTCATGCCAGACCACCAAGACGTCTTTGGACAGCGCTGGCTCTTCGGCTTTGAAATGGAGATGAGCACCGCACCCTAGAGTTGGGAATGATTAGCACATATATGCGAGGGCAACCTTTACCTATATATGTATTAAGAGTCAGGCATTCACTTGCGTGCTGATGTAAAATGGAACCACATTCTCAGGAAAATACTACCCTAAGAGAAACTAAAAGTGGCTTTTCTCTCTCTCCGATTAATAGCTTCCTCCACCAGAAGACATGTATTTTTGCTAGGTTATAATCAATGGCAAGCCATATGCTCTTGCAGCCCCCCCCCCTTGCAGTTTGTTCATTAACTCCCCTCAGAAGCAGCAGTAAGGAAACAATTATGTAATAGGTTGCTGACTTTATGAAAAAAAAATCCATTTCACTGTACATAATCTAAAACAAATAAGTCAAATATATGTCAGCTTAATATACATCATAATCTATTATTGCAAAGGTTTTTACAATCTGACAGAAGATTAACTGGGTATAAAAGCATGCCTCAGGGGAGAATGCAATGAGAGGTGGGACAGAATCAGAGTATACAGTCCTCGTTAGTCCTGTCAGAAAGAAATATGTCAAAAGAAAACCTACTTAAATTGGTGGAACTGCTTTAAAAAAATCTTAGTTTTACAAAAAAAATGTTCAATACTCCTTCCTATGATCAAGGATTAAGCTCAAGGACTGAGCTTTGTAAATGATGGTATGAGAACATCAAGGATTGCCTGGACAACAAAGAAACGAATCGTAGAATAAATCAAACCAGCGTTCTCACTTGAGGCACAAATGACCAGCTCAGATTGTTATAGTATGGACACGCTTCGTATAGACCTTTCAACCCTCGAGAAGTCCATAATGAAGGAAAGGTGCAAAGAAGGAGAAGAAGAGGATGAGCAACAGCAAGAGGAAGATGAACAGTAAGATTACAAAGGTGATGAGTGCTTCATTGAAAGACCTGAAGAGCCGGATTGGTGACAGATCGTCCTGGAGAAGATCTATTTATACAGTAACCAAGAGTGACACTGATGTGATGGCATTTAATCATAAAAAAGAAGATGGTATAATTCACAATGGTCTGAGTGTCAGAGGCAAAAAGTTAGTCAGCCCTCTTGCCCAGGGATTGGCAACTATGGCCCCTTTACGATGTGTGGAGTACAGCTCCCAGAATTCCTGAGCCAGCTAGCTCAGGAATTCTGAGAGTGACTGAATTCTGAGAATGATTGGCTCAGGAATTCTGGGAGTTGAAGTCCATAGGAGCAGAAACATAATGATCTGAAAACCTTGTCAAACCTACCCAGTCTCCCTTGAGTGCCTACAGAATCCTCAGTGTGAATCTGTAAAACATTCAAGCCCCACTCTTGCATTTGAGGGGGGAATTAACTGGCAAATGGGCATCTTGAGACTTGCAAATATTTGAGGCACCCAGTTTACTCTGTGTACTCCCTAAACTCCCTCTCAAAATATGACACAGCCCTTCCGTTCCTTTATAGACCGCAGGCATCAATACCCTCAGCAAGTATTATGCAGTCCACGGGCTGTCAAAGCCTTGTGCCCTTGATAAAAAGAAATGGTAGCTAATTAACACTGTTGGGGAGAATAAAACACTCTGAGGGCACTGATGCAGTGAGAGAAAACTTCTACCTGGCTCATAATTCATGCTAATATCATTATAAATGTTTCCAGAGAGATGACCATAATGCTCTTTTGCAGCAAAAAAGAGAAAAAGCTTTGTGCTGCCTTTAACATTCAATAAATTTATTGCCGTGCATGCTTTCCTATATCAGGTTGACATTTTTTTCCCTTTCTTGTTTTCTACTTTTTTTTTGGTCCATTATTTTCACCCATACGATGGACATCTTGGGTGCAGGGGTCAAAGCCTGCAAGATGACGGATCATTCAAAACCCATCCCTTTTTTGTAGATGCATGCAAAAGTGATGGATGTCAGGGTTCCAAGCAACACACCTCACTAAAGAAGACTTCGAGGCCAGCAATTCTGCAAAGTTCCATTTTATTAGAGATGTCATATTGGCACATCTGGGAAAACCCAAATGTGAAAGTTTCCAGGTTTTCCCCACACAAACAAAAGTTCAAGTCTCTGTCCAGCACCCACATGTCTATCACATGATCCAATCAGGCAATGTCCCAACTGGGGATGATCCCCAGTCACACCCCTCCAGGTGCAGGCTGAATGTCCTTGACTCCCAGAGAAAAGAAATTTGTTATGGCTACTTATCTCCACCGACTCCTTGCAAATCCCCCTCCCACTCTCCCAGAGCACTAAATGTGGAAGCCCTGAGGATCCAAAGAAAAAGATGGCCTCCAGGGCTGATAATGGGACTTCAATTTCCACATTCATCTGTCATATTTGACCACGGCCACCCTGGATGTCCTGTCCTGTTCCCTCAGCTCCGTTTCAAACAGAATAAATCAGTAAATAACAGAATAACAGAGTTGGAAGGGACCTTGAAGAGTTTCTAATCCAACCATCTGCTCATTCCTTTGTGTTTGCATCACTTTTTCTAAGTGAGCCTGAAGTTCATTTCATTCCAGTTTCCAAGAGAAATACTGAACAGAGCACTTTTAGGTGGACCTGTTCACCTTCCAAAACTTTAAAAACCTTTTTTATTTTATTTTATTTTATTTTTTGAGAAAAAAGCCCCTCTGGTTTTCAGGTTCAAATTTTCTTCCAAATCAGAGAGGGCAAACTCTTTTTTCTTAGCTCTCCGTCCCCACAGACATAATTCTATATTGTTCTAGTCATAATTCCACCAAGTAGATCTACTTTTTCATACCCACTATTTCCTCCTCCCTTTTTTTCTCCTCTCTCTCCCCCCCCCCCCCACCTCTCTCTCTCCATACCACCTGCCACAAGTTTGCCAGAGATCTGAATTTATCACCCAGGGGTTTATAAACAGGGGTTGAGAATATTTTCAATTGAAACCAAAGGTTAGATCTGGTTTTATATTTCCATATTGCCTATTCTACACAGGTTAATCTAGGCCTGTGATGGTGAACCTATGGCACACGTGCCCAAAGTGACATATGACACCATGTTGCCCAGCACATGCAGCCTTGCCTGTTTGTTTTCTGGGTTTTTTTGGGTGTGCATGCATGGGCAACGACCAGCTATCCTTCTCATGCACAGCAGTGCCAAAAACCGAGGAGTGCATGCACGCCGGCAAGCTAATTTTTGGGTGCACCTGTGTGCCAGAACTCGGAAGTTTGGGTTTTCCGGAACATGATCCCTCTGCACAAGTGGCAGTGCCAAAAAACGCCCTGCACATGTGTGCCAGTCAGCTGATCGTCTGGCGCATATTCGGGCTAGAACCGGGAAGTTTGGCTTTTCCAGAGCGCGGCCCTGACAAGCACACGCACATGCACACAACATTTCCATGCTATCTTTTTGGCACTTGATGCCGAAAAGGTTTGCTTTCACTGATTTAGTCCCTAAGAAAGTGACTGGGGAAGGTGCGGTCATGAAACAATCAATGGCTTATTTATTCAAACAAATAAAACAAATTGTGCAGCAAGTACCACTAATGACAAATCAACATGCTGTATTCCGATTCCAAAAGAAGATCCTTCTAGAGAGAGCCAAATTTTATTGGCCATGGTTTCCTATTTAAGGAAATTAGTCTGTTGAGTTAGTTGGAGGCCTGCTGACTTTACCAACAGAATTTGTCTCCTTCAGGAACACAAATAAAACAGCATGGATAAATCTAGGTTCAGGACTGTTGTAGATACTCCTAGGAAGTTGATTTATTCCTTTGGTTATTTTTCTTTCAAAAGTTGCACAAAACTGGTAATTCCACTAATAATCTGAAGTTGAGGAAAATAGCACACTGTGATTCTATGAATGTGCTTCAAAGTCAGCCCATTACATTCATAGGTCTTGTTCCGTGATTCTCCTTCATGAACATTCACAGGACGACAATTTTATTTCCTTTCTGTTATCACATTGTTTCTATTCTCCCCAATCTTTCAAATCGTGCATAGCCCTTCTACTGCTGCTGTTAGTGTTACAGTGTTTTGCTCTTTCTTAATATTATGCCTTTTAATATCCGTGATTTTAATTCATCTGTCCTGACAGGCAACAACTTCCTCTTTATATATTTACTTAGGCTTCGTAGAGTTGGCTTGAAATTATATTTGCTCATTTCAATCCTCTAATTTTTGGACCACTTGCGGTAGTTTCATTGCATTTCAGCTGTTTGTACTATATTATTTTATTTCTATCTGCACAATAGCTGGAGAACTGGCTTTTATAGAATTTTGTATGGATTAAATTAAATAAATACATAAAATGGCATGGTCTCTGTCTTGGTGGGCCCATAAAAGCAGGCAGGCTCTCCATGCATGTGGGCATGTGCCATCATTTCAGATTTTTGTAAGTAGTGTGTCCTGATATTACCGTACTACAACTTCCATCATCCCTTACTGTTTTGCCAGCTGAACCTTCTCAGAGCTATAGTTCAGGAACATCTGGCCCCCACATATATGCTCTTCCCTTGACAGTCGCATGGTGGACCGCCAGATCTGTTTATATGGCTGACAACATGGTGTGATATTGTGCAGGCAGCAATGTTAGATTTGAGAATTGGCAATCTGCATGTACCAAGCACCACTCCGACCAGCAGCCTGCCTTTTCAGCTGTTCTCTACATCTCATGCAGGTTTGATTAGGACTCATGTAGTGAAATGCTGCCATCATTGCCAGGATGACTGCAGCTAATTTAAGTTGATCCAACTCTTTCCAATTGTTACAGTCTTTAAGATGTAAGGCGTATTTAATTGCTGTTGTTCTGCTACTATTCGTTTCCATTTTTGTACTCTTTATTTTTAAAATAGTGAAATACAAAAGAAAAAAGTCTACACTGAACAATGATAATATGGTGAAGGAAAAGAAAAACCTAAATATATTGCAATGGTTAAATGAACTAAACATAGCAGAAAAAAAAGAAAGACATCTAATTAACATAAATATGTATAGGGAACTGTCATGCGCAAGAAATCAGGAGCCAGGATAGAGATCAAAAGCACCATGAGTTTATTCCATGCTATCTATAACCAAGAATCTGAACTATTAACTGTCAAGGCAAATTGGCACTAGATAAGAATGAAAGCACGTCAAAGGGGCTAGACCAGGGGTCAGCAACCCGCAGCTCTGGAGCCGCATGTGGTTCTTTCATCCCTCTGCTGTGGCTCCCTGTCGCTGGTTGGCTCCACAATTGATAGGGCTTTCGGTTAGGACAGGTAGAGGAAAAAGGACACCACACTAGGAGGAGACTCTATGGTGGGGGAACCGACTTCTGGTCAGCAGAGAAAAAAGGATGCTGCACTAGGAGGAGACTATAATGGGGGAACTGGACTTCCGGTCAGTTCCCGAATTAAATGGGGGAGGGCTTCCGGTTAGGACCTTTGTGGCTCTTTGAGTGTTTAAGGTTGCTGACCTATGGGCTAGACTTAGGTGTCTTAACATAGTGATTCCAAACTAATGATGTGTTTCACCCCACCCTCAGGCTCTACTAGTCATCACCTACACTAATTCAGTCATTGAGCTTATTATTACATCCACGTTATATCACAATACAATGTGCCATTTTTCCAATGTTAAAGCACAAAGACTTTTCACAAATAGGTAACAAACATACATCCCAGATCCATTCCTTAATACCAGGAAAGTGATTTTCTTTCTCCTCACACAGCTTTATCCCCTTTACTGCTTTATTGCGGTATCTCAAGTTTAGAAAGCCAAAGCTATCCATAAGAAGGCAAATGTCATATTTTAGCAATCAGCATCACATTGCAACCCTTAATTGGGAAGCATAATATTTCCTCCCAAAGTTATATTGATGTACATGTTTAATTAGAATCCAAAACAAAACTATAATGGAACAAGACCAGACTGCATAAATTAAAAAGCCTTCAAATGTTGTACATCTCCAGCATAAGCAGTCCAATGTGCATTCCTTTAAAAACATTCTGTGTTGTTTTGTTATCATTAATATTGTGCTTTGTGTATATTTTTTCTCATGTTTTATCTCCTTTGGCTTTAGCTTTTTTTTTTTTTTTTTGGTGCCTAGAGATACTATGTTGTGAGATGGGGGACTATATAAATTGTATGTATATCTAGCATCTGTCTGTCTGTCTGTCTTTCTGTCACCAGGATGAAAAGAAAGCAGAACTGAAATTCAGATAATCACTTTATGTTCTTTCAATAAATAGTATAAATCGGCTTCAATCTAATCTAGTCATCATTTAAAGTTCAATATTGAAGAAGCTGAATTAATGGGACCAACTTAGATTGAAAATGGAGACCTATCACAAAATATCACACAGGCAAGCCTCATAGTGGTACAATTCAAATATTATAAAGGAAAGATTGTTTTTTTCTTAAATCTCACTATCCAGAAACAGCTTAGTACTAGATTTATTTTATTGCAATAATGTTTGATTTTGGGAGTGAAGAGCATAAGGAGATAATGTTGAGTAGTACATTTAATGTCGACAATCTTTGTAAAGCATTTTTCACTTCAGTCAAAAAACTAGAAATTAAGGAACTGTTTTATACTTAGGTTTTGTGTCATTATGACTCCCACCCACTTTTCCACACCCTTTGTAATATGCAAGAGATAAGATTGCAGATATGGTATATATGGAACCTTAACGTGTACCTTTTCCGTGCCTGGAAGTCAATAGAAGAGGTCAATAGAAGTGAATTTTAGTCATGGTTGCCAGAAACAATAAGATCTTTAACACCAATGGTCCCAAAACCATTGTACTTTTTTAAATGGAGTATTATTCAGTCACCCAAGTATACAGAGAAACACTTCTGTTCTAGGTGCAAAGGGCACTGTTAGTAATTCACACTCATAGGACCATAGTAAATAGCTGTAAATGCAGCCCAGTTGCTGAGCCACTAAAAAAGCAATCATGTGGCCATGGGAGAGGGCGTAGCCATCAAAACTTCAAATACGATCCTAGGTAGCCTCAAGGAGGTCCATTGTAATTTCAAATGGTTACTAAGTCGTAAGCTGAGGACCATCTGCAAACCATTCAGAGAGCTTGTAAGATCCATCCCTGCAATTTCTACGCAACAAGATTTGGACAGGTCCTAAAATTAATATGCTATGTCTAGATCTATGATGCAAAGCAATCAAACCAGTCAGTCCTAGAGGAGATCAACCCTGACTGCTCTTTAGAAGGCCAGATCCTGAAGATGAAACTCAAATACTTTGGCCACCTAATGAGAAGGAAGGACTCACTGGAGAAGAGCCTAATGCTGGGAACGATGGAAGGCAAAAGAAGAAGGGGACGAGAGAGAATGAGGTGGCTGGATGGAGTCACTGAAGCAGTAGGTGTGAGCTTAAATGGACTCCAGAGGATGGTAGAGGACAGGAGGGCCTGGAGGAACATTGTCCATAGAGTTTGATGGGTCGGAAATGACTTCGCAACTAACAACAACAAGACATATGACATTCAAGGATATGTGAGTTCAATTTCCAATAGAAGCCAGAATAACCCCTGGCTACCTGTTTGTGACAACCCCCAATAAGAATGTGGTGCTTTCTGGAGGTCACTTGAAATGTTCCTGAAATGTGTGGCATTGCTTTATGAGATCCGTGATTTTCTTCCCAACCCCCATCCCCAGAAAAATTATCAGAGATTTCACATGGGATTGATTTCATTCCTATTCATTAACTAGATGAAGTACAAGTCAGAAAAGCAAATATTTTCTTAATGGTATCTGACAGGCCATGAAAAGTGCCGAATAGACTCTGTTCTGAAAGCTCAGGGGAAAGTCCACTGAGACATGGTGGCTTTCTACATCATCAGAGATATACAATTTAATCTATCAGAAAAGTTTTCATGCACATCCTGATCTCCATATTATAACTGAAATCACATCCACTCATCATTTCAGCTGTAATTCAAATTACTCTATCTTTATTTAGTTAAAAGTTCCATTCACCTGGAAAAGTATGCTGACTTTTATTCATTCTAATACATAGGTGGGTGTGCATGTGTATCACTGGTGTTTTCTCAGCTGGAAGTTTGTGTGTGAATGTGGAAACATATAGACAGGCAGATAGATTACTATATTTATAGCCAAACTGCGTGCTCAGAAAAAGTCATCTTAACCAAAATTATCACTTTGGGATTATATCATTAAGAATGGATAGGAGCTTGGAATGGAGGAAAAATTTGTTCCATGTGAATTTTAGTACACGTTTAACCAATTGGCATTGCTGGTTAAGTTCCCACATAATGCTAAGCCCCCCTCCTCCCGAAGAATTACAATGGTTGAGTTGAGTGCCTATAGCAATAGCACTTAGCAGACTTATATACCGCTTCACAGTGCTTTACAGCCCTCTCTAAGCAGTTTATTGATCTGCCAAAATGCTAGCAGACAGTGATCAGCAGAAGTAGCCTGCAGTACTGCACTCTGACCACTGTGCCACTGCAGGTCTGACAACAGAAACCATTTTTTGACTTGGTAAGATATGTCTTCTTCATTCCATTTGGTAAAGCATTCATTCTCACGCACTCTCTTTGACCTTCTTTATGCCTTTAGGTCATCAGTTATCTTTACGTGCCCTACATGGCAACCTATATGGACAGTACTGGCACAATTGCAACCAGTCTGCCTATTGAATAGCTGAGTAATATCAATAACCAAATCATACAGACTCCCTGTTGGCCATACACTACCAGCAGTTCCATGTATATCATCCATTAGGCACCCCTAATGGATGATATACATGGAATTGCTGGTAGTGAAGAGTGTTCCAGCTTGAGGAGGTCAAATCTAACCAGCACTTGAAGTCCTACCTTGGCGTGGAGATATCAAGTATATTGCCACATTTAGCCTTAGCATGCCCATTCTTTTCCAAAAGAAGAGTCACAAAACCTGGCACAGAGTACTCTTGCCCCTACTTTCAGGCAAAGGGGATAAAGTTCATAGTGCATCATGGTGCCTTCAATGAAACTGATGCTTCTGCATCTACACCACTAGAGCCAACACGCCCTCCGTTACATGGTGAAAACCATTCAAAAATTGAGCATTTTATGAAGAAAAGGGTTGGAAGCTTGCTATTATCATTTGTATGAATCTGGAACGCTTTTTAATACCAAAACACCACTTGCATATAGAAAATCATCATAAAAAGAAAGAGGATAGAGTGCTTTCAATTCATGGCATCGTACATGTTGACTATCATACTACTTCAATGCATTCCAGGAGCAATCAGAATACATCTTGCTGAAGATAAATAGATAAATCAGAACGCTATAATAATGCATCATGTATATTTAAAGATGCTCCATCTTCACACAAAAAAAGCTTTTTCCCTTTCGTTTGAAAATAGAGATCGCTCGCAGAGATTTTACATTGTAGCCTTAACTTTCTTTCTAATATTACTAGTCAGATCTCTGAAAATTTGTGGTTTGAATTGATTGTTTCCAATCTGTTTTGCTAGAGAGGAAAACTGACAGTTAACATTCCAGAGGATAGAATAAATTAGTTCTAATTAGGTGATGTGATTACAGTGAAATACAACAAAGCATTTACTTTGTTGTATTTCACTCCCAGATTTAGAACTGCAGTTATTTAAGTTCGAAAATCTACAAACATTTTTCCCCAATGCCAAACAGGATATGTTACTGTTTTAAACAGTAGGAGCCACATAATCTGAACTTTGCATGCACATGTGATCTGAAGTATGTATAACATCTATAACTGCACAGGTGCAAAGCACAACTGACATGTGCAATTGAACCCATCAAAACTCAGATATTAGTGGTATCTTGGATTACCCCAATAAAGGATTCGCATCAATTCCATTGAAAAGAGTTGTGTGCACACCTAACAGTATACAGATATGCATTGAATTGTTGAATTATTTTAAAGGTGCCAAATTTGATTGCATTCTGATCAGTTCTGCGATTTGATTAGATGATTCAACTTGAAGAGGTATTCCAATTAAACAACTTATAATGAATAGGTGATTCAGATCTTTAAATAATCCTAATGGATGTTCCTCTAAACATAATGATGGTCGTGTGTGGATGTCTTGTTTTTCTGTAGGCAATTATCCTTTCTTCAGTCTGTAGTCTCCCTGGCTTCCCTTTCTTCACGTGGAGTACTAGTACCACTTTATATAATGTTACTAAGACCACATCTGGAATACTGCATCCAGTTTTGGTCACTACATTACAAAAAAGATGTTGAGACTTAGGGAAAAGTGCAGAGAAGAGCAACTAAGTTGATTAAAAGGCATGGAGACTAAAACATGAAAAATGGTTGCAGGATTTGGGTATGGCTAGTTTAGAAAAAAGAAGGCCTAAGGGTGCCATTATAGCAGTATTCGAATATTTGAGGGGCTGCCACAAAGAAGAGGGGGTCAACTTATTTTCCAAAGCACCGGAGGGCAAGACAAGAAACAATGGGTGGAAACTAGTCAAGGAGAGAAGCAACTTGGCATTAAGGAGAAGCTTCCTAACAGTGAGAACAATTAACCAGTGGAGCAGCTTGCCTTTAGAAGTTGTGGGTGCTTCATCATGAGAGCTTTTAAGAAGGACTGGACAGCCAGCTGTCTGAAATGGTATAGGGTCTCCTGCTTGAGTAGGGGATTGGACTAGAAGGCCTCCAAGGTCCCTTCCAGGTCTATTCTATTCTAATTCCCCAAGCAAAAACATCAGAATACAACTCCTCTAATGGAGAAGTTCAGTAGTGGTCCTATTGTCACTGCTAAGCAGACTTGTCTTGAAGAGTTGTTTGAACATTTCTTTTATACCCAATGAAACGTACAGATATTGTCCATATGAATTTTCTGGTAACACAGTGGACAATATTTATGTTCTAGTCTATTTTAAAGAAGAATACTTATTCCATGTAGCAGTCATAGCCAAGAGTCCTAGATTTCTCTTTTCAAGTCACAGGAGCTATCATTTGTGCTTTTAAAGCCATCACTCACACTATACCTCATCCTATGGAATGATTCAGGGCTCCACACTCCACACTTTTGCCACTGTTTATCATGGGAAGTGCTACATAAATACTTCAACCCATCAATACATACAATTTTGCGGTGATGAAATCTATAGCATCCTCACTTGGTTAAGTGATAAATGCATTTCAACAATTCTGCCTCTTTCGGAAAAGAAGATCCTTTGGAGAACCCAAGAGTGCTTTCTGCCCTATCAAACAAAGGAAATCCATCAACTGATAAGATTATAACCTCTTTTCTCTTCCTTCTTACTTTTTCCAGAGCGTAATAAAAGGACAAAACAAACAACAATAGATTGCCCTCTTCTGGATTGTGGTACAATTAACACAGGAGATATGCTCTCTTGCTGTCTGCTTTTCTTCTACAGTGCTTGCTATTATGTGTACAGGAGGCAGAAGGAGAGGGGGAAAATATCTGAACATGTTTTAAAAGCATTGCTTGCTTTAGTGGATTGTCATTTCCAGGTCAGCCGGGGTCAATCTATATGCACAATGTTTTTGAGCTGCTCTTATGTTATGCAATCATCTTTGGCAGGCTGAGCTTCCAGCCATTTAATTTCTACAGCTCAATGTTTAGATGACTAAAAAGCAAGCATAAAAGAAGCCAGTTCGCAGGAAGAGACTTTGGTTGTTACCAAAGATGTAGCTGAATTTACAGAAAGCTTGGTTTTCCCCAATCAGTTGAGGTCACACAAAGAAAAAGAACTTAAAAGGGACACCTCTCTTTTCTAAAATTGCCAATGCTGATCGTTCAGCAATGAACTTCTTCACTTCACCTCACTTCTTCACTCAGGAGAAACAAAGAAGTAAATTACTAAACAATCATCATAATCAATTTCAGAAACCCTGTTCGTGACAACATTTTCATCTTTTTCTTCTTCTTGGGGTTGCGATTAGGATTGTTTGGTCACAGCAATGTTGGTAATGAAGACAACAATGGTGTGCATGGAGCCTCTCCTTTCCCCTTCCTGCCTCACCTTCTCCATATTCCATCACCATATACAATGTGCACCTGCAATGGTAAATGAATCCCTAAACATAATTTCTCTTTTCCCAGCCAAGCATTTTCTAGTTATTTTAAAACCTTCAGAATTTTCAGTCAACGTGACAGAAAGCAGGGAGTCAAAATGAAAGGAGAAACATGCATAGAGTCTTACATTTTTTTTCCATAAAAGTTAGGACGCTTTTTTAAATTGAGTCTTGAGTCAATATTTGACTCCTGACAAGTCCCTGAAGTTTGGTTGGCAAGATTTTAGAATCTTGATTTGCCATTGTCTCATTCCTAAGGCTGAGTGGAGGTGACTGACACAGAGTCACCTGGCTGGCTTTGTTCATAAGGTGGGACTAGAACTCACGGTCTCCCAGTTTCTACCTTGGTGCCTTAATCATTACACTAAGCTGGTTCTCTATAAATGAAATAAAGTACCTGTCCACTCTGAAGCTGGCCTGACTAAGGCCATCTTGGAGGCTTCAGTGTTGCCACAATGGTGATGAGGGATAGGGAGGGGAGAGTAGAGATAGTTGGGGTTTTGTAACCAAAACAAAATAGTTTCCTCTGAGAACCAAGGATATTCTCACAGGTGGCTAATGAGAGGAGGAGTGAAGTTTCCCAACAAATGGACATCACCTTGATTGGGCAATGTGACTGACTGTTTGTGGAAGGGGAGAAAACTTTTACTTTTAATTAGGTGAAAACCGCAGGAATCTTTAGAGTTGGTTTTCACCAGTCTGTGCCAATATGATATATCCAATAAACTTGTTCTTTGAGGAACCTACTTGCCTTGGGGTTCTGTTTGCTATGGGTTGCTATTACTTGGAACCCTGACAGTACTTTTAAGCCAGTCTAACATGCACACATTTGTTTTAGGCTTAATTGCATTTAGAGTCATCTCAGAAAATCAATGGGATCTAAATAATATGATTTGGGTCAACTCTGTGCCTCACAGATCCAAGTTAAGCAGACTTTCTTTGCCAGGAAAAAAAAAATCTTGACTGGCAAAAAAAAAGAGTATGAAAATGTAACAAACAGGTGGGAAAATAGGAAAAGGTGACAGAACTAATCACATTGATCTTCCAAAAACTAAGTAAAGTCAGGCCTGGTTTGTACTAGATGAGAAAGTATGAGGGAGCCCTGGGGAAGAAAGCTAAATTGGGAAGTTTTTTTAAAAAAAACCATTTTAGAAGGCAGCTGCCATGAAAACCACATGGCTATCTTTCTGAAATCAAACTGAGCTCTACTTGTGAGGGATTTTTCCTCTAAGATGTGTTTGGGTTGTTTAAAAAAAGAATACAAGAATGTCCTTGCATCTAAAAAGAAAAAGAAAAAACCTCAACTTGAGTACATCCACTGAAGCTTGAAGTACAGCTGCCTCAAAGATAAATTGCCTAATACTCAGCAGCAGAATGTTATTCCAGCTTTCCAGCTTCTCTTTCCTTCCCTTCCACTTGGCTTGTCCCTTCTCCTCCACCCCCACCCCTCCAACCTGAATATGAGGTTGTAGGATCAAAAGGCAAACATAGGGAGAGGGAATGTGGGGATTTGATCCAAATCGACCTGATTTCGTCTGTTTTCATAGGATAATGTTCGGAACTTTTGCGATGCATTCAGTTTTCCAATGTTTGTAAGAATTACAGGTAGTCTGCAACTTCCAACAGTTCATTTAGTGACTGTTCAAAGTTACAACAGCACTGGGGGGGTGGAGCGACCTATAACCATTTTTCATGCTTACAATCGTTGCAGTATCCCCATGGCATGTGATCAAACTTCAGATGCTTGGCAATGGACTCAGGTTTATGACGATTTGCAGGGTCTCCGGGGATCATGTGATGCCTTTTGTGACTTTCCAGCAAGCCGAGTCAATGGGGAAGCCAGATTCACTTCATAACCATGTTACTAATTTAACAGCTGCACTTAACAGCTCTGGCAAGAAAGGTCGTAACATGGGGCAAAACTCACTTAACAAATGTCTTGCTTAGCAACCAAAAATTTGGGCTCAATTATGGTTATTATAAGTTGAGGATGGCCTGTATTTTCCAAAATGCCAGTCCTAATTGGTATATTTTCCCCAACTATGGAACGATTGAATCTCAGTCGTTAAGTATTTCTTACATATATTTTCTGAGAAGTAGCTTTACGTTCATTCTGCAGATGCTTTCCTTGGTGATGAACTTTGGGAAGGCTTGTACCTTTTACAAATGAACAGCTGGTTGTTGTTTTTTGCAGATGTTTCATCACCCAAACCAGGTAACATCATCAGTTCAGAGCTAGCAAGGGAATCACATCTGCAAGAAAACTACTAAGCTCAGAGAGCACCAAGGACCCCTCATTTCAACCCTCAGCTACAAATATTCTCCTTTAAATAAACAGTTTCTTATACAAATTTATGGGGGAAAGAGGAATGTCAGAGAATTCTGTATAATTCCACCCTTTTAGTTGCATTCAGGTCTATTTCAGTCAATGCTGCAAATCTGCACTCATCAAAATCTGTGGTGGCTTTTATTCTTTAGCCAGGACAAAATTAGAATGATGATTAAAGAGAAATGAGACAGGAACTTCCTTTATACAGACAGACAGCTTAAATACATAGGTCTTGATTTTTATTGACCGTTTGAGCTTGTGATTCAGAAAAGAAGGATTCTGTGAGTCAAATTTGCAGTAAAATATTGCAAGAGTGGCATGGTTTTGTTCCAGATCCACCCAAAGATTCTAGATTCTAAGATCCTCATCTCCTTCCTTAATATGTACCAGTTTTATATTTCTTTATCCTTAATAGTCTTGTCCCCTGAATGTATTTTGACTCAATCCACTTTCATTCCTTGAGCTTGTTCCATATTTTATTTCTACAAAGCTCTGAGTCTCTTCCAAACATATACATTCTTTCTCCAGCGCATGGATAATGGAGAGTAGAGTAGAGTAGAGTAGAGTAGAATACAATAGAATACAATAGAATACAATAGAATACAATAGAATAAACAGAATTGGAAGGGATCTTGAAGGTCTTCTAGTCCAACCCCCTGCTTAGGTAAGAAACCTTATACCACTTCAGACAAATGGTTATACAACATCTTCTTTAAAACCTCTATTGTTGGAGCATTCACAACTTCTGGAGGCAAGTTGTTCCACTGATTAATTGTTCTAGCTGTCAGGAAATTTCTCCTTAGTTCTAAATTGCTTCTTTCCTTGATTAGTTTCTACCTATTGCTTCTTGTCCTGCCCTCATACTGGCTACACCAAGATCAAAATATAGGAACTTAAGTTTGGAACTCATTCAAAAGCTATATGATATGGCTCAGAAGTTATTCAGGATTTCTGTAGATATTTCTTTTAAAAAAATCACAGAGCCAAACAAGCAGCAATGGATATTTTATGTGCCTGCTACAATACCAAGCAGAAACATGAAAAGACTGAAGGATACATGGCAAGCATTTGCACTTTCTATTCTTTGTACCCAGTGAAGAAAAATGGCCTTTTTTTACCAACATGAGACCATACATTACATTGCAGTATGAAAGACTGCAAGCAATGGATAAATGGCCAAAGCAGTTGGCAGCCTCTAGACAGTCTTGGTTGATCTAAAAAGAAACACCTCTAAACAAAAATCTTTGGGGTTTAGTATTTTGATCGGAGACTAGGGAAACACAAGGCCTGTAGGCTACACTGGGTAATGTGTTTACTAAAATGCCAACATTAATGGTAAGCCATTCCCATATTGTTGCTAAGAAAAATAGCAAGCGTCTCTGTAAATGTATGTGAATTTATCCGTAGTCAAACGTGTCTCAAGGAATGGTTTACTTGACCAGACAAATGGGTACTTTTCTAAATAGAAAGATGTCTTTTGGGTCTGTTTCTGAATTCAGCTGTTGCAGATAAATTCTCTTATTAATCTCATAAACAGAAGATGTTTTTTTTATGGTGACATCACTATTCTTGAAGCTTCAGAAGCTGATACCTCATTTCAGATCAGGAATCTGTAAATGTGGTAGGTGAAAGAGCTGCCTTAGATCCTGAGCTGGTCTCTGGATCCCTGTGCCAGGTAGATCCCACAGACTCAGTTCATCCTGCCCATAAAATCCTTCTCCTCCATATCCAAGGTGATTGTGATCGATCCCTAGCCACAAGTATGTGTAGTGCAAGTATAATTTATCTCCCACTTACATTTTTAGAAGCAATGCAATATAATAAATGTGTTTAGATTTCTAAAGTGTTAAATTCAATTATTAAAGTCCTATAGTGTAAAAACTTTTTTTAAAAAAAAGAAGTAAACATTGAGATCCTATCTGTTTCAATGTCCTTCTTCAATTACTTCCTAATGCTTGCAGGCCTGATCTTGTAAACTAAAAAGGAATATTGATAAATGTGGATAACTAAGCAGGGAAAAGATTATCAAGTTTGCCTCAAGATATGGATACAGAATATTATTAGAGGACCACATATTTGGGAACAAAAGGGAAATTTTGAACAGTCAAGGCAGAAACTAGACAATATTGAGAGCAGTGAATATGCAGGAAATAGGCACTGAGAATTTAAAAAAACAGATCTTAAATTTATCTGTGATTTTTTTTCCTCCCTTGCTGCCATGTTCTTCTATCTCTTTGAAGATGGAGCTGAGGGCTATGCAAAGAAGCCATGCAGAGCTCCTGAAACTTCACATTGTACATCTATACCTTAGGAAGTGAGGAGGAAGAAAATAACTCTTCTCTCATTTTTCTTAGCAGACACATGGAGTTTTATATGGGAAGTAAATTAGGAAAGTGTCCTTCCGTTAAAATATGTACAACGGTGTCCAGGCAGGCAGGCAGGCACAGGTGAATGAATGAATGAATGAATGAATGAATGAATGAATGAATGAATGAATGAATGAATGACTTGAACAAGTTGATCTTGCCTGTAATGCACAGGTGAAGAGAAATGGTGAAACTTTCTCTGCTTCAATATGTCAATGTTGTTGGCTTATTGTGTACTGCCTTCTTAGTGGTAGTACTTTGATAATGGATCTCTCTCCTAGGTGGGCGCCGGTTGATTAAAACACAGGAATTGGAAGCTTCACCGAAGCTGATACTAGAATGGCAATGGCAATGGCAATGGCAATGGCAATGGCAATGGCAATGGCAATGGCAATGACATGGCATGGCATGGCATGGCATGGCATGGCATGGCATGGCATAGGAATAGGAATAGGAATAGGAATAGGAATAGGAATAGAATACCAGAGTTGGAAGGGACCTTCGAGGATCTTTAACCCAACCCCCTGCTCAGGCAGGAAATCCTATACCATTTCAGACAAATGTTTGTCCCATCTCTTCTTAAAAACTCCCACTGTTGGAGAATTCACAACTTCTAGAGGCAAGGTGTTCCACTGGTTAATTGTTCTAACTGTCGGGTAATTCCTCCTATTGGAAGACTGCTATCTTCCTCTGGTTCTTCTCTTCACTAGACTAGCCATGCCCAGGTCCTACAACTGTTCTTCATATGTTTTAGCCTCCAGTCCCCTAATCATCCTGGTTGCTCTTCTCTGCACTCTTTAGAGTCTCAATAACTTTTTTTACATAGTGGTTTTGTCTTACTTGAAATGATATCTTTGTTCTCCCAAAATCTTTCAAGGTAAGGACTGCATCAGAACAAGACTGCCATTAAGACTGTAGGTTTTTTTTTAACGAACATCATTTGCAATCTTAGTATTTTTTTTATTAATTAGCTTTACAAGAATTGTATTTTTTTTACTGTTGACCTGTTTCTTCTGTAGTTATTTTTCCCCATTGCTCCGAGCTCTTTTGGAATCAAAGATGTTGTCAAAGCAAGCAGATCAAGAAACAAACTGTCATCCTGGTCCCAATAGGAGGGTGGGATGAGAAACAAAAAGATAAAGAGCAACTGACGCTCTGCCTGCTCTTTGTGTGAGATTTTGTGTCATGGTTGGGGAAAAATGGTTGAAGCTTCAATCATGCCACTGTGGGCAACCATATGGACTTCTTTGACCACACCCTGAAGACACCCCAAAAGGAACAGAAGGGTGAACTCTTTCCACTTCAAAATAACAAGAGACCAATTGGCAAGAATCACACTGTGCAGTGCATGGTGACAGGCTGGTGTGGGTCCATCCTGGTTTCACCTCATTCCTGCCCCACGTGGCACATGGATTGTGTCTGCCCCTGTGCCTAAGAAGCTTATGATGATGGTGGAAATTGATGATTGCTATATCTCAGTCAGGGGCTGCACTGCTAGCTTGGGCAATTTTGCTAAAGCCACCGATGATGCTATCTCCAAGACCTACAGTTATCTGACCCCTGATCTCTGCAAAGAAACTGCCTTCACTAAATCTCCTTATCAGGAGTTCATTGATCACCTGGCGGAGGACCACACCCAGGGGCGGTCTTCAAAAATTTTAGCAAGGGGTTCTGTGCCCGGTTGCTGGGTGGGTGTGACCATGATGGGTGTACTCGGCCTCATGCACCAAAGCTGGGAGGAAGTTTTCCCCTCCACAGGATCGGGAGGCTTTCCTTGAGTCTCTGGGAGGGCAAAAACGGCCTCCTTGTGCTCTGGAGACCCTCTAGAGCCTGGAAACGAGCCTTCCTGAACTTCCAGTTCATTTTTCACTCTCCCTGAGCCTCCAGGGACGCCCTGCACTTACCTGCCTCCAAAATGGGCCACATGGGGATTCCTGGGAGGGGCAGAGAGGGGTGGGCAGGGCCAGCCATGAGTGGGATTTGGGGGTTCTCCAAACTGCACAGAATCTTAGCTAGAGGTTCTCCCAAATCCCTGTGAATCCCCAGCAGCCCACCCCTGCCCACACCACCAGAATGTCTGTGCAAAGAATTCAGGCAGCTGCTGTAGGGATCACCTAAAAGTTCCTGTACATTATCAATGAAGTAATCCTTAAGTTTTAAACCCCCCCCCAAAAAAAAGAATAACAAGAGACCAATATTCATAATGACAAAATAGGTTTCAAGGTAGGCACCGAATGAATGTTTTAAGCACCCAAGAGAATGACAGAAGGAAAAACAGAAACTCCTTTTCAAAGGAAAACTGGCGGCAGCATTAGTCTTGTGATATAAACATTTTGACACTTTGGAGCCTTGTTAAGAGATTTTTATGTATTTCTTTTCCATTTTCATGCCACCCACTCCTGTATGGCTTTTTACTGCTTACAATAGATACGACATTGATTGAACCAGCCACGTGCTGCAGAACTGTGAGTATAAACTGAGTATACCTTGACAAGGAAGATACCATGCTATTTGTGAATAAGACGTATCTCCCAGGATCACAGAAGGAAAAATCTCCACAATGATGACATAGTAATTTGTTGATTCCCATTACTCCCTCTTCATATTACTGTAGTCTTTTTAAAGACTTCCTTAATTTTTTTCCCTCATTGCTTCTAATCACAAGAGACCCAATTAGAATCCTGATCTTCATCTCACGATAAATTCTTATTTTTAATATTACAAGTCCCCTTTTCCCTTTTCTTTCCGAAAACAGAACTTAAAACTCTGGTACAGAATGGCACAAATGTTCCAATTTTCAAAATAATCCTTTAAAGAGGGAAAGAAATCACTGCTCACCTTCTTTAATTTAATGGAACACACATTTATAGCTTGCCACTCACCAAGGTATATAGTTTGTCATTTTATTGTAATAATATTGAGGTTAATTTTATTGTACACCACCAGAGTCCTTCTGTAAAGGAGATGGGTAGTTCTTAAATACAATCAATCAATCAATTAATAGTAACCAACAGGATCAAGCTTAAACCTTTAATTTTTTTTCCTAAATTTGTTTCATTATCCATAGATATACTGAATATTCTTTTTACATTTCATATGTTTAACTCGTCTCCTCTACATACTGCAACTATATGTGTTATGGATTTAAACTACAACTGTTTCACATTAATTCATCCCCAGAATTAATGAAGAGATGATCAAGTTCATGAAATAAACTTGAATACCACAATCTTGTCTCTAAAAAAACAATTTTGTTTTTAAACAGCATTGTTTTAATAGGACTTTTTCTGGGTCCAAATGATCAAATGATGGCACGTTATTACTATTCTCAGCCATGAAAACCCGCTGAATAGTTTTGGAGCAGTCACTTTGTCTCTGTCCAGTCTATCTCACAAGTTAATTATCATGAAGTTAAAATGAAGAAATATCTCCATATAAGCCATCTTAGTTCCCATCCTAGAGGGAAAGATGGGATATTGTGATGGGATGTATCTACACAGTTGGTGTGGGAAAAGTTTGGAAAAAGTTTGAAGAGAGAGGTTCAGAGTAAGAGAGTCCTGAGCTGGATGGGGGAGAGGAGAAGAGTTTCAGGGTAACCACACCCTAGAATCCCTCAGGATCTAGCAATAAGGTAACCAGGCACTAAAATCACTCAGGATACATCAATAACTTAGAATGTTATAGTTTTACTCTGGCAAGATTCTGTCCATCCAGTGAAAGCAATAAGAGAACAAACTTGACTAGATTTCACTGTCTCTTCTCTCAGCTTGGATCTGTTAACATCTTGGAAGGTTAAGCATCAATCCACATAATATCTGAAACTTTTTTTTTAAATTTTAACAGTTTCATTTATAATTATGGTCTGAAGTGGGATGTCATATCTATTGGTACCTCTTCATGTGTAGTCCTTTCCTTTGCATCTAAAAACGTGAACAACTTTCCCTAACTGACCACTTTCTTTCTGGCCACAGCCCCTGTCCTGAATGGAGGAGTTCTTCAATTGCAGAAAAATATTTTTTTGGTTATTTAAATAAATAAATGAAATGGGCAAGCTAATACTTTCAAACATGCTTATACATGATATTCATTCTTGCACCAAGTGAAAATATGTGTTTTCCATTAAATTGCAGACAAGATGATTTTGGAAACAAAATTTGTTGCTTTGTCATTTAATATGTCTCAAGAAAACCAGTATGCAAATAATAATAATAATAATAATAATAATAATAATAATAATAATAAAGCAAGAGAATCGACAATCAGCATGTATATAAAAGGAATGAAGTGAATTCATTTTTTCTATAATGCCAAGCTGTGAAAACCTCCTGTCTGGGCTACTGATGTTAGTGTAATTAACAAGTAACACTGACATTGAACCTGGGAAGGCACAACTGTAGTGCAACATGATGGAATGGCAGCAAAGCTGTGACAAAATTCCTTCTATCAAACCATTGTTCAGTGCACAGAAATTTGTGAAAATCTCTTTAGGCTGCCCTGCAGTCAAAGCACAGGAAGGAAGCCTCAAATGGATCTGCAGACCCTGCCTATGAATCAAAGAGCACATAGGGAAATATTAATCACACTGCTTACCATGGAAATGCATTCAAATTCCTTCCCCAGAGAGCAATGAACCATCCTCAAAAGATGACACTTGTATCTTAGATCATGCCCCCAGAGATCAGAGTGACCACTTCTGTGGTTGTTCTTGAAATAATTGTTGCCACGGACCTCATGTTCTGCATTTTAAAACAACTTACGTTTACACACAGTGTGTAGCCATCTAGGTGAAGTTTGATGAAAGCCAGCTGGGATTGTTGATCAAAGAGAAACGTTATAAGAGGGTGGTATCATATCAAGGAACTGGTATATTTGGACGGAAGATAAGAGAACAATCTTATATTTGAAAGTTGGAGACTTAGTACTTGTTGTGGGCTGCCAGCTGCCGACGGAGCTGGCAGCAGACTCGGACGATGAGGAAGTTGGGGAGGAACTTGGGCCAGTTCTGGAGTCTAGGGAAGGCTCTGATGGGTGCTCGGTGTCAGACGCAGAGATAGAGCCAGGGCCGTCTGATATTTCCCAGCCAGCAGAGAGGCAGCTGCCTTTGAAGGCTGATCTGAGTGAGAAGGAAGAACAGCTGGGGCTGATGCACATATGTGCAGAGCTGTTAGGAGAGGAGAACAACGGAGGACAAGGAGTCGACTCAGGAAGAAAAGCGCACGTGGACGCTGAATGGCCCTTCCCTGGCTGGGGAATAAATAGAAGAAAAGGGGAGTGGTTGTCATAGGAGACAACAGTTTGTATTTCTGAAGATTTTGCTCCTCATGTTTCATGTTACAGAGACTGCTTACCAAAACTTAATTTGCAGTCTTTCAGCTGGGAGCCACAGCCTCGCAATTATTCCTTGCGAGGAACTGATAAGGTCTGTTACTGCAGTTAACTCATTGAAGGACTATTGCCTGGACTTTTCTGTGGGTGAATGCCATTAATTCACAAGAGGTAAATAAAGAGGGGGTTTTCGGGACAAGGAGTCTGATTCTTGCTTCAGCTAAGGCTGGGTCAGAACAGTACCAACTTACAATATCTTAGATACATGAGTTTGTGTAAGTGCTAGGGTTACGTATTTGTGTCCGGAAAATAGAGTTCTCCTGTGTTCACAGAGTTTTAAAGACTTTAAGGTTTTCAGTGCATTGTTACGCAGGTTTCGCCCATTCCTTTTTGAAAAGTGTCTGCTGCCTTTCAAAACTGGATTTTCCAAGGATGTCTTACAAGACACCGAAGTCATACATTAAAGATGCAAGATAATTAAAATACTTAATTAAAATATAATAACATGATAATTAAATACATGATAATATAAGCACCCAAACAATAAAAGCATCAATCAGAATAGTTTAAACATTTTTAAGCAGCATAAATGTTTAAAATTAGCATGTTAATTAGATGCAATGCCAGAGAGACTCATAACATCTTTGATGATGAAAAGACAAAGGCTGGAATCAGATATACTGTACCTTATTGAGGGGAGGGCTTTCTATAGTTGGGGAGGAGAGCTATCACTGAATAGCCTCCTGGGAAACCTGCATTGGATCAAGGAAAAACCTTCGGAGCAGTCCTCCAAAGATTATCGTAACATCACGAGTAGGAATATATAGGATAACATGTTGCTTCAGACACTCTATGGAGACCGAGTGGAGCAAGTGGCCAGTTTTAAGCTTCTTAATGTTATTATAAAAGAGGACCTGACCTGGGGCACTCACATTGCAACACTGGTCAAAAGGGCCCAGCAGAGATGATACTACCTGAGACTTCTCAGGAAACATCAAATGAATGAAAAACGGCTGGTGACTTTCTACCGCTGCACCATAGGGAGTATTTTAACTTACTGCACCTGTGTATGGTTTGCCAATTGCACAATGGCAGATAGGACAGTGTTCCAGAGGGTTAATGCCATTGCCCAGAGGATCATGGGTTGCCCTCTCCCCTCTTTGGAAGAGCTTTAGAGCTCCCGCTGCCTTAAGAAACTTCAAAACATTCTTAAAGCTCCATTGCATCCTGGGCACCCTTTTTTTTAAACTATTACCATCTGGTAGATGGTACAGGATAATAAAAACAAGGACAAACAGGCTGAATAACAGGTTCTATCCCAGGGCAGTAACTTTATTGGATCCTACTGTATAGTGCAATATTAATGCAATACCGGGTTTTCAATTCAATTGTATAGAATGTGAAGGATGTGTGTGTTTTGTTTTTATAGTTATAATGTACACTAAAAATGGCATTTAATTTCCTTGAACAAGGTGCAATGACAAACTAAACTAAACTAAACTCTAACTGTAAGCCACAAGGTGCTTTATTTACCAACTTTTTCAACTAGCCCAGAAGATCCTAAGAACCAAATAAGGTTTTAAAAAAAAAGAAAGAAAGCCTAGCAGCAATAATCTTAAAATGCCCTGTTCCAGGTAGTCGCCTTAATACAGTAAATTGTTCTACCTGCACTTTCTGCGTCATCTTCAAAGACAGCCCACAAATGGAGCATTGCAATAATGAGTTATGAACTTTGACTACTTTATTGAATTGGTCATTTTTTAAAAACTGTGTTTTAAATTAAAAGTCTTAACTGAACTGCAGCCTCAGTCTGGGATCTCTAGGAAAAGTAATAATGGCATGGATTTTATAAATCCATATATAATACAATATAAATTCATCATGTTTGGTGGTTAGTGAATCAATCAGACCTTTCATGATAGTGCGATGGTTTCCCAAATTTTCCTTAAATCAGGGAAGAAATCAGAAACACACTTTTGGACTGAGAAAGGTAGATTTGACTCGAGGGAGTCATGAAAATACCAACAATCAAGTAAGTTCAAATATTCAGAAGAAATTTCCAAGAACTTGAGATTCAAGAATTGCAGAGTGGGGAAGAGAGAGAGAGATCCTTCTTTAGAGGGGAAAAATACTGGATAAATTACAAGGCAGATCTTGATTCCTACTAATATTTTGTTAATATCATTATTGTTGCTGTTTTGAAGAAAACATGAATATTCCAACTAATCACAGACAAGAGCTGATTAAGTCTTCCCTAATAAGCTGTTGATATATTTCCTCTCTTACATAACAGATCCGGGATTCAAAATCTATTTCATTTTAGCTCGCCAGGATTTTACTGATGCTGAAATTCTATCTACAAATGATTGACTTTTGATCTATTTCCTCATTCAGAAGAGTTTCAAAGTTTGTTATGGTTTGTCTTCATAAGTTTTAATGTTTGGTGTGGTTTGTTGGTTTCCAACATCATTCCTCATTCCTCCCTCCTCCAAAAGTCCAATATACTGTATGTCCCCCCAAAATTCAGTGATAGCCCTTCCAACCACATCACAGAGTGACCAGAGGATGTGCTGCCATCATCCAAAAACTGAAAGGCTATTCAAAGGACCACAGCCCTTTAAACTTTGTCTTCCTTTCTCCAATTCAACAGATGAAAGATATTCATGTCCATACAATCTTTTCTATGCACAATCCAACTAAAAATCCCAAAATTGGTACTTGGGTAGCTTGCAGCCATGAACCCGCTCTCTACAAGAACACATTGTTTTGCAGACCTTCATTGAGCAGCTCCCAAACCAGGGAATGCTGTGCATATTGAAAACAATAAAAGCATTGATAGCCAAACACACTTATTTATCAATATCATGGTTAAGTCATCTTGGCAATTAAATGCTTGTTCTTTCTTAGCATTTCTTCTGACCCTAAGCCTCTTCCTGTGATGCCGTTTTCATCATTGCAGTGTGAAAAGCACTCATAAACATGTTTGTGGTGTGCGAACTTAATCAAGGATGCTAATTTGCTATAAATGCTTTTAAACACTCTCTGTTGGTAATAACACAAATTGGCAACAAGGCAATACAAAGATTCGTAAGTTAGTCTTTCTTGCCTTCTTTTTCTTCATCTCCTTGTTCCCTATTTACTGGCCTCTTTAAAAGAGGAAATTGTGAACATCAAAATTATTCTTAAGTGTCTTAGTAAAAGTTTTAATTAGATAATAATTCCCTCACTGTGGCATTTTTTAATGCCCAGAGTGAATGGAGTTAACTTGCAATTGAGTATTTATGCCATGTTGATTCATGTCATCTTGGAACTAATGAAGGCAACATGCCTTTTTAGTTATATTTCACAGAAGTGTACTTCAGTGCTGTTCCCATTATCACGGGGGCTGCTAAAACCTGAAGAAATTTGAAAAGTTGAAATTTGAAGGTTGTAACTTTTAGTTCTTAACTAAAACCTGGATTGAGCCCTATCCTGGTTTATTTTCTGATTTGGATCATGACGTCTGGGTGAAACTTTCATTCCCACTCTATACACTTGGTCTGTCTCTCGCTTCATAATCCACCACCTGAATTATAAAAAGGAACATTATCAAGAGAGAGAAAAGTATCTCAGAATCCTTTATTCCTCTCCAATATATTGGAATATTGGAAGTCTGATATCCCACATACCAAAGCCCATTGGAATTGGATTATTTCCCAGGGTTTCTGAGCCAAAATCCAGGCAGAGAAAGTTTACCATAAGCATCACCCCTCAAATTCATTTCTTCTTTAGTTAATATGTTATTACAAAGATTATCATGCACTTAGCAAGCAAGAGTCAATTCTGGCTTGAATCCCATGTTTGTCGTATGGGTTTCCTTCCCCTCCCCCAGGCTGGCTTCTAATTTTGGGCAGCTAAATGACAGATAGGTATAGTACAGTTCTCTTCATGTTCAAAATATTAGCATTTATTTTATTTGGTCAATGCAGGTGGGTGAGAATTTTCTATGGATCATTATTTGAGAAACGATTTGCCATTGGAAAAAAAACTGAGATGGAAAAGATGTGAACATGTTTGATTTTAAATGTAATGCCTGTTAAGATCTAAAGCTTCCTAAGAAGACAGTCACACTTTCATCTGCCACGCACTAAAAAAATTAGTTTATGAAAAGTGAAGCAATGTGCATGAGTGTATGTGAAACTAACCTCATCTACATTTTAAAGCACTCTAGCCTGAATGAATATTCACTTTTGCCCGTGAATAATGTGAGAGAATCATTCAGAGTCATTCATGAAAATGCCTTGAGTCAGATGTAGAATTTTTTTCTTTTCCTTGAAAAAAATGATTCTGTCTAGCAGCCCCATCCTTCAGTCTCATTTTCCATTCAGTTGTGCAAGGAACTGCACCTGCTCTCTTTTCATTTGGTCTTACAACATCAACACAAAGAAACACATTTCACAAAGGTGAAAAAATTGCCTTGCTCCCCAGGACCATGGCTGAAAACTGATATTCCAAACCATTTCTACTGGAAACTATATTTTTTTTGGCTAGCATGTACAGATCAGTCCTGGCATGTACAGATCTATCCTTCTTTCCAGTACAAATATCCTGCCTGAAGACAATAACAATAGCATTTAGGCTTATATACTTCCCCCTAGCACTTTACAACACTCTCTGGGCATTAATATACAGTATGTAAGCATTACATTAATAATGTAAACATTATTTACATATTGCCCCCCCCCCCTAAATCTGGATCCTCATTTTACTGATTTTGGAAGGATGGAAGGCTGAGTCAACCTTGAGCCCTGTCAGGATTGAACTGTCAGGTCTGATTATGGCTGAAGGATCTGATCTCCATTATATTACTTGGAGGACCCTGAATAGGCTAAGAGTTGGAGTGCCTAAATGTGAAAGCAATATGCTCAAGTGGAGACTCCTAGCAGATAGTAACACACTATGTGAATATGGAGAGACATAGAACCAGGCCCATCTGCTGGTATGTGGGCTACCACCAGAAACATGTACCAATAATGACTCAGCATCAAAGCCAAGAAGATGGCTTCATTCTAGACGTTTAAAGTTTGGTCGGGATAAGAAGAAGAAGGATTGAACTCAAGGCTATGGGCAGAGTTTGCCTGAAATGTTGCACTTTAAGCCCTGAGCTGCCAGGGCTCTTTGATGCAACGATTGTACTATGTACATGCAAACATACACACCCACACAACATAAAATAATGTCAGCTATCCTTTTTAACATCAATGTCTTGCTTTGTTTAACTTCAACTCAAAATGTTGCTGAAGCTGCTGGTTTCAGAATACATCTAAGTATATGCTGGGGTATCTGGTTCACAAATCACCAGCCCCATGGTTTCCCCTCCCCCCCCCCCCATTTTCATGTATTTTCTCCACAAATTGCGATTCTCAAGGCAATGTTATTTTCTTATGAACGGTTTGAGGTTTTGCTTCCTGAATGAGCTTCCATCCTTTTCATCTTTTATTTTAAGAGGCAAGTCAAGAGGGTTGAAAACCACAAAACTGTGGAGTTTCTGCTAAAATTCTAAAAACCAATGCCAGCTGATGGTTTGAAGTCTCCCACATGAGAGGCTGTGAACACCACATCTTTAGAGACCACAAAGAAAAGCCTAGGAAATCACTAACATGCTCTTTTGGATAGGCATTCATTCTTCAGATCTTAACCAGTATTTTACAAAGCAAGAATCTGAGGTTTTTTTCCTTTACCGGTAGACTAAAGGCTAATTCTGAATTTATCAGTGAGATGCATGCAAAGCAAAGAATATGGCTTCAGATAAAGCATTCATTCTTGGAGTTCTGATAATCTCCAAGCTAAATTACTCCTACTATGTATGGTGTTAATTTGCATTATGATTCTGAAATGACATTGGGTCTGCTGCATGATTTGCTAACTGGGAATGAATAGAATAGGTGCATCAGGCTTCCTTAAACATCACTTGCCTTCATTATATATCAAGACAAGATCCTGAGATCAAACACATTTCTCCCAGACAAGGAAAGCCTCATGTCTATACAGGACAGTTTTGTTTGGTCCTGTTCTGTTTGTTTGATTCCGTTCTGTTCTGTTTTTGGAATGAAGATCCCTAGGTTTAGGTTTCCAATCCATAATCTATTTGAAGAGTGATATACTCCATGTTATGAGGGACGTGGTGGTTCAGTGGTTAAGACACTGAGCTTGTCAATCAGAAAGGTCGAGAGTACGGTGGTTCAAATCCCTAGTGCTGCATAACGGAGTGAGCTCCCATTACTTGTCCCAGCTTCTGCCAACCCAGCAGTTCAAAAGCATGTAAAAATGCAAGTAGAAAAATAGGGGCCATTTTAGTGAGAAGGTAACAGCGTTCCGTATGCCTTTGGCATTTAGTCATGCCGGCCACATGATCACAGAGACGTCTTCGGACAGCGCTGGTTCTTCAGCTTTGAAACAAAGATGAACACTGCCCCCTAGAGTCAGGAATGACTAGCACATATTTGCGAGGGGATCTTTACCTTTACCTTTATACTCCATGTTTAGTTGAAGATTGAGCAATGCCTGAACAGTTAAATATCTAGCAGGGCTGCTTATTAATTTAATTAAACTCTTTTACATAGTATAGCCACATCTACTACATTACTCTTTCAATTATTTGCTAAGCCTATATCTTAAAACAGGCAAGTTTTGTAGGGTTTAGTTGGCCTCCTTGTTGTGTGACAGTACATTTTTGCTGCTGAATATCAGCATACACCTTTTATGCAAGACAACATTTCTTCTCCATTACACAGCAGTACATATTAGGAATCTACTGCTGTGGAGGAAATAGGTCATTCAGATGAACTCTATGTAGGAAGCAACTTTTCTTAGCCACAGGCCTACATTACTCAGAAAAGCTCCTTGGGGGATAATGAAATAAGTTTGCCTGAAATACTTAATACTTAAAAACCTCCTTGAAGAAAACTGGCAGCCATCTCTGGGGAAAAAATGACATCTGCAGAGATTCTTTGGATCTGCAGACAGACATTTGCAAATAAGTATTTGTGTGTCTTAAGGCATTCTTAATAGTCAGAGACGATGCCTGAAAACCTAAATCCGCCTTTCCCAATCTGGGCATTTTCCAGATGTATGGACTTCAATTCCCAGAATTTTCACAATGGTATCTTGACTGGGGAACTCTGGGAGTTGAAGTTCACTTGTCTGCAGGGCACCCAGTTTAGGTAAGACTGCACTAGATTTTTTGTATCACTAAAAAAGATCAGATCACTTGATCTAATTAAATGCCAATTGCTCAGTTATGCACGTTAGAAGGATAAAATGCCTCACTTCCTAATAATTCAACCCACCTTTGTAAATATCAGTCCCACCAGTTGTCCTTCTACAGGGGCACAACTTTTCAGTAAGAATTCCAAACTTTTGCACATCATTTTGCTGTTAACCAGCTCTGTGTAATAGCAGATAGTAGATGTGGCCAGGAATGTTTTTACACAAATTTATTTAATGAACCAGTTATGCCCATGCCTAGGAAAAGTTTAAGACTTCTCAGAAGCTGAAACAACTATGAATATCATCCTCAGTTTCATCAGATGAAACACACTCACACATACACACAGCGTCTGCAGTCCTATCTGCTCCCATATAGAATACCTCTGAATCACCTTTCACATTCAGCTGCACTCCCTTTTTTTATTCTTTAAACATAACAATGGTATAATGCATTACCTTGACCTTTTCAGTATACCATTCAATGATTGGGCAGCCCTTCTTCTGTTTCTTATGTTAATCCCAGGATCCCATGGGAAATGTGTAAAATGGCAAAGATATTTTAAAAATGTAAGGATAAAAATGCCACAATAGTTCCTACCTTAAAATTAGCAAACTTTTTTTTTTAATGGTTCCAATTAAAAAATAAGAACTTTGGAAAAGACAAGTGTCTTGCAGCACAATAATTCTGCAACGTAATAGGGGCGAGGTGGATTCCTTCATGTTTTAAGCATGGAAGAGTCTGCTTTCATTGTCTGCTAAGGAGTGCTAGAGGTACCTGCATATTATAAAACCTAACCATTGATCAAAGTCTGCACAAAAGCCTCAAGTAAATGTGCTGGATGATGCTACAGAAACATAACCAGATAAATTGTGCCTTTATTGCAAAAGAAACATTTAGAGGGTGTCAGTTTAAGAATAATGCGTAATATGCCAGGTGTTAAAAAATATGCTGCAGTGTTCGCCAGGGAAAAGTTGTGTAAGAGAGCGAAAAATGTCAGCTACATGAGTGCCATGCACAATGAAAAAATAAGGGAGGGAGGGAGGGAGGGAGGGAGGGAGGGAGGGAGGAAGGAAGGAAGGAAGGAAGGAAGGAAGGAAGGAAGGAAGGAAGGAAGGAAGGAAGGAAGGAAGGAAGGAAATGTATATTTTGTTCATCTCACTATCCAAAACGAATCTGGGCAGCTTCTTTCTTTGGCTAGGAAAAGAAATTTCTATGAATATTAAATTGGTCCCTTTTTTGGTCCAATGTAATTTCTTTGCAACTTGCTTGTTACCTGCTAATTCTTTTATCAATTCATGACATGCCAGGATTGTAGATCTGTTTCTCCTAGTTACTGAATTAGAGATCAACCACTGATTTAAAAACTTGCTGATCTGAACTGATTGAATCATCAGTTTAAAAACCAAATCTTTTGTTAAATGCAGACAAATAAAATTATCTCAGAAATATATTGTTAGTGCCATAAAATGTTTGCTGCAAATGATGTAACTTTAAACCGGAGGCAACAGTCCTGGGTAACTCAATATAAGGAGCTATTGAAGGATTCAGATGTGGCTTAGAAAGTCCCAAATGTGATTACCCAATTCTGTTTTTAATATGTTATACGGTAGTCAAAGCTATAGTTTCCTCAGTAGTACCGAATGGGTGTGAGAGAACCATAAGGAAGGCTGAGTACCAAAGAATTGATGCTTTCCAGTTGTGGTGTTGGACAAGATTCTTGAGAGTCCCTTGGATTGCAAGGAGATCTGATCAGCCAACCCTAAAGGAAGTCTATCTTCAGATCCTGAAGCTGAAACTCAAATACTTTGAAAGGACTCATTGGAAAATACCATGAAGGCAAAAAGAGAAGGAGACAGTTAGATGATGTCATTGATGCAATGAATATGAATTTGGGCAAACTCTGGGAGACAGTGGCGAACACAGGGCATGGCATGCTATGATCCAAGGGGTTATGAAGAGTTGGACACAACTTAGCAATTGAACAATGAACAATCCACACTGCATATCGGACATTAATACAATTGAGCAGGTCCACAGGTATTTCACGAGAAGAGTCCTCCACTCCTCTGCTTACAATAGAATCCCTTATGCCACCAGGCTCGAAGTTTTGGGCTTGGACAACCTGGAGCTATGCCACCTATGGTCTGACCTAAGCATAGTACACAAAATTGTCTGCTACAATGTCCTACCTGTCAATGACTACATCCGCTTCAACCTCAACAATACATGGGCAAACAATAGATACAAACTCAAGGTAAACCTCTCCAAACTCGATTGCACGTAAAACGTAAAACTTATACCCCTTTGCAGGGTGCTAATTATGCAAACTTTTTCATCGACAATAGTGTCTACCACTGCTTAAAATTCTTTTCAGCAATATTTGGAATAAAAGAATTCCAGAAGCATACCCTCTCCAATGGATGACTGTTCAACCACTGATAGCTTTCAGTGAAAGGGAGAAATACTTTCAAATTGTTTGCAATACATACAGTCTTTCTGACTACTTGCTTAATGTTCACTTTTTCCTTCTATGTGTGATTGAAATAAACCATACTGATCAAATATAGATACCTTAGCCTAACAACACTGCACAATGTTATTTTTTATTGATGCAAACTTGCAGACATTTATGGGCCTTCCATAACCTTTCAGTCGAGATCTGTAATGTAGATATCCAATGTAATTACAATGCACAAGAAATATTATTAGATCTGTAGATCTGTAATGTAGATCTGTAATATAATTGCAATGCACAGGAAGATCTGTAGATCTGTAATGTAATTGCAATGCATGGGCAATATTATTACTCTGACAGTTATGTTCACCGAATGAGAATTAAATTGAGAAAAGGGAAGGAATATGTTCTTCAGAGAACAATTATAAAAAGAGTGAATGAAGATTTCTTTTTAACCAGCAAGGCAGACTTCTTGATAAACTTATTTTTGCCCAACATGGTTAGCTAATCCATGATATATTGAATTAACCAAATTGCTTGGCTTCTTTAGAAGTTGAATAAACTGGGCATAATATACTGTCTTTGGCTTCAAGGGTGTTGTAGATTTTTTTTCCCATGTAAGTGATAGTGTGCATCAATTAAAGATTAGATCAAGATATCGAAATCCCATAATTTCTTCTGAATGTCAGAAACATGTTATTTTTCTGTTATAAGCCTATAGGCCATATCAACATACAAGTTCAAACACATACTACCAATAAAATTCTAAACATTTATCTGTGTTTTAAATAACAGCAAGTAGATAAGTAGGTAGGTAGAAAATCAGAAGTGACTCATAACAGAATTTGCTATTTAGAATTCTTTACCGGCCAAGTGTGATTGGACAAAGTACACTGAGAGCATATGCACCAAAGACAAGGAATTTGTCTTTGGTGCATATGCTCTCAGTGTACATAAGGAGAATAAAATACATTCATCAAGAATAATAAGATACAACACTTAGTGATAGTCAAGGTTACTAATAAACTATCAAATCATACTAGTAAACAAATAAAATAATATAAATTGAAAGATACAAGCAACATGGTTAAAGTCATAAGTGGGAAGAGATAAGATACTAGGAAGGAAGATAAGAATAATAGTAATGCAGTCTTAGTAAATTATTTGACAGTGTTGTGGGAATTAGTTGTTAAGCAGAGTGATGGCATTCGGAGAAAAACTGTTCTTGTGTCTAGTTGTTCTGGTGTGCAGTGCCCTATAGTGCCATCAATTTATGTCCTGGATGTGAGGAGTCTGTAGATATTTTCACATCCTTCTTTTTGACTCGTGCAGTGTACAGATCCTCAATGGTAGCAATTGTTTTTTCTGCAGTTCTAATTATCAGTTGAAATCTGTGTTTGTCTTGTTTGGTTGCAGAGCCAAATCAGACAGTTATGGAGGTGCAGTTGACAGAGTCAATAATTATTCTGTAGAACAGAATCAGTATCTCTTTGGGCAGTTTGAACTTTCTGAGTTGACACAGAAAGAACTTTCTTTGTTGTGCTTTTTTGATGACATTTTTAATGTTAGGTGTTCATTTTAAGTCTTGAGATATGATAGAACCTAAAAACTACTATTGATACTGTGTTGTCTAGTATTGTAAGAGGTGATAGTATAGGAGGTTTTCTTCTAAAACCCACCACCATTTCTACTGTTTTGAGCAAACCTTTCCTGTCTTAGCTTATATGGCCTTGTCTCTTGTAATTGCCATTTTCACTCTCTAAAATATTTAAAAACACATTATTGCTATAAAACAACTGCCTGTTTTTAAGCAACTCAAGGAAGGATTGGTATGCCATAAATCACTGCTTGAAGCTTGCTCAAAGACAACCTCTCTCACTTGAAAAGGCCACTTCATTGGTAGATATATTATAAAACACTTTTTGTAAAGAAAATAGATGCCTTTACTTTTTAACTTTACTTTTAAGATTTGTAGCACCTGGTGAGCACCTACATTTCAGACTCAACTTCAACTTCTCAGTGTGGATATTACAGAAATCTGGTTCTGCTAAGATCAGGATATCAGAGACCTCAGCAGTAGCAGTATGAAGGGCTTCCAAATTCTGCAAGACTTACTTCTGAAAAATTAATTCAGAGATTCAGTCTAACCTCATCAATCTCCCCCTAGAACAGGGCTGTATAGCCACGCCCATGCCTGGCTTAGTGAAGGGGGAAACAGTCCCACTACATCACATGATGATGCCATGATGCCGCCATGACAAATGTGAGTTTGACACCCCTGCCCTAGAGAAGGAAAAATGCTAGGTATTATACCTGTGCTGCAAGGAAGCAGCTTGCAACGAATAACATAAAGTGATGTCAGAGTTGTTTGCAAGAAATCAGAAACAAAATTGCAAGATTTGATGAAGCCACAAATTCTATAACAAGAGGCAGAAGCTTAAAAACAATGGATGATGCACATCAAGGGCTTAGTTCTTGGAAAAAGAAGACCAGGTGCACTAATTCCACAGTAATGTTGCTACATTGAGCAACTGAGCACTTAAATAGAGCAGATGGTACTGTAGACATTTCCAGGTGGGAAGCTCTTAGATCTTAAAGAGTCTTCACATTTAGCTTCAAGCATTGATTTATGACATGGCTGACTGAGTACCTGAAGTCTGGAGCACCTTACCCTCTGTTTCTAAAACTGGGAAAGAAATATTACAGGGTTCTGACCATAGTGATCATTGATTTCCAGATCATCCATTTAATCAGAATGAGAAATTAAAGAACCAGAGGCTGAGAGTTCATACAATACACTAGTCTGCCTTATATATTTCCTTTACAATCTATGGTGTAACAATCTGGTGCTGGTTTGTGAATATTGGGCTGGATTGCCATTTGGCCATGAAGTTCATGGGATGACTTTTGGCCAGTTATTTTACAAGATGATCTACATTAGCCTTTGATAGAAAAAAACAACTACTGCCTCCAGGTTAAATCCCAGCTCCGTTTAACTGCTTTATACATCCGAGAAAGCAATCTACAGATTTCAAAAGGTTATGCCTTTAATTTTATTTATTTTATTTATTCATCAAATTTCTATACTGTCAATCATACTTTATTATTTCTTGTTTGGGGGAAAAATGCTACCAGAGTCCTGATTTGAGGAGCAGTTAGCAATTTACAGTCAAATCTGTAAAATCTCCCAAAAATTTTATAAGATAAAGTTATAGAGTTCCATTGGGGGGAAAATATATTTTACACTATATTGTCTGGAACTAAAGTAGGACTTGAACTGAATAGAATTATAATAAGTCAAGCCCTAAGTTTATTAAAAATCATTTTGCACTTCCACAAGCAATTCCAAAGTAATAATGAAGAAAAAATTAAAATTAATGAAACCATTAAAATGGTAAAATCAAATAAACACACCCAAAGCATTCAGTCAAATGTGAGAAATAATAGAAAGGTGTTAATCTGATCCCTGAGGGATATTGATCCCGTAGCCTTGCAAAGCTGTTTAAAGAATATGTTATCACTTTTGCCAATCATTACCACTATCTGCCTTATTTTGAACATGTTTTACTTTCCACGGTTAGTTCAAAAATGTAAAATCAGGCAAGCATGCATTCCTTACAGATTAAAATTCCCCTCATGGCTACCATGTTCTTTGTTATAAAACTTCATAGACACATATTTGTCATCGGTCATGACAATACTTTGTTCTTAGATTGTACCAACTTTATTTCAAAGTGTGTTTATTATTTTTCAGATGGTTAATTATGTGATAGATGTGGAAAAGTTGGTGTGTTGGGTAGAACCCGAACTCTCTGGAACTGAGCTCAACAACCTTTTGAGAATGTGGGAGATACATTCTTTGGTAATGAAGGAAAACCTACCTGATGTATATTTCAAACTCTGTGGAGATTCCCAGTCATCCAGGTCAGAGTTATCTCAAAGGTGCTTTTTTTCCCCTCCAAAAGGCAACTGACGTGTTGGTCCACCCACCCCCCCTTGCAGTAGAAAACATTTTACTCCTCATCCAAGAAGCGTCATCAGTTCTGATGGGGAGGGGAGATGGAAGGATATGTTCTTGATAGGATGTGGGGATTTATTTCTTTGCAGTCATCTGGTCTAGTGATGCGTTTCAATTTTTTTTACTATCTGTTCTGTGGGCTTGGTGGGCATGGCAGGGGAAGGATACTGTAAAATTTCCATTTCCTCCCCACTCCAGGGGAAGGTTACTACAAAATCCCATTTCTTCCCAATCAGCTGGGACTTGGGAGGCAGAGAATAGATGGGGACGGGGCCAGTCAGAGGTGGTATTTACCAGTTCTCCAAACTACTCAAAATTTCCACTACCTGTTCTCCAGAACTGGTCAGAACCTGCTGAATACCACCTCTGATCTGGTCATCTGGTTGTTAGCACAGGGACCATTTGGGGGTTTATCTGTGCCCTTGGGGTCACCTGAACCAGGGTGCAATTGGTCATGGAATCTTCTTGGAACTGTTGAAAGGGCTGCATTGTAGGCTGGACATAGGCAGTGTCTTATTCTGAGGTGCAAAGAAAATATGTGTCCAGAAACTGGAAATGAAAATAGCTTTAATGGGATCCTTTTGAGCAACCAAGATGATGCCTTGGGATAGCAAACTATATTGGCATTAGATAATCTTTAAAGTGTTCTGCAAAGCAAATCCAGCTATCGGGCCTTCAAAATAATGACTGATTTCACACATCTAGCCAATAACTTCCATCAACAATGATGCCTTTAGTAAGCTTACAGACCAATTGAAAGATCAAGGGCTGTTCGGGAATGTTTTATCACTCCACCAAGATCCTCTGGTCATGATTCGTTGAGAAATAATGCCATAACTAATATCCCGAGGGGGATTGGAGAAAAATGCTGGGAAATCTTATCACACCTGAACAGAAATACAGGAAAGGAGGAAATTGGTAAGATTCTTCACCTGACATCATGAGAATTTAAGCTTTGTCAATCAAATAACCTACTTTACAGATAAGAACTTTAGAAGGATCTTGCTGGGTCAAACTAAGGCCAAGATTAAATTTTTCCAAAGCAATATTTCTGAGAATCGTTTTGATACATTTTTACCCTCACCCCTCCCTCCAAATATTTTTAAAAAGTCAGTTTTCACTCAAATATTCTTCACCCTTACTTCATCATCATGTGCATCATTAAAGTAAACCTATAGAATACGGCTTAAAATTACTAAGAGGGCTATTCTTTTGGAACATATCCAAATCCCTTAGCATATTTCACAGCCATTGTTAATATAATTATACCTTGACTAAAAAAAAAGTATTTTCTCTTTCTAGCCTGAATTCCAGATCAATAAAGAATAGAGTCCAATTTGACAACTATCTTGGTACCAGCAATCGTTTTGCCACCTTCAAACATTCATCATATCGAGTAAAAGGAGTCCCTGCAGATTTTACTTCGTTAGTCATTGCCAACTATAGGGGGCAGAGCCTATCTCCATTTTCAGGTCATTTAACCAGCATGGTCTGAAGACATTTCCACAGTCATGTGACCAGTATGACATCACGGAGCACTGTTCCTTCCCCAACAAAGTTGTACCTATTTATCTACTTGCATTTGCATTTTTTTGAACTGCTAGGCAGTTCTGCATGCGCAGAAGTATTTGGGGCTGTTGGGCGGAGCCTCCTGCCACCACCACTACTGGTTCGCCCGAACTAGTCTGAGCCAGCAAAAACTCACCTCTGCAACAAGTCCTGGTGAGCCCCCGCACTGGTCCAACCATTTCAAGATACCCTTACATTCTTGGTTGACAAGTAATAACACGTGCAAACTGTGAATAGTTATAATTGTGGGGGGGGGGGGTTCCCTTTCCAGGCACGAAAGGCTCACTTCACCATCCTTCCAAAGTTTCGTGGTATTTGCAACCACACAAACCGCACAAAAAAGAAATTGGAAATAATTATACCCACACTTTGAAAGGCCTTGCTTGTCATTTTTCCACTCAATGTAATAACTCCTCTGCGCCTTCATTGTTAACCTCCTATTTCTTTAATTAATTGCTTCCCTACCCCCTTCATTGCTAATAGCGGAGATATTGAGAAGATGAGGGGGGAGGAGAAACCACAAACCCAACAACATCTACCAATTAAATCATCTTATCAAATTTGTGTAGGCTATTAATTAAAGGTCAATTATTTTTTAAAAAATGGAGGGGAGAGATTATTTTCTCTGGAGGCCTGGAAGAAGATATACTGATGAAAGTTGAGCTCAGTGAACAATTTCATAAAATTTTGGAAAGCTTTACAGAATGGATTAGAGAATTTAAATACGACAACTAAATGGCTGTAATGCACATTCTATTTCACCCCAACAAAGACTGTCACCAATTCAGAAGAACTAAGACTAATTCATGTAAGCATTGTTACACTCAACTTTTCCAGGTAAAGAACATTTATTTAAAAATTGAATAACAAAAATATTATTTTCTATATCTTCAGCAAACTCTCTCATGCCTTTCTTTTCCTTTTCCCATTAAGCTTTCTGGCTTATTACATGTTCACTTTCCCATGTAGGCTTGAACAGTGGTTGACTCCATAAAAAGGCTAATTTAAAAAATTAATTGGGAGGATAAGGCAGAAAAAGGGGTGGGTGGGTATTAAAACAAATTCATTAAGAGTAGTTCAAAAGTGTTTGCTACAATTCATTTTGAAACGTCAATAGAGACCTTCGGGGTTCTGAATCAGGCTGTGCATAGTTATAGCAGAAAGCTCTTCCTATGACCATGGCAATTTTTTCCTTCTGATACTTGGATGGGTTTTGCCATTGCCAATTTAGTGAATTCTCAAGACTCCTGACATATGTTTTAAAATCCACTGCCTTATGGGTTTTATGACATTTTTGAACCAAGACCAGAGGTGGTATTCAGCGGGTTCTGACAGGTTCTGGAGAACCAGTAGCAGAAATTTTGAGTAGTTTGGAGAACCGGTAAATGCCACCTCTGGCTGACCCTGCCCCCATCTATTCTCTGCCTCCTGTGTCCCAGCTGATTGGCTGGATCTTCTTTTGTTGCCCTGCACAGGAGAACGGAGCTGTAAAGCAGGTGAGTGGGGTGGGGAGGCAATGGAGATTTTGCAGTATCCTTCCCCAAGGAGTGGGGTGGGAATAAGGATTTTGCAGTATCCTTCCCCTCGCCACGCCCACCAAGCCACGCCCAACCAGAACCAATAGTAAAAAAAAATGAATCCCACCATTGAGATTCAAGACTACTTTGCCAGCTATGAACTGTAGAATTAATTCTAGTGAGTGAGAGCTAAAATTCAACTGAAATCTGTCTTCAAAATAAATATTTTTTCCAAAACAAAAGATTATGGCTTCTGCCTTGTTCCTAAGATGTTTCTGAGTATATTTTGCCGGTATATTTTATTTCAGTTCTGGATTGCTCCATCACTTTGCCTTCACTTTTTGACCTAAAAAAACTATCATGTCTTCCCCTGGAAATTAATTGAAGCATGGGAAGGCAAAGCGGTTACAGATTACTAAAAAGATTATTGAAGAATGAAAGATTCACAAAGACAGTTTGGTCCCTTCGTAACTAAGCATAAGAAATCCACATTTTACTCATGAAAACTTTGCTACACCCCCACCCCACCCCCAGTAAAGTGAAGAACAGTGAAACTGCAGAAATCATTTTCCACACTATTCTATATTACAAGATGAAAATGTATGAATGCTGTTGGAACAACCAAAATTCAATTTAATCTTATCATAGAAACTGTACAGATGTATCTAGAAGCTTCACACCCAGATATTAAGGAAAATAGCATAGGTTGGTAGTCCAATGCAACTGAACATGGAGTTTCCATACATTAACAATACAGGGATTCAATTGTTAATTTGCTAAATCTCTTTTAAAGTCACTTACAACCCATCAAGCAGCCATCACAACATTTTGGGATGAAAAGAAAGGTGTGTTTCTTCATTTTCTGTTCCTTTATCTGTTCAACCCACCTCCCAAACTGTGATAATAAATATTTCATTAGAATATTGGTGCTCCTTAATAGCATGTTATAAAAAGGCAGAAGTCGGATGTAAATTTGATTTTTTCATCAGAGCTAACTCTCAGCTTTTTTAAGTGGGGGAAATTAGGTGAACAAATGAGAGCCACACAGTTGGTGGTTATTGCAGAAAGAAAAGCTCCATTGTTGATCAATTCAAATGCCAGCTTTTTAAAAAAACACTAATCAGATGTTTTAGAAAATACTCAAGACCTGCTCAATCTATTTTGTTAGAAGATGTTTATGATTTTATTTGTGGTTACATCTTAATGCAAGGAGGGGGAAGAGAAGAAAAACGAGAACGGGAGTTGGTAAACATCATGGTTGCTTACTTAGCCTCCCATCCATAAATAGATTGAGATATAACAAATCTCAGAGCAATTTAACATTAAATGCATTCAGTTCAGTTTATTAGTCATCTTTACTAAATGCTGTAGACATAAAAATATTGAGGGAAACTTGCTTCTGAAAACATGGCTCATCTTGTCAACTATTCTCAGCACAAACAGAGGCTCATGAAAGTTTATAAAATGATCAAAATTAGAATTTTGTGGGAAATTCTCCCAATATCCTGCCAAAACACACACACACACACACACACACACACAAACCAACCATTGAAATATTTGGTCCTTAACCTCCAGTGATAATATTGCATCCCCCTGGCATCTCTCTGTCTTGTGGAACTTGCAAAAAGTACAATTATGTTCCCCCATCAGCCTAAAAATTGTGTTGCACTAACACCACCAATTCATCAACGCACCAATAATAGGACTTTCATTTTGAAAAGATGCTTTGCAGAGCAGAGAAATACAAATGTATCACCTGTACACATTTCTTAAAAACAAAGGCACCTGCAGGATCTGATGCTCCCATTAAAGTGATGAAAGCAGTATATCATCACATAACATACAATCTGTGCCTTTTCTGCATGTTTGCAACATCAGAACGTACATACAAAAGAGAGGAGAAAAACTAATGTAACCTAGAAGTATGGTCCTAGATAGATCCTTTCTGAGCCTAATCTCACCACTCACCTTACCATACCATTCTTTCTTTTCATGTGAATTAAGATTCATGGTGACCAAGCCACAACACAAAGCCATACATTGACCAAGTTACATCAACAGTCTACGAATAGAATGCTCAAACTTACCTTTTGTTGTGACATGTTGTGTTTCACTGAAGGAAATGTCATCTATTCCAAATGAGCAACCTGGGTAGGAAGAAAGAGACTTAGATAAAATTCCACTCTTCTGTTTCAAGAGATGACATTGAACAGTTGGAATGAGGGCCAACCAAATTCTAAGCCACAAGGGCGAAGCGAACCCCACCCAGTTCATGTATAGAAGCAATCTGATAGTTAAACAATTGCCTCAATAGTACCACTAGAATAAAATCCTTCCCCAAAGTGAGATAATAGTCTTGTTTAAAGGGATGACAGATCATGCAATATATATACAACTCCATAGAAAGGAAGTTCCCTCCAAATTTAGAATAGCTGAGGGATTATCACCATTCCCCTCTTGGCATCTGCCCCCTGGAGTGGTTGTCTCAATCCAAAGAATGGAAGAGTTCTGACAACATGCTATAAATAGGTCACTGCAGAAAGATGTTTACAGGTGACTCTGTAAGTCTTTTTTCTGCTAATATGCATATTTTGCTCTCCAATTTAGTCTAACATGTTTACAAGGCAGTTTACCTAATATAATATCTTTTGGAGTGCAACTTTCTGTTCAATGCAAGAATCTTACAAATGCAATGTTTATTAACAAATTTCATCCTACCCAATTTCTCCTGAAATGCTCCCATTGATGAGAGTAGCATGTTCAGTCAGATTCCCAGATAGAACAATAATTCATATATGAAACGAATTGAACATTTCACTTGATTACAGGTGGAAATTCAACATCCTGGCTTACAAAGAATTTAATTCACACATCGCTATTTCACACTTCATTAGCGTTTAGTTTTCTCTAACAGTTATGACAAATCACTTTTTGTTGTGAGCAAAAAAGAAGAGTGCAATATTATTTTTGGTACACCTTGGAGGAAAAAATAGCAAAAGAAAAAAAAAGAAAAAGAAAAGTTCAGGTTTTCAAGAAAGATTTTATTTGCCTTGTTCATTATACAAAGTCAACATTGAGATGCATTAAAGATAGAATAAAATTGTCTTTTGGAGGGAGGGAGGGAGGGAGGGAGGGAGGGAGGGAGGGAGGGAGGGAGGGAGGGAAAATTGGAGCTTGGACTCACTGAAAAATCTAGTAAAAATACAAGACTCTTAGTTATTGCATTGGGAAAATTGTTATGATTCTTTAAAAATATTTCTGAACAGAAGAAAATGTGGCATCTATCTATCTATCTATCTATCTATTTTTCTAGGAAGATAATCTATCATTGCACCCCTAGCTCTTTGCATACTCATATTTCTGTGAAGCTCATGTCCACCATTACCATCTGATTTCTGTGAAGTTCATGCCCACCATCATCATCACTGCTTCCTCTGAATTTCTGAACAATGAAATCTGCTCAGTGAAAACTTCTAGTGAATGACCTTGAATATAGAACAACTCCCGAGAAAGAAAGAACCTCTACATTTTCCCAAGGTCATGGATTCCATCAGTAGGGAAATGAAGCAGGACATTTTTGCTGTTATGAATTCAGATGCTAATATCCACACATGAGTTACAATAGCCGATTTGTGATGCTTTAAGTCTTGTTATGTGCTCAACAGGTGGGCTTTCCAGATAGATCATAGTGGGAGGGGGACTTTTGATACATGCATGTGTGGGGGCATGCTTCAGTTTGCCCTTTCCCTTTATTCTGCTGAGCTGACACCTTCTCATGCAGCTGAACAACATAATAAGCTGCAAACATTTGATAAGACAGTTTAATTGCCAGCTTTTATACAGTTTCTTAATATAGATGCAATCTTCAAAAAGGATAAGTTTGGATGCAAATCCCCGCAAACATAATTCAGTATCTCTAGAGTCATGGAATTTGCCTGGAAAGTAATGATGTTGAGGCTTCGTGTTTGAGAAAACTCAGATATGCAAGAGTCCTGGTACCGCTGCAAGAAATTAGAAGGTGTTTCTCTAAACCTTAACTCACAAACTGTGGTTTGCAGAGGTTCATTTGTGGGGCTTGGCAGTGAGTCCTGGGTTAAGATGTCTCAATTTTCCTTGAAGACAACTCAAAATAAGTCTTGAAGCCCAGAATGTAATCATTTGTATTGGGAGGGGAAAGGGAAAACAACTATTTGTACTACAGTTGAAATGAAATTACCCCCTTGGCATCTCACCATGGAGAATTGAACAATTGGGTAGATTCATGTGAAATGCTCACTTTCTATCTAGAGATCTTGGAAGGAGAATATAGGAAAACCACATATGAAACTGAATATTGCGCCTAGAAACAACTGATCTCCTTCTGTATTGAAGACCATTTCCACAGTTCTACAGGAACATTCACCACCAGCTGATTAATCCTCTTTTATTTCTGCGTCACTCTGATAATTTATATTTGTCCTACCTGTTCAACAATCAAGATAAATATATTTCTCTAAAAGATCTAAAAGATTGCTACATTATGTGTAAGCTTCACCTACAAATGGTTGCCAATAGTTCTTGTTAGGGGATAGTTTTGTATTATTTTCTCTATTGAATGTACTTTTAGAGCTCAATGACCTAAATAACTGTTGTCCTTCTGTCTACAGTACAGATACTATGTTCAAACAAATTCGTGCTTAATGGCATGGCTTGGTTCATACAACAAGCTAATAATTGGGTTATCACAACACCATAAAGCACAAACAACCTAACCCCAAGTGAGCCTAATTTTGCACATAATTTGATCCCAGATTAAATAACAATAGCATAGCCCTTAGACTTATATACCACTTCATAGTGCTCTCCAAGCGATTTATAGAGCCAGCATATTTCCCCCAACAATCTGGATCTTTATTTTACTGACCTCAGAAGAATGGAAGGCTGAGTCAACCTTGAGCCGGTCAGGATCAAATTCCTGGAACTGGGCAGGATGAGCCTGCAATACTGCATTCTAACCACTGTGCCACCAGAGCTCATCTACCTCTCTCCTATCTCATCTAAATAGCTCAACTATATCTATCCTACATCTATGATGGAGTGATAGGATAGCTTTTCTTTAGAATTGAGGTTCAGTACAACGTTGATGTAAGACTTTGTTATCTGGAGTCTTACTGAAGCCAATTTAGCTGTCTTTCACTTTCTCTGTTAGCAATTTGTTAGTATCTTTGTGCTTGCTTTATAATGTTGGACAGAATGTCAGTTGTTTCTTACTGGTCATATCTGTATTGAATTGAAAAAAAAATGGTGCTATATGCTTTGATATAGGCAAAACTGCTTGTTTTAAAATAAAAAGATTTTAAAAACATAAACATAAGAACATCTCTAGAATTATGAGTGCCTCATAATGCTACCTATTTCATGTTATCTCTATATCCACTGCAATTTTCACTTTCCTGCAAAAATTATTACATGTCCCTCATCCACCAGAAGAATGCTTACCCATGACCAAGATCACAATTGATAACAATAGCCACCATAATTTAACAGAAGACTTTTGGGGAACAAAGCTCCCATAAAAAAAGTAGAAATTGGTGGGTAGAGAAAAACACAGCTGTAACAGACTGGAAACACCTGGTGTTTTAAAGAGAAATCAGTTTATGAAAGATACATGATCTTCGTCATACTCTAGATTCACAAAAGTTCTAGAAGAAACAGGAATCTTGGTGTGTTCTTTGCTAATTGCCAATTTTTAACTGATGAATTGAATAGAGACAGAACTGTGGCTAGAAGGCAGGATTTAAGATCACTAACTGGATTACTGAATACTGATTGGCAGGCATTGGTGGAATTTGGAGTTTGCTGGAGAATGAACTGGCATATTTGGACCAGGAGCGTATCAGTTCATTTAAAAAGAAGGTAGAAGCCTGGGAAGAGATAAATTATGACATTTACCAGGAGGGTAACTTAACTAGAGTGGGACCCACAGAAAGAAGCAGAGTTAGCTGGGAGATATATAGAAGTAACGGAAAAAATAGTCTGAGATAAATGTAGTTCATTCACACATTTTTATGAGCTCCAAGAAAAAGAGTAATACATCTGCTAAAGTATGAGCCAATACTCTAAGAAAAGTTCATGTAAAAAGACTGAAAGTGAAAGGAGGTTAGAAGGAAAGAGGGAGAGAAAACTTCTTAAAAGAGCAAAGGAAGATTAAAAAAGCAGAGAGCTGGACATATAAGTATGTGATCTGGACAGAGTCCAAAAAACTAAGAGAAATTATTAAAAACGTCCATTAGTAAGTTAATAGGCTTATGAGAAAGTCTGAAAGTAGGTTAAGTAAGAGTAGGATTATTACTTTATCTTAGTACCACAGTAGTTAACTTTTTACCTGTGTATCTGTAATAAAAGAACTAAAAACTCTTCAAGGGTGAAATCTACACATGCTTCTTGCCTGGGTTTAAACCATCATGAATGAACCTTTGACAACGCTGAGTGTTGTCTCTATTTAGGATGTCTTCTAGACAAACAACGGGAGGGTTGTTATCTGCCTATGGTCTACAACAGCAAGTTTGTAAGTTGTCCAGGGGTAGAAATAGAATGATCAACAACTTTGATAAAAATTGGTCATATGAAACAGAACCTGAAATCACCAAATGGATAACAGTTTTAGAAAGCCTTCTGGACAGCATTCAAAATATGGGTACCCTTGCCAATTCTGAAAAGAACATGACATTCCATACGTCATTCATGGTGAAACCGATTTCAAATTATGGAAAGAATTTGAGTTTGCCAGTGCATTTTCCCATATGTTCTATCTGTCAAAAAGTGACACATGTCAGAAACATGTTGAAACTCCACAGATACTCTCTTTGCTGGAAGGAGTGAGACAAAACACAAAAACAGGAGGCATTGATTCACAGCATGTGCGGTTGCACTGCTGACATTTTGCAACAGTATGGCTAACTTTAGCTAATGAAACTATGCCAGAAAGTTTCTAAAGAAACTATGTGATTGTTCAATAACAAAGCAAGTACTTATTGTTCTATGTTCTAACATTTTTTTATGAGAAGTGGATCTCAATCATCCTTCACCAAATTTTAAAGGTTAGTTTCCTTTCCAACAAAGTTGGAGGAGATTCCAAGACCAATTTTTTTTTAGGATTCCTTCTTAAACTTTTAGGATTCCTTCAAAATGGATATATATCTAGCCCTATAACTTCAAGCAAATAAATCACACAATTGAATCCTACCCAACAATCATTTATAATATCATTTAAAAGAACTGAACCTCTATTATTGGAAAAATTTTGAGACACTTTTTCTGCTCTCCTCCCAATCCCTATAAGTTCTCTGCAAAAAAATAGAAATCCTTCCTTCCTTCCTTCCTTCCTTCATTCCTTCCTTCCTTCCTTCCTTTCTTTCTTTCACTCTTTTTTTATAGATTAAGTGTTTTAAAGAAAATCAAATATTTCCATTCATACTAGCAGAATGACTGACTCAGATTGGACTCACTCACTTAAGATAGAAAGCCAACACAAAAATGCAGGCAGATGTGTTGAGATACATGCAAGTGAGGTTTCAGCTACAGATTACAGAGACATAACAATATATAACACTTGACTTTTTCATCAGCCACTAAGCTAATTGGTTGACTTTGAATGAGTCACTGTGGAAACCAAAATTTGGAACAAAATAAGAAGAGACATTGAAATGTGACCAAAAAGTCCTATCATGAAAATTAAAGGAAGCCAAATCATTTTAATACTTAAAAGAGAAGATTGAGATGGAATATTATCCATTAGGTCATATCATACCATACCATATCATTCTTCTATGAATGACACAAATATTTATGTTTTGCTATAAGGCAGAATTGACTCTCACGAGCTTCATTGTAGAATAGGTTGTTTTGGTTAACATTAGAAATGAATTCTGAATGATAACAGAAGTTAAGTAAAAACAATGTGAATTAGTAGAACATTCTCTTTTATTAGAGATATTTAAGCAGGACAGAAATCAATGGAATGAATTGCTATTGTGCAAAAGAAACACTGTTTCTTTTGATGTAAACTAGCAATGAATCGAATTTCCATTTGCTCTATTACTTATTTACATATGGAAATAAAGTGGATCTCTAAACCAGACACAAATGCAAGCACACTAGCATTAATCATAAGCTAAGACTAACACTTTCCCTGCAGGGTTTAGATATTTTTCAAAGGACAACTTTTGACAGAATGAATTTGATCCACTCAAAAAGATAATCTCAAAATGTGGAAGACATAAAGCAGCCAAGAAAATCAATTATTTACAAAAGTTTCATCTTGAAATATTAAACGTCACCAAAATTATGTATTCCCAAGCAATTATTTGAAAGAGGTCTATTTAAATATTTAAAGTATATTTTTTAAAAAAGAAGAAGTAACAGTGTAGACTAGAAGGGAAAAATAAAAGCGTTATAGAGACAAAAATACACACCAATCAAAAGGGAAAAAAGTGATTTTGAAATTTGCAATCCTTTGGGAGTGCACTTTTCTAAATGCAGCGGGGATTATTTTCAGTCACTATTTTTAAGATCAAGATGCAAGTCAGATATGTTGTCACTTACTTCTTGTTTCAAATTATTGCTAAAGGGGAGGAGGATTCATTTCCATACTGTTTTATATAAGAGCTTCTGTTCCATCCCTATTTTGATTGAATGTCATGTTTTCGTATATATGAGAGAGAAAAAAACACTTAGTGTTCAGAGAGAAACCTCAAACTTAAATAGCACAAGCCAAGTGCACAGTTGGAACACTTTAGTCAAATGCTGCTGAATAACTTTTTCTTTATCACACAGAAACTTAGTATGGCCTTGGGATGAAATACTAATTAATTGCCATCAGAAAGCTGCCATTAATCAGCTCCATTTTAGCGTACATTTTGGCTGACATTTAAATTATAAATTATACTGGGATAATCGTAACGCTTACAAATTACCTCTTTAGAAAAGCCAGAGTAAATAGAATAACCACAATGGATCTCTTATTATCCTCCTATTTTGAAGCTATACAGTACTTTGGGGTATGGAGTATCTTTTTAGATTATTTAAATCGATGCATACGAAAGTCCTGGAACTAAAGTTCTTTGGTAAAAAAAAATCGATGCCATTTTTATTTTCCTTCATTTCAGTTTGTGATGCTCATAAATTTTCCCAAATTAGGTTCAAAAAATAGCATCAGGGGCTCATAGTGGACAAGGGGAATTGACTACCAAACACAACCTAAGGAAAATGTGTGAAAAACAGGGGGAGGGAAGGAGAGAGGCAGAGAGATGCAGTAATTGCTTTCCAAACAAAAACCAGTTAGAGTGACCAACCTATGAAAAGAGTAAGGAAGATGTGAGGTCAAGACACAGGTGGGCTTCACAAATTTCAGCAAGAGGTTGCCCATGGTGGGTGTGGCCTAGTCGGTCACCTGCACCATGATGGGGGGGGGGTGTTTTCACCTTCCCCAGGCTCTGGAGGCTTTCCTCGAGCCTCTGGAAGGGTGACAACTGCTTCTCCCAGGTTCCAGAGGCCCATTTCCAGCTTTCCAGAACTTCTGGGAGGCCCATTTCCCCGCCCCCAAACCTCCGTGCGGGCTCTGCACTTACCTCGCATCCAAAATTGGCCAAGTGGATACTCCTGGGAGGGAAGGGAGGGGAGGGGTGGGATGGGAAGGTTGAGCCAGGGGTGGGATTTAGAGGTTCTCTGAACCAGCTGAGGGTTTGCCCAAACCCGGGCAAACCCGTAGCAGGCCAGACCCAAGTCAAGCTAGGTGTGGAGGGAAACCAACCATTGCATTAGGGAATGGGATAATTGTTTTAAAAGGAGATAATTCAGGCAACAGGATAATTTCCTTGGGGAGAATGTGACACAGTCCCATTATTGGATGACATCCAAAGGAAGTTCAACCCTCTCTCCAAATGTTGCCTTTGAAGGGCTTCCAGGGTCACTAAGCCAATACATTTGGAACACCATGCATATGTATGGAGAGAAATCGACCTCTTCCTAGGATGGGAGAAAACATTTCTATCATTTTCTGTTTTTCATCTGGGCGTAAATGTTATATCTCAGAATCCCGTTCCCATTTTAAAGCATTTTCCTAATGAAGACTGCTAGGTAGGATGTGCTCAGTAGCATCTAATGAGCCTACAGATTTCCCCCAAAGCAATAGCAGATGTAGGCATCCATTTATCTTCAAGAGAATCAATAATGTTATTTGCTCTACTGCTCTGAACATTTGTCTCTGTTATGCTTGTCTTCTCTACTCTTTCCAAATCGGTCAATGCGAGTGGACCTGATTGGGAATGGTGAGAACCTAAGGGGTTCTATCACTTATGGAAATTCCAAGTCAAGATTCCCTAATGGTTTCCAGTATGTGAAGAAGAGCCGGTTGGACTCATGAAGTCATCAGCATGAAAGACTGAGGTCTTAAGAACCAGTTTCAGCCCCAAATCTACTGGAGAGAATCTCCCTTACAAGAAAACAGGAGCCTTGGTTATTGTGAAATGCGCCTGAAGGGAAGTATCAGAAAGGGCAGGTGTGTATTAGAATTTATGGTAGAGGTATGGTTGGAGAAAACTTTGGTCCTTAAGCCTAATGTGGCCCCATTTAAAGTAATCTAGAAAATCTAAAAGGGTAACCTTGTCTAAATTCCTACTTTTGCCTTTTTCTCTGTACAGAAAAAGGGGCAAGAAGAATATATTTTATTTTTGCACTCGGCAATGAATAGGAACTCTTCCATCTTGGTCTAAGGGAAGAAAGGATGACTGAGGAGGTGGGCCTTTGGAAGAGACTCTTCTTCTTTCCTTATGCTCACTTCCTGTTGCCATCTAATACACCAGGAGTGAGGAAAGCCTTTATCTTGGACTTCATTGAGTTATCTTCCTTCTTTAAGGCCTTCGACTCCTTGAGTAAAGGACAGAGCCTGGAAGGGGAAACCAGAGCAAACTGATAACTTTAACCATTCTTTGCTCTTTATCTGGATCAAGAGAGGACACTTCAAGCTTTCACTGGAAAGAAAGAGATCGCAATCAAGCTGGCAGTCCTTATTCTAAGTGAGATGGAAAGGGGTATCAGCAGAATTTATAACATGATTTGGGAGGGAAAGTAGGTTTAGCAACAACTAGGTTCTGTTAACATCTACGGCTACTTCAGCTTCATCCTCAATAATACATGAGCACACAATCGATACAAACTCAAGGTAAACCTCTCCAAACTCGATTGCAGAAAATACGACTTCAGCCACAGAGTGGTCAACACCTGGAATGCTCTACCCGACTCCGTTGTTACATCATCAAACCCTCTCAGCTTCAGTCTCAAACTGTCTACTGTGGACCTCACCACATTCCTAAGAGGGTGTGCAAACGTGCACCAGCGTGCCTACCATCTCTGCCTACTGTCCCTATTTATTTCTACTAATTTCCTTTGTTCATGTCCATGTTTATACTTATTACTGTTATCTTGTACATGTTTGACAAACTATGAAAAATAAAGAAATAAATAAGTAAAATAAAATAAAATAAATCTGCAGAGAGGACTTGACTTGTGTGAATGGCTTCTCATAACTCAGCTTCCTCAACCTGAGAGTCCTCTGAAGATAACAATTTTAATTTCCCGAATGTTTCAGCCTCAATGCCATTACTAAGAATCCTGGGAGTCAAAGTCCACGCGCCCACTCTAGGGAAAACTAATTTATTCTGTGTGAAAACAGTATGGACTTTCTAGCATTTTTCTTGACTGCCAGACATATTTTTTTAACTATTTTTATTTGTTCATTCAATTTCTATAGCCGCCCATTTCAATCCAATTGACTCTAAGTCAATAAGAGTCCATAGGGTGTGTTAGGACAACTGCAAGGTTTAGGTTTTGGGTTAGAGTTGGAAGAGATTGTGCTATCAACAATTTGTGCTTTCAACAAGTAAAGATAAACCTTTTTCTGGGTGATGTGAACTTTACAAATATATTATGCAAAACAGTCCTGGCAACCTCAATAACAAATTGGCAAGGGACTTTTTTTATTTCCTTATCAGTTTGGGCTAAAATCTAGCTTTCCTGAAAGAGAATGAGTTGATTTCCTCTTCAGGGCCAATTCTGAAGTGCCCCTTAGAGGCAAAATATTAGTCCACAGCCACAATGTCATAACAGCCTTCTTGAAATAACTAAGGCAGCAGCACATGTTCTCAAACCAGCAGTAGTTTACAATACTTTACACACTTCCACTTTAAAAAAAAATGAAGACAGCCTGTGGGTACCAATAACTGAATCTAGATCATCTGTTCCCATTCTAATTCTACTTAAAATACATCTATTTTTAAAATAAACTATTATTATCATTGTCATCATGTGCAAGGTTTTTTTTAAGGACAGAAAATGGTGTTACAATGAAGTCCTAGCAAATAATCAGACCTGGCACACTAAATTTAAGTTCACACTTAAAGCATTATGTTCATTAATTTCTAGCCATCCCTAACCATGTCCAGGGAGAAATGCAGTCAGCCAAGAAAATTCTTTATTCTTCCATCTAAAAGTGATCAGTCTAACAGACTCAGACTTATGCAGAATGGAACAACTCCAAATCGTTGCCAGACAATTAAATTCAAAATTGCACCTGGCCACAAAATATGTGTTTTTCTTGAAGTTTATATTGTTTATCCTGTAAGGAAGAGTTTACCTATCCTGGAAAAAAAAAGCCTTGTTTAGGATGCTTTGAAGATTTTTGACATTATTGTTTCTGTTTGGTAATGAGCCAAATTATTTTAGTGAGGAGGTTGTGCAGGTAGCCTTATTCTGTGTACAAATATGTGTCTGTTTTCCTTCAAATAAGACTTTCATTTAAACACACAGCTCTGCATACAAATACATGCACACAAGCAAGGAACTCGCTGGCTAATACCTACTTGCTAATTTAAATCTCTATTACAGAGGTGAAATGCTACCGGTTCGGGCCTTTTCCTTTTTTTAAGCATTTTTTACTACCAATCAACTGTGCGACAATCACTGTGCCTGATTGTCTGTGAGGTTCCCGCTTGTTGCAGGGGCCATTTTGGGTGAAGTCCAGCTACTTTTGCATTGTGTGTGAGTCAGTTGTGCAGCTTTTGTGTTATTTTTGGGAAAGTGTGATCGTTTGTTTTTGAGCTCTTTGTGACTCTGTGAGGTTCCCGCTTGTTGCAGGGACATTTTGTGTGAAGTCCAGCTGCTTTTACATTGTGTGTGAGTCAGTTGTGCAGCCATGCCCACCCGGTCACATGACCACCAAGCCGTGCCTACCCAGTCATATGACTACCAAGCCACACCCACTCAGTCACATGACCACCAAACCATGCCAACCAAGCCACACCCACCAAGCCACGCCCCCAGAACCGGTAGGGAAAAATTTTGAATTTCACCACTGCTCTAGTATCATTATTTTTAAAAGTGTACTGATTATCCTCTGTGTATTACCATCAACCACAATTTTATTCTCTGTAAGGCTGTGTGATTTTTGGCTTCAGAGATTCATTTTGATGGGATGGTTAACTTATTTCGTTTGCCAAGTCAGATCAAGAATTAAGAATCATGTATGGGGAATCATTTTTTTCCCTAGCCTAGTTGGTACGCAAGGCAGCCATTCAGTGAGTCATGCCCAGTTTTAATGACCTTTTTTGCTATCCCGTCAATCACTGCAGTTGTTGAGTTAATCATCTGGTTATTAAGCGAATCTGTCTACCCCCATTAACTTTGCCTGTTTGAAGCTGGCTGAGAAGGTTACAAAATGATCAGGTGACATTGGGATGCTGCAACCATTGTAAATACATGTTGATTGGCAAGCCCCTGAATTTTGATCCCATGACCTTGGGTTGCTGCAACAGTCATTGAGTACAAGGATCAGCCATAAGTCTCTTTTTTCAATGCCATTGTAACTTTAAACAATTTCTTGTAAATTGTAAACTACCTCAACCTCTCAATATTTAAGCATCCAGTATTTGATCCTGAGGCCTAGACTGTTTTTTTAAAAAACCATCTTTGTATCCAAATAATAAATCATTCTAGTTCTTTGTTGAACTGATGCAAAGGGGAGTAAGGTAAAGATTCCCCTCACACATATTTACTTGTCATTTCTGACTCTAGAGGGCGGTGCTCATCTCCGTTTCAAAGCCGAAGAGCCAGCAATGTCCAAAGACGTCTCCGTGGTCATATGGCCAGCATGACTAAATGCCGAAGACACACAGAATGCTGTTACCTTCCCACTAAAGGTAATCGCTATTTTTCTTCTTGCATTTTTACATGCTTTCAAACTGCTAGGTTGGCAGAAGCTGGGACAAGTAACGGGAGCTCACTCTGATACGCGGCACTAGGGATTCGAACCGCTGAAATGCCGACCTTTCTGATTGACAAGCTCAGTGTCTTAGCCACTGAGCCGCCGCGTCCCTAGCCAGACACAAAGGGGAGCAGAGAACGGTAACTGAAACTTAGAAAACTGATCCTGCATAAAAAATCTAATAATGGTTTCAGGCTGTTTATTTAAATCCAAATATGAGGGTATTTTCACTGCCAATCAAAACCTTGAAGGGCTGACAATAACTATAATAAAATGTAACAGGGATCACTGTTTCAGACACAATGAGATCTCTGAATTTCCTCAATTATCTTTCTTTTCTTGCAAATACGTTGAAGGTGGGGGTAATGATGGTGAGAATCTCTTATTCAAACTTATGGAGTCTTGCTAATGAAAAAACCCAGATGATAAAATCCTAAACTGACTTTGGAGAATAAAGCATGTCTGGAAATTTCATAGGATTCTGCTGTTAAATAACAAGTATGAGACATAATTCTTTTAAATACTATGAAAAAGGCTGCTGTTCTCTGGACAATCCCTAGACAACAACAATCAATCAGGCTTAGGAGGTTATTTTCCAAAGCCGGAGGACTACAGAAAATGAAAAGGATTATCTAAAAAGAAAAATTGGCCTTTCGCAACAACATATTGTTGCAAGTAAACATATATTGCACGTTGCAAACGACATGAAAATCTTGCTGTCTAGGGCAGTTTCCATGTCTGTTTATCAAGGCATTTGAAAGTTATTATTTTGTACAAAAGAAGACACGATTTATCAAATTATGGGATACAGATTAAGAATGAGTGAGAGCTATGTGTTCCTTCACCCATCCTTTCCTATCTTTAATGGAGCTGATAATCAAAGTTTAAACTGTAGATGGGAGGAGAGAAAGACCTACAGAATAGAGAAGCAACATCCAACAGCATATTCCACATACAGCAGATTAACAGATTAACAGAGTTGGAAGGGACCTTGTAGGTCATCTAATCCAACCCCCCCCCCCCAAGCAGGAGACCCTACACCATTTCTGACAAATGGCACTCCAGTCTCTTCTTGAAAGCTTCCAGGGATGAAGCTCTGTGTGCAGTCTTCCTCCCCTTCTTATTTTTCTGCTCCCCCTACTCCTCCTCCTTCCTCTTCCTCCTCCTCCTCCTCTTCTTCTCCTCCTTCTCCTTCTCCTTCTCCTTCTCCTTCTTCTTCCTACATACAGTTCACCATTGGTATGACAGGAAATGGGGGCTGTGGGAATGTACGCTCAATGAATATCATACTTTGTTGGTCCTTCCAAAGACACCCTTTTAGCACCACTTAGTGTAACGGTGTTGCTGGATCTGTAATGTAACATGATGTCAGGTTCCCTGACATGTTTTAAATTAATACCAAGCAGGAGTCATTCTGCACACCAAGTCCCTACAGCGTTAATGAGCCACATCTTGTTCTTGAAATCTAATTGTCTCAAGAACAAAACAGTGGCATTCATTCAGAAAGGTTTATATAAACCAATTGTCACCTGTGCAGCTGCTAAATGGGACAGGTGTTGACCTTCAGATCGGTACCAGAAGTAATTTGCTTACAAACAGACGTGGTGGCTCAGTGGCTAAGTCACTGAGCTTGTCGATCAGAAAGGTTGGCAATTCAGCAGTTTGAATCCCGAGCACCACGTAACAGAGTGAGCTCCCGTTACTTGTCTTAGCTTCTGCCAACCTAGCAGTTCGAAAGCATGCAAAAATGCAAGTAGAAAAAAAGGAACCACCTTTGGTGGGAAGGTAACAGGAAGGACTTCCTGCATCACAGCAGGAGCAACAGCAAAAATGTGGATGGTTGCTGCTGCTGCTGTACTTCATTTGGCAACTAATATTTATCCAGCCATAATCTTTCAACCCCGTTTTTGCTTTTCCCATGCTACTTCGGGAAAATTGAGGGCCGGGGGAGAAGAAAACAAGAATATAATTACAGGCGTTTTGCAGCATTGATTGAAGTATATAACAATAACCCCCACAATCCTCCGCACCCACACACTAAGACACACACGCAAAGGGATCTATATAAAGGGTAATATTTACTTTTCAATTATCAGCCAGTCAGAAGCTGCATAACGCAAGTATTCCCCCCTGGGAATCTTTCAATATTGTCTCTCCAAATATCGCCATACTCAAGACAGTGGCCTCTTTCTCCACCACAAAGAGAAACTGTAATTAAAACATTTATTAAGCCAAACCGAACCCTGCCTCCCTAGTGTACCATTAGCATGTGGGGCAAGGCAGAAAGGGTGCAGCTTCCCTGTAAGTCTTCAGGCAGAAAGTTTATGAGGGCAACGTGTGTGCTGGGGTGACTGAAGCAATGAAGTATGTGCAACACAATAACCTCACCCACCCCCACCCCCACGGCTGGTTCATCCCTCTGGCTTCATTTATTTTATAATGCACTAAGTGAAGCATTCAGCTTTTGTAGCATTTCTAATTTTCAAAGCCCGTTCTCACATTTTATAGCATCTTCAATGGTGTTTGAAGAGTCTTTAAGAATTCAGAATCATCCCTGGCGGAACAAACATCTAGGTTCAGCAATTATGCACTAAAAAGTTTCAGGTTATGATTATGCACGGAGCCTCTCCCGATCCCAAAGAAATAAACCTTTTATTTGTATTTGTAATGTGCTGTTATAAAAGGAAACTCAAAGAAACTCTGCTTTTGCCTTCTGGCATCACTGCAGAGTTTGGAAAGTCGTGAAGTGGTTTTGGAATAGAAAGAAAGGATCCATTTTGTACATTTCTAATTAACGGTGTGAGAAGATGGTAGGAAGACCACTATTATCCCCGTGCCATCTTTACTACACTTCTTACTTGACCTTCCAGTGAATTCTGAACAGTGAAACAAAAGATGGATTAAGACTTTTAACATCTAGGTTGAAATGAGTGAAGTGTGTCTTTCTATAGGTGAAATTGGCAAATAACAGCATATTTAACTAAATAAAAGAATCCCTCTAGATATTACAAGTTCTTCATCCCAATGGCACATTTCCTCATCCAAACACCCTTCCCCAACTTGTCACCATCATTGATTAACAAAACATAAAGACTGCAAAACCCCTGCAGGGATGCAAAGCCACACTTCCCCTCTATCAGACCCTTTGTGCCTTTATCACTCCAACCAAATAATAACATTACAAATGCCAAAGAAATAAAATAATTCGAAAGAGAAAAGCAACGAAAATAATAAAAACAGGAACAAAGAAAAATGGAGGACACTGATGAAAAAAGGAACTTAAATTCTTGACTAATCTTATGCCTGGTGTGAAGAAAATCCATCTATGATACCAAATAGTTTAAAAATCTAAACTGGTACATATCCTATCCTATGATTTAACCTGCTTTTTTTTTCAATTCACCCTTGCAAGAAAGGCTGCTTAGACAAATTCTCTGGATGTTGCAGAAAGTATGTCAGATAAAGGAAGGAAGGCTTTCTCATCAGGCCAGCTTTAAAATTTGACAAGGGTGTGATTTGTGTGTTTGCCCAATATGTTTTCATGGCAAACCCCTACTAAAAGGTCAGTGCAATGAAAATATAGATGGAGAGCGTTGAGTCTATGGAATTCAGTAACAGGCAAAATAATCAGTTTGGGGCTAAAGGTATTATTATATCTCCTTTGAAAGCATGAGAAACAGGAAATAAACTCTCACCAAGGAGAAAGTTCTTCAGTGTGTCCAATTCAGAATGCTTGACTGGTGATTTGCTAAGTTAAATGGTCTTCCAGCCAGCCCATTGAGATAATGGAAGGATAGCATTTCAGTCACTGGAAAGATTGATATCAAAAACACAATGTTTCCATTTTACACGGGATCCCTCCAACCTAGTGAAATTGGGTACTGAACTGAAAGGACGTGTTGTCTAAGGTTCCATGCATCTTTCCCCCACCCCCACCCCCGCTTCCAGGTGAAGTTTTTTTTTTTTTAAATAAAATAAAACTATCCAGGGGAGTCAGAGTGGCCAAACATTTTGTGACAATCAAGTTAGATCAATACAATACAATAGTAGAGTTGGAAGGGATCTTGGAGGTCTTCTAGTCCAACCCCCTGCCTAGGCAGGAAACCCTATACCGTTTCAGACAAATGGCTATCCAACATCTTCTTAAAGACTTCCAGTGTTGGGGCATTCACAACTTCTGGAGGAAACTTCTGTTCCACTGATTAATTGTTCTAACTGTCAGGAAATTTCTCCTCAGTTCTAAGTTGCTTCTCTCCTTGATTAGTTTCCACCCATTGCTTCTTGTTCTACCCTCAGGTGCCTTGGAAAATAGTTTGACTCTCTCTTCTTTGTGGCAACCCATGGAATCCCTGGAATCAGAATTTAGGATGGGGGGGGAATCATACGTTCCCTTATAAGGGCATAGCCTGATTCCAAATGGAACAAAAGTTAAGATGCTCCAGGGCACTCGGAGATTAGAAGTGCTTCAGTGGATCTGAGATCACTATAGAGGCAAAACTGGGAGCCATAAAATAAAAAGTTGATCACTTTATTCTAAAGTTATTAAGCATCATGGGCACATAACTACCACCGCTGCTCTACTTCCCTCCCCCCCACTAATATGTTGCTGTCCTTCCAGCCTCTTAGCAACCACTGCAATCAATATAAAGGAGTCCCTGCAGATTTTACTCTGCTAGTTGTTGCCGACTATGGGTGGAAGAGCAATGCTCATCTCTGTTTCAAGGCCATTGAGCCAGTGATGCTCAAAGATATTTCTGTGGTCATGTGGCCAACATGATGTCATGGAGCTCTATTACCTTCCCACCATAGTGGTTGCATTTGCATGCTTTTGAACTGCTAGATTGGCAGGAGCGGAGGACAGGTGCTCACCCCATTGTGTGGCGCTTGGATCTCGAACCTTGGGCTGCTGGCTTTCCAACTGACAAGCCTAGCAGCTTAATCACTGTACATTTACTATAATGGTTCAAAAATGTTGCAAAAGCTTGTTCACCTTCATCTATGTTTCCCCATGCTCCCGGTTAAGCTGCGAAGTCTTAGCCCCATCTTCTTCCCATTTTCCCAAAGCCAATTTGCACTCTTGCATTCTCAGATGTCCTATCTTGACATTCTCCTAATAGAGCCCTAACTTGTCTGATTTTTTGATTTTTTTGTCGCTTCCTCCAGTCCCTCAATTTATTATATTTTATTATCTTAGCCACCTCATGTAAAATACTTATATTCCAACAGTCAGCCTAAAAGTTGAGCAACAACTAAGCTGATTAAATGCAATCATGTTTCCGATGAGTGTTAATAAGCAAAATTTGGAAGCACTTATGGGCTGAAATAAATCCCTCCTTCCACAGGGAGGTCAAACTATTAATAGCAAGCTTATACATCAAATTTATAAATATTCATATCATCTCCCAGGAGCAAAAAGCAAATAGGTTCAGCAACCTGTTAGACACTATTTTCATTTATATTTAGAATACAGTACTTGCTACAATTCCTGAGATGAAAGTGTTTTCATTTCATTATCAGCAGCTGCTATTAAAAGTACTATTAACAAACTACTTCTGCAGAAACATACCAGTTCTTCAGTTATCAATCGTAGCAGGCATCAAATATGGACACTTTAAACCCAGGAGATAGTGAGTGGAGAAATTGTAATTTTTTTCCTCAGAAAAGGATGAATATATATATATTTATTTTAAAGAAGGGGGGGGAGAGAGAAGGATACATGGTAGAGAAAGCTGCCTGCAACTTGATACTCTATTGATGGCATTTACAATCATGTTTGGTTTTTTTAGCAGCCCAAAGAAACCATTTGTCCTCTAGGATCTCAGTAATACAATTCTGCAATGCAGGCACAATTGCCAGGGTTGTTCAGCTGTAGAAAAATGCAAGAATAAAAATGACACACCTGTATGAATAGACACATCACTGAATACTTTTCAAAGCCATACTTTATTCAAGGAACTGCAAAAAAAAAAAAAGTATGAAAGGACACACTTTTAAAAGAAAACATCTTGTGTAAAGAAAACCTGTAGTAAATGCCTACAATAGTATTTAGGCTCCAACTTACAGAAGCAGAGGGGGTCAAGAGATAAAAGAAGCAGGAAAATCTGCTCCATGGACAGTCTCCATTCTACTGCTGGGTGGCCATAGATGGATTCAACTGTTTGCCAAAACATTGCCATCATTACCAGTGTGATTTTCTTGATGTATTCTTTAGGCTGTGTTGTTTTGCACTTTTAAAAAATATGTCTCTTACCAGGGACTCTCCTCACTTTTGCACACATTGGAAAATGTAACTATTTCCACCTCATGAGCTCACCCTTAGAAAGGCAGAAGCAAGATCCCAGAATCTTTACTGTGATATTATCTGGTGCGATGTTTGGAAATCAGTGAAATCAGATGATCTGATGTCTTCCAGTTCATCTGGACTTAATTTTGCAAAGCTTTTTTTCTGGAAACATTGTATTGCTAATTAGAGCTTATAAAACGTATGCTAGACCAATCTTAGAGTATTGTTCAACTGTTTGGAATCCCCACCATATATCTGACATCAATACAATTGAGCAGGTTCAGAAATATTTCATGAGAAAAATATTGCATTCTTCTGTATAATTCCCTATGCTACTAGGCTCAAAATTCTTGGTTTGGATAACTTAGAACTGAGTCGCTTGCAGTCGTACCTATGGGTATTGCATGCAAAATTACACATAGTAATGTTTTACCTGTAAATGACTTTTTCTGTTTTAATCGCAATAATATACACACAAACAACCTGCTTTAAACGCAACGTAAATCGTTCTAAACCTGACTGTAAAATATATGATTTCTATAATAGAGTTGTCAAAGTCTGGAATGCCCTACCTATTCAGTTGTCTCAGCTACAAATTTTCGCAGTTATAGTCACAAATTGACTTCCGTGGACCTTACATCAGATTTAAGAGGTCCGTAGAGGGGGGTGTACATAAGTGCACTAATGTGCCTGTCGTCCCCATCACTGTATTTTTTTCTTTTATTCTTGTTCACATTTTTGTTTGACAAATTCCAATAAAATAAATAAATGAATGAATATAATTCAAACTTTCCATGTGACCCTCTAAATGAAAAATCACTATGTCAGAGTTCACATTTGGTATACTATACCGCTCTGTGTTTTCATTCTTTTTAGAAGTTGGTTAAATTGTTGCAAGAAAACCACATTTCAGCAATAAGGACCATAGTAGGGTTGAAGGTTCTTTCTATTCAAAATGTCTGTTAAAAAGCTACCATGTCAGAGATAAAGCCTTGTTATTTGCTTTTTCCTCAACATGATACCGCTCTGTGATTATGTCCTTTCAGAATAAAAGTTTCAATTTTACCATATCCAATTAAGAGCTTTTAGGTACCAGGTGCTGGGAGACAGCAAAAACATTGCCTGACAAAACAGATAATACATACACAAACAAATAGTCTAACTTAAAGCAAGCTCTTATTTTCCTAGATGCTTCATGAAAGGATTTTGTTATTATACTATCATTACTATTGAAAATTGTAGTATTATTTCATTTTCATTGGATACACTTTAATTGGCTCCATCATTCTAATTATGCTAGTGTATTTCATCTTGTATTTTAACTTTGCTGGTTGACTTAAGTATTTGTAGTGGAAAGGCAAATTATACATTTCATGAATGAATAAACATTCTATCCTCCCAGTGGAAATAACCAAGGCAGTAAATTTACAGAAATGGCATGAGGATACATTTTAATTGTATTTTGGAGACGAGGGACAGGGAGGGGATAAGAGACATGAAAGTGAGTGTCCTCTTCGAAAGGATATTGGGCTGTATAGAGAAGTTCCAATGCTGAATCTTAAATCTCAAAGCAGCAGACTATATTTGCATCCCAAGTTAGTGTACAACACAGGAGTCAGCAAACTGTGATTCTGGAGCTGTCCAAAAGGGTCCAAAAGGCTCTTTGAGTGTTTAAGGTTGCCGGCCCCTGGTATAACAGATATGCCAAGTATGAAAGTGAATGAGAGGAGATTTCATGAGCAAATTATCCCAGCAATCTTAAGAGAAATGGAGATCCTTGGTAATGTTCTATGTTTCCACCATGCATTGAACTACAAAGAAGGAAACTATAATTTAGCCTAGAGGTTGCATTCACCTCTCAGAGTAGACAGGCTATATATCAGTTTGTTGAGATTGAGAAATTCAGAAAATAGGTTAAGTCTACTCTTTTGAGCACCAGGGTAAGTGTACACATGAATATAGCCATTGTTACAAAAGGCATTGTGGGATTTAGCTGGGTATCTTTCCTCATTTAGCCCTGTCCATGGTACTGAACTAACCTCAGCTAACTTCCAAAGAGGCAATCTGAAATCTTTGATTTAGACTTGTTCTGATATTATCAACAGAACTTGGATTCATCATTATCCCAATGTTGCCAGAATCTTTCCACATCAGGGTCCAAAAAAAAACCAATTATAAATAATAATAGCAGGTATAGGATTGCACAGATATAGAAAGACCTAAACAAGTTCTTCTCTTAATAGTACCAGTCATAGCTTAAAATTATATAGTACAATGATATAATATCATTATAAAATCTTGGTAGCATTGGGCTGTCAATTTGCCTCTGGGTAAAATGACAAGTGGTTATTACATATAAATCCCTGTGCAGCTTGGGAATATGAAATATGACTTTTCCTATTGTCTCCCTTGCCCATTGTAATCATGAGTAAGTTCATTAACAGTGCCTAAAGACTTGTATGTCTTCTAAGTCTTCCATCTATACACTCTATTTTGGACAGCACTCCCAGGTAAATTTGTGGGCCTTTTATAAAGCACTTAACAGCCTTTTGAAGTCTTTTTAACTGTTGGACATGTTAGATAAGGGACACAGTGGCTCAGTGGCTAAGATGCTGAACTTGTCGATCAGAAAGTTCAGCAGTTCAGTGGTTCAAATCCCTAGCACCGCATAACGGAGTGAGCTCCCATTACTTGTCCCAGCTTCTGCTAACCTAGCAGTTCAAAAGCATGTAAAATGAAAGTAGAAAAATAGGGACCACCTTTGGTGAGAAGGTAACAGCGTTCCATGTGCCTTCGGCATTTAGTCATACTGGCCACATGACCATGGAGACATCTTCAGACAGTGTTATTATTATTATTTATTTGATTTGATTTCTAGACCGCCCCCTCTCCCCGAAGTGTTGGCTCTTCAGCTTTGAAACAGAGATGAGCACTGCCCCCTAGGGTTGGGAACGACTAGCACATATGTGCGAGGGGAACCTTTACCTAACTGTTGGATTGAATTGCTTTTCTTTGCCTTTTTAATAATTGGATTTAAAGTTTCAGATTTTACTTTGGATTTTACACATTACGGTAAATTGCTGAGTGATTTCAGTAGTGGCAGTCTAATAGGTTTAATAAATAAAATTCCACTTGAAAGTTGGGTGATTCAACATCTTTTGCCTAACTAAATCCATTTGCTTTCAATCTGGCAGCTTTCAATGCATAGTTATCATAAGTGATAAGTCTGTCATATTTCTCTGTTCATTTATATTAATGACTATGAATCCTCTAAAAGTTATAGAAGATAAGTGAAGGAAGGAAAGGAAAAATATCTATTTAGAAACTATGGGCCTTAGAGAAACAAGGATGAAAGCACTTTTAGATTCAAATTACTAGTTATTTTTTCTCCTGCTTTTCCATCCTTTGCAACATCTGAAGTTTTGGGTTTGGAAACTTTTGTCTGATTCGTCTAATATTGGCTTCTAGTCAACAGCATCTGAATATTAACACTGGTAGGCAATGTTTCTTGGTCCAGTTGACAGTGTTGCATAAACTGTTGTTAAAAAACAAATTAAGGCACTTTTGAGTTTCTCTTTTCTTTTCCTCCCCCCTCAAGTTTCTAAGAACTGAGTAATTGCCATTGCCCTTATCCCAGGCTGCAAAAAACAAAATAATAATGGAATATTTCCTATTGACTTCAACAAGTCTGGGATCAAGGCCTTTATTAGCATCACAGAAGCTAGCACAAAAGCACAATGAGTCTTTAAAGGATATTTCCATTTTAATGAAGTTTCTTAATCCTGAAAAGCACTTAACCCTAAGAGAGGAACTCAGTGACACTGCTGATGGGAACAGAGAAGGCAGTTGACCTGCTACCCATACAACAAATGCTTGCCAATGAAATTAATCTCACTTTCGAATGCCAAACTACTAGCAAATCGCTTCCATTAAGCTAACAATGGGAAACATTATAAGCAGCAAACAAAGCACTTCCCAACATTATGCTAAACAAAGACAGGATATCTGAGGGGCTGTCCAAGGCAGACTAAACTCTGTGTTGTGCCAGTTAGTATTATCTTAACAACCCAGTCTCCCAATTCTAAATGCACTGAGTTTCCTTCATGCCTGTTAATGAGGTCTGCATCATTCCTCTCTTTCCCTTTGCCTCTCTAGATGGACTCCTCTCTTCAGCAGTGAGTTGGACTAGAGGACCTCCAATGTCCCTTCTAGTCCTATGATTCTGTGAGAGTAGAGCAGAGCAGAGCAGAACAGAACAGAATAAACAGAGTTGGTAACTGTCAGGAAATTTCTCCATAGTTTTAAATTGCTTCTCTCCTTGATTAGTTTCCACCCATTGCTTCTTGTCCTACCCTCAGGTGTTTTGGAGGATAGTTTGACTCCCTCTTCTTGGTGGCAGCCCCTGAGATATTGGAACACTGCTATCATGTCACCCTTAGTCCTTCTTTTCATCAAATTAGACATACCCAGTTCCAGCAACTGTTCTGCTATGTGCACACATTATGAGTCTCAGGCAGATCATAACAAAGAAACAAACAAAGCATAAACACAGATCTGAAATATGCAATAAATGCAATCAATAATAAATAAATATAATCTGATAAAAGCCAAACCAGTGGTGGGATTCAATTTTTTTTACTACAGGTTCTGTGGGTGTGGCTTGGTAGGCGTGGCATGGCTTGGTGGGAATGGCTTGGTGGGAGTGGCAGGGGAAGGTTACTTTAAAATCTCCATTCCCTCCCCACTCCATGGGGAACTTTACTACAAAATCCCCATTTCCTCCCAATCAGCTGGGGCTTGGGAGGCAGAGAATAGATGGGGATGGGGCCAGCCAGAGGTGGTATTTACCGGATCGCCGAACTACTCAAAATATCTGCCACCGGTTCTCCAGAACTGGTCAGAACCTGCTGAATACCACCTTTGAGCCAAACCTTATCTGTGTGTGTTCAGTTCTCAAACTAACATAATAGCATTTCCCCTATTTCAACTACCTTGGTCCAACAGGATGGGAAGGTAGAGAATGTTACAGGTCCCATCAATTAGGGTTGTAGATTTGGTGGGACCACAAAAAACGCCCTTCTCAATAGTGGCTCTTCTTCATGGAACATCATTCCTCCCACCCCCCACCCCCCACCCCCACCTCCAGGTACAGTTGGACTCCACTATGTTGCTTTTCTGAAAGTCCTTAAACCATGTCTTTGTCAGAGGGGCTGGGGACCACAAATGGAGATGGAGCTGATCAAATGGCTGAGTTGATTGTGCTGTTGCTTCCATGGGTGGGGGGATGTGGAGTTTTTAAGGGTTTTAATTATTAAACTTTATTATATGGTATGCTTTTACAATTTTGTAAGCTGTAAGTAACCTATATGTGAGCTGGTCAGCTATATAAATGTGTTTAATAAATAAATAAAATTAATAAATCATATTGGAACTTCATATTTATCTTAAACCTACAGGGTCTTTGAAGAAAAGAGAAGCCTGTGCCTTTAAATAATTCGATAGAAGCAGGAAAATGAAGAGGGTATGCCCAGTCTTAGGTCTCAGTACAGTGTGATGCCCCCAACTGGAGACAACAGGAATTCCTCTGGAGAATCTCAATGAATTCTCTGGGTTTTTGCGCTCTGCTCCTTAATTATTACACTTTAAAAACTGAGGAGGGAGATTGTGCCCATATCTGCACGAATGAGAGGATCATATCTTTCAGCTTTAATGAATAGGAATATAACTAATTAGAAATTGTGTTTATGAGACGGGGTGAGGTGGTCACAATCTACAATAGTAATTCTCAATAATGCACAAAGTACATTATCTCTCAAATATAATTAATAGGCCTTGGACAAACACAGAAGTGGAATACTAATGGAAAATTTAATCTCAGGCATAAAAATGTTCCCCTCCTTGAACAATGCAAACAGTCATCACTTTTTTAAATCCGCCAGATTAGTTTTAGCTAATCTGTGGCCCTGGGTTCTACCAACTTCCCATTGTAACCAGTTCAGACATTATTTCAAAAAGTAGATTTTTAAGATGATATGTCCCTTTCAAACACAAACATTATTGTTAGAGGTGTCGCTTGATTATTCCTCTCCATCTTCAGTTTGGCATTTGTGAGTGAAAGGCAGCAGTTTTGCAAAAAGCAGAAATGACCAAAACAAACAACTTGGTGAAGCCAGGATAAAATGTTTAGAATTTAGAATAACAAAGTTGGAAGGGACCTTAGAGGTCTTCTAGTCCAATCCCCTGCTTAGGCAGGAAAGCCTACACCACTTCAGACAAATGGTTATCCAACATCTTCTTAAAAACATTATTGTTGGAGCATTCACACCTTTTGGAGGCAAGTTGTTCCACTGATTAATTGTTCTAACTGTCAGGAAATTTCTCCTTAGAGTTCTTAGTTGCTTCTCTCCTTGATTAGTTTCCACCCATTGCTTCTTGTCTTGCCATCAAGTGTTTTGGAGAATAGCCTGACTCCCTCTTCCTTGTTGCAGCCCTGAGATATTGGAACACTGCTATCATGTCTCCCCTAGTCCTTTTTTTTTATTAAACTAGACATACCCAGTTCCTGCAACCGTTCTTCATATGTTATAGCCTCCAGTCCCCTAATCATCTTTGTTGCTCTTCTCTGGGATTTGAAATGGATTTAAAGTAACTTTTTTTTCTACAACTTGAATTAAATGTTATTTATTTGTTATTTATTTGTTGTGTAATAAATTGTACGCCGCCCCGAGTCCCTTGGTGGAGAGGGTGCGGCATATTATTATTATTAATAATAATAATAATAATAATAATAATAATAATAATAATAATAATAATAATAATAATAATAATAATAATAATAATAATAATAATAATAATAATAAATGTAAATGGAATTATATGTATTTGATATTAAGTTCTAGGGCTCTGACAAGTTTCCGTGTGATGAATCAATCAAATTACAGCATTGAAATCATTCCTGAAACAGAATCTCCCCCTTTCACCAACATATCAGCACAGGCACACTGCTTCGTTCCGGTGTCACTTTGGGGCCTTTTGGTCTGTGCATTAACATATCATAGACAAAATTTAGTTGCAAGTTGAGCATACTTTTTCCAAGTTCCCTTTAAGCAGCAAGGTAGATCATGTCATCACCCAAATTATTTATTATCAAATAAGGTTTGATAAGAACTGCTGAAGAACTCTGGGAGAACAAATCTAGGAAGCAACATTTTTGCATTTACAGCAGGGGTGGTATTTGCTTACCTTCCCCACCGATTCACAAATGTCCACCTCCGCGCATGCGCTCAGCCTTCCACCTATTTAGGGCCTAAATGGGTTGCCATAGAGCCCGAATGGGTGGGCGGGGCCACCAGCAATTTCTGCTACCGGTTCGGGCGAACTTGTCCAAACCGGTAGCATACCACCTCTGATTTACAGGACTAGAGGTTAGGATCTCTTCACAGAAATATGACTGAGAATTCAGTATGACTGAGTTCTGTTTTCTCTCCCTCCCTAGCCTCTGGGCCTCAGCCTTGGAGAACTGGAAGATACTGAGGAGAAGGATTCTGTTAATCCCCCTTCTTCTAAATTTCACTGATGTTTTGGATCAGGGTGGTCAAAGATGCATCACACACTGGCCATGCCCACACCTGGTTTAGCGAAGGAGGGAAAAGTTCCAATAAAATAGTCCAAAACAGGGAATAGTCCAAAACAGTCCAAAACAGGGGATGTCAAACTCACGTCACAACAGCATCACATGACAACGCCGTGACAATGTAAGTTTGACACCCCTGTTTTGGAGTATTCTTTTCCAGTGACCAAGGTCTAACATCAGTTTTTATTCCTCCCAGATTCCAAAATTTCAGGCAATTGGAGCCATTGTAACTCAAAGCATCAGGATGATACCAGCTTGCCTACCTCCAGATTAAACAACAGATGCAGAGGTTGTTTGTGAGAAGGAAAACTACTCCGCAAACATTTTTCTTGTATCATTAAAGTTTAAAAATACTCCTGATTTGTTTGTAAAGCGGACAGGTGTGTGAGAGGGGGAAATCATTCCTTGCCATCTTCGATTCGATTCCCCAAAGCCTGGTGTATTTCAGTATCAATCTACCTTTAAAGCTAGACGTAGCCTAATTAGGTATCTGACAACATGGTTGATACCTCTCTCCAACTGACTTTGCCACATTTTAAAGCTAAACTGTCTTGGAAGTAGCTCAAGTAAGAAAGATATTGACCTGGAAGGAGCTACGAAAGATTGCTTGATACTTACAGCTGATGACATTGTTCAACCATTTCCTATTAAATAGGAGGAGCTTGGAGGAGCTTGGAAGTGCTTTTATTATGAGTTGAAACCACTGCTCATGATAGGCATCTGCAGGGATGGCTAACCTTTTCCTCGTTGTGTGCTGAAATTGTGTGTGCGCTCGGGCGCATGCGTGCCAGCACCCATAATGCAATGCAGGCCTTCCTGCAGCCTCCTGGGATCAAAAACAAGCCACAGGGCGGGCCGCCACACACACACATCCCATGCTCCCCTCCACCCTTGCTTATGTGCAAGGGACTCCCTGTGCCTGTGCGCACCTCTCCCACATGTTTCCACCACCACCCCACGCATCCCAAAAATCAGCTGTCCAGCACATGTGTATGTGCGGTGGAGCTGAGCTGTGCGATGGCTCACATTCCCGCAGAGAGGGCTCTGCTTGCCAGTTGTGGCACGCATGCCATAGGTTCACCATCACGGGACACCTGTCTTCTATCCTAAGGGGGGAAAGAGGAGGAGAAAAAAACATAGAGGGAAAGGCCAATGAGATAGATGACCAAGTTAAAAATAGATTGAGAAAAAAAATGAACGGGAAGCAGCATGGCAGTTTTGCAGCAGGTACGAATGCCTGTTTCTCGGTGTTACATCTCAGTAAACAGAGAAGACGCTTGGTGAAGTGTGACTGCTTTCCAATCAAGGGTGATGGCGTGCAGTGCCTAATAATAGGATTTAATTTCAACATACCTTTTGGGGCACAATAGAAAAGGGCAGCAGAAATGATAGACAGGGAGAAAAAGACAATCAACCTCTGTCATAAAGCGGGGAAAATTTCACATTTCACTGCATCTGATCCTTATCAGAACTTCCTTTCATATCTGCACATCTAGGACAAAAAAACGTTAAGATGGGAAGAATCTTGGGGATTGAATCATCCATCGAACTTCCACTCAATTATTCCAACGTCTAATGTTAGAAATGGAAGAATAGCTCACTCTGTCTCCAGGTTAAAAAAAAATAACCCTTTGCATTCTGGATTATTTCCCTTAACAAGAACTCCACTCTAGGATTTATGAAGAGCACTATGCCACTATATTACGTTATAATGCCCTAGTAAGGCCACACGTGGAACATTTCATCCAATTTTGGTCACCACAATGTAAAAAAGATGTTGAGACTCTAGAAAGAGTGCAGGGAAGGCAAACAAAGACGATTATGGGACTAAAAGCTAAAACATATGAAGAACGTTAGCAGGAATTGGGTATGTCTAGTCTAGGGGTGACATGACAGCAATGTTCCAATATTTAAGGGGCTGCCACAAAGAAGAGGGCTTCAAAATATTCTCCAAAACACTTGAAGGCAGGATAAAAAGTAATGGATGGAAGCTTTTCAAACAGAAATCCAACCTAGAACTAAGGAGAAATTTCCTGACAGTTAGAACAATTAATCAGTGGAATGACTTGCCTCCAGGAATTGTGGGTACTTTAACAAGGTTTTTTAAAGAAGAAATTGGACAACCAATGTCTGAAATGGCCTAGGGTCTCCTGATTCAGCAGGAGGTTGGACTAGAAGACCTCCACGATCCCCTCCAATTCTGTTATTCTGTTACCTACCTCTGCTCCTAACCCTAAAACTAAAATAATTTTAGTCAGTAATTTATACTCTACCCATTTTCAGGATGAAGCAGCCAGTGGCTAGCCCCAATTTGTGTAGAGCCCTGGTATTGGAAAAGATGTGCTAACAATTTAAATTTCCAATGAAGCTGTTGTTTATCCCAATGGATTAACCATGATATTCTCCACTTGCAAATTGAATTGGTAGTATTCCAGCTTTCAATTCCTTCAAGCAGCAATTTGTATTAATGATAAAGGAACTCTGCTTATCATTTGATTTATTTTCATGTGATGATTAGCAGCTGAATACATTAATTGCTTGAATTATAATCTTTGGGATCTGATGTTACAATTACCAAATGAGGAATGTGTGTACGGTGTGGAAACTAGATGCAACATTTGACAAACAGATTTAGAATTCAACCCTAAACTTTATGGGACAACCTTACAATGTAAAGAATTGATTGGCACAAAGAGCTTTTGTTAAAGAACAATTATGGTACACAAATCAGGCCCAAGAAAGGAGGTGAAGTTTGAATTGAATATGTTAATTTTATATCAACTGAATAGATAGGACCAGTTAGGCACAAAATATCAGGATCGTATGTTAGGTTGCAGCATAGAATTCAAACCTACAATCAGAAATGTAGTTAACTAATGGTCAGCACTAAACTGGTATTAGATATGGGTCAATGGAATTCAAGGGGGACTGAATTTGGATTGTTTGTGGCAATGTAAAGATTCTAAGCTGATGACACACTTATCTCTGCCCTCCCACCCCACCCCCACCCCAGTAATGCCTGCTCTTCTCCTATAGGGCATAGCAAAATTTGCACCATTGTGACACACTGTAATTTTTAGAAAAGAGAGATACAAAAATCCATACATATTTATCCCCCTTCCTACACTTCACATGCACAGTATGGGAAATATATGCACAAATATGCATATTGAAAAAACTGCACAAGGGGGAATATGGACGTTAGAAATATGCCCCCAAATGAGTAGGAATGTTCACAGAAATGTTTTCAGATGAATTCATAAACAATAGGTTGGCAAACGGAATTGATTGAAATCAGAGGTGTTATTCAGCAGCTACTAACCAGTTCTGGAGAACTGGTATTGGAAATTGTAAGTAGTTCAGAGAACCGGTAAACACCACCTCTGACTGGCCCTGCCCCCATCTATTCTCTGCCTCCCAAGGCCCAGTTGATCAGGAGGAAATGGAGATTATACGGTATCCTTCCCCTGCCACACCCACCTAGCCATGCCATGCCATGCCCACCAAACCACGGCCACAGAACCAGTAGCAAAAAAAATTGAATCCCACCACTGCTTGAAATTGACCGCTTGCCTCCCTTAATGCTGTGTTTTCTCTCTACTGATGCTCACCAGCAAAAGAAATAAAAGCACGAAATAAAAGCCACTCAGTCTTACCTGGCCACATGACGATTCAAAGAATTTTTTCTCTCCCTCAAATAGAACCAGGCATTTGACCTTTTCAAAACCCAGTTACAGACATAACCTGGTAAGCAGACTGCTGACAACATTCTCGTTGCAAGGAAGATTGACATCCCTTTTCTTTTCTTATTCCTGTTTTTCATTATTTACTGCCTCATCCCCTTTAGAATTCATTGAGCTGAAACATTTAATACGAGTTGGTAGCCCAGAAGCAATTTACATATATTTATAAAAATGATGTGGTTAAACTGCCATGGAGCTTGTCCTGCCCCCACTCAAAATCTGATGTTTTTTTTCTTTCTTTTTTTTATCTTCTTGCGCTGTTTCGGCTCATAAGCACCTTATTTTTATATATATGAAAAAGAGGCAAAGGCAGTGATCAGAACTGGAAATTGACTCATCTCCTTCTATTATTTGCAATAAAACAGATCTAATATGAAAAAACATGGCGCCACTGGGGAAACCCTGTCTACAAACCAAATCCACAAACATTTTCTTTTCCTTCAAAGTGCAATAGAAAGTGAAAATGACCAATACATCAGTAATTACAGAAATTTAGTTTATGATTTACCAGCTATATTGCTAGAATGCTGAGATAAATCAGATATATTTTTTTAAAGGAACTCTGGATGATACCACCACAGCCATGCTGAACTATTTTGCGTTGAATATAGTTTAGTTATTTATTAAATTTCTCTCAGTCTGTCAAGGACCTAGGAGTACTCATCTCAAACAATCTAAGCCTCAGAGCTCACTGTAACAGCATTGCCAAAAAGGCATTAAGAGTTGTCAGTCAACCTAATTTTGCAAAGCTTCTTCTTTGGTAACATTGTACTGCAAACTAGGGCATACAAAACCTTCGCCAGACCAATTCTCGAATATAGCTCATCTGCCTGGAATCCACACTGTATATCGGACATTAATACAATTGAACGGGTCCAGAGGTATTTCATGAGAAGAGTCCTCCACTCCTCTGCTCACAACAGAATCCCTTATGCCACCAGGCTTGAAACTTTGGGCTTGGACAACCTGGAACTATGCCGTCTACAGTCTGACCTAAGAATAGTACACAAAATTGTCTGCTACAATGTCCTACCCGTCAAGGATTACTTCAGCTTCAACCTCAATAATACACGAGCATACAATAGATACAAACTCAAGGAAAACCGCTCCAAACTCAATTGCAGAAAATACGACTTCAGCAATAGAGGGGTCAACGCCTGGAATGCTCTACCTGACTCAGTTGCTACATCCTCAAACCCCCCACACCTTCAACCTTAAACTGTCTACCATGGACCTCACCCCATTCCTAAAAGATCTGTAAATGGGGCATGCAAAAGCACACCAGTGTGCCTACCATCCCTGTCCTACTGTCCCCATTTATTTGTACTCATTTCCTTTGTTATTTTGTACATGTTTGGCAAACCAAATAAATAAAATAACAATAAATAAAATAGTTTCCTTTCAACTAGCTCTAAATTCTTAAAGTAAAAATAAAAGACTTATGACAAAAGTAAATATGAAAACATATATGTTCAAGCCATATACACTGTAGATAAAATGGAAACAAAATCAAGGAGTCTGCATTTAGGGACAACTTTTGCAGCCCCCACTCAACTTCATTGGAAATGAAGGACAAGGACTTAGGCTGCAAATGAGTTATGGACAAAATGTTTCTTGTGCATATAGGATGATTAGTCATAGTCAAGGTCTTCTCCTTGACTATGATTCTTCTAAGAGACGTACAATCCTTGCGGTGCATTGCCACCACCGAGACTCAGTTCCAGAAAATCAGGCAGCCGTGTCATCCAAATATTCTTGGAGACTAAATTCTATCTGATAGTCATTGTTTCCACTTCCAACTACAAGTTGGAAAAAGTATGTGCGAATCAGCTGAAGATGGGTACTGGGGAACACAGATGAGCATATAGAAAGTCTCTCTTTTTGAGTCAAGTCATGAACAAGCCACCTCATATTCCAAGCTAATGTAGCTGCTTCAGAAACTGCCTCCGGGTATTTCCATACTTTGTGTGCAACAAAAGTCAAAATTTTCAAAGCAGTTCTGCATATTCTGACATGTGGAGATTCGTGGCAGCTGTACAACTCTGAGAAATGACATGATGCTTTTCTGGGGCATTCACAGAGGTGTGGTTAATGAGTCAAGTTTGTGGCAGGGACAATGGGATTGAAACTTTGCCTGATTTTTATGGAGTAATGTATTGTATTACAGAGTAATGTATTACAGAGGTCTGATACACACAAAATCAGACAGAGCTTCTATCTTTTTTTTAAAAAAACCTCTTTTTACCATGCCTGACAGATGCCCTGCTTTAGATGCACTTCCATATTTGCAAAAGCAGCTCTTTCAATGGATTTGTCAAGCTGTATGAATGGATGTTTTTTCCAAAGAAATACAAACCGTAAAGGCACTAAGCAACTAAGTCGAAGAATGCTCAAAAATCTTAGTTAGGATCTTAATAAATTAAAGATAAATTAAAGATGTTTTTTCCACATCTCCTAGATTAATGTACAGATAGAACACAACTGTCTTTCAGATTTTACATTTAAATTCTCAATTCAATCAAAAATGTAGCAAAGTGCACTTTAGAAATATTTTAAATTAAATTCATGCAAACATACATCAACTAAGATTTTAAAATGTTCACAAATAGCAATAGCCACAGCACTTAGACTTACATACCTCTTTACAGTGCTTTACCGCCCTCTCTAAGTGGTTTACAGAGTCAACATATTGCCCACAACAACCTGGGTCCTCATGCAGTTAAATCTAAATATCTATTCATATATGATTTTTAAATTATATTTTGAATATATTATGTAAAAACCTTTCATTCTGGGAAAGGCTCAAATGCTGAGAAAAAAAAAGGAAGGAAGGAAGGAAGGAAGGAAGGAAGGAAGGAAGGAAGGAAGGAAGGAAGGAAGGAAGGAAGGAAGGCAGGCAGGCAGGCAGGCAGGCAGGCAGGCAGGCAGGCAGGCAGGCAGGCAGGCAGACAGACAGACAGACAGACAGACAGACAACCAAGATGGATAGACTCAATTGGAAGACCCGAAAAGCCAGATTAGAACTGGTCACTAAGATTTGACACCTATTTGATGACACACACTGTACATCCACACATATTAAAGTTGTCAAGATTGAGAAACACTGTTTTAATGCATAAAAGTGTCAGAACCGGATTATGAAATTGATATAACTAAAAATAAATTGATTTTTATCACTCCCAATATTATAGCCTACTTAGATGTGGGTCACATTTTCAACTATGAGAAACAATACTCAAATTATAAGTAGTAGTATTGTTATTTTATAGATTAATATTTTATATCTGGATCCAAACAGTCTTCTTCAAGCTGAGTGTAGCCTCTTTTCAAAAGCAATTCTCTAAGTGAGTTTTTGCAGTTTTCTGCCCATGCCCTACTCTCTTACTTCTCTATTCTTAAAAGAGAAGGGAAAATAAAATTATTCATAAATTAAACATATGGGAACTGCTTTGTATAAAACACAGAATCTCTAGTGTCATGCTAATTAAAAAGTAACTATTACATTACTTCCTCAAGGGTTCATTTTATAATACATTAGGATTATGGCATTTTGATTAATTTATACCCATTTTTCATCCACTAGTATTTAATAAAATCAAGAATCTTGGAAGCATGTGTATGTAATTTAAATCTGAATAATTTTGTTGCATTAGTAAAAAAGTTGAACCAGCAATTTTGTAAATTGATGTAGGAACATGGCCAATGATGACTACATATATTATGTGTTTAGAGTCTAATCTAGAATTTAGGCTCAAAGCATCCCATGTCCTAAAAAATACACCTAAAAAGCGCTTTCTCCAGGAAGAATAGAAATGACCAGTATCAAAATGTTTCTTGAATCTGCAGATAATAAGTCTTCATTATGGCCATAGACCACTTGTCTATTAAATCAGCATAAGGTGGTAGGATACAGTCATTTAAAAAAAGCCTAATGGAGAGAGAAGAAGATCTACAAATCATTATAAAAAGCTAGATTTGGAAGTTGGAAGCTGGACTAGCACCTGCAGTTTTCTTTGTAAGATTTCAGAAGTGGTTTGCCATTGTCTCCTTCCTAGGATTGAAAGAAAGTGAATGACTCAAGGTCACCCAGCTACTTTTCTACCTAATGCAGGACTAGAGTTTACAGACTCCCAATTTCTAGCCTGGTACATTAGCCACTACCCCAACTGGTCCTCTGAAAAGAAGGTATAGGAGCATTAAAGAAGCTAGATTATATCTATCAAATTAGAAAGTATTCAAATAAAGCAACCTAAGTCCTCATTATAAAGATAAAGCACATATGTGCTAGTCATTTCCGACTCTAGGGGGCAGTGCTCATCTCTGTTTTAATGGGAAATAGGAGAACCAGTTTGGGGACGTGGCAGGCCTGGGTCACTGCCGGCTCCAGCAACCCAGGTTGCCAAGCTACTACCGGTTTGACCGAACTGGTCTCAACCCGTAGGAACCTACCACTGATCCTGTCCACCATTAAACCATCTTTCCAAGCAGCCTCCATGTTTCCAGTGTCTTTCTCCCCGCTTGGAACTGAACCCAGAGGGACATTTCTTCCAACAGTATGTTTTAGTCCCCCTAATCAATCTTTGCTGCACTTCTCTGCACTCTTTCTAGAGTCTCAACATCTTTTTTGTAGCATGGTGAGATTTTCTTTTGAACACAGAGGCTCCACTTGCATTAGGCTGTTAATTGTAAAAGGCATATTTCCATCGCTACCCACCTCGCTCCACTCCTTACGTATTTTATGCAGACCAGGCATAATTGATCCTCACTAAGAGTCATTTTAAATATCGGCGCTGCCATTTTATAAAAAAGTACCTTTGCTTTTCAGGCACCACGTTTGCAAAGGACAGATAATTAATCAGCAGGTGGAAACCTCCCAGCGAAAGAGGCGGGCAAAAAAAAGTGGCCTTATTTACTTGGACTCCCCACAATTACACACATTTCCTAAATATTTTTGAAGGAAAAAAATGGATTGGCCTGTCATGTTTCCACTTCACGCAGTAGAATATGATTACAGTATGATTAAGAGGCGCATTTTTCTTTGACAGTGAAGTGCACAGTTTGAAGAGAGCGCTAATTATGGGCTCAGTTTCTTGGAGAGCTTAAATATAACACATTGAATTCTCTGACAGGATCTTTATTGTAAGTCCCTTTAATTGCTGTCTCAGAGAGCAACATGTAATTTGTGGTGTTAGTGCATGTGTGTGTATTTAGTGTCACCAATTTATTAGATTGTTCTCTTTATCCTCCCATTTGTAAAGAAAGCAGGAAATACGATGCAGTCACGATATACTGAAACAATAAAGGGAGAAAATATCTGAGAATCCTCTTAATCCTCTATTGCCTCTTAATATGGGCACCAAAATATGACCAGATGTCCTTGGGGTTTTCCAAACTCTTCGCCTCACAGATTTTCCAAACATTTATTTCATGTTTGCTGGGGGATTCTGAGAGTTGGAGTTTACACATCCTTAAAGTTGCTGAGATTGAGAAACACTGGATTAAATATATAGGAAACATAGCATGAGCATCTAGTATTGCTTCAAATTCCCCAAGTATTCACTCAGGATATCCGTTATTTGTTTTGTAAATTCTAACAATAACAGAGTTGGAAGGGACCTTGGAGGTCTTCCAGTCCAAGCTCCTGCTCAAGCAGAAATCTTATACCTGGGATGGGTAATCTGTGGCACGCGGAGCCATTTATCAGGGCACATGAGGCGTTGCCCCTCAGCTGGCCAGCGCACATGTGCGCGCTGCCAGCTGACCTCAGCCTTTTTTTGAAGCCATTTTTCGCCCTCCCCAGACTCCAGAGTCTTTATAGGGTCATAGGGCCGTTTTTCAAAGGCCCCGGAGGACTAAAAACAGCCCTACGGACAAACCAGAATTGACTTCCTGTTTGCTGGTAGGGTCGTTTTTTGCCCTCCAGAGCCTTCAGGGAAGCAGTTCAGGAATGGACTTCCTGTTTGCTCATAGGGCCAGTTTTTTGGGAAGCTCCTGAAGCCTCCGGAGGACCTCTGGGGGCACGGGGGAGGCTGTTTTAACCTTCCCCAGGCTCCTATAAAGCCTCTGGAGCCTGGGGAGGGCGAAAAAAGCATGCAAAAAATGAGGGGAGTGCTGGTCAAGTGCGCATGCAAGCTGGGGTCCCGCATTGCATTATGGGTGTGGCACACCCGTGCACAACCCCCCTGTGCTCCCCACGTTTTTGGCACACAAGCCAAAAAAGGTTTGTCATCACTGCCTTATACCATTTTAGACAAATGTTTGTCCAATCTCTTCTTAAAAACCTCCAATGTTAGAGCATTCACAATATTCTGAAAAGCGTGACTTTTTATTCACATCTCGCCCAGGTCTAGATTCCAGTTGCAAAAATTACAAAATTTATAAGTATGGTAATTAGATCTAATTTCTATTCCTTCTGTCTGCCAGAGTGCTTATTTTGCATGTGTTTCGGCTTTAATGCCACTGTAATAATCTTGAATTTTGCACTTCACTTTTATCAGATGTCAATGTTTATAATTCTCCATTCCCTTGATACTCAAATCCACCAAGCTTGCTACATAATTTTTGCTGTTGCTCAGTAGCCACATGATTCCTTGTTGTTTTAAACTTCCTTTGTTGTTATTCTAAACTAATTATCATTTTTTAAAGGTTGTGATTGCAAGAAGTTAATGTTTCTGGGGCATTGTTTTGGAAGAAGTGCACACACACAGACACACACAGACACACACATGTTCAGCAAGATCGTTGTTTCTTTCTCAGAGTTCCTATATGTAGGTACAGTCCCTAAATGATTCATGAATGTTCGAATCAATAAGAGGAACCACTGATGCTGAAAATACCTTTTGAAGTGAAGCATCTCAGACTGCCTTTACGGTACCTGCCTAAAGTTCAAAATAAGCAATGAGTCAGGGAAATGGAGAATTCATTCCTGGACATCTTATTCTCCTGAGTGCCCCAGAATTTCCTGCAAAGGCATCTTTGGTTAGATTCATATGGAGTTTGTCACCTGGATTTGGAGATCAGCCATGTAGCAGCATAAACTTCTATTTACAAAGCAAAGATGAAAGGTCAAAATAACCTTAAGTGTTCAGCTGAATCAGGCCAAGAATCCATTTAGCTTAGCATTCTGCATCGTAGAGAGGTGGACTGCGGTACAGGAGGTAGTCCTTGAAATACAACTACAACGTCCTACCTACGACTACTTCAGCTTCAACCTCAATAATACTCAGGCAAACAATAGATACAAACTCAAGGTAAATCACTCCAAACTCGATTGCAGAAAATACAACTTCAGCAACAGGTTTATCAATGCCTGGAATGCTCTACCTGACTCCGTTGTTACAGCCTCAAACCCTCATAGCTTCAACCTTCAACTGTCTAACGTGGACCTCACCCCATTTCTAAAAAAGGTCCTTAAAGAGGGTGTGCATAAGTGCACCAACGTGCCTTCCGTTCCTGTCCTAGTGTCCCATTTATTTGTACTTTTGTACTTTCTTTTGTTCATGTCCATGTTTATATTTATACCTGTTATCTTGTGCATGTTTGACAAACTAAATAAAAATAAAATAAAAAATAAAAATAAACAATTAGGACCGGATTTTCCATTGCTAACTGAGGTGGTTGTTAAGTGAATAACAATCAATTTTACAAAGGTAACTGGACTTTTTTTTTTTTTTTTACTTGAACACCTTTCAAGTTCTCACCCAAGAAGCATCTTCTGTTCTGACTGAATGGTGGAGGATGGAAGGATTTATATTCCTTGCAGTCATCTGATCCTTAGCACCCCTTCTGAGAGTTGTTGAGGCCATTTGGAGGTTTATCTGTGCCCTCAGGGCCACCTCAATAGTGCAAATGGGTATGTAACCTTCTTGGAACTGCTGAAAGGGCTGTGTTGTAAACAGGAAGCGAAACGTCTTCAAGGGAAAACAAAGGCCAATTTCCTTTGAAAAAAATCACCTTTGGGACAACCATAACTGGATGACTAAGAATCTACACAGACACTTTTGCAACAGTCATTAAGCAAATCACACGGTTGTGAAGTCCATGCAGTTTTACCTATTCACTTTGCTTGTCAGAAGCCAGTTAGGAAAGTTGCCAATGGTAATCGCAGGATTGCAAGATGCTGCAATCATTAAAGACACATGTTGGTTACCGAGCATCTGGATGTTGATCCCATAACCATAAGGATGCTGCAACAGTCGTAAGTATGAGGACCGCTTGTAAATCACTTTCTCAGTACCATTGTAACTTTGAATAGTCACTAAGTGAATGGTTGTAAGTCAAGGACTACTTGGTAGATGCATCTAGGAACCTCACAAAGTTGGAAAGGAAGAAAGTTGTTTCTTATTAGCACCAGGGGTGGGCTGCTGGGGTTCCCTTAGGTTCAAGCAATCCTCTAGCTAGGATTCTGCCCAGTTCAGCAAAGCCCCAAATGCCGCACCTGGCTGGCCACGCATACCCCACCCCTCCCAGGAGTCTCAACGCGGCCCATTCATAATGTCAGTGAAGGGCCCGCACGGAGGTTCATTGTAACATCCTCCCTCTAGAGATATAAAGCCACCCTGGCTTCCAATATTTCAATAAATTCACGAAGGACTATCGAGCATTTGATTATTTTTCAGATCAGGCATCAGGGAGACGGACAAATAGCGAATAGCAAAGAAACAAACATTTCACTGCATTAAAATCAACTTTTACATTACATTAAACGTAAATTCATATTGCATTACGTGTAATTCTACTACGTTAAAATTAACTTTTACTACGTTAAAATTAACTCCAAAACATCTCTCGAAGAAATTACAAGCAACTTATAGAGACACAACTTTAAAAGAAGCAGAAGAGCAGAAGCCTTTTCTGCAGTAGACGAAAAATTTTGAGAAACTGGAAGATTTCAGTATGGAATTGGATAGTAGGCTTGCTATTTGTCAGGCATTATGGTTTCTGTAAAACAACAACAAGTTGAAATGCATCGGATTCCAGTGGCGAGAGAAGGAGAGAGAAGGCAGAGCAGGAGATTGATGAATGCAAGTCTTTTCTTTACAGGCTCAGGCCTACAAGCAATAATTCTGTATTATGCCAGGAAAGGTTGGATGATTTCCTTCTTCCTCTAAAAATAAAACTGAAATTCTTGCATGAATACTGCAAGTTCCCTATTACTCATTGCCTGCCCATTAGAGATGCATTAAAACATGCACAAAGCACATGCATTCTTCATCATTAAACCCTAAGAAGGATGGGTACTTTCTCCCTGGCCCTTGTGCAGAAAAAAATATAAAAAGCAACACAAGAAAATCACATTGCACAATTTGGAAGGAAGGGAGGGTGGAAGCCTATAGGAGAGTAATCAACCTAGTTCATACAAAAAATGGATTATGAGATGTCTCTCTCCCATCACCTGAGGGGGGAGGAGGAGGGGGGAGGGGGAGGAGGGGCGGGCTTCCAGTCCATTTAAATTGGGAAAGGGATGAGTCCCAGCTAATCAGGAGGAAATGGGGATTTTGCAGTATCCTTCCCCTGCCACGTCCAACAAGCCATGCCCAACAAGCCACGCCCACAGAACCGGTAGTAAAAAAAATTGAATCCCACCACTGGCCTGCACCCTGGAAAAGCAGCTGACTATGCAAAGTGGCATTCAAAGATCCAAAAAGTGGACCCTGCATCTGTGGGAATATGCTAGGAAGAAGGAAAAGATTAAGAAAAGACGCAACCACATTCCCCTTCAGGAGACTAACCTGAGGTTTTAACACTGAGACCAAGTCAAAACCTGTGCAGAATTTATATTATGGATTAAAGGGAGCTAAGAATTTATTGATACACATAAACACACACACACACACACACACACACACACAACTTACTTGAAATGTCGATAAATACATTTCTACAGCACCTTGACATGTTATCATATCCACTCTCTGCTTAAATGTACACGATTTCCTTTGATATTTCAACCTGTCACTCCTCAGCTCAAGGCTTTCTCTTTGACAATTAAACAAAGGAATAAATTAGAGATAAATCATACTTTAAAATGACAGAGCTAGCTGTAGGTCCCATATCTAGAATTGTTCTTATGCATGCTACATGCAAGCCACATTTCCAAGCAATCAGTGCAAACCGCTATCTGATTCATTGAGGATGCAGCTAGTTACCAATGTCATTATTCAGAGTACAAATTCATAAAAGTTTCAAAGGCTGAGGCTAATCAAATATCCCATCGCCCCTTTAGTTCCTAAAAATCATGTTCAATTTTAAAGGGAAAGTTTCTACATACGCTTTAACTTAAATCAAATGTTAGTGTCACTTGCATACCAGTTTCTACCCACTAACATGGAGCTGCCCAAACAAATCGAAGAAGACATTTAATGTTCCAGGCACCAATCAACAAATCCAGTGATGCACCCAAGTGTAGAGAAATAAGAAGGCGTGTTGACCTTGAACCTTGTCTGACCAATATCTGGGAAGCATCTGAACCACACTCTCAATAGCATAAGTAATACCTTTCTTAAAATAGCTCTTTCCTAGCCTGTATTTCCCCTAAAACAGTTTAGCTTTCTTTTCTCTCAACCATCTCAGTGTCTAACCTTGGCCATAACCTGATCTGTATTATTGCTAACTTAATTATTGATACCTCATTTTCTATCCTCTGCATTTGAAAAAAAAATCTAATTAAAATAGACTACATGTTTACCTTTCAAGTTTACCTGTTCACTTTGTTATGTAGCATTTACTTTGTCAAATCAGGCGAACGTCTAGAGACAATATCCATCCTCCTTTGATTACATTTGGAGATGAACATTTGTTCAGTTATTGGCTTTGTTTATCTGTTTGAGACTAATTTGAGTAATTAACGCAGGAACGAACATATAGAAGAAAACAGTTTCTTTAAGTGGCAGAATAAAGAATCAAAGCACTCCAGTTGTAATTTCAATTCCCATCTCACATTTTCATATCCACAAAATCTAAAATTGAACAAATACAAGACTGGGAAAATTCATTTGCATTTATATTGTTATTGTTGTTATTTTTTTATCATTTTTATGTTTTGCCAGATTAAAACGTCAGTTCTCCAAAAGAGGAAGAGGAGGAGGAGAACAGAACAACTGAGATGAAAGAGATTTTTGAAGTCTTCTCTTTCAAACCTGCTCAAGCAGGAGATCCTATACCATTTCAAACAAGTGGCTTCTTAAAAGCCTCAGTTGATGACACACTCACAACTTCTGAAGGCAAGCTGTTCCACAGGTTAACTGTCTTCACTGTTAGGATGTTTCTCCTTAGTTCTCTCCTTGATTAGTTTAGAGGAGGGGGAGGAGGGGGAGGGCTGCCAGTCAATTTAAATTGGGAAAGGGATGTATTGCTGGCTCTGTCCCAATGAATATGCTTTGATTGTGGCTTAGCCTGTTACATAAAATAAAGAAAGGTTTCCACAATGGCAGTTTCCTGGTAGAATCCATCATCGCTGGATTCATTTTTTTAAGAAGTGGGTATTTAAAATTAGTTAAGGATTCCATCCAATATTGGTTTAGGCAATAGTTAGTGCTTTCTTCCTTTCCACACGCAACAAGCTCCACTTTCAATAAAAAGTAAATCAAAAAGAATAATGGAGGAAAATGTGGATGGTTGTCTATGGCCAGCATCCAGAAGTCTTTGTTTCCTTCTCTACTTATTGTTCACGTGCTACAACAGGCAACTTAAAAATAGTCCTTTGTTTAACCATCATTAAGGGGAAAAATTACTTGCTATAGTTTCATCACTATAATTAGCACAGAAAAAGAAAGAATGAACACCACTTTAAGGGTCTTTTGTGAATGCAGAGAACAAAACCAAATGAATGAAAATGCTGCTGCTAAATGCCAACTTTATTTCAATGTGGGTGAGGTTTGCCCCCTTCCTTGCACTCAATTGGAATAGGATTCTTTTAACTTAAAGGAGCAATTACGGCTCCGTAGCAAAGCACCTGTTTGGTACTCATAAGGCTGCAAATTTAATTATTGCCATTGCCATTTGACAAGATCAGGAAGCAAGCATTAAATTCTAATCCAAGTATCTGAAAATCTGTTTCCAGTCAGAGAAGATTGGATTATCATCCAATCTTGTATAAAGCAGTTCTTTGTATTCACAGATGTCAAGCAAAATGTTAGTTTTGCTTACTATTCATCTTCACACATCTAGCCTGAAGATTACTCATCATTTGGTCAATCATATTATGCCTGAAATTCTCAGAAATATTATTTTTAGGGTTGATTGCACAGACAGCCAGATGTTCGGACTAGATTTATCATTTTATCCAGCTATTGAGTCCTTGCCAATTATTATTATTGTTTGTCACATAGCCAGATGTTTAGACTGGATTACATATTTTTACCCACCTATTGAGTCCTTCCCAAGGATATGAAATAGGCAGAAGTTGATGTTTGAAAGTGTGAACAGTATCGTCGCAAGATGTAAACTGTTCCAAGTAAAGTATCCTTTTGCAGTTGACCAATGGAAATTTATTTATTTATGTAGTTTGTCACACATATATGAGATAAGAGGTACAAGTATAAACATGAAATGAAATAAACGGGTACAGTGGGACAGGGATGTTAGGTACACTGGTGTGCTTATGCATGCCCCCTTTATGGACCTCTTAGCATTGGGGTGAGGTCCACAGTACACAATTTAAGGTTGAAGCTGTGAGGGTATGAGGAAGTGACAACAGAGTTAGGTAGAGCATTCCAGGCATTGACCACTCTATTGCTGAAGTTGTATTTTCTGCAATCGAGTTTGAAACGGTTTACCTTGAATTTGTATCTATTGTGTGCTTATGTATTGTTGTGGTTGAAGCTGAAGTAGTCCTTGACAGATAGGACATTGTAGCAGACAATTCTGTGTACTATGCTTAGGTCCAACTGCAGGTGACATAGTTCCAGATTGTCCAAGCCCTAAATTTCAAGCCTGGTGGCATAAGGGATTCTGTTGTGAGTAGAGGAGTGGAGGACTCTTCTCATGAAGTACCTCTGGACTCGCTCAATTATATTAATGTCCGATATACAGTGTGGATTCCAGGCAGACTAGCTGTATTCGAGAATTGATCTGGCAAATGTTTTGTATGCCCTAGTTAGCAGTAACAGTGTTATTAATAATATTACACTATTATTATGGTTCATTGCACAGCCAACCAGATGTTCAGGATGGATCTGATATTTTTCTCTGCCTACTGAGTCCTTTCAGAGAACCAGGACTATGCAGATGTGGATGTTTGACAGACAGTGTTATATTTTAATCTCATTCGGTCCCTAAAAGTCTAATGCTTTCTAAAGGTTTCATTATCTAGATATATCAGCCTTTCCTGGAAGATCCCGCTTTTGAAAGAAATAGCGAAAGAGGAAGAAGGCACTCTTCAGTGAAATAACATAAGGATAGCTTTCTGAATTTAAAATATTTTCATTTTGCTTTCACTAGTATACAGGCCCATTTGTCATCTAGCTTTTCATTTGCTCCAAGGCTAAAAGGACTGACCCTTTATCTATCCGTTATTCAAATGCCACTGAACCTTTTCAGAGATGCTGCCCCATAAGCACTGGTAAATTGTCTGTACATCCGATATTCCCTAGCCTTCCCATTTTACGAGATTGCCTCTTAAAACAAACCATTTTAGCAAAACCCTGCCCAATACATTTTGTCTCTATGAGTTTTAGAAACATGTCTAATGGAATAAGAGATGACTGGGAGACAGCTGCAAACAACTAACCAGGCTCACAATATTTATTTATTCTTTATTTATTCCAGTTTTAGACAAATGCCAAAAATCTAACAATAGATTAAAACATAAAAATATTGACCCTTTTCTCAGATCTTATTGGGATTGATCAAATAACTAAATAATAAATCATATTCATTCAATCAATGGATATGGATAGATGTGTGAGAAGAGAAATATATCCACTGGAAAGTTGTAGTTAATAGGCCTTGGAGTGAGCTTGCAGGCCTCACTGAACCAAAGTTTTAAACCAGGGGTGTCCAAACTTGGGAACTTTAAGACTTGTGGACTTCAACTCCCAGAATTCCCCAGCCAGCATTTGAAGTCCACAAGTCTTAAACTTCCCAAGTTTGGACACCCCTGTTTTAAACTAACATAATTGCAAAATGCACTAGACATATTTCTGATGTGCTGACTTGTGTGCTGCCTTTTCTGCAAAGTAGGTAATTGTATGGATATATTTAGAGCAGGAAGAATGAGATGGTAGGAAATGAGGAACTGAAAGTAACAAATGTCTGAGAGCTTCAAATGTACACATGTGTTTACAGAAAGTGACGGTCAGTAAGAAAGTACAAGGAAGTGAAACTATGGAATGTGTATGTCAGTTAAAAAAAAGAAGGTATACAAAATGTGGCTTGAGATGAGAATGGTGTCCTTTGCCAAATAGCAGTCCTTGTAGAACTTGCTAGCTGCCATTGGAACCCTTGCAATGGTTTAATAAGGTAAGGATTGTTGTGCAATTGCATTGCTGTGTTGGCTATTCATGTTCCAAATTGCTCATGAAACAATAAACCACTGATCTTAAAGTAAGATTTATTGCTTGTGGTTTCCCTCTGTTTTTTTATTGAGATGTTCTTTTTTTATGACAGATGGAATGGATGGATGAAATCCATCAATGGGTGGAAACTAATCAAGGAGAGAACAAACCTAGAGCTGTGTAGAAATTTCCTGACCTTGAGAACAATTAATCAGTGGACACAGCTTTGCCTCCAAAAGTTTTCAGTGCTCCAACAGTGGAGATTTTAAAGAAGAAATTGGGAAACAACCACTTGTCTGAAACAGCCAGAATACCATGTTCCTCTGATCAAAAAGAAAATCCATTTAAAAGCTCTCCAGCAAGCTTTTGCCATCCAAGAAGTTTGGATGAATGGAATGTGCAGAAACCAAATACATCTGTACATGAAGAGAAAGACATTTGCAATTTATATTTACTCTTAAGAGTGGCCATGCAAACTTTTTTTAAGGATAGATGATCCATTAGAACAGGAGTGTCAAGCTCAAGGCCCACAGGCTGGATCTTGCCTATGGGATGCTTAGATCTGGCCTGTGGCACCACCCTGGAAACAGAGAAGCACTGGCCCATGGGCCTCCCACTTGCAATGGGTTGCAATAGACGGTCACAGCTGAAAATGGAGCTTGGGAGCCTGTTTTTGCTGGCAGAGTGCTCGGGCTGCCACAGGCGACCCTGACATGAGTGATGTCGAGCTGGCCATGCCCACCCTGGCCACCTGAGGTTGAACACAATCCTGATGCGCCCCTCAATGAAATCGAGTTTGACACCCCTGTGTTAAAAGATTAATTTCTTTCCCCATCTTGGCAAAAAGCCATGGATCACAACACCTACATATTTTGTTTGTTTCCCTTTTTATTGATGACTGGAGAATATCTTTTGCTTAATTAATTTGCTTCGTCCTCTGTCTTTCTGCTCAGATGAGCACTCAAGAGTGGAAAACCGTAATTGGCAACGATCCCTGGCACTTGTGTCACAACCTTGCTAGACACGCAACAGCTTTCTCCTCTACCCAGCCACACTTTCTATATTATTTTTATTTAATCTATTTTGTGCATTTTTATCACTACAATCAGGCACCTAACAAGGGTGTAACCAGTTCTTTAAAATATGTATGGATGGGGGAATGGGGGAAGAAGAAGAAATATTTTCAGATTTGGCAGGAGGAAGGAGAGCTCATTCTCAAGCTGATGGAAACTATTTTTTTCTCCTTTCTCTCCTTTTTCTTTCCTAGCACAAATGCAGGTAGTCCTCGACTTATGACCACAACTGAGCCCAACATTTTTGTTGCCAAGTGAAACAGTGTGTTGAGTGAACCCTGCCTCATTTTTACAAGCACTTGTGCCACAGTTGTTAAGCGAATCACTGCAGTTGTTAAGTTAGTAACATGGTTGCTAAGTGAATCTGGCTTCCCTGTTGACTTTGTGTGTCAGAAGATCACAAAAGTGGATCACATGATCCCAGGAGAGGGTCTTAAATGAGAGTCAGTTGTCAAGCATCCAAATTTTGATTACATGAGACTCTGGGGAGGCTGCAATGGTTGTAAGTGTGAAAAATGGTCATAAAGGGATATTTTTCGGTGCCGTTGTAACTTTGAACGGTCATTAAATGAACTGTTGTAACTCGAGGACTACCTGTAACAATAGCACCACTTCTGACAACCTATCAACGTGTTGCTTCCTCTGAAATAAGATACAATTGGTGGGTGCCAGGGATGGGAGGGCCTATCTGACACATAATGGTGCAGAATGTTGTGTTCCAACCAGCACGACCAGCAGATGGCGCCATACCAAACGTCCCTGATTGGTCCAGACGCACCTGCTGGCCGGCGGGAGAAATGCTGTTCCCTCATTGGTTCCCCGTCTGACAGCTACCCATATAAATAGCTGTCAGACGGGGGTTGTAGTTGTTCGTTTTGTCAGAAGTTACCTCTGTTAAATAAACGGTTTATCGTACTGCAGCCTCCTCAGTTATTGCCGGCCTCAGGACATAAAACAGAACATTCCCACCAATATCTAAAAAGCATGAGGTTTCAGCTCCTTTTTCCATGGTCAGTTCTAGCCCTGGTCTAAGTTGTTTCTCTTTCTTCTTTCCCTACCGTCTTGCCATCTTATCCTTCCACCTGCCCATTCTCTTTCAACCGTCCATGTCACAAAATATCTTAACACAACCTGCGTCCCAACTTTTGTCAGCTATGTCTACGTTGCTAGCTAAGCAACTGGGTGGAAAGAGCAGAGCAGAGCAGAGAAAGAGAATCAGGAATAGAATAGAATAGAATAGAATAGAATAGAATAGAATAGAATAGAATAGAATAGAATAGAATAGAATAGAATAGAATAGAATAGAATTTTTTATTGTCACTTGAAATGTACACTAATTAGCATCCATTAAAATGGAATTTTGTTGCATTCAGCTCTCAAAAGATAACCACTGTGCATATGTCCACATACACACACATATACATGACACAGAGAAACATCACAGTCTAGTTCGAATGTATACATATACGGGGCGGGTGGTGGTGGGGGAGAGAACTTTGCCAGTTACAAGACGGTTGGCATAAGGAACAACGCTTTCATTTGCATAAACCAATTTGAACATTAATTGTGGGGGTGAGCAAAGGTTGGAAGAAAACTTTGATCTGTCTATTCCCAAAATGCACAACTTCAAACCAACCCCTCATTTCTGAGTCAAGAGGGGTGCCGTTTAAATGCATGTGTTTTAGAACACAGTCGCTTCAGCCAAACGCACACAAAACAAGATTGTAGCTCAGTTTCCAGAACGTCCACCTTTTAACAAATGCTTTTGTTGCAATGTGGAGAGCGATTCAAGTTCGCACCTTTAAAAAGCAGAGCAAATTTTTCCATCTGGAATGCAAATGTGTGCATAGAAACCAGCAAGGTTTATATAACCTCTCGGGAACAAAGGGGAACGTTGTAGAGTTCTTAATTTAGCATCCCATTTATTTGTATAAGCCACCACCGAGGATTGATTGAATGTTCAGGTCAAAGCAGCACTTGCAATATCAAATTCTCCAGTCATAAGTAACAGCACTTGTCTAAATAATGTAAAACAGCCATATTTGGTACTTCCCTAATGTAATTATAGTGCCTACACAGTCATTTTCTCAATGTAGTAACATAGCAGGCAGCTATCATTTCATCAAAATCTCTTTTTTTGGGGGGGGGAGAAGTATAAAAATGAAATCCATTCTTCCCAGAAAGCACCAATTTGCTGCCCACTTTTGAATAAACACGTAGAACAACACAAAGGAACGCCATCCTTCAAGCTATTAAATGCTTTTGCATAGCAGCATCTTTTACAGCACCACAGTTAATCAGCCCCTTGCTTCAGACAATAAAGCAAGTGATCCAATAAATCAGGCCATTAATATGTTAACCGAATGGCGCTAGGTTAATACTAATGCTTTGATCTTATAGGATGGCAAAAGTTTAGGGTCTCTGGTTATCTAACCAGTGTATATGGATTTCTTTTCTCAACGTGTTCTGGTCAAATGTCCCTAATTCAACAATTACAGTTTAATGTAATGGTTAAGATGCTGTAATAGAAACTGGGAGGTTGTGAATCTAGTCCTCCCTTTGGCATGAAATCTTACTGGGGAAACATTGGGCCAGTCATTCTCTCAGCTCAACCTACCTCAAAGGATTGTTGTTGTGGGGAAAACAGAAGGCAATGGCAATATAGTGTACAAAATAAAAGCAGGATATAAATCTAATAATAAATAAGGAATGGCAACTGGATCATAGCACAGGGTCTTGTCACGTAGACAGTTCTGGATTCAATTCCTGGCATCTTCAGTTAAAATGACCTGTGAGAAGAAGGATCTTTGCTCAAGAGACTTAAAGTCCTTTTCTCAAATAATGTCTGGTGCAAAAGATCAAGCCTACATAGGAAGGTACAATTAAGCTGATTTATTCGTAAAAATCTTTGCACAGGAATCTTCTGAACTAAGGATTAGATAAGAGTCAATGGAATTCAAGGAATGCTGGACTTTGCTTGTGGCTACGTAGGGATTCTAAACTGATCCCTCTTTTAACTCCACCCCCAGATTTTGCCATTCCTCTCCCTATAATTACCAGTCAATGACTGGGGTCAAAATGGAAAATCACAAGGAAGGTAACTGAAACAAATGCTGTACAGTACAATGATGCTACCTTATGGCTGACTTCATGACCCATCCCTATGTCTTTTGCAGTGACAATCACAAGTTTTCATTACTATCCCAGTTTTCAAAACAAATAAATAAAGCCAACTATCCCTGCGCATCTATCACATTTTCCCAACATTTTGGATGTTTGTTATGATTACAGCTGGTTTGTTTGCTGCCTTCAGGGCCATTATACTGACCATGAAGCCACTGTGAAAGTGAGAGATTTCATCCACATTGAAAAATGGAATGTTATTCATGCTGTAAACAAATCTGATATTTGTTTTCACTCTGCAGCTGGTCTGAATTTTAAGAGACTATTTATCCAAAGCAAACTCCCTCCCCATTTTTACTTGGCAAATTGCTTTATATTTCAAGAAAAAAAATTATAACACTTAAAACATTCCTCCTTAGTGGGACTAGGTTTCCTTCTGCAGATGAAATAATTATAATTGGACTCACCTCTTAGCTCTATATTCAAAAAACCTTAATACATCATTGATATCCTACCAGACTTTTCTACCTGACTTGGTTATTATTTGCTTTATTAATAGGAACCCCTATCAACCTCATATTCTCAGCCCACCAAACAAACATACCTTTAAAACACAGAAACATAAAAATAGGAATAGGGGAAGCATCCTCATCCTTTCTCTCCCTTCTTAATAATAATAATAATAATAATTTGGATTTATTAGCCGCTCCCTTTCCAAGTAGGACTCGGGGCGGCGTACAATGGAGCATAAAACATAGAAGATATATAACAGCACATAAACGTACATAAATACAAAACACACATACACGCATACACGGAGGAGGTAACAAATTTCATCATTTAGACAGTTAAAAATCAGCATTAAAATACCCCAATTGTAAAAACCCAATATGCAATTAAGAATTAATATTTAAAGACAATTTAAAAAACAGTTAGGAGGAATAAGAGAAATTACGATTGAGCCAGGCCAGATAATTGAAAGAGGTGGGTCTTCAGCTGTACACGGAAGGAGCGGAGATCGGAAGTAATCCTGATGTCACGGGGGAGGTCATTCCACAGGGCTGGGCCCATCACAGAGAAGGCTCTGCTCCTGGGTGTCACCCCCCGGCACTGTTTGGCGGACGGCACCCGGAGAAGTCCCTCTCTGTGTGAGCGAATTGGTCGTAGGGATGTGTGGGGCAGGATGCGATCCTGCATATAACTAGGCCCTGTGCCATGAAGCGCTTTAAAGATCATAATCAAAACCTTGAAACGCACTCGGTAGACCACAGGAAGCCAGTGCAGCTCGCGCAGGAGAGGTGTTACAGGGGAGTATCTAGTCCTCCCCATAATCACCCGCGCGGCCGCGTTCTGGACCAACTGTAGTCTCCGAGTGCATCTCAAGGGAAGCCCCATGTAGAGAGCATTGCAGTAATCCAGGCGAGACGTCACTAGCGCATGGGTGACTGTGCGTAGGGCATCCCGGTCCAATAAGGGGCGCAATTGGCGCATCAGGCGAACCTGATGGAACGCCCCCCTTGCCACGGCTGTTACATGATCATCCATGGACAGCCGGGCATCCAGGAGGACGCCCAAATTGCGCACCTGTTCCATGGGGGCTAGTTGGACGCCCCCGATGGCCAGAGATGGAAGCACCTGGTTGAACCGGGAGGCCGGAAGCCACAGCCACTCCGTCTTGGAAGGGTTGAGTTTTAGTCGGTTGCCATCCATCCAGACCCGTACGGCCTCCAGACACCGGGACATCATTTCGACGGCCTCATTGGGGTGGTTCGGGGTGGAAATGTATAGCTGAGTATCATCAGCATACAGATGATATCCCACCCCAAAACCACGGATGATCTCGCCCAGCGGTTTCATATATGTGTTGAACAGGAGAGGCGAGAGCACCGATCCCTGTGGCACTCCACATGTGAGTGGCCTCCGGGTCGAACTCTGCTCCCCTGCCAACACACGTTGTGTCCGATCAGAGAGGTAGGAGCCAAACCACCGTAAAATGGTGCCCCTGACTCCTAGCCCCTCTAGCCGGTGCAACAGGATACCATGGTCGATGGTATCGAACGCCGCCGAGAGATCTAATAGGACCAGGATAGAGGAACAACCCCTATCTCTGGCCCTCCAGAGATCATCAACCAATGCGACCAAGGCCGTCTCTGTGCTGTGCCCGGGTCGGAAGCCGGACTGGCGCGGGTCTAGATAATCATTTTCCTCCAGGTGACGTGGGAACTGCTGTACCACCACACTCTCTACCACCTTCGCTAAAAAAGGAAGGTTGGAGACTGGACGATAATTGACTAGGTCCGTTGGGTCCAGGGAAGGCTTCTTGAGCAGGGGCCTCACCACCGCCTCTTTCAAGGCGGCCGGTAGAGACCCCTCACCCAGCGAGGCGTTCACCAGGCCAAGGAGCCAGTCGCGCGTAACCTCCCAGGATGCCAGTACAAGCCAGGAGGGACACGGGTCCAATAAACATGTGGTGGGTCGCAGACGTCCACGCAACCTGTCCAAATCCTCGATGGCAACCGAGTCAAACTCCTCCCAAAGCGGTCCCTCAAGACTCGCCACGGGCGTCTCTACTGAACCACTGAAAGGGGCCCATCCCATCCGGATTTGAGCGACTTTGTCCTGTAGATATTTCCCAAACTCCTCTGCTCTGCCCTGTAGTGGGGCTTCCCGTGGTCTCTCAAACAAGAGAGAGCGGGTCACCCGAAACAGGGCGGCAGGGCGGTTATCTGCAGACGCAATAAGAGCGGCACAATGTTGACGTTTGGCCGCTCTTAATGCCACAAGGTACGTCTTCAAATAGGCTCGTGCCTGTGCTCGGTCAAATTCGGAACGGGAGGATCTCCAATGACTCTCTAGGCGTCTCTTGTGGCGTTTCATCACCCTTAGCTCCTCGGTAAACCAAGGTGCCAGGGTGGTTCGTCGCCGCAGGAGAGGCCGCAAAGGCGCCACCCGGTCTAGGACCCCGGTAGTCGCACTATTCCATGCGTCTACCAGGTCCTCCACTCGGGGGCGGGTCAGGTCCACAGGAGGTGGCCCAAGTTCCGTCTGGAACCTATCCGGTTCCATCAGGCGCTTGGGGCGGAACCATCTAATACCTTCCAGTTCCGCCTCCTCGCGGCGGGGGGTAGCACCAGGGAAGTCCAGCCGGAGAAGTGAGTGATCCGACCATGACAGGGGAATAATGTCTAGATCCCCTATTCCCAGATCACTCGTCCACTGGCCAGAGACGAAAACAAGGTCCAGGGTGTGGCCTCCCTCTTTTCACTTGTGTCTGATTCTCAGAGACTGGACAGACAAGTGTTCTTGGCAAGTTATTTTTTTCTTTTCAAAAATGGTTTATCATTGCCTTCTTCCTAGGGCTGAGAGCGTGTGGCTGGACCAAAGTCACTCAGCTGGCTTTGTGCCTAAGGCGGGACTAGAACTCAAGATCACTCCTAGTTTCCAGGCTGATGTCTTAAGCACTACACCGAACTGCTTCTAATACCTTAGTCTAGCCCAGCGGTCGGCAACCTTAAACACTCAAAGAGCCACAAAGGTCCAAACCCGAAACCCCCTGTTCAATTCTGGAGCCGACTGGAAGTCCAGTTCCTCCACCATAGAGTCTCCTCCTAGCATAGCATTATTTTCCCTCTATCTGTCCTAACCGAAAACCCTATCAATTGTGGAGCTGACCAGTGACAGGGAGCTGAAGCAAAGGGAGGAAAAAGCCACATGCAGCTCCAGACCTATGGGTTTCTGACTCCTGGTCTAGTCAGCTGCTATTTTTCAGCGTTTCAAGCAAATTTTCTCAGATTTAGAGGGTGTGCTAGGATCTTCAATTTTTTTACACAAAAAAAGCAGTCCTCTGGTGCTGGTTTATACTTGTTCCCCTAAACATAAATCTTTGTGGCTAGGGAAATTTATTACCAGTGGCAAGAACAGATGCCACAACGCTCAACTTTTGTTGATTCAAAAGGCCAGACCTGCCTTTTAATAAACTACAGAAAAAGACTATGGAAAAAGATTTTTCAATGCGTAGGAGGGACTTTTTAATTAAATCAATGTTAATATCATTGCCTTTAATTATTTATTTATATGAGTGTTGCATTTTGACACACACAGGTACTTATAATATCCACCAACTGCTCAGCATCCAACTGATTCCCAGATTTAAATTTTAAAAAGTATGCAAATCCCTTCATTCCATTCAAAGTCACCACCAAAACTACTTACTGTATGATCTGATTCCAGAGTTCCTATGACTTGGAAACACATGCATAGATACATTACATATACATATACATATACATATACATATACATATATATATACATATACATATACATATACATATACATATACATATACATATACATATACATATACATACACATACACATACACATACACATACACATACACATACACATACATATACATATACATATATATATATTTGTTTTCGTAGATTTTCACGGGTGTAGGTTTGCTGGTTTTGTTGTATTCGGGTCTTTTCCCGTGTAAGGTTGAGATTGTCTTTGCAACGTTTCGGCAGGATCTCACCTGCCATCTACAACAAAACCAGCATATGTATGTGTGTGTGTGTGTGTGTGTGTGTATATATATATATATATATATATATACATACATACATACACACACACACACACACACACACACACACACAGTTACATGATCTCATTTCAGGCACTTAGCAACCATCTCATCTTCATGGTCGGTTGCAGTGTTCCACTGTCACGTGATTCGTTTTGCAATGCCTTTTGCCAGTTTCCAGCCTTTACGGATTGTTTCAAGCAAAAAGAAAATGCCCAAAGGCTTGAAGTCTGCGGTGTTCACTTAATAATGACCATGTAACAACTGCACTGTTCACTTAGTAATGATCATGGTATTTGCTGAACAACCACTATGAAAAAAAGATAATAAAATCACGTGGGTGTCTCGACTTATAACCGTCATAATTTCCAAAGGAAATTCCAGGATCCATTATGGTTGTAAGCTGAGGATTACCTTTTCATATTTTTACTCTCAGCTACACTATAGCATTAAGTCCCTTGTCCCCTTTCCTAAATGAAGCCTAAGACAATAGTCCTATTCAGTTTTGTTTCTTCCACCCAAACATAAGAACAACGAGATTCACAACCACATTCTGTTCCTCTCGACAACTGCATACTTCAATTCCAAGGAAAGTCATTAGAAATTCTTCCTCTGGGCATTTTCGGATCAGATATGAGAGAACATCCAAGGTCATTATATCCAACATCAGAGATATAACAGGGGAAAACCACTCATGTCTCCCAACACTTATTGAAGTAGAAATGCCACCAATTATAGCAAAATTCTCAACCAACCTGAGAATGAGGCAAAGAGAAGTTTGTTTTGAAGAGAAAAAGGAAAAACTAGAAAATTGAAGGGCTAATTTTGGTACAACATTCTGAAAATGGGGTATAATTTCATACATTATTTAGGCTTTCTCAGAAAGCAAGATGGAATCGGGCATTAATTAAATCTGGTTCTTGGTCAGATGGATCAGCTATGATGAAATATCAAAGAAAAGGATGTTTGTAAGAAATGCTAACAACCTAAAGGAAAATCTATCATCTGTCTTTTGGGACATCTCATTCTCACACCTTTGAAACGAGAAAAATGAGACTCAATTGCACTTGGACAATAAGCAGCCTCTTGGGAGAAAGTTTATGTTTTCGTAAAATATTTACTGAAAGTTTGCTAATTACGGAAACTGTGAGTCAAATCATCGATTCCCTCCAAGTTGTTAAGAATCATTGATTCCTTTCAACCACAGCTGATTCAATTGTGAGTTGATTCAGACTGCGGATCGGAATCTTCAGATCCCTTTGATTCTAGCTGTCAATTTTCTTTGGTAGAAAAATGTCTCAATGCACGTATGGGAATCCACTAAATCATCAAAACAATTTGAAAGCACCCAGTCAATGTAAGGCAACAAAATGGTCTAAACATTCAGCGGGGTTATTCAGTCAACTCATCAGCCTTGACTCAAAGCTAGGAATGAAAGTTCACACACCCGCAATATTTACAGTAGTTCCACTTTCACTGGGCGGGTAAGTAAAAATATAATATTATGACTTTACTTGGGACGTGATGGGATTGCTTCTCTCACACTCAAGCATATCCTTGATTCTGACAGCTATTTTCCCTGTGGAGTCATTCCCTTGATTCCTTCTCCTCTGCTAGCCAAGATTTTTTCCATTTAAAAGTAACCCATGTTATGCCTACAGCTTGCAAGGTCTTCATTGTAAGGGTCATTTCCCAGTTTCTCTACAGTGTCCAAGAAATATTTTAGAGAGACTTTAAAAATTCTGATAACCACGAAGTCATTCAGTTTAAGTTTATTAGAGCTATTCTTGCAAACCCAAGATGCATTAATAATGTCGCCATGCATTTAGAAACAGTCTGACCCTCTTTGGAGGCTAGAGCTCAGTAATATCTTTTTAACCTTTGGCTAAAATTACCATTTTTTTTCTAGTGGGTCTAGCCCCATTGATTCTTAGAGACTACTTTAAGTCAATCTGATTTACCAAAATTACTGGTAAAGTTTCATTCTCCCAGAGAGCTTTGCTCTTAGGCTTTGAAAATGCTAGAAATATATTTAAGCAGCAGATCTGGGACAGAGATCTTGCGGCATGAGGGTGTTTTCAAATAGGTGTGTGCCAACATTGTGCCATTCCTCTATCGCAAGATTGAATTGAGGATGGTTTCTCAGGTTCTCATCCAATCTCAAGGGTAAATCTCAGCAGAGATTTATATGTCATAAAGGTATATTTCAGACACGGAAATACAGGTTGCCAGTGCAGTATTGAGTGTTATGGACACAGAAGAGAAAACAGCAATAGCAATCTGATAATAACAGAACAAGAAATATAAAGAAAGAAATTGGGGGAGATTTTGAAAAATGCTGTAAGAATAAGGTAGAAAAAAAGAAACCTCATTGTTGCAAGAAATCCAGAAGAAGGTTTATTCAAATGAGTATAAGTTTATTCCATGCCACTTCTAAATGAGAATCTGAACTATTAACAATCAAGGCAAATTGGTGGTAGATTCAGACATTGAGGAGGTTGGGGGGGAACATGGGCCAGTCTTGGAATCTGGGGAAGGCTCTGATGAGGGCTCTGTGTTGGAGGCAGAGAGGGGGCTAGAGCCTTATGCCAGTTATCAGATGCCTTCAGAGTCAGACATCAGTGAGGCAGATGAAGAACTGGAGCCTGTTCCCATTGTGCGCATGCGCAGAGTTGCCAGACAAAGGGAACAGCTAAAGAGCAGGGGTCGACTTGGGAGTAAAGCCACAGGTGGATGATGAATGGCCCCTTCCAGAGGAAATAAAAGAGCGAAAGGGGAGTGGAGTTGGCAGATGACAATTAGTTTGATTAATTGGCCTGTGACTCTCCGAAACTCCTTGCCAAGTTTTGCAGATATCGGCCTGTCAGCTCTCCAAGCCAGATAAGGTCTGTGACTGTAAATCCTCCCTTGAAAGACTTTGCTGGATGTGAATGAGCAGAATTCACAGTCAATTAATAAAAGGTTTTTTTGTCAGGACAAGGCGTTTGCTTCATGCTCTTGGGAAGCCTAGGTCAGAATATTTACTTCAACTGTATTAGCCATGCAAGCTCTATATAAACCATGCAACACCATCAGGTTTCTTTGTTTATAAAGACAGTTGTCCTACTTGATTAATTACAGGCATTAAGGATTAGCAATTTCTGGTATTTTGCCACTCCTGTGCCATGTTCAGCAATAAAAGGCACTGTGGTACTTTACAAGTGTAATTTACGGGTAAATTAGAATTATAATTACAATGGCTGCCTAAAAGTCTTTATAATGCTTTTAATATTTATGCTCGATAATACCCATCTGTTAATGCAACACAGAGTGACACTTACCAAGGAAGGGTATTCATATCAAAATAAATAGAGAAAAGCAGGAACCAAAAATAAAATCGTAATACTAGAACCAGTTCTTTTCAACACATCTTTTATTCCTCTAGATATTATACTGTAAAATGATCCAGCATGCAAATTCTCATCAGTTACAAACTTTATTGATGTATCTGTAGAGATACATGTCTGTGCTGGAACAAAAGTGTAGTTTTGTCCCAGGCAAATGTATAGTATAGATTGCATTTACTTAACATTTTTCTCTTTTCATTTTTTCTTTCACCTATTTTGGAGGGCATCAATGAAAGAGGAAAGGAGAGGAGAGGAGAGGAGAGGAGAGGAAAGGAAAGGAAAGGAAAGGAGAGGGAAGAAGAGGGGATGGGAGAGAAAAATGAGTATAGAGAGGTAATCTACTGTTAACATTCATGGATAACAAAGGGCTTGCTGATTCAGATCAACACCCTCTAGCAAGTTCTTGCCTCTTCCCTTTCCATCAAAACTTCCATAATGCAGTCATTAAATGAGTTGTGCCTGACTTTATATCCTTTTTGCCATGGTCATTAAGTGGATCACACAGTTGCTAAGCGAATCCATTTTCCCCCGTTGACTTTGCTTGTCAGAAGCCCCCAGGAAGGTCTGAAATGGCAATCATGTGAGCCAAGGATGCTGCAACCATTGTAAATACACACCAGTTGCCAAACGTCTAAATTGCAAATCACACGGCCATGGGACATTGCAATAGTTGTAAGTGTGAGTCACTTATTTCGGTGCCATCATAACTTTGAAAGGTTACTAAATGAATGGCTGTAAGTTGAAGACCACCCGTATTGCAAGCCAAGGGAATTGGAATCTGAACTGGACAATGGAGTTGATAAAAGATACAGCACAATCAGGCTGAAATAAGAAAATTTCCATCTCTCAAGACAATTTTACCAACTGCTGTTATCAAGAGTTTGTTGATTTCCCCTCTTCCCTCTTCCATCCCTTTCCTTTTGCACTGTTCCCTTTAAATGGCATGCCTGAGAACTAGGGCTATAGCTAATTGCTGAAAGGTATTCTGAAGCTGCTTTACTGCCTTTTCTACCTAATAAGCAGGATCAACAAATCAAAACTTGTGAAAAGCAAAGGTAAAGGTTTCCCCTGTCCAGCCATGTCTGGGTCTAAGAGGCAGTGCTCATCTCCGTTTCTTAACCAAAGGAGCCAGCATTGTCTGAAGACATATCCGTGGTCATGTGGCTGGCATGACTACCTGGAAGTGCACAGAATGCAGTTATATTCCCACCGAAAGGGTACCTATTTATTTACTCACATTTGCACGCTTTCGAACAGCTAGGTGGGTCGGAGCTGGGGCAAATAAAAGGAGCTCACCCCAATGTGCTGCACTCTGGTCTTGAACCCAAACTTAGCATCTTTAACCTCTGATCCATTGCGCCCCCTCCATTTAACTTGATTTGTGGCCAATTAACAATGTTTCTAACATGATGCAATCTCCGTGGGCTATTTTTAGAACTGTGTCCAAGAATACACCAAGCAGAAGACATGGTTTGAACTGAAAACAAATGTTAAAACCCAGGTAGGGAACGTAAGAAAAAAAATCCTCCTCTTCCCACTATTAACTGACTATTATCTTTAAGTATAAACGGGATGCCGTGGCTCAGTGGCTAAGACATTGAGCTTGTCGATCAGAAAGTTTGGTGGTTCGAATCCCTAGCACCGCCTAATGGAGTGAGCTCCCTTTACTTGTCCCAGCTTCTGCCAACCAAGCAGTTTGAAATCATGTAAAAATGCAAGTAGAAAAATAGGAACCACCTTTGGTGGGAAGATAACAGTGTGAGCCTTCAGCGTTTAGTCAAACCAGCCACATGATCATGGAGAAATCTTCAGACAGTGCTGGCTCTTCAGCTTTGAAATGGAGATGAGCACCGCCCCCTAGAGTTGGAAATGACTAGCACATATGGGCAAAAGGAACCTTTACCTTTACCTTATCCTTAAGCATTGCTTATTGGAAGATAATTGTGCTTCTCAATACCAACTGGTTTTTAATCCTCCACCAGATTTGCAATATCCATTAATTCATCATTTAGACATTTTGCAAAAAAAAATTGAGAAAAAATCAGAAACATGTCCCTCCCCCCCCCCAAAAAAAGAAGCATAATAATTAAGGAGGCATACCAAATGCAAGTCAAAATGATTACAGATTAAATGTTTTACAATAAGAAAACCTACAATCAGAGCAAAGGGAGGGGATGCATTGATAACATGATATCATCTTGATCTGCAATAGAATCTGTAACTTTCACACTGCAATAATTCTGAAAATATATCCCGGAAGTGCAATGTGCTCTTCTTTCACATTGCATGTTGACTTTCCCTTTTTTTTTTTTTTTTTGCTTGTCCTGCTAATTGCCAAAGTTATTTGCAACCCAATATTATTCCCTGCTTTTCACAGGTTTCCAGTGTCTCTAGAGAGTCAATATAGCTTTGGGGGGTGGGTGTCACTAATAGCTTTTTCTTCAAACCTGCTAGAAGAATAGGTGTTGTTTTGTCCCTCGTAATTTGCCTAGTCTTCAGGGAAAGAACTGAAATTTCTCTGGGTTTCTGTCAGTGTGTGACCTGCATTTTCCCTGGTATTTTTTTTAAGCCTGTTCCTGAACTCTTTCCTCCCATTAATAATTAGGATTGAGGCCCCTTTTATCTTTTATAATTACTCCAACAGAAGTCCAAGCTATTGGCATTTCTCTCAAAAATAGGTAAGGCGGACAGCAAAAAACCAGCAGCAAGGTACTTCCCTAATTGATAACCTAATCTGTCATAGTTATCTGATTTTTTTTTTTTTTTTACTTTTCTCTTTTAGGATTTCTTCTGAATAGTCAGCTAGCATTTACACATTTGCAGCATCTCTGCCAGTCTAAAAGCCAGCTATCATCTGAGTTTAATACTCACAATGATTCGTGAATGCAGAAATGGGAGATGGTTTATATACTCAAAAGAACCCCTCAATGCCTCCCCACTCCCTACAGAGAGGAAAAAAGCATGTCCTTTTAAAATAACCAAGGCAAAAATCTGGGGACAGGAAGCAAGAAACAAATGGGGTTTATTATTCCCCAAAATCTGATGAATTAATTCCAAGAAGCTGGGGAAGATCCAGAGACTGAGAAACCAAACAGGTATGCCTTGGGATTCAAATTATAGCCAATGCACACTTTGAAAGTCTTCTCTTTCCCAAGTTCATCAATCATGTAAGAGGCTACTTAAAATATAACATTTAGGAGTTTAGATTGGACCCATTCAAGAGGAATACAAGACGTGAAAGTCCTAGCTGGGACTAGAAGTTCTTGTGCATGAGACTTAGCTGAATATACTCTAGCTTCAGTGGTCCTAGGCTATGTTGTGCTTTTTTGGTGAAAGTTCCTTTTCAAAAAGCAAGTGCACTTTCTTGGATTTTTCCTTTTAAAATATTTCACTTCTCATCTAAGAAGCTTCTTCAGTTCTTCTTCAGTTTTAGAACTGAAGAAGCTTCTTGGATGAGAAGTGAAACATTTTACAAATCTAAAACCCAAGAAAATCCAGTTGCCTTTTGGAAAATCACTTTTGGGACAGCCATGATTTGAATGATTGAGAATCCCCATAGATGTGAGGGGGGGGGGGAATTGAACTGAAGTCACTGCTTTTCACATAACATAATTTCGGTGCGCACTGCGTTTGGTGGAGTTGTGGAAAGCCATGACACCAAATACTTTTAAAACTTGGCTTGCTCAGTTCTTTAGCCATTTATCTTCCAGGCATATATTGTAGCTCTGTTTGCAAAGATTGGGATCCTAGTTTTACTATGGTTGATTTCAAGAGCTTCCTCAGAGAGGTAATTGGCTAGAGCATTCAAGGCTCCTTTTACTCCAATTAACTTTTGTGACAGAAGTACTATGTCATCTGCGTACAACAAAGTTGCAATATGTCTGTTTGCTAGTTTTGGGGGGGAGGTGAAGTTCTAATTGATTTATTTTCGCTACGAGTAGATTTATGTATAGATTAAACAGCAGAAGAGATAAAATACATCCCTGCCTCACTCCTCTGTAATTTTGAATCTCATTAGAGTGGTGGCCTTGCATACTGCAACAAACTTCAACTGTAAAATTCTTACAAAGAGTATGCATAAGCAACAGTAACCATCTATCAATGATAGTATTCATAAGCTTAGTCCATAGCCTTTCTCTGGAAACTAGACAGAACGTGGACCTAAAATCAATAAAGGCACTATATATTATCATGTCTGTTTTAGATGCATATTTTTTTACCAGGTGTTATAGTATAAGAGCATGTCCCTAAAAATAGGTTGTTCCTATTTTTCTACTTGAATTTTTACATGCTTTCAAACTACTTGGTTGGCAGAAGCTGGGACAAGTAATGGGAGCTCATTCTGTTATGCGGATTCGAACTGCCGAAATGCTGACCTTTCTGATCGACAAGCTCAGCATCTTAGCCAACTGAGCCACCACATCCCTATAATTATCAGGCAGGTTTAGGGTGTCCTTTTTATAAATGGGCACTACGATGGGGAAGCCCGAGTTCTCTGAAATTTGTGCAGTGTGGTCCATATACGTAAACAGGTAAGGAAGATTGGGATCTTTCTTGATATATTGTGTCATTTGGTCCCAATTCTATTTTCTGCTGAAGATGCTACTAGCACTGGACAGGATCTCACTCTTGCAGAATAGGAGGGACAAATTGGAAAACTTCGGTTCTTCTTTGCAAGAAGAAATCTTACTCCAATAAGGAGTGGAGTTATAAAACTTCAACAGTGAAAGGAAGAAATAAAATAATCTTTACAAGATTATCAACATTTATCCAGGTTAAGAAAGGTTTCCCACAGTCTTGATATCTCTGCATTAAACGCAAAACCAAGAAATCAGTCTCTGTTATAGTTTTATTATAACACACACACTATATATTTTTCAAGATTTCTTCTTCCAACTAAATTTCCTTTTTAACCATCACTAAGCAGAAGCGGGGAATGGGATTTCAACAGCCATAAACAGAGCAAACCCCATCAATATTTCTCTGTTTTATTTATTAATTCACTATGGGCACTTCTAAAGAGCTTTAAGGTCCATTGGGATAAAAGGTGCACTCTAAATGCAAGCAATGATTCTTGTACTGGCTTCTAAGCCCTTCCTGCTTATAAGTAAAGTTGCCTTAATGATTAACTGGCAGCACCATGCTCATTTCTGTCAAAAGGCTTGAGGCATCACAAAGACAGGATTACAGTTTCATTCCATGATCAAAGAGCAAGGTGAACCTGCTTGCAAGGCAAAGCGAAAAAGAGGTAGAATGTGGGGCAGGGAGGGAGGATTCACTCAATTGCAAATCTTTGGACATCAGAGACAAGAAATAAAGATACGGGAAAGAAATATATTTTGGGTAGATCACAGGGAACAATAATTTCTTTACTCTACAAACAAGATTTGCTGAGGCAGTAGAAGAGAGCCACAGCTAAGTGGTAGAGAGTTCACACTTAGCATACAAAAGATCTCAGATTCAACCCCTCAGCTTGGTCTGGATATACAGTCTCTCTGGCCAAAATCAGCTAGTTGGCCCAATGAGGATGCAGCAGCTTAACCATCTGTCTAAGGTTCAGGACATGCCACATTTGATTTCCAAGCAGATTGATGCTTTGTTGAAATCTGCCTTGTAATTTCTCAGAAGGTTTCTACTCTACAACGGCAAATAATCTCCAGCACTGCCCATGCTAACTCAGTTGATGAGAGCTATACACTTCACAGATATCTAGAGCTGCAGTAATCCAATTTTTGTACTTTGAGAAACTTCCAAGATCCCACAACTGAACTTCAGCAATGCTGATTTCCAGTGCCAAGATCCCCCATGTGAGAAGGAAATACAGATAGAAATAGACATGCTGGACCAGTTTTGGCAAACCTTTTGGCACTGAATGCCGAAATGGAAGCATGCATGTGTGTGCCGGAAACTGGAAGAGCAGACACCCAGTGTGCATGCATGCACTGGGAAGATGATCTTCTGGTTTCCACACATGTGCACCGGCCACCTGGTCTTCCAGTTTCTGACACACATGCGAATGCGAAGACCAGATGGCCAGTGCGCATGAACACGCGGGAACTAGAAGAACAACAGACAATGACTTGCATGCCCGAAAAGATGGCTCTGTGTGCCACTTCCAGCACATATGCCATAGATTCGCCATCACAGTGCTAGACCATGTCAAAATCAACGCATCTATTTTACATTAACTCCTCTTCCTCTCAAACCACAGAAAGTGGTCCAGGATTTTTTGTGGGCTCCCCTAGTGACATCCATACACCACTACTTAGATTTTCAAATGACATTTGACAAAATATTGCCAAGAACGGATCTCTTAAGCTACTATTCTCCAAAGTACTATACAGGACAAGAAGTAATGGGTGGGAGACCATTAAAGAGAAATTCAACTTATAACTGAGGGGGAAAAATTCTTGACAGTGATAATTAATCAATGGAATGGCTTGCCTCCAGAAGTTATGAGTGCTCCATCACTGGGGTTTTTAAAGAAGAGATTGGACAGTCTTTTATCCAGAATGGGACATGGTCTCCTGCTTAACCAGTGGATTGGACCAGAAGACTTCTAAGGTTCCTTCTAATTCCTTCTCTTAGTCTAAATTTTATGTTCAATTCCACATCCTTGTTGATCATCTAGAAGCTTTCAAAGTCTCCAACTTCAGCCCCTGCATCTCTTGTTACTGGATATATTTAATTTGAGATACCACCACAAATCGTCATCATTATTTGAAACATAAGAAAAGTTCTCTACAAACATCTGAATTGACAGCATGACCTGTACACCTTAATATCAATATCTTCTCATTTCAAAATGCTTCCTTCTTTTCGTTTTCAATTATAGTGACTCCGGCATGTAGTATCTACTGCCATTTCCTGGACTGGGAACTTGACTGCATCTGTAGTTAATCGTTTAGTGTGGCTGACTGTTTTTATCAGACTGGCTGGATAATGCTTCTGTGTTTTTTTTCATGGCTGTATTGTTATGTCTCTGGTATTCTTTATTTGGAAAGCTGTCTGAGTTTATGCAAAGAGAAGCAGCCTAAAAATGGTGGAGAAACAAAACAAATAACTGGCTGATTTGGCGCCAACGATAATTGTCAGAAAACATGGGTGAAGGAAGCAACTGCAGTAGATCAGATCTGAAGTTCCTTGTTCAAGGGCTGCTTGACTCATTTTTAAATTTTTGAGCAGTGAGTTGTCACAAGTAGCATGCTCCCATTTATATTTACAAGTAAATGCTCAGCAACAGCCCTATTAGAGCTCTCATCTGTGTCCTTCTGGTTGGATCAAGCAGTGAAGGGAGATTAAATTTTTCATGGGTGATGTCACCTCAATAGACTCCAGCTACCTAAATGGTCACCCAGAGATGTTCTGAGAAGCTGTGGAAACCGTTTACAGTGGCACAGTGATCCTTCAGATAAATGTGTGCCCTTTCCTATGCACTCGGCAGATACTGTTTTAAAAGGTTTAAATTGGTTTTAAAGTTCTGCCTAATTTAACACCCACTGCTGAATGCAACTTTAACTACCCTAGTTCTTAAAGAAAATCTGAATCGTTGCTAAGTCTAAAGGACATTCATGTAGCTCCTATGGAAGGGAGGGCGGGAGGGAAGGAGGAAGGGAGGGAGGGAAGGAGGGAGATGGAAGGAAGGAGACAAAGTGGAAAGGAGAGGGAGAAGGAAGGAAGGAAAGGAGGGAGGGAGGGAAGAAGGACGGAAGGGAGGGAGGGAGGAAAGGAGAGGGAGATGGAAGGAAGGAGACAAGGTGGAAAGGAGAGGGAGAAGGAAGGAAGGAAAGGAGGGAGGGAGGGAAGAAGGACGGAAGGGAGGGAGGGAGGAAAGGAGAGGGAGATGGAAGGAAGGAGACAAGGTGGAAAGGAGAGGGAGAAGGAAGGAAGGAAAGGAGGGAGCGAGGGAAGAAGGACGGAAGGGAGGGAGGGAGGAAAGTAGAGGGAGATGGAAGGAAGGAGACAGAGTGGAAAGGAGAGGGAGAAGGAAGTCAGGGAGGACGGAAGGAAGGAAAGGAGAGGGAAGGAGGGAGGGAAGAGGGAGGGAGGGAGATGGAAGGAAGGATACAAGGTGGAAAGGAGAGGGAGAAGAAGGAAGGAAGGACAAAAGGACAGAATACTGTATCTATATTGTTTAAAGTACAATCCTAGGGTTTTTGAAATCATTATCTTCTTATTTTTTCCTCCTCTGACATTTGACACCTTCTCTTACTTTTTCCACCAGCAACTGCCACTTCCCAAGGTTAGAAAATCCCAGAACGCTACTCTGATACAAATTACCTCCTCGAGGAACTCTTCATAAGCAAGAAGCATACGAGTTAACATTGTGCACAGCAGCACTGAAAACACTTAAGAGATTTGGTGGCTTTGAAACATGTTCGCGTCAATTATATGTCATTATCAACACCAATGGCTTAAATACAGCCACAGTCGGGAGACTCCCATTCCCATGATGCACTCCCATTGCAAAACATACTTTTTTACATAATCGCAAATCAGGGAGAAACAATGATCAACGTGCTTGTTATTTGTTTGTTCAAAATGTAAATCTTAATTCTATTTTGGTTCAATTGTATATGCATTTATGCAATGCTGAAAACAACAATTCATTTTAACCAATGAACTCTACTTGCTGCAGCAGCTGGCGGAGAATATTGAGTAGATTCTATATAACAGACCCCTATCATTACGAAGAAGGCGGGAGAGCATAGTCCAACACATTCACCCAAAATTATTATGACTGTGTTTCCCTGAAAATAAGACAGGGTCTTATTTTCTTTTGACCCCCCCAAAATAAGCACTTGGCCTTATTTTCAGGGATATCTTATTATTTTTGAGGTGCAGGAGGCGGCGAGCGTGGTCACCTCATGGCTGCTGTTGTGTTGCAATATTTTCAGGGGAGGGCTTTTTTTAACGCATGCGCTCAACAGCCCGATTGGGCTTATTATCCACGGAAGTCTTATTTTCAGGGAAACAGGGTATAGTTTTGGGGTCCAAAAGAGTGAGAACAAGAAATGTTACATATACTTGAAGAAAGTTGCTAACACTGAAATCCCATTAAAAAGACTCAGTTATGATTCTAGGAACATATATTTCCCTTGGGTTAATTCTGAAACTTCCTGTAAGCAAACAATCCAGACCTCTGGCATGAGTGTCTGTCCTCTCCTGAGAGGGGGGGAGAGGGAGGGAGGGAGGAAGGGAGGGAGAGAGAGAGAGAGAGAGAGAGAGAGAGAGAGAGAGAGAGAGAGAGAGAGAGAGAGAGAGAGAGAGAGAGAGAGAGAGAGAGAGAGAGAGAGAGAGAGAGAGAGGATGCCAGGAATGGTCTGGTTTTGATACTTTTTGTTGCTAAAAGCTAATCATCATCAGCATGGGAGATTGGGAGCAGTTTTGGGGGCGCAAAGCATTTCTGCGAAAGGAAAGCATATCTCAATAGAAGTATCCTCGATAAAAGTTTTTTACAACTGGGAAAATGAAATTTCTAGAACGCTATGAACAGAGATGGTATTCTGGAGAACTGGTAGCAGAAATTTTGAGTAGTTCGGAGAACCAGTAAATACCAACTCTGACTGGCCCCACCCCCATCTATTCTCTGCCTCCCAAGTCCCAGCTGATCGGGAGGGAATGGAGATTTTTCAGTATTCTTTCCCTGGAGTGGGGAGGGAATGGAGATTTTACAGTATCCTTCCCCTGCCACACCCACCAAGCCATGCCCACAGAACCGGTAGTAAAAAAAATTGAATCCCACCACTGGCTACGAAGCATCAATCATAACAAGTTACAAAAACTAGCAAAAAGAAGTTGGACACGGAATCGCTCCTCTTAAACTCTAAAGCTTGAATTAGTGCCTCCATTTATATATGGAAGCGGTAAATATAATAACTTCCATACGGTTCTATCAGATCATATCACTTCTGATGTTCACACAGCGATCTCTCATCTTAAAAAAAAACATCAGTCAGTTTAAGTTGTCCAGAGTGGAATTCCAAATAATATACACACAAACTAGAATGGACAGGAAAAAGCTGCATGGGGCTAAAAATTATAGCTGAACCTTCTCTTCTCACTCAGAAGCAATACAAAAACTTAACGAAGAAGGCACTTAAAATCAAACCCTTGCTTTAATTCAATGTAACAGAAATGGCATCGAGGCAGCCCAGAAATGTCCAAAGTGCTTTCCCGGGAGAGAGAGAGAGAGAGAGAAAATGGAAGTTCCGGGCAAAGAAACAAGAAAAATTGTTGAGTTCTGTCTCACTGTCTTTTAAGAAGCAGAGGTGGATTGAGCATGAAGGATTGCCACAGGCAATGAATTTCAGATCCAAAAGGAAGAAATGCTCAAAGCAAAAAAGCCATCCAAAAAGAGTTCCCATTTTTTTTAGAACAGTGAAGGTCAAAAAAAAAAAAAAAAACCCACCACAGCCAGACTTTTACAACAAACCTTTACAAAGCTGCAAAATATTGGTCTGCTGATAATTTTGCTCTAACCGCCGAAAAAAGCCATAAGGAAAGCATGGCTTTTATCAAGCAAAAACTGTAGCTCAGTGACAAAGCATATAGTATGCAGCCTACTTGCTCAGGGTCCCAAGTGCCTTAACTTCCTCTCATGATTTTCAGCTCTTGAACCTAACACTGCATGGCAGGGGACTCTTCTCAGGAATCCTCCGAGAAAGATCAAGCTGTTCAGTATTCGGGGTTCTTCTGGCCAGAGGGCACAATTTTGCCTTCATCCTTTGACTCAGAAGATGAAACTTCAGTAAAATGTCCTTTCTCCAACCTTGCAATACTCTTGAGACTGGAAAAAAAATCAGTTGAGGGTCCATTAAGAACACAGAGAGTTTCCCCAATAAAAGGAAGATGACCATAAAATAAGCTTCGGCTGTCTACGTAGGCCTTAAGGGTCCCGCAGACTTCTCCGGCTCTGTGTGTCGGGGAACATACACATCTATCGTTTGGGGCGGGTTGCATAGGTGTTCCATTTAAATATCTGTGTGAATGCATTGTTTTGGCTAGGGGGCACTCAAACAGCAAAGCATGGAAGCAGGAAGTTGGACCAAATAAGTGGCATGTGGGACACGCACCTCTGTGCAATGCATAATCAGGATTTGGGAAGTATGCGCATCAGCTTATGTGCAGCCAACTGCAATCTACACTTACCCATCTATCCCTTCACAGCATAGGTATGCAGCACGAGATACAGACAATTGCAGGCAACTCTAAAGCAGCCTGTGTAGTGTGTTGTTAAGAAAACATTCTTCAATTATAGGAGTGAAACTCAACTGCTGAGATAGATGTGAAGAGGTCCATGATTCTACTTTGCCCATTTATCATTAACCTTTTTCATTATAGGACCGTGATGGCGAACCTATGCCACACGTCCCAGAGGTGGCTCACAGAGCCCCCCCTGCTGGCATGCGCACTGTCGCCCACATCAGATATCTATGGCGTTTCTTTCATGAGCTTCTGTTTCCCTACAAATGACGAAACAGAAGCTCATGAAAGACAAATGACGAAACAGAAGCTCATGAAAGAATGTGCACATTCATGCATGTCTGTGCATGGGCATGCACTCTTTCAGTTTGGGTATGCACGTTTGTGTAGTTTGGGCACTCGGTGTCTAAAAGGTTCACCATCACTGTAATAGGACCACACTGCTGATTGTCTTATCTTCGGTTTTTCCCTACAAGAGTCTCCAGCCTCCCAAAAGCATGTCATTTTTCATTATCTCTGGGAGAAAATGGTATCTGAATAATAGCCACTGCTGATAAAGGTACTATTGAGCAGTTCAGGCAAAAAGACTGACCTATAATCTATAACATACCTACCTATAACCATGAATGTCAAAATTTCAGGGCGTTCTAAAATTCCAGCCTGTAACATATTCATTCTCTATTGTCTGCATAACCGACCAACCCCTCCATCAAATCTTTATTATAGTCATAAGTTTGTGTAACCAAAAGGAAGAACTGAGTTGTGAGTTGGAGAGATTGCAAAGGGGGAAAGGGAGTATCTCGCTGAATATACAAGGAAATCACATTCACTCTCTTTCTGTGATCCAACAAAAGGCAAAGTTGCTGTCTCCATAGACTGAAGTTCATTGAAGTGCCACTAAACTCTTTTGAATGTAACTTTTGATTGAACGGAGGCCAAGCTCTAAATTCAAAACTATCGGTGATTACAAAGAATTTAGTACCTAAGGTCATATCTGGATCGAAATCAATAGATTGACCCCCATGACTGGACTAGAGAATTTTCTTAATTCAATCAAATATTGTATGGCACTGAGCTGCTACAAAAAAATGGCAAACTTCATTTTAAATACAGCAAACTGTATATGCTAAAATAATCAACAATTAGATATAGGTAAAGGTAAAGGTTCCCCCGCACATGTATGCTCGACTCTAAGGGGCAGTGCTCATCTTCATTTCAAAGCCAAAGAGCCAGCGCTGTCCACTTTCTCCATGGTCATGTGGCCGGCATGACTAAATGCCAAAGGTGCACGGAACGCTGTTACCTTCCCACCAAAGGTGGATCCTATTTTTCTACTTGCATTTTTTACGTGCTTTTGGACTGCTAGGTTGGCAGAAGCTGGGACAAGTCATGGGAGCTCACTCCATTACGCGGCGCTAGGGACTCGAACCACTAAACTGCCAAACTTTCTGATCGACAAGCTCACTGTCTTAGGCACTGAGCCACCACGTCCCTAAACAATTAGCTATAGGAAGAGCATAAAACTTTCAGTTTTGAAGCAAAAAATAAATAAAAATAAACCCTGTGTAAGTAGCACAGATGCCAATCTCTCTAAAGAAAGAGGACACAATTAAAAACCTATATCTGAAAAAACAAAAACCTATTTTTTTCATTAATGTCATCTATATTTTTGCCCCCCAGGGAAAATAAAATGGGCAAGAAACGTAATGATTATATTTCTCACCAAACACAGGCAGTTACTAAGCCTGCGCCAGTCTTTCGGGGATTTTCTTGTAAAGGGTCCCACTGGACCCACTTCTCCAAGCCGTAATGCAGCTGCTTGGAGGCCATCTTGAAGTTCTCCAGGTGAAAATATATCCTGGGCATGTCGACACACATGGCAAAAGAACACAGGGAATGCCTCAAAGCAGTCATGCCAAGCTTTCTAGCAACAGCAGCTGCATCTGCTTCACAGCTTCAAGGAATGGACCCAGAGGAGCATTTTGCTTGTCAAATCCTTGGCAGCAACCTAATTGTTAGGAATAGCAGCCCTCTAAAAACACAGTAGGCATTCCATGCATCCTAAATGGGTAAAAATGTTCCTCGCAGTAGGAAGGCCTACAAAACACCATCTTTCTTTTAAATCAACATGAAGCAGGGAGACTTTCCATTGACACTCGGTCTTCCTTGCCTTATATCCTTTGTTCCACTCATAACTTTAAATCAGATCTCAGTCCTTTCTATGTGGAAAGGAGATTCTGCAAATTAATTTCTGCTTCAGTGAGATATGACCTGAGATGATTATAATCTTTTAACTTTGTTTTACGTTTCTCTTTCAAATATCTTGCGGGCAATTGAAAAGATAACCCATAATTCTATAGCCACCAAGAAATGCATACAGTATGAAACCAATTGAAGGGCCAACCCATTAAAGTGAGTCAAATCTCAGAGTTAAATTACGGTATCCTTCAACATAGAGTATATAGAATTTGAAGTACTTTATTTAAAAGGCAAATACTTTCTTACAAGAGCGGATGGAAACAACAATATAACTCCCAGGACAGATTTATTTAAGGTAGAATAAAAACACCATGCAGTCCCCATCTCTTATACCTATCAGAAGTACAAAGTGGAATTTTAAATGAAGCCTGGAAATGTTCCAGTCAATAAACAAATGATGGTGTCCAGTTGCTAGAATGTGCTTAAGTGAGGAAGGCATTTTAAGGTGACTTAGAAACTTCATTGGAAACAGAATCCATCCCCTAAATACTATGATGTTTGTATTACATCATTTCTGTGTGAATGATGTGTCCATGCCAGTGGTGGCGCAGTGGTTAGAGTGCAGTACTGCAGACTATTGCTGCTGCCTCCAGCCGGATGCCGGCAATTTGGCAGTTCAAATTTCACCAGGCTCAAGGCTGACTCAGGTTTCCATCCATCTGAGGTGGGTAAAGTGAAGATGCACATTGTCGGGGGTAAGAGGCTGACCTGTAAACCGCTTAGAGAGGGCTGTAAAAGCACTGTGAAGTGGTATATAAGTCTAAGTGCTATTGCTATACATAGACCAAATATAATGCAGCCATAGAGCTGCCTGTGACCCATCAAAGCTCTTTGATGCAGTGCCCTCCAGAAGTTATCGTTTTCAATGTTTGCGACCAACATAAAAAAATTATTTTATATGAAGATTATATTGAAGAGATTTAATTTTAATTATGGAATGGAATGGAACGGAACAGAACAGGTCCAATAAGTCCAATTCAGGCTGGAAACCCTATACCATTTCAGACAAATAGCTGTCCGTTCTCTTCTTAAAAACTTCTAGTGTTGGAACATTCACAACTTCTGGAGGCAAGTTGGTCCACTGGTTAATTGTTCTAACTGTTAGGAAATTTCTTCTTAGTTCCAGGTTACTTCTCCTCTTGATTAGTTTCCATCCATTGCTTCTTGCCCTGCCATCAAGGGGCTTTGGAGAATAGCTTGACTTCCTCTTCTTTTTGACAACCCCTGAGATATTGGAACACTGCTATCATGTCACCCCTAGTCCTTCTTTTCATTAAACTAGACATACTTAATTCCAGCAACTGTTCTTTATATGTTTTAGCCCATCGTCCTCTTTGTTGCTCTTCTCTGCATTCTTTCTAGAGTCTCAACATCTTTTTTATAACACGGTGACCCAAATTGGATGCAGTATTTCAAGCGTGGTCTTATCAAGGCATTATAAACTAAAAGTGATATTAATAATTCATGTGTTCTTGATCCTATCCCTCTGTTAAAGCAGCTTTTTTAATTAATCAAATTTTAATTAAATACAAAGCCAAGCCATTTTGGTGTAATGGCTAAGGCTAAGAATGGGGAGATCATGTGTTCTAGTCACAGCTTAGAAAACAAAGCCAGCTGGGTAACCTTGGGCCAATCACTCTCTCTCAGCCCTGAGAAAGATGCAGTGGTGAACCACTTATGAAATCTTGCTAAGAAAATTGCAAAAGATTCATAGAGGCAGTCATCAGGAATCAAAAGCTGACTCGAAGACGCATGCACACACACAAAGCAAAATTGAGTTTTTGTTCCTTCCTTACGACATTAAAAAAAAATCTAACGCAAATCAATTCTGCTGAAGAAATTCTAGTTGATATACCTAACGTTGTTGTTAAAAGGTGCTCTTGACTATGATTGCCACCTGTCGTTCCAGAAGTCTTCAAGCTTTTTTCTTTCAAAATAAATGTAATCTCATCAGACAAGGTAGCTATAGAGGTCCTCAACAACTTTAGCTATTGTTCTCCATTGTATTAATTCAACTCTCACCCATAGACAGCAGCCAAGCTAATCATTATTATTATCAAGGGTTCTGAATTACTCTCCTTAGATAATGTTTGTAGTTAATCAACAGTCCAAAGTCACAAAGAGTTTTGTAACTCAGCAGAACCAAGTATGCGCTCTGAATAATAGAATCTGTTCTGCTTCTGACAAGGAGCTTTTTAAAATTATTATTCCATATTGTTATGAGTTGGTTACAATGTAAATGAAATATTGGCTTATTGGTTTGGATTGTTTTTCTTTTTTTCTCTTCTCTTCTTTTCTTTTTCTTTCTTAATGCACACATTTGGAGAGCCCATAGATTTACATATCCTTCCTGAATATTCATTTGTTCATTCTTTGAAAAACGGCTTGAGAAATTAACCAGTTTGAGCTTCTCCTCTTACATAGATCATTAAGCATGCTGAGAAGATAAACTAATTCCTGACCTTTATGAGGAATTGGTTTGAGGTGTTTATCATTCCAGAGCCACCGAACAAAGGCAATTCAAAAGGAACAAAAATTTAGAGATTATAATGAGAAAGATATTTCTTACAGAAAACATTCTTTGTGCAGACTCCTGGGATAAAGTTAAAGAATTAATAGATGGCTCTATTGGGAAGTTTGAAAAATGAAGTTTTTCTCAATGACATTGAGTGATTAGGATGTTCTATTGCATATGGATTATGTCTTTTTCCCCCACCACTATATATGAATTATGTCATTCATTTTTCCAAGATTTTGATTATCCGTGGGGTCCAGACATGTCGAGTAACAACTCTCAGCAGCACAGATCAGAATCTCATCCAAATTAGTTTAATACCATCATGGCTTAGAATTGAGGCCTTTGAACTCTGGTGCTGGAGAAGACTCCTGCTAGTCCCTTGGACTGCAAGGTCAATCCTACAGGAGATCAACCCTGAGTGCGCTTTAGAAGGCCAGATCCTCAAGCTGAAACTCACATACTTTGACCACTTGATGAGAAGGAAGGAGTCACTGGAGAAGAGCCTAATGCTGGGAAAGATTGAGGGCAAAAGAAGAAGGGACGAAAGAGAATGAGGTGGCTGGATGGAGTCACTGAAGCAGTAGGTGTGAGCTTAAATGGACTTCAGAGGATGGTAGAGGACAGGAAGGCCTGGAAGAACATTGTCCATGGGGATGAGTCAAACACGACTTCACAACTAACAACAACAACAAAGCAGTTCCAAAGCAGCTGACCACTTTTTTGTTACTGAAAATCAGACACGGGCAACTCCAACTTTCCTCCTCATGGCAGGAGGTTTAAAGTTTAAAGAATCCCATATAAGGTGTATGTCTAGTTTTTGCTTGAGCACATATGGTAACTGGGAGTGTATAACCTCTTAAGGTAATCAGCTTCATTGATCAATCACTCTTACTGTGAAGACTTCAGGAATCTGTTTTCCTGAAATTTAAGGCCATTACTCCCTGTCCTGCATTTTATTTTTTATTTATTTATTTGTACGGTACTTCATGTTTCTAAGCAATTCATCTCCCTCAAAGAGGGGTTCTTTTTTGGGAGCAAAATTTTGGAGCAATCGTGAATAGATCTTGACTTTCTCAGGCTGTAACATCCTTCAGATACTTGAATAAGTTTTCATATTATTCCTTGGTGATTTTTATTTAAATAAACCCAACCATCTCCTTAATACTTCCATAAAACAAGGCTTAGTTTCTAGTCCCAAGATCATCCACATTGCCCTATGTATCTATTCTAAGTGCTCTATCCTTTCTTAAACTATGTTGCCTAGAAGTAAACATGGATTGAGTCCCATGCCTACTTCCCATTCATGCAAGCCATGAATTCCAATCCTTTTTTTTAAGTGCATAACTTTATATTTCCATTCTGTTATTTTCGGCCTACTTCTCTAAAGTTTCAAGATGATTTTGTTTCTAACTTCCAGAGACATAGGCATTCCATCCAGGTATACAGTATGTCATCTATACTTTTAATAAGTTTTATCTCCACCTCTTCCTTCAAATCAGTAATTCATGGTTGGAGAAAACCAGCAACATCTATGACCCAACCCTGTAGAATCCTACTGTAGAATCCTATTAAGAGCCGAGGTGGCGCAGTGGTTAGAATGCAGTACTTCAGGCTACTTCAGCTGACTGCTGGCTGCCTGCAATTTGGCAGTTCAAATCTCACCAGGCTTAAGGTTGACTCAGCCTTCCATCCTTCTGAGGTGGGTAAAATGAGGAGCCAGATTGTTGGGGGGCATAGGCTGACTCTGTAAACCACTTAGAGAGGGCTGTAAAAGCACTATGAAGTGGTATATAGGTCTAAGTGCTACTGCTATTGTATACATCACTACATTTTGATAAGGAATTACAAATTAGTATTGTCCACATTCAACTTTTGAACCATAGGTGTGTCGTTGGTCTGTCATCCACAACATGCCATATAACCCATACCTAACTGGCATGTTGATCCTACTGCCATGTGATACTTCATCAAATGCTTTCTTACAGTTTTATATTCACAGCAAGCTCATAGCCCACTAAACAAGTTACCAAATCAAACCAAGAAATAAGATTAGTTTAATAATATGTTTCTTCGCAAATACATGCTGACCTCTGCCATCCATATCTTGGTTCATAATACTGCATCTATTCTCCAAGATTCCTAAAGATAATAAACAGAGATTTGGTCAGATCATCAACAACAATGTAGGATGTAGTTTGTCTAGCCTGTAGACTGGAACGCATTCAAGGCCAGTAAATCTCTTCTAACTATGTTCCTTTCAAGTTCAGTCTTTAATCTTCCTCCTTCAGACAATTCTCCACAATTGCCTGGAAGAATATATTTTGCATTTTCCCTGGCTTCCCACACTCCAGTATAATTACAATGGAAGATGTAATGACGGAAGTCTTCTTATGATATTGCTGCCAGCATCCATCACAAAAGAAATTCATACTAAATTCTCAAGCATCCTACAAAAAGGAAGGAAAGAAAAAGCCTCTTTCAAGCAAAATATAATATTTTGCATGTTTACAGTAGATATTTTGGCTCAATGTTGTATCTAATAATATGACTGGTTTAGTTTCACGCAACAACCTTAGAAAGTTTTTAAAGTATAGTCTCTGCCCCATATTCAGAAAACCCTGTCTTGCTTCTGCTCTAGATATTTTTAAACCTAATAATTTTTATCAATATATTAAGAAGATAAAAACCAACAAAGAAATTTGAGGAGGCCATTATTTCTCTCAAACAAATTCAAAACTTCTGCATCATTGACTTGATTGGCATCTCTAATATTACCTGAATATAATGCAACTGGTTTGCTTACTGACAGGTTGAAAAAAGTGGTTTGAACCACTTTTATTTTGTAATTCTATCTAGAAATTATTAACTCTACCAGCTGTAGGTTTTCTTCTTTTCTTCTTTTTAAAATTCATCTGTCTATTTTTATGACAAATCATTGTTTGCGTTTTTTTTTTCCCTATTCTTTCTTACTGACATCGTTTGTTTTAGACTAAGCTTTACAAAAAGAAAAACCTTAACTAGTTAGAACAATGATGTTATCAGGTAAAAAGCAATAGAAATAGCAAAAATAAAAACCGGCCCTTGGATTCTTGTGATTTCATGAATAAGTAAAAACAAAAGTTTTTCTTCTTTTCCAAACATTAGCAAAACTGTAAGATTTAAATGTTCCAAACCTGTTTTACTGCTTGAGGCAAAGAAGAAACAAAATTGTCTTTTTTTCTCTCTCTCTCTCTCAAAAGTCAGCTGATTTCTTAAGTTTCATTTTGGTGTGCATTATCTTAAAAGTGACTAGCTTTTCAGGATTTCAAGTTGTATAGAGAGCACACAAGATTTGAATTTCCAATATTTTTTATGTAAAATAAACCATTTAAGCATCAACCCATTGCATCCCTAGCTGGACTGAAGTAGCCCTGGCTGCAGAAACTAGATGATTTTTTTTTATTGTTGTTGTTACTTGCTAACCAATTTCCCTATCCCATCTATGCTGCATTTACACTTATGTTAAGCCTACTTTTAAATTTAGGACTTTTGTTTGTGTTTTGTGAATTTGTGTTTTGGTTTAGCATGTTGTCTGACTGATCGGTTTGTGGATCAAGAAGGTGAATGCAATCACCAAAAAAACTGATCAATTCAGTTAATATATAAAATAAGAATGAGGTGGTTAGGAATATCTTTCACTGTCCATCTCTCACTTCAATTGTCTTCTCAAATTTTAATCTGACCCCTTAGGAAGGGAGACCTTAAGAAAAAAAAGTTCTATTGATTTTTTTTAATGATCATTTTAGTCACTGATCCTGCCTTTGAAAAATTGTTGAAAACTATTTTTTTTCCTCGGAGAGATTTGGAGGAAATAAACAGGTGGATCACTTCAAAGATATCAAGTATTTTACAGAGGTATTTTCAAATATTGGAATCCAGCAGAATTTTTCCTTCTCATCTTGTCAAAGAGGAGGAGGAGACAGGACTGCGAGGAAGGTAGTAAGAGAGAGGGAGAGAGAAATGGAAGGCAGTCACACTTTGCAACTGAAAATTAGAAAATGAAAGTTCCTGAAAACCAGTGCAGAAATGGTTACTGGCTACAATCATGTCACTTTAAAGGAACAGGATAAATTATCTGCCAATATCTGTCAAGAATTAGCTATACAAAATGGAGAAAATCTCTCACACTTTCATCAAAGCAATCTTCCAATAATATTACAGGTTCGCTGTATGTCAAGTCAGCCAAAAGGTGCAGTAGCAGATAAGAAGAATGTGTGTTCTGGAGCTTCATAGGACAAATCTGTTCATTTTCGAATTATTCAAATGAAGATTAGCCAGGCTCTTCAATTTATTTGAACTATGAACTCAGCTGACTAGCCAGTTTAATGTTGGCCCACAACCAGTATTGACAGAAATCTTGGGATGTGTTTTTCAAGAAAGAGATTTGCAAGACCTGAATGTCTCCTATCCTAATTCTGCACTTATAAAAAGCTGATGAGTTAGAATACAATATTGCCTGTGCTATCTATCAAAAAGTAGTTTATGATTATCCTGGGAGAATTTACTAATCTTGGCTTCGCTTCATCCCCTACCACATTCCCAGTAGACCAGACAGATTTTGAGGCCAATCAAAACAAATACTACCATAATTCTTTTCAACGGAGCCTGAATGAAAACAAACGGTAGAAGAAGAAGAAATCTGCAAGTAAGGAAATGTATGTATTTTAAAACAATTTTGTTTTTGGAGCATGCTATGTCCGTCTTTTTTTTTTTAGGGAAGTAGCCATTTGGAGCTAAATGCCATACTTAAAATATTATTCTAACTATGGGTAAATATATTTCAGTCCCCAGCACCTGTTTATGTGCAGGTAGTCCTGGACATACAACCATTTAGCAACCATTTGAAGTTATGACACAAAAAAAGTGATTTACGACCAGTCTTCATACTTACAACTATTCCAGCATCCTCACAGTCATGTGATCAAAATTTGGGCATTCGACAACCAGCATGTATTGATGATGATTGCAGCATCCTGTGGTCATGTGATCATTATCTGCAATCTTTCCAGTTGGCTTCCAAAAAGCAAAGTCAACTGGGAAAGTTGGATTTGCTTAATGGCCACATGATTCAGTTAACAACTGCATCCAATGTTCTAAATACAAGCTGGTTGCAGAGTGCTCTCTAAGCTGCCTCTGACAAAAACTGTGTCCCTTCCTTGAACTCACATAAAATAGGTTCCCAGCGTAACTAATTGAATATTAAACATAATTCTGGCTAGACAGCTAAACTGCCAGAGGGACTAGGGGACACCAAACAGACACCATGACTGGCCAACAGTATATGGCTGTAGTAATCCCCCGGCTGCAAATAAACAACTCGGTATAGAAGAGGCAAAAATAACAACCGTGGAAGGTCATATATTAATAAAGAAGAAAAGTAGGTGGGAGTTCCTGGCAGTTTTGAAAAGCTAAAATTTAAGAAAACAAGACACGGAGACTGAGCTGTGTGGGTTGAGATAGATATGAGATATTTTAATCTAATTGTAAACATGTTTGTAGATCATATACTGTATAGCACTGCAGGCCTATGCATTTTTACTTGGTGGAAGTTATGCGTGTGTGGCGGGGGGGGATCCTTTGGGTTCAAAGAAGACATACTTGTTGTGCAGTTCATCTATGGACATTGAGGTAGCTCTGCAGTCCCAGTCTGAAAGTGCAGAGTCTGGCACAATGGGGACACTGGAAATCCATTGTTTAGAAACTGTGGTTGTTATTCACTGATGCCAATCATTTGGGGGGGAGGGGTTGTCAATTTTTGGTGGCACCTGTCTTCAGTGCTGAAGGCTTCATAGCACAGGGCTCACCAACAGGTCCTGTCAGCAGCCGCAGCTTATAGTTCTCTTGGCTGGATGTCACAGTTTCTCTCATAGCATCTGTGTAGTGGTCAACCTCAAAGTCTCTTCCCAGACTCCAATGTCAACTTGAGGCTCATGAGTTAATTAGGGCATCTTTCGCAAACCTGACATCCAATACACTATAGAGTAAATTGAAATATACATTGTAGCCATCCATTCTGATCATTTATCCCACCCATCTCATCTGGCCTCTGACAATCAGGGACTCAATCCACATGATCCAAGACCACCAGATTGGAGACATGGTCTTGCCAACAAATGCTGACGATGGTATTAATTGCAATGTACTATTATGATATATAATGCATTATTACTGCATGTTCCCAAACATGAATCCTTATTACTTTCAGACAACTCGTGAAACCTGTTGGCTGTTTCAAGGAATATTCTAATAATCCACAAGATTTCTTCTTTTTTCATTGTTGCATGTTCCTGTTCGTCTCCCTAAAACTTTTCACACTGATTGGTTCACTTTGTTTACTAGCAATGGAAATCATTTAGAATCAGAGACACATAGGTCTGGAAGGGACTTTGGAGGTCTTCTACTTCACAGGAGTCATTATTCCATCCTAGTTAAACGGTTGTCCAATCTTTTCTTGAAAGCCTCCAGGATGGAGCATCCATAACTCCAGGAAGCAGAATTTCACTTAATGACCCTTAATGACTTAGACGCTCGTCTCAATTGTGGTTGCTTAACAAGGACTCCTTGTATCTAGTTGCTACACTGCTTAAAGCACATTCGTTTACCAATCAAATCCAAGATTTAAATCCAGATAGTTAAATTTCTGGCAGGAAGGAATCATGGGCTGTTCCTGAATGAAACTCCCAGCCTGCCAACAGTGGAGGATGTGGGGAAAAGCAGCTCATCAACAGCTAAAGGACTACTTGTTCTCCACCCTGGAGCCATTGAACCATGAGTTCAACCAGGGTTCCAGCCAGCTTGAAGTGATCTGAAGAGACTCAGTTACAAGAGACAAAGTAAACAAAGTTGTGTTTCTCTGGATAGCAAATGAATAAATGCATTTTTTTAAAAAAAGAAAAGAAAATGCATCCATAAAGGGTCAATCCCCACTGAGTCAATCCTCAAACTAAATTTAGAAAACAAGGATCAATAAGATTCGCCAACAAGGCAAACAGTGTGGATGTATGTCTGCATAAGTGCCATTTTTCCTACAATCCCTGGAATACTATTGCATTTTAAAAATTGTAGGAAAAGCAAAATAATGCCTAGGACACAGAAAGATGGCTTACAGCATCGGTGCTGCCCTCTGCTGAAGCAAGGGGAAAAAATAAGCATTCCCCGAGAATCACATTGTGGGTTCATATTACACCCTTATACTGATTATTGAGTTAAGCCAGTTTCTAACATGAACTGAAAATTAACAAGCCAGGGCAGCAAAACAGTCACAACTAATCAGGTTTTGTGCAAATGTAGTCACTAGCTTCTTGACTGGTCCTATTGTGCAATAGAGAACTACAAAGATGACCTTAGGTAAGGAATGTAAGAGTTAGCAAAATATTAAGGTCAGGAAAGGAACATTTGTAAGAAATGTAACATGATTCTAACTTAATTCTCTTTGATATAAGGAAGGAAGGAGAAAACCCTGCCAGGCTTTCAGAATTCTGCTGTTATAGCCTCTATCAACAGAGTTTCGGTATTTCTTGGAAGATCTGACTCTTGACCTTGCCTATCCTGGAGGGATGACCTGTGCAACATAACCATACAATTTGGGGGAGTCATTTAAGCTGACTCAAGCATTCTGTTCAGTAAACATTTTTTAAAATCTCTTTCAGGTGGATTGATTCCTGGAAATCACATGGACATCTCCATGCTGTTTTCTTGGCAGCAGATAAGAGGAAGTTTGCCAGGGCTGAATTCTAGGATGGTTTTCTTTTCTTTCCCTTTTCTCATCCTCGTTGCAGGAAACTAAATTAAACTATCCTAGAAGATTACTTTCCAGCATCCAGAGCCCTGATAGCACAGTGGTTAGAATGCAATATTGCAGGCTAACTCTGCCCACTGCCAGCAGTCTGATTCTCAACAGCTCAGGTTTGGCTCAGCCTTCCATCCTTTTGTGGTCAGTAAAATGAGGATTGCTGAGGGCAATATGCTGACTCTCTAACCCATTAAGAGAGGGCTGTAAAGCACTGTGAAGTAGTATATAAGTCTAAGTCCTATCTTATCCTCAGTTCTTTACTTGCCTTTCGGTAAAATGGGAAGATCCACACTATTTATTCTAAAGTCAAAGAAATTGCTTGGACTGCCTAAGGAAGCTATTTATAAAGTCTTGCCTAGCATGACAAGTTTTCAGAAATAATAGCAATAGCAACAGTGGCTCTTTTCTCCAACTGCACCATGTGTAAATCATAGGAATGCAGATGACAGACTGCACCAGAAGTTTTCATTTCCTAATAACATTGGCTGGTTAGAAGGATAACAAGAATGTTAACTGCTAATTAGGTTACAGAGTGGATATAATAACAACAAAGAAGATGTTGAAGTGTGCATGGATTCTACACAGTCCTTTGATACCTATTACTTAAATTAGCTATGGTCACTTGTATCCCAAATTAGCTAATAAATCACAGCTTATTTGCAGCCTGCAAAGCATATACGATTACAAAATGCTCTTGGTTTTACAGCATATATTCTGGAGCTGAACAGTAAAACAAAGCCAGCCAGACTTCCACTGTCTGAGAGGGCAGTGTACAGTAAATTCCTGCTTCATTTGGTTTTATAGCTTCCCACATTTTATCCATGCCGAAAAAACTTCCTTCGTGGGAATAGGCCCTGTGTCCAGAGGCAAAATTAAATTCCAGTTCTATTTTTTCCCCCATGCTAAAAATCCATCCACTTGAAAGCCATGAGTGATTGACTTTAATTCTGTTAGGATCTTTAAAGATTTGCAACTTTGTCTGGTGAACACCCAAGTTATTCTGGCATACTCAAATATATATATATATATATATTGAGTATAACAATATAAATTATAAATTATAAATTTAAATCGAGGAGTTGATTCATGATGTTTTCCCAATGTTTTCTTTGATAAATATGAGTGAAGCCAGGAATGCTGCATATGGCTAGAGAGAGAATTGTGAACAATCACACCTTTGCATCATATGAGCTGCCCCATCACTAATTATTTGCAAGAATACCATATTCCACACAGACTTTTCTGGGATTCTCCTGTTTCGAAAGCATTTCTAAACAAATTCTCTTTTAGTCAATTGAGACAGAATAGTAGGGAAAGGCAGGGGAAATTTTCTGCTGCATAGATAACAGCACTGATCTCATGTAACACAGTATTATCTAGCTCCACAATGGGCAACATATAGGATTAAAATCATATGCATTCCCTAATCACTTTTTTAGCTTTCAGATCTAACCACCAAAGATGGCAAATAACAGCAGCACCCATATTCATTTTTCATCAGAAAGTCAAAATAAGTATTTTATACATCTGAGAAGATTAAAGCACCTATCAGTATCAACATCAAAGCTCTTTTTGGTGCAAAGCAAATGCCTAACCCTATGCCTTCTAGTGATAGCATCATGATAGCATCACACTCCAAAAGCTCTCATTCCGTACAATAAGAGCCATCCAAAGATTGTTTGTCATGGTCTACTTTAAGACAAATCTTTCCCAATGTTGCTTGGGAATGCCCTAAAATATAGGATTTTCTGCACCCAAAGCTAGGATTCTATCAGTAAGTATGGCTTCTCCCCATCCATAAATACATCTTACAGAGGAAGGCAACCAAAGTCTTTGACCCAGACAAAGAACCCTTCACAAAAAAAACAACACAAAGCTTTGTATCTTCTACTGACTGAAGCTGCTCAAACTTACAGTAGTAGTGGTCCAGTCTGGATCATATAGTCCATTGGAATCACCCAAGTGCAGAGAAGAGCAACAAAAATGATTAGGGGACTGGAGGCTAAAACATATGAAGAAGAGTTGCAAGAACTGGGTATGTCTAGTTTAATGAAAAAAAGGACTAGGGGAGACATGATAGCAGTGTTCTAATATTTAAGAGGTTGCTACAAAGAAGAGTGAGTCAAGCTCTTCTCCAAAGCACCTGAAGGCAAGAAAAGAAGCAATGGATGGAAACTAATCAAGGAGAGAAGCAACCTAGAACTAAGAAGAAATTTCCCGACAGAGCAATTAGTCAGTGGAACAACTTGTCTCCAGAATGCTCCAACATTGGAGATTTTTAAGAAGATGTTGGATAGCCATTCATCTGAAGTGGTGTAGTGCCTAAGTAGGCGGTTGGACTAGAAGACCTCCAAGGTCCCTTCCAACTCTGTTATTCTATTCTATTCTATTCTATTCTATTCTATTCTATTCTAAACAAACCTCCAAGTAGTATGTAGTATCTTTGCCCCTAAAGACATGAAGGTAGGCATAGTGGGTTTTTTAATAAAGGGGATTTTTTTTCCTTGTGTGTCAAAATCAGGGTTAATATTATACAGACAACATGAAGGTTATGTTTAGTTAAAACATCTGGATGCAGGAAAGTAAAAATATATTAAGGGCAGAAATGCTAGGACACTTAGCTACTGCTGACGCTGCATTTGTGCAGGGTGGACTGAAAATATTGTGTGTCCAAGGAACAGGTGGAGAAGGAATCTGCTGCTGAAGACTCAGCAGGAACACACAGGGCCTAAGGGAAAAAGACTGGCTGGTGAAAAAGACTTTGCAGCATTTGGAGGACAGATCAGGCATCAGCGAGGATAGCTTGACAAAAATGCTGTAATCCAAGAAGCTCCGGAAATAATTATTTTCCCCTCTTTCTAACTACCCTTGCTAAATTGCTAGTCTAGTGAAGGGAAGGACCAGGGGAGACATGAGAGCATCTTCCAATATTTGAGGGGCTGCCACAGAGAGGAGGGGGTCAAGCTTTTTTCCAAGGTACCTGAAGGCCAGACAAGGAATAATGGATGGAAACTGACCAAGGAGAGATTCAACCTAGAAATAAGGAAACATTTTCTGACAGTGAGAACAATCAACAAATGGAACAGAAGTTGCTTTCGGAAGTTGTGGGAGCTTCATCCCTGGAGATTTTCAAGACGAGACTGGATTGCCATTTGTCAGAAATGGTGTAGGGTCTCCTGCTTGGGTGGGAGTTGGACTAGATCACCTACAAGGTCCCTTCCAACAATGTTAATCTATTAAATCTGTTAAATTTCACTGAAGCCTCCTGGAAGATTTGTGAATGATGCTTTGCCTTTCACTGCGAAAGATCTTGAGCCGAGATCTCCTAAGTGAACAAACTCATCACTACCCCCACCATCTCCTGCAGCCTATGACAGGAAACTAGCATTTTCTAAGTATGTTCTGACTTGTCTGACACAAGAAACTATTTAAAGGCATCTACACAATGCAGATTTGCTTCAGGGCTTCTCTGAATTAGAAATGCTATCATCCATAGAGTAGGCCATTTATTTTAGAAAAGTGCCAGGGTACCTATCAGGCTATGATGTTATTACTGGTGGTTGCCAATACCTCTGGGAACAGCACTCTATCTCTCCATTGCTATGATCCCTTTTTAAAAGAAATACATTGCTATGGCAGGAGAGGACTTGCTTATGCAAGAACCATGAATGAAACCGTAATTCTATTTACCAGATATTACTTACCCTCCAAGAACAATTGACTGTGATCATTGAAAGGGCCCATAGGGATTACTAGGAGACATTTCCTAGAACACTTTTATTGCATTTTCCTTAGGCATCTTTATTGAGCCAAGGAAACTGACAATAAAACTGGATTATGTTTTTATTTTCTATTTCTATATAGAGTTATAAAGTTAAATATTAATAGTTCTTCCTCACAGGCCTTAAAATATCTAATTATCACTAAGCAACATTAATCATATTGGGGTAGGATTATCCGAATCTGCTTTCTTTTTATGGTTAACATTTAAAAGCAAAAAAGCAACGCACCTATAATCGTAGAACTGGTATGTTCTGAGATTCTTAGTTATGTATACTCAGGATTCCAATGGTGTTCATCCCTAATTTTTGTTGTATGGCATATTTAGACAGCTCTTTTACCCCCCTTGACCCTACAGGATGCTTTGGGAGCCAATTAAAAGCATTTCTGTTGCTCGAAAGTGAACTGCACCATTTTAATTTCCTTCATCCCCCAATGTATTGTCACTCTGGGGAACTATGGGAGATTTAAATAGGGATTTTTTTTCTCCCTACAAAATGGATATGCCACCCCAATCATAGACACAGTACAACATTAAATTTGAAAATATAGCATTCCCAGATAAAACCATCCATGTGAATCAACTTTGGCCTTGTTCTTCTTCTTTTTTTTTTTTTCAAAAAAAAAAAAGGAAACTTTGAGATTACTACAGTATTGTATATTCGCCTAAATGCAGAGAGGAGAAAATGCACTTAGCTCTCTCCAGTCTACATTCTGGTTGGCCCCAAGAGAAGCATCACCAGTTGTCTTGAATGAGAGTACAGATCCCAACAGGATCCAGATTCTAAATCACGGCTGTCAAACTCGCGACTTGCTGGCCGGATGCCTCACGAGTTGCCCACACCCATGCCCAGTTTAGCAAAGGGGAAAAAGTTGTGCTACGTCACGTGACGACGATGCGGCAATGTGAGTTTGACATCCCTGTTCTAAATAGTGATAGCCTTCAACTTCATATGGACCTACATTCTGCACCATTAAACTATGGGCTACCGGGTACAACAGATGTTGAAATAGTTAGCAGAAGGGCTATTCACTTTTATCTCCTTCCCTTGTCCAAAAGACTTCCTTTGAATCCACTATATAAGATGTATATGGCACCAATAGAAGATAATATTTGTAGCTCAGGATTACACTGTGGGCTCCTTGGTGCTCTCTGAGTTTAGTGCAGTGGTGGGGTTCAAAAATTTTTACTACCGGTTCTGTGGCTTGGTGGGTGTGGCTTGGTGGCATGTGGCAGGGGAAGGATACTATAAAATCACCATTTCCTCCCAATCAGCTGGGACTTGGGAGGCAGAGAAAAGATGGGGACGGGGCCAATCAGGGGCGGTATTTACCAGTTCTCCAAACTACTCAAAATTTCCGCTACCGGTTCTCCAGAAGTGGTCAGAACCTGCTGAATACCACCTTTGGTTTGGTGGTTTCCTTGCAGATATTTCATTACCCAACTAGGTAACCAGTCAAGAGACTACCAACTCCGACAAACAATCCAACAGTAACCAACCTAGCCAAGAAGAAAACAATACTCCAGCCAACACTGATAGGGCAAGGCACTTATATATAAACAGATTGCAAGCCCTGTTCCCTTCTAGCTCTCATCAAGTTGCCTATTTGGTGAATGTCCATAAGAAAACAAGTTTAGAGAGCACCAAGGACCCCACTTGTACCTTATGGGCTGTAGTGATCCCTTCAGTGATTTTGTCACTTCTTCCCTCTTTCTGATCATTAACATTTTTCTCTCGACTCCAACCTGTGTGATTTAGGTTCTCACCTGCCTTACTTACATGCTAAGCTCATTCCAGAAGATACCATCTCATTTTAGCGGCAATAGACTTCAGTCTTTTCTATAATCAAATTCTTTTCCAAACAAAGCTTGCCTTTATTAGCTTCCATGCAAGCACCAACCTCAAGAATACTCTGACAAAAGCTGGACTCCTAATTTGGTATTTCTCTCTCCATGCATTCTTTCCACAATAAAGAAAAGCTACCTGCTATCCAATATAGAGCGGAACGACTGCTGCAGTCATGTTGAAATAAATCCATGCAGTTCACTTAGATCTTCCACCTCAAGTGTGCAACCTGAAAAGAAGTGGGAACAGGGCTAAGTGTGTGCTCTTGTACCTCTTCCTCGGAGGTCAGTCAACACCTAAAGAGACTGCCTGACTTCCTGAATTCTTGCAAATCATAATTTGCCTAATTAGCAAGTGTGTCATGGCAACATCCTCCACTTCACCTGAAGGTAGCATGTTAGTCAAACAGATGCATCCAACAAAAGAGAAAAGCTAAGAGCAGCACAGGAAGAGGAAGAGAGAGGGGGGAGGGGGACAGGGAGAGAGAGAGAGAGAGAGTTTGGCTGTTTAATGGAAGGACTTGCAGCTGACTACAGAGTAATCAGTAAATTATTTAAATTAAACACACATGCAGAAGGATCCTTCAGCCCTAGAGATAAATGAGCATGAAAACATTTAATGCAATCTAATTTGCTACCTATAATGTATGCTGCACGACTGGAATCAATAATTTAAATCTAATTGCAATGTTATATTATGGGGAGGTGTTTCCCCACGTACAGAACACTAGGCTTGAATTTTCCAAGCCAATTGCTCGTTAGAAACAAATGTGATGTGTCTGCGCATCTATATACCAGGGCATCAGACAGTTCTTCCCTAGGCTGCTGCTAGGGAAGAACTGTGGAAGTTGTTACCGTGCTCCTGTTTGTCTTAGAACTTTCTGGCTGATTATAGAAACGTTTTATCACTCGCATATGTGAGGGGCACTTCAGATTTGCAAATCTACCTGGTTGAGACAAAGAAGGTTTGCTGGACCAATTCTCGAATACAGCTCATCTGCCTGGAATCCACGCTGTACATCAGACATTAATACGATTGAGCGGGTCCAGAGGTACTTCACAGGAAGAGTACTCCATTCCTCTACTCACAATAGAATCCCTTATGTCACCAGACTTGAAATTTTGGGCTTGGGTAATCTGGAACTGCGCTACCTGCGGTGTGATCTAAGCACAGTACACAAAATTGTCTGCTAAATAAATGACTGTTTTTGTATATTTATAGTTTGAATTGTTATATGCTGCCCAGAGTAACTTTGTGATATAGGCAGATAGATAGATGATAGATAGATAGATAGATAGATAGATAGATAGATAGATAGATAGATAGATAGATAGATAGATAGATAGATAGATAGATAGATGATAGATAGATAGATAGATAGATAGATAGATAGATAGATAGATAGATAGATAGATAGAGACAGACAGACAGACAGACAGACAGACAGACAGACAGACAGACAGACAGACAGACAGACTGACTGACTGACGGATTGATTGACTTCCCTTTCAAAACATTCAAAATTGCATGTGGGAGCCAGTGCTGGTTTATGGCCAAAGATTAGACACCCTATAATCAGGAGGAATCAGGTGATCTAAGAGATCAATACATTCACACCAGAAGGTGTGAAACATTTGATTATAGCCTGACTCTTTGCCATGAACAAAGAAATGTGCTGCTCTTTTTAAAAGTCTGCTGTCAAAAAAAACAGAGAAAAGTTAAACATTCTGTTTCATTTCTGCTACAGTGCAGAAATTTGCTTTCTCTTTAGCTCAACTCCTCTCTTGATTTTACTTTCAAAGACCTTATCTTTGCTCCATGAAATGACCACACTTGACTTCGTCTTTACCAAGGATCCCAGTGCAGATACTTTCCAAAACTATAAATATATTCAGAACGAATACGGCTGAATTAAGTCTCCATCTATCATTTTTAATTACAATTTTATTACAGCAGTATACGAGCTGCTAAAATTGGCATATGCATATTCATTGTCTCTAGGTGACAAGGATATATTACATCTGTGCTGTAGGCCCTGTGTTGGCTGCCAGTTGGTTTCCAGGTGTCATTTAAAATACTGGTTTTAACATATAAGCTCCTATATGGCTTGACACTGAGATATTTCCAGAATCTGTTTCCCCAACCAGAATTCATCATCTCATACATATGTCCCAAGAAATCTTACAGGTGGTCCTTGATTTCCATGAGGTTGGTTGCCTGATACCATGGCCCCTGAATTTTGGGGATAGCCTTCCAATAGAAATTAAGGTAAAGGTAAAGGTTCCCCTCGCACATATGTGCTAGTCGTTCCCGACTCTAGGGGGCGGTGCTCATCTCCGTATCAAAGCCAAAGAGACAGCACTGTCCGAAGACGTCTCCATGGTCATGTGGCTGGCATGACTAAACACCGAAGGCACACAAAATGCTGTTACCTTCCCACCAAAGGTGGTTCCTATTTTTCTACTTGCATTTTTACCTGCTTTTGAACTGCTAGGTTGGCAGAAGCTGGGACAAGTAACGGGAGCTCACCCTGTTATGCGGCGCTAGGGATTCAAACGGTCGAACTGCCAACTGTTCAATCAACAAGCTCAGCATTTTAGCCACTGAGTCACCACATCCCTCAATAGAAATTAGACTTCTCCAAATGTTGATTGCCTTCTGGAAGCTGGTTGAATTAGAGATCTTTTGAAGAGCTTTTTTTTTTTAGTTTAATAGGATGATATTATCCCATTGTTAGATTGTGATATGTCATTCTGATTATTTCAGAATGGATACAGCTTTTAGTTACTTAATGTTTACCATAGATGTTGCATATGGCTGAGGGTATTTTGATTACGCTGTTATAAAAATTCAATAGATGAATAAGTTTCTGCTTCAGTTATTGTGACATTTTCCTTTCATCCCACTCTGTCTGAAACATTAGAGGCCATTATCTGAAGTGTGAGAGGTTCAAAGATAAAAAATCTGGAAAACACTTAGAATCCATTAGGATTGAGATACTAGGGAGGGAGGGAGGGAGGGAGGGAAGGAGGAAGGAAGGAAGGAAGGAAGGAAGGAAGGAAGGAAGGAAGGAAGGAAGGAAGGAAGGAAGGTAGGTTGCCTCTCTGGAGAATAGATAGTACCAGCTCATTTGTGACCTTAAATGATTGGTGTAATTTCCAGGATGCATCAATAATTATCAATTAACCCCTGCATTTTTATGCAAATATCTGCCCCATTTAGTCCTTGTTTCATATATGTGTCCAGTTTAATTGATGAGGGAGGAGTTATGCATCTAATTATTAGAAAGTTATTAGAAGAACAGCTATAATTTTGAGCATGGCCACCTACCAAATTGAATGTTCTTTTTATTACCAATGTCGTTTTCTTTTTATTTTCCCTACAAAGGGACAGTGAGGCTGAAGCTGGATTTTTTTTCTTTCCTTCAGGGATTGAGTTCTCTGGTGATCTCTTTAGCAATCAAAAGGAAATTGCTGCAACAGATCTCTTTTTCTGCTCCTCAAGCACAGTTTTGAATTCCCAACACAATTGGTCACCTTGCAGTTAGATTAACAGCTTTTATGAGAGAGGAAAGCAAGATAGATAGAGTGTGCCAAGCCAAGACGTGTAAGAAAGGCACACCATTGTGTAGCATTCTTCTTTCAAACACTGGCAAGAGCAAAGGATCCAAGGCTGAGGCTAGACCAGTTCAGTTACCAAGGCAACAAGGGGCATCACTGATGGAGAATTGGCTGGCTCACCTACTCTGAATCCATTCAGAAACTGCACACTAGCAGTGGCCAAGACTCATGAAAAAGGGGAGCTGGCCAAGGACAGGTTCCATTAAGGTTGGTGACATGCCTTGAAGTTGTAATTCCTCCCCAGGTAGAAAGAACTCTATGCATCACTTCCTTTGGCAGATAAAGTTCCAGAAAGAATTCTCACTTTTTTTTATTTACTCAATTTACTCAAATTTACATTGATCAGCTCCAGTGGACTCTTGTGCATTGATTGGATTTGTAAGTCTGACTAATCATCAATTATCCCCTTGCAACTCAAGGATTTCAGAACATGTTATAAAATCATAAGAAAGCAATAAAAGAACTAAAACAAAAAAACCCACAAAATTAAAATGGTCATGGTATACTAGAGGCTCAACACAGAGCAAGAACAAATGGATGTTAGTTTTTTTTATGTCAGGTATCAAAACATTTTGATGTAGCTCTGATTTGACTGTACTGAACCCAATGTTGAATTAGAGTGAATGATGAAGTTTATAGTACTATTTACATATCTACAAATACATGTTAATGTTATCGATGAGTAGAAATACTTGTCAATGAAATGCTGAAAAAAATGCAACAGCTTTATTCCATAGGAAAATTGAACCTGAGTTCAATTTGAATCTGCTTCTCTGAAACACAGAGGCAATAAGTGTAACAGTCTTGTCTGGCAGGACGGGTGGAATATGGAGAATGCTGCTCTTAGATCTTCAAGACCTTCTAATTCCCATGCAATGTTAGGTTATCTTAAGGACCTTCTTTGCTGTTCAGTGAAGAAATGGTTCTAATGGGCACCATTTAAGCCTCTCTGAAACTAATGGACCTCAAAGACACCCAGAATAGGAACTCATGGGAAAAGGCTCAGATCATTTCTCAAAGTCATATCCCTGTATCAACATGAGTAATAATAAAGAATGGAATGGAATTCTTTATCAGTCAAGTGTGATCAGACACACAAGGAATTTGTCTCCGGTGCATTTTGAAAAGTTGGTAGTTTTCTGACATTATGAAGAACCACAAAAGATATCACTGAAAGGGTTAAAGCTAAAAATCGGGGGGGGGGGGGTTCCCATTTCCATCTTACGTTCATCCAAAAATCAGACCTATTGCTTGAAATCACATTACCAATATTTAATCATTTTGATTGAATTTCAGGGATGTGATCCCAGGCTGCTTGGAAAGACCTGTTCTATCTATGATGAAGGTGGTGATTGTGATAATATTTTACCCCATCTTTCCATTCTAAAGGCAAACAGAAGGATGTTCAAGAAAATCAATAAATGCTATCTTCTATAAAAGTAGTTTGATGAAAGCAATCAACAAATGGACATAAATTGTGGTTTTCATATGAGAACTGCAGCAAAGGACTTAGTAGGACTATAGAGGCAGGATAGGATAAACTATATTTCTTCAACAACAATGCCTAAATGGATGCAACATCCATGCATAAAACTTCAAAATGCCATATTTTAAGAATAAGCATTAAAAGACCAACTTACCCTTACATTTTCAAATACTTTTCATTGAAAAATTACACTATCAATATTGAAGTAGAACTGCATTTTCACTTAAGCGGTTATTCTGGAAATGAACATCAGGTGCATTAAAATGCAAACCAAGTTAATTACTTCTTTATCCTTATCCTTGTCAAAGGCTACAAAGGTCTTCAGTCCTTTTTTTTTTTCAACACAACTGCTGGTCCAAATGAAAGCATTACAATTTTGAACTTGTATTTTAAATAGCTTCAGGAGTCTAGTACATTAAGGGATATTTGGGATTAATCATCCTCCTTGACCTTTTCATTTTCCATTTTCTGGACAGGCTGTTGTGATTATTAATTACAGAGAGAAAGTTATTTATCAGCTCAGCAGTCGACACTTCTGTTCATAGTTTGGCCATGTTCACTAACTTTAATAGTCCCTGGCATTCCAAACAACAGTTAAATTTTGCTTTCTCCATACCATCCATCATGTCGGTGAGCAATTGGGTTGAATTTGGAATCCTGAGAAGCCACAAAATTTTAGAACATAGAATAATAGAGGTAGAAGACCTGGCTCACATCCTATTTGATTGTTGCTTGTATAAGGAGGTGAGAGACAGGTACCTTGGTCTATATACCAAACGAATGACCCATTGGGATCCCCATATCAAAACAACTTACTTTATGTGCAGCCAGAACCCGAAAATAACATTCAACACAGCACAGTACTTAAGCAAAATGGTTCAATTGAGATCTTCATAAGTGGGACATTGGGGTAGATTGTTTAGGTGACACCGAAATATAATTTTATGTCATTTTATTCTATTTAACATACTTATGTATTAAATTATATTGCATCTTATCCTATAACTATTATATTTTATCCTACTCTAATATTAAATTGTTTGTATAGGATTTTATTGGTGATACGTGTTTGAGCCTTGTGCTTTGATATGGCCTATAATCAACAAAGCTATAATAATAATAGAGTTGGAAGAACCTTGGAGGTCTTCTAGTCCAATCCTCTGCTATATCATTTCAGACAAATGGTTGTCCAATCTCTTCTTTAATCCAATCTCTTTCCCTGAAGACTCCACAGAATGTCTACAAAAGGTAAATGCGTGAATGGGTTTCTCGGTGCAGGACTGATATCTGAAAATGCAAGAAACTAAAGTCTGATTTCAATATCCATGGAGATCTGGTCTAATATACATACAATTGCAAGTGGCTCTTCTCATAGCCATACTTTCAGACATGAGATTGATTCTATCTATCCAATGTAGTCATCTCTTGAAGAAGTAATATCAGAAAATAACTTCTACTTAAACTAACAAATTCTGTGATGCTGAAATCTTATTCCCAATCATGCCATACTTCTGATATATCTGAAGGTTATCAAGTTTGGAAAAGCTGGGTTCCAAAATAGACATGATTTCTTCTAATGTTATTATCATTTTGAATTGATAGGTAGGGAAAAGCAAAACAACTGCAACAGATAAAACATGAATCCTGATCTTCTACTACCAACATACTATTGCTATACTTCCTACTCTACTGGTTTGAACTGCAATCCATGGTATAAAGAAAACTAGAATAGAATAGAATAGAATAGAATAGAATAGAATAGAATAGAATAGAATAGAATAGAATTCTTTATTGGCCAAGTGTGATTGGACACACAGGGAATTTGTCTTGCAGATGCTCTCAGTGTACATCAGAAAAATAAAATAGAAAACATTCATCAAGAATTATAAGATACAACACTTCAATAAATAGTCATAGGTTACTAATAAGCAATCAAATTATACTAGGAAACAAATAAAACAATATAAATTGTAAAGATACAAGCAACATGGTTACAGTCATAAGTGGGAAGAGATAGATACTAGGAAGGAAGAGAACAACAACAGTAATACAGTCTTAATATATAATTTGACAGTGTTATGGGAATTAGTTGTTTAGCAGAGTGATGGCATTCAACACACTATTGTTATACTTCCGACTCTACTGGTTTGAACTGCAATCCACGGTATAAAGAAAACTACATAGTGGAAACAAAAATGTCAATGAACCAGGGACAAAAATAAGCTCTTGGGCTATTCAAGAGATGTTCCTACTCACTCTTCGTGGAAAGGCATAAAGAGATGTTTTTCAGTGCTTTTCACACACTGTGCTTTGTTCACCCCCACATGTTCCGTGGTTTTTTTTTCTGTCCTTAGAAAAGGTACACATATGCACCAGCAGGCCATCTTGATGTTGTTATGGAAACCATATGTCTTCCAGGCCATATGTTTGTTCTTAAATTTGCTCAAAACGCTACCTGTCAAGGTTGGATTCATCTGCTGTTTCGAGCAAACCATCTAAAATTAAACTCTCCTTGTGATGGGTCAAGATAACAATAGAACTGCGTCCTGGGTTGCAACATTCAAAAAGTGCAAAAACACCCCCCCACACACACTCCGTTAGCTGAAATGTCATAGAAGAGGTACAGTTTCATTGAAACTAGCAAAGGTCAAATTCCTCAGGTGTTGATTCAACAGAGGCAGAAGTATTTGTTCCCTTTTGTAAATGGCTCACAAGTAGCTCAGTGGTAGGGCACACGTTTTCTACACAAATGCTTCCTGGTTGTATCTCTTTCTTAATATAGGACAGACTACTCTCCATTGTGGCTTAAAGGAGAGTGTGACCCAACGGTTCTTTTATACTTGGATTTTCAAAATGTTGCTGACAAATTCAACAACCGTGGAGTAAAAGGATAAGGGTTCACATGAGTTGAAACTACCTGAAAAGTAAGAATGAATGATTTTTGGAATTATGCAGAGGTGCACAATCGGGTCCTCCCAAAGACTTTTTTTTTTTTTTTATTTCTTTATAAGCAATCAGGATTTATAGATGAGCCATAACATGGGCACGTTTGCAGATGACCGCAAACTGTTCAGGGAACTGAAATTAAAAGAGCAGTGGCAATCTCTCTAAACTGGATGAATGGCATTAACATAAGGTTCAATGCAAACAAGTGCAAAGGAACGCATTAAAAAATCCAGACTTCATACATAACTTGATGAGGACTGAACTGGCAATGATTAATCAGCTTCTGGATTCACAATTCTTGCTCAAAGTGCAGGGGCTGCTATGGCTTTTATGTACCCATTTCTGGGCAGGAAATTGTTGTGGTGTGTCAGCTGCCAGCCCCTCCAGCAGCTGATTCAGAGGAGGAGGAGGCGTGGGAGTCAGAGCCATCGTTAAGGCAATCTGAGAGCTCCGAGGGTGAAGAGGGAATGGAACTGGCAGAGAGAGTGACAGAGGCAAAGCCTGGGCCGTCCATCAGATGGAGAGTCAACAGCCACCAGGTCTGGAGGTGGCTGATGAGGAAGAGTAGGAACAGCTGGGTTCAGTACCTGATGCAAGGATATGCAGAAGCAGAGGAGAGGAGAGCAGTGGAAATCTATGGGCCAGTCCTTGGGACAGAAAGACCACTGCTGCTAGTGAAGCCCCGCCTGAGGATAAAAGCAGGGGGTGGAGATTAATAGGTGTGGCAGACATCTATTCATCTCTCTGCTGGATAGACTTGTTAGCCTGCTGTAAGAGAGAGAGACTTTTTGCCAGGGCTGCTGGTGCTTCTAATAAAGGAAACATTTAGTTAACTACAGAGGGTTTGTCGTGTTTGGGAGCCAGGTCAGAATAGAAAGCCTCACAATGGCTCATACCTTTGTCAACTCCCATTTGGATTACTAGAAAGTAGCGTGTATGATCCAAGAACACCACATGATCCAACATCATCACAGATGGGACTGCAGCCAAGAAATTAAAAGACGCTTCCTCCTGGGGAGGAAAGCTATGGCAAATCTAGACAGCATGCTAAAAAGCAGAGACATCACCCTGCCAACAAAAGTGTGTATAGTCAAGGCTATGGTTTTCCCAGTTGCAATGTATGGCTGTGAAAGTTGGACCATAAGGAAGGCTGAGCACCAAAGAATTGAAGCCTTTGAACTCTGGTGCTGGAGAAGACTCCTGCAAGTCCCTTGGACTGCAAGGCTATCAAACCAGTCAGTCCTAGAGGAAATCAACCCTGACTGCTCTTTAGAAGGCCAGATCCTGAAGATGAAACTCAAACGCTTTGGCCACCTAATGAGAAGGAAGGACTCATTGGAGAAGAGCCTAATGTTGGGAATGATTGAAGACAAAAGAAGAAGGGGCCGACAGAGAATATAGGTGGCTGGATGGAGTCACCAAAGCAGTAGGTGTGAGCTTAAATGGACTCCGGGAGATGGTGGAGGACAGGAAGGCCTGGAGAAGCATTGTCCATGGGGTCATGATGGGTCGGACACGATTTCGCAACTAACAACAACAAGTGTGCATGAGTTGCCTTTGAAGAGCATTTGGAAATGGTAGCTGATCCAGAACCTGTCCACAGAACATCCAAGAACCAAGCTTGATTCAAGGAAATCTTTCCTTTTTTAGAAAGTTGGATTTGTTTTTTCCAAAATTCAAAAGTCCTCTCATCAGGACCTGTGGGCACGCAAAAATGATGAGTTTAAGGCTGTTTAGCCCTCCTTTGGATATAGTTTTTTGGCAAATTCTGGAAAAAAAGGATCTGCAGGAAGACAGAAATCAAGAAAGACAAATGTCTTTGGTTACAAGGTGCAAAAGGGATGAGGTGTTAAAATCACAATGACCTCTCTTGTAATCCTGTTTTCTACAGTGAGAAGAGAGGGAGTAAGGAAGGCCAAGTCATCATTTATCAATAACTTTATACCTGACAGAAAGCGTGGGAAGGAAGCCTCCCAAGCACTTAAGGCATGACAGTTTAAGTAAGTGTGCTAGGTGACACCTCCATCATAAAACTGCTTTTTAAGAAGACATTTGGCAAGAGGATTCTTTCTCTTCCAAAGTTGTATCTACAATCAGTTCATCTCTTTCTCTCTTCTACCCACCCTCGACAATAAATTATTGATTACCATTTCATTTTTGTCTGGTCTAATGAAGAGAAGGACTATAGGATATCATGATAGCAGTCTTGAGGGACTGTCACAAAGAACAGGGGGGCAACTTGTTTTTCAAAGCACCTGACAGCAAGAGAAGAAGTAATGGGTGGAAACTAACTAAGAAGAGAAACAATCTAGAACTAAGGAGTCATTTCTTAACAATGAACACAATTGACCAGTGGAACAGCTTGCCTCCAGAGGTTTTGGGTACTCCAATACTGAAGGTATTGGGAAGCAAAGCAAATTTGGGTCTGATTACCAAGGAATTTCAAGGCTATAGACTAGATTAGACATCAAACTGCAACTTGAAAACAAACTTATATTTTTATCATGCCATGTCCCACCTCTACATGGAGAAGACTGAAACCTCCTCAAACATCTTTATCTTTTATCCATGTTAAGACTGCCATTTTTCCTAAACTTCACTAATTGTTACATGTATGCACATACACTCTCTGTCCAAAGATATCTTCATCTGTTGAGATCAGTGCTTTCATCTTGAAAATAGCATGATGGAGAACAGTCTAAGCTTCTATCAACATATGAATCTATCTCATATTTTTAAAGCTCTCTATATTGTACATATAGTTCTTTTGCTTAATCAAGCATCTTCCCATTAGTGTATTCCACATATATTGGGACTACAGGGTCCAGACATCATAGCCAACATGATTAGCATATGCTGGTTAGGAATTTTCAAAGTTCACCTGTCCACTGATCACCCATTATAGATCTCCACATTCAAAAATACGTTATTTTATGAAGGCATTAGAAATTATTCCAAATGAAAGCTTGCAGCGGAATAAATCTTGAACCTATTTCTTTTGTCTTCTTTGCCCAGACTTTAGATTTCAATGACTAAAAAAAAAAAAGCTTTTTGTGCACTGAATGCAGCCTACTGTTCTCTTCTGTTTGCTACCTCCACATGCACAAAATTAATCTTTCTAAAGTTGTTCTCCATTCAGGTATATGTTTTAGAAGCCTTCTTTGGATTGGAGGGACTCTGTGCAAATGTACACTTTGGAAGGTCTTGTCCCACATCCACTAATCCCCACTATGCTCTTTGTGCATTTGACAATTATACCTTTGTATTAGCAAGGGTGGCTGTGATTTAGAGAAAATGATATGATTTAATAAAAGTGAATTGCAAGATAAAAGCTCTTTAGGTAACCAAGGCATAACTCAAGAAGAATGGCTCTTTTCTTTGAATGCGCAGTTCTTTCTTCTCTACAAGAACACACTGTCATTTTATCTTACTGCCTGTAAAATGTGCTCCCATATCACACGGAATATCATTTCTCTCTTCCATACTCTCATAGATTTTTTTTTTAGAAAGGGAACAAAACTTTTATAACCTCACAAATTACTACAATTGCATGGGTGTGGGAACAAAGTATGAAATATGGTAGTGTTGTGGCCCAGCAGCAGCCGGCTGAGCTGTTGGTGGACTCTGACAGCGATGACCATTATGGGACTGCTCTGCAGGATGAAGAAGACTCTGGAGGGTGTTTGGAGTCAGAGCAGGAACTAGAGAGGCCTGTTGGCCACCAGGTGGCATCTGAGTCAGGGAGCAGTGAGGAGAAACAGAGGGAGGTTGTCTCTGATGTGCGTATGCGTAGAGCTGAGCTGTGAAGAAGACATCATAGAAGGAAACATGGACAGCTGGCTATGGTTGTGGCCCCTCCCAAAGAGTTTATAGGTGGAGCGACGGGAGGGGAATCTTTGCAGAAACAACAGTCCACTTTACTAGCGGTTGAGAAAGCATTCCGTAAGTCTAACCTTGGTTTCTTGAAGATAGCGTTCTAAGCTCCTAGCCAAGGGGTGGCTTTATCTCCGTGATTAGTCGTGGCAGACAGCCAAGCCTGTGTCTGCATATTCATTAGAATCACAGGACAGAACAGGTATGCTAGTATATGGAGGGTGTCCATTGTGGCAAGATACTGAGTCTTTGTTGTGGCCCAGCAGTGGCCAGTGGAGCTGGCAGCAGAGTCGGACAGTGATGAGGTTGGGGAGGAACATGGGCCAGTTCTGGGGGTTGAGGAAAGCTCAGATGAGGGCTCTGTGTCAGAGGCAGAGAGGGAGTTAGACAGCAGTGAGGCAGAGGAACAGCTGGAGCCTGTTCCCAGTGTGCGCATGGGCAGAGCTGCCAAAAGACAAGAACAACTAAGAAAGCAGGGTCAACTTAAGAGTGAAGCCACACCTTGGAGGTGTTTGGCCCCTCCCATAGGAAACAAAAGAGGAACGAAGGAACCACAGACGCCTCTTACAAAACTATGAGTCCATTTACCAGTTTTTTACTCCAATGCTCATCTTTTTCTGAGCATAGAGAACACCATTTCATTTCAACCATGAAACTTGCAGCCTTAACTTAAAACAAAGTCCTAAAATAATGCCAATAAAATTCCTGTGATTCAAACAATTGTTAATGTACCAAAATAGCAATTGCATAAAAGAGTCTGGAAACAAGTCCCAAAGTGCTAAAAGAAATAATGCATCATGTTTGTCCAATCTGCCTGGCATTTTCCTGAAGACAGCTAAGATGTATGCAAGGTGAAATTATCTATGAAAGAGCAAGTTAAATAGGAACCCTGCTGGCTCTGCTTCTCTCGTTTTAAATGGACAAAGACATTTCCTGGTTTTATGATGTAAGATCTTGCATACAACTTTCCAAAATAGATAAATATGTGCAAATTACTGGACATGTTCCCAAGCTCACTATGTTTCCTACCAAATTCTGAAAAGAGCAATAGGTAATAAGCATGGCATTTCAGAGCTTAAAATTATAAGTTGGCTAAGACGTTGGCTTTGATTGCTCTGAACCGTGCTTGAGCGAAGTGGTAATACAAATAGGGATGGTAATGGAAAGCAGGCAGTGCAGTCTTACATGACATGATGGGCTTTTTTGTTGGAGGAAGTGGCTGAGAATTGTCTTAATTCTTTTAGACATAGGCTAATGCTCAGTGGTGGGATCCTGCCAATTTAACAACCGGTTCAGTGATTGTGTGCTTCGTGCGCACGCTCCACACACATCAGCAGTTTTAACAAAACTTACTTTCCATCAGCTGAAGCTCAGCAATCCACTCTGCCGAGTGGATAATCAGCTGAGAGGATATAGGTAACTAAAGCGCAGGACAGGTGGGCGGGCCAACCTGACCATCAGAGCGAACTGGTTCGCTCCCCAGCTGATCGTCAGGGCTACTGGTTCACCTGAACTGGTCCAAACCAGCTGAATCCCACCTAATGCTACAGTTTCCATCTTTCTCCCAACATAGAGTGATAGAAAACTGTGCTTCCAGTAGTCAACAATTCTAGCTGGGAGAGAGGTGGTCACAAACTAGGAGAATGGGCATTACTTATTGTTCTAAAGCCTTGAGGTACCCATCTGTGACTTAGGGAACCTGCTATTCTGTATAAGAGATCTGTGGCATGCGACCTCTGTAGATAAAGAAGGTGGAAGGACCAGTCTTTGTTTCTATCTCCAATCTGCACTACTTATTCATAGTAGCTCAGGGGTGCCAAACTCACAGCGTCATGGCGGCTGTATCGGCATTTTTTCCCCTTTCGCTAAACTGGGTGTGGGCTTGGCCAGTGAGTGATGCATCCAAGCCCACAGGCCGGGAGTTTGACAGCCCTGTAGTAGCTGAATGGGACTTGCATTGGGATGCAGTTTCCAGAATTCCAAATTAGAAGATACTGGAGGCCATACATACTGCCCAAAATTACTCCATCCAGCACTGGCAAAGTTACCTGGTTTGGTAATGAAACATCTGCAAGAAAACAACCAAGTTCAGAGAGCACCAAGGACCCCTCATTTCAACCCTGAACAACAAATATTATCATAAACATATGATTGCTGCATATATCTATGGAACAAATCAGATTGGGAAAGACTGTGTTATTAAAGCTACCTGCATCTGAAATAGTTGGCTGTAAACATATTGAGTCAAGAAGATAATTTCAAGACCATAATGTCTGAGAATAAAAGCAATGGTAATGTGATGGCAAACCTATAGCACATGTGCCACAGGTGGCATGCAGAGTCCCAGCTCAGTTCCTCCATGCATATGCGCACGCCTCCCACCGGCCAGCTGGTTTTCAGGTCTTTGCCACACATGCGCAGGGGGCAGGGCACATGAGGGAAATGTGCATGCATGCATGGGGTGGGCCCATGCAGGGGGTTGTGCATGCATGCTCAGGATGCACATAGGGGGTCATGCATGCATGCACTGGGGGGAAGGGCACAGGCGGGAAGTCACACATGCATGCACTGGGGTAGGGCACATGGAGAAGGGTTTCCTCATGCATTGCATTATGGGTGTGTGCGCATGCACGCTTTTGGCACGCGGCGATTAAAAAGTTAGCCATCACTGGTCTAAGCATCCGATATATAAAATACTGTTTTTTTCTTTCCTTGGGGGTGGGGAGGTTGTCTAATATGGCTTTCTCTGTAATCCTCTGAGTTTTTCAAGAAGAGAACAACTCAAAAAGAAAGGAGGGAAAAATCCCTAAACTTAAAGTTGGCTGCATTTAGCCAAAACCCCTTCACTCCACACCATTTATCAACAGAAGCATTCTTTCTTCCCTGCTACACAGCATGTAGCCAATGCCACTTTTCTGGTGTTTAAAGTTTCAAGGAGGGAGCGCTGCCCAAAAAAATGACCACATTACCCTGTATTTTCCTCCATGTCATTAGCAGATTTTCCAAGTGAACAAGAAAAAAGAAAACCCTTGAACACAGGGTGGGATTGAAATAATAATGGCCACCAATAGCAAAAATAAAAAGGCCCAGAAGGATTTGCTTAGAGACATTGCAGATGAAAACACCAACATGTTCTGCCAAAAACCCTCCACGTGTAATCTGTAGAAAAGAAAAGTTTTGAAACACTCCATCTTGCTCTGCAGGGATGCAAGAAGTTCTCATATTTAGCAGGAGAAAAGCAATGCCCATCTGCCCCGCATAATCAGGAGAGTTCGGGATGGGTCTGTGGGGAGACCTAAGAGCTCTCTCTTTTTTTAAAAAAAAAGTCAAAATAGAATAGAGCAGAACAGAACAGAACAGAATAGAATAACAGAGTTGTTGGACCGCCCTGCCTAGGCAGGAAACACTACACCACTTCAGACAAATGGTTATCCAACATCTTCTTAAAAACTTCCAGTGTTGGAGCATTTATAACTTCTGGAGGGAAGTTGTTCCATTGATTAATTGTTCTAACTTTCAGGAAATTTCTCCATAGTTCTAAGTTGCTTCTCTCCTTGATTAGTTTCCACCCATTGCTTCTTGTCCTGCCCTCAGGTGCTTTGGAGAATAGCTTGACTCCCTCTTCTTTGTGGCAGCCTCTGAGATATTGGAACACTGCTATCATGTCTCCCCTAGTCCTTCTTTTCATTAAACTAGACATACCCAGTTCCTGCAACCCTTCTTCGTATGTTTTAACCTCCAGTCCCCTAATCCTCTTTGTTGCTCTTCTCTGCACTCTTTCTAGAGTCTCCACATCTTTTTTACATCGTGGTGACCAAAACTGGATGCAGTATTCCAAGTGTGGCCTTACTAAGGCATTATAAAATGGTATTAACACTTCATGTAATCTTGATTCTATCCCTCTGCAGCCTAGAACTGTGTTGGCTTTTTTGGCAGCTGCTGCACACTGCTGGCTCATATTTCAGTGGCTGTCCACTAGGACTCCAAGATCCTTCTCTCAGTTACTACTATTGAGCGGAGTACCACCTATACTGTACCTGTGCATTTTGTTTTTCTTGCCTAAATGTGGAACTTTACTTGTTTCATAGATAGATGATAGATAGATAGATAGATAGATAGATAGATAGATAGATAGATAGATAGATAGATAGATAGATAGATAGATGAGAGAGAGGGAGGGAGGGAGGGAGGGAGGGAGGGAGGAAGGGAGGGAGAGAGAGAGAGAGAGAGAGAGAGAGAGAGAGAGAGAGAGAGAGAGAGAGAGAGAGAGAGAGAGAGAGAGCTGTAGCTGTAGCTGTAGCTATGGATATAGATGTAGATGTAGATAGAGAGATAGGGAGATAGATGATAGATAGATAGATAGATAGATAGATAGATAGATAGATAGATAGATAGATAGATGATAGATATGGAATGTGGAAGAAAGGAATGGTGGGTGGGAGGTGGCAGAACTCTTAAGCTACGGCTTCTCACTCCTCAATATATATATATATATATATATATGTCACCTTCTTTTCTGCATCCCACATGAATTACTGGGTAAGACTAGTTTTAGAACAAAATGACTCGCTCCTTAAAAAAAAAAGAGGGTGGGGGAAATGTGAAATAATCACCTCCTTTGTCCCGGCCTTCTGCGCTGTTTGTATTAACCCACTCAGAGGGAGGAAAGGTGATCTGTTTTTAGACTGACATTGATGAGGACCTCAAGGCAGGAGGATCCCTTGCAGAAAAAAAGGTCTCTGTGACTTTTTTTAGACTTTCCTTCATGCACAGAAATAAGTTGGGCTTCCAAGCATATTCAGAAAATCCTAGTAGAAAATAAAGGTGAGCAGATGTTTGATGCGAGGAGACCACACTTTGCGAGAAAATAAGATTTGCAATGACTGTGATAAGGTCATACATATAGGCAGGTCAAGATTTTCTATTTATTTAGTGTGTAAGGGCTCCAACTGTCAACTTCGAAACGGATCAGGCCTGCCACATCCATCTTTCTGTTTCTCAGATTGCCACAAAGTGTGGAAGCCGGGGGGGGGGGGGAGGAGTCTGGAATGTCAGACCAGACAACAATTGATCATCTCGTGGGAACCAAGGTCATCTCAACAGGTATTCAAACATATCTGGAAGACTGTGTTATAAAGAGCAGCAGCTGGCATCACCAATAGGTCTTACTTTCTCAGCAAACTTTGATTGCAATGCTCAGTATATACTCTCAACTTCATAAATATCTACCCGAAAAGAAAGTAACCTCACAGAGAAGTGAGACACTTAGAACAATCCTTGTTGTCATAAGGCTGCATCTTATCATAGTTCTACTTATGCTTTCAAGCAGACTCCTCTGATCCTTTAATACATGAACACACAATAACCTTCCATTCAGGATGATATCGTGAAACCTAAAGCAGCATTGTAAAAGTAGTTTTCACAATCTCCTTAAGACACAATGGATATTTTTTCTAAATGGATTCTTTTTCTCTCTCTCTTCTTTCTAGTTACACCATTGTGTTTCAGACTACTAGTGCTTCTTATAATAAGTTTTCACTTCTACTGGAATAATAATAATAAGACTTTGGGGTCATCTGTTGATTATCGAGAGAGTTCTTCAGATTCCTAATTTTGCCAAGATAACCCGTCATCTAAGAACAGTGGTACTTAAGTGCTCATCTTAGAGCAATGCTGCATAAACAAACTGATTGTTTACTCTACAATAGCAGGGTCCTCAAAGGCATAGATGGACCAGCATTCTTACATGCAGAATGCATCATTCAGAAACTTTCATTGTCCCTGAAAAATAATGTTCATTAATTTAGTAATCTGATCCTCAGCACAGCATCCCATGCTGTCCAGGGAATCAGAACACAGTAGCTCATGAGATTAGGTCATTAGGCTGACAACCAACAGGCTTGCATTTGAGACCCAGTTACTGCTGCAGATGGAGTGAGCTCCTGCCATATGCTCCAGCTTCTGCCAACCCAGCACTTCAAAAGCAGGTAAACACGAGTAGATAAATGGGTTCAGTGGGCAGCTTAATGGGGACATGACAGCAATAAAGGAGAAAATATGGGGCTCAGGGTTGAAGTGAGAGGTCCTTGGTGCTCTCGGAACTTGGTTGTTTTCTTGCAGACATTTCATTACTCAAATTAGGTAACATCATCAGTGTATTTACACAATTAGTATTATGTTGCCAAGACCCTTGGTCCCTTTCCTGAATCCCTGGACTACTACTACTACATTCATGATGAGTAGTGCCAAATAACTTCTGGGTTAAAAAGGACTGAATGGTGATATCACTGTTACCAGGGGATGCCCAGTTGAGGTTTCCTGCTTTACAACAGCTGGACATTACAAGTGCATTTGTTCTGATTCATTTGATGAGACACTCAAGTGCTAGAACTGAAAATCATTAACCCACATACACATGCCAAGAGATAAGTAGACAAATCAATACCAGGGAGAATCCTGTCTTCTCCCTTCTCATCCCAATTAAATCTACATCGGTTTAGTCCTTCTCTGCATCTGACGAAGCGAGCTGTAGTTCATGAAATGTTATATCTTTTAATAAAATTTGTTAGGGCATCCAGACTCCTCCTGATTTTTGGCTGTCACAGACTAACACAATGTCCTCCTCCAATGTCAACGCCCATGCAACACTCTTTTTAGACTGAAAGTACATGATGACTCATAAGCAGTTGTTAAAAATGTATATATGTACGCCTTTTCATTGGGTGTCAAACAGGAATATAGTTATCGTGCTAGAATATGCCCCGTCATAGATTAATCATTGTAGTTTAAATAAAATGATTACTCATCTATGAAAACTTAAAAGGTGATGATGCTGTAGCATCTTATGGAGGTAAACATATTGAGATGGAGACATATGGGGAATTTGAAGAGTATGTGATGAATGCATCACAACAAGGCAACCCTGAATACTTACAATATATACGCTACGCTCAGCCAGTCCAGTCACAAATCATAATCGTCTTCCAGTTTAGTGGGATTTTTGTGTAACCAAAGACATAAATACAAATGCAAATAAATACAACTCTAGAAACTGGTGATTGCTTTGCAAAGCAGAAAGCTTCGTTTTTCAACATAGCTATTCCTAATAGAGCCTGCCCACCCGAGTCAACTTTTGTAATAGCTGCTAAATAAATGCCATCGTCTTAAAGTGACTCTCTTCAGAGCAAAACCCTTCATCTCAGGTTATGATACAAAATAATATGTTCTGAAGTTTGACACCTGCTTTGCAGGTCACTGTAAACTTCAGCTATGGTTGAGCCTATACACCTTTTTTCCCCCTTATAATACATTTAATGGTTTTTAAAATCTACCATTACATTCTTTTGATTTGTGCTAAGTACTCATTTTTAAAATGCATGTGAGTGTTCATTCCCCCCCCCTTTAAAAAATAATAATGTCAGGTTTAGAAACAAAGCAAATGCAGCTGAACAGATAGATCATTTATATGCAAGCTATTTAAATATATATGTGTCTAAATCTACAAGTGTTTTATAGATTCTTTGAAGGGTGGGGCTTTGTCAAGACAACAAGTGCTGAAGTTCATTCACTGCAAAGAAGAAAATATCGCTTTTAAAGCTTGGAAGTATTAAACTGGTATTCAAGGTTATTTAATCTCAGGCAGCCTGTTTTTTATCACTTAGGAAGGAGAGATAGCATTAGCAATATCATTTATACTTATATACCGCTTCATAGTTCTTTTGCAGTCCTCTGTAAGTAGTTTACAGAGTCAGCCTATTGCCCCCAACACAGAGACACACACACACACACACACACACACAGAGAGAGAGAGAGAGAGAGAGAGAGAGAGAGAGAGAGAGAGAGAGAGAGAGAGAGAGAGAGAGAGAGAGAGAGAGAGAGAGAGAGAGAGAGAGAGATTAATGAGATATGGTCAGGTTATTATTTGCATAACAATTTAAAAGGTTTAAAAGCCATGCTAAATTCAGATAGCCAGATAAAACCAGGAATACAGTAGTTTTTAATAACAGCTTTCAACTTTGGAGACTTCGTCAGGACAGAACTATGACTAGAGTGTTTTGGTTCTGTCTTAAACATTTTCCCTTTGATGGCATTGTTTACATTATACCCCACAGCGAGCAGACCATAATATATATATTTTTGTTGCTCTCGTTGGAGCTGAAGAAGTCAAGCATTCAACCACCAAGACCTCCTTCCAATTCTTATAATTTGTTCCTTTTTATAGAAAGTTGTCAGAGGAATCTCTCTCTCTCTCTCTCTCTCTCTCCCTCCCTCCCTCCCCCCCCCTCTCTCTCTGCTTTCATAGGTGTAACAGATGAGTAGCTGCGTTAGAGTATGACCATTCAATATACATTTATGTTCTTCTGTTGTATAAAAATAAGGACATGAAAGCCTCCTTATTAGGAAAGGAACAAAAAAACCCACTCTGTTTGGCACTGGCATACATCTGCAAGTAAAAATTGACATTTGCCAGTCTAATGTTCCTTCTTCCCAGTATGGCATGAGCTGTTACTTGTGAGAACATTGTGTTGTAATTGTGTTTAAATACTGACAGTTTTAATAGTGACCAGCATGTAACCGTTCTGCCCCTTATATCATTAGGGTTGGCAGGGAGCCATTTAGACTTCAACAGCCATTTTGCCATGCAGGTTTTTTTTTTGTTTCTGGATGGGTGGACAGTAAACTGTAAACACATTTCAGCAATGCTGTCTTAACACAATTACAGCCTTGATTGACTGCACAGGATGGGGAAAACAGTGTTATTTGTTGAAAGCAGAAAAGAAATAACCCTGAATCTTAGGCTATGGCAGATACAAGCCAAAACAAGTCAAAAAAATTATGAACTATCCATGGGGAATTGAAAATTAATGGTAAGGAGCTTTCTGTTCCCATTCCCTCTCCTTTTAAGGAGAAATTACAACACTTTTAGTGCCCACACATCCACCAATAGAGGCTGATTTCAATTCAGTGTGAATTCCAAGAGAACAGAAACAGTTTGCCCACTGATCTGACATCTATCGTGAAGTGAGAAGGTTTATGGCTACATTGATTCAAGTAGAAAGAAATTGGTTCCTCATCATCAATGTTCATGTTTCAGAGATTTTGAACATTGCAATCACGTACCTCTTTTATGTTAGGGACCCAGTGGCTCAGTGGCTAAGACACTGAGCTTATTGATCAGAAAGGTCGGCACTTCAGCGGTTCGAATCCCTAGTGCCACATAATGGAGGGAGCTCCCGTTACTTCTCCCAGCTTCTGCCAACCTAGCAGTTCAAAAGCATGTAAAAAAAATGAAAGTAGAAAAATAAGAACCACCTGTGGTGGGAAGGTAACAGCATTCCATGCGCCTTCGGAGTTTAGTCATGCTGGACACATGACCACGGAGATGTATTTGGACAGTGTTGGCTCTTTGGCTTTGAAACAGATATGAGCACCGCCCCCTAGAGTCGGGAACGACTAGCACATATATGAAGGGAAGCTTTACATTTACCTCTTTTACATAACTCACTACTGTATAGTCATAGGGTTTTGTGTCTATCTCTAACAGAAGCATAAGCCCAATCTGCAATTACAACAGCAGGGCGAAGCTGTAGTACCAGGGATGGTGAATCTTTACCACACCGACTTTTGATTCATCATGAAATTTCCTGTGATTTGCCTCCGCTATAAATCAAAAGCCCTGGCTACAGGGGGGGAAATCCAGGCTGAAACTTACAATAAAGTATATTGAATAACAAATTTATGGAATGATACAGTTGGCCAAGTCCATTCTTCACCCTGCTTGTTATCTAATGACTGACTCCCATTGATAGTGAGTAGCAAGCTATTTCTCAATGACATAAAGAGTTGCGCAGAGCTTGCTGTTTTATATCATGTTCTCTCTTCCCACCTTTCTTTCAAAACGGAGCTGGTTTGCTTCTAAAGTGTGCATTCATTTTAAGGCAAATGGAAGTGGAACTGCATGGTACCCATTCGGTTCAATTTTCATTCATCTTGCAACAAACGGGCATGAATAGGAGGCTCATTGGGATTCCATTCATGCTGTTCATTATCTAAAGGAGAGGGATGGGAAAGAAGGCTGTGTTTTAAACAGGTGAATCAGATTGCCTTCCCATTCAACCATAGGACTCCTTTGATCTGAACCATGGATTTCAAAAGCCACCTTCCCCAATTGTGTTGATACTATATTGTGGGAACAGAAATCTGCATTTGACAAGTATAAGACCTGGTAGACAGCTAAGTTATGACTTAGATTTTTGACCATGAAATGCGGATCAGATCGGTGAATTCTAGAACACGCAAATATTTAATCATCAAATGTACCAAATTCCATTCATTTATTGCCAGGTAGAGAAGAGTAATTATAGCAATAACAATAGCACTTAAACTTATATACCGCCTCGTAGTGCTTTTACAGCCCTCCCTAAGTGGTTTACAGAGTCAGCCTCTTGCCCCCAACAATCCTTTTATCCACCTCAGAAGGATGGAAGGCTGAGTCAACCTTGAGCCTGGTGAGATTTGAACTGCCAAATTGCAGGCAGCCAGCAGTCAGTAGAAGTAGCCTGCAGTACTGCACTCTAACCACTGCGCCACCTCGGCTCTTAATTATCGGAATTCTCCTCTTCTAAATTGGTGCTGGGCACCAGGATGACTCAGTGATGTCCCCTGAATAAAACATGAAAGCATTTCACAAAAGAATGCTAGAAGCTGGGGGGGGGGGTTCATTATTTCAAATATATATTAAAAAGACTCATTAATGAAGTCTAGGGCAAGATTTGACCAAATACGGGCACTTATACCACTTACCATATCAATGGAGGACAAGAATATGCGATACCCCAGCCATTTAAAAAAATTGCTCTTTTTTGTTGGACTGCCAAGTATATGTCATTCATCATTCCCTATTGGAAAAAACAGCCCAATGGAATCTGAATCACAGATTGTCCTATTTCATCCTGGGCTTTAATCTATCTATTGTAAGCAGAACTGTTAAGTTTATAATTAAGGTTGTTGAGCTAAGAACCCAATACTGGTAGTCCTCAACTTACAATCATTCATTTATTGACCACTTGAAGTTACAACAGCACTGAAAAAGTGACATAACTATTTTTCATATGCCACATGATCAAAATTTGGATGCTAGGCAATTGGCTCATATTTATGACGGTTGCACTGTCCAATAATCACTTTTGCAACCTTCTGACAAGCAAAGTCGATGGGGAAGCAAGATTCCATTAATAACTGTGTTATTAACTTAACAACTGCAGTGGTTCACTTAACAGCTGTGGCGAGAAAGGTCATAAACTGGGGCAAATCTCACTTAACAACTGCCTTGTTTAGCAACAGAAATGTTGGGCTCATTTGTGATCATAAGTCGAGACTACATCTACATCAAACAGATTGGGGTACCCTGTAAGGGAAGACATTTATCTGAGGGCCAACCCTTTGTATTACCATCACACATCTATTTTATCACTGCATTTCCTTTTATCTATTTTACCCTGGAATCAGATTGCGTATTTTATTTTTATTTTATTGGTAAGGTCGTAAGACTAATCAGTTAGTAGACCCATTCTATTCATTAATAAAGGGATGGTTCACTTCTCTTACAGAATTTTGAAGAAGATTTTTTAAAGAGCTTTCTTTGGACAAAACGAAAAGCTAGTCATCATTTATTACCCTATCATCCTCAAGAGCATATACAATATTAGATTTTTTAGCTTCTAACATGCCAGGAAGCTTTTTACAGTTGTTCAGTGATGCTGATAAACACATAACTTTTTAAATAGGGCAATTTGCTGCAATCATAGCAAAGCCAGCCGTATTTCTGTGCTTAGGAACATACAAAAGTGATAAGTAGAATAACAAAGCTATCTTTATTTGGCTTTAATATTTTATCCTTTTATCTCCGTATTAGGTTACTGTTATTATATGTAATTAAGAGCAACTACTCTTCCCCCAGGGTTGCATTTATTTATTCACTTTATGCCATTTTCTTCCTATTCTGGAATGCACTTGAAGCAGCTAACAGCATTTAAAAGAGAAAAACAGAATAAAGTTTTAAAAAATACACATTATCATTAACACAAAACTAATACTAGAACTCTGTTAACAATTTTAAAAGCCTAATGAAAGAAATTTGATTTCATGGATTTTCTGAACCTCAAAAGTGTGAAAGCCAATTCAACCCAAAGGGTATGTATTTTATAACCAGGAAGAAAACTTTATCTTCTAAATTCAAAAAGCTGCTCTATGCACATCTTAACCACCAGGAAAAATTCTCTGGATTAGCTCACATTGAGCCAATCTGTTTCCCATTTAATATGGAAATAATTCTGCTTAATCAAAGCCCTTCCACTGATTGAAGACAGAGCAAAACTCCCCCCAAAAAATCTAACTTTTTTTTTCTTTTAGCAACCCTACAAACCTTTGCATCCGGGTGGAGTTGGGGTGGCTCAACATAGCTTGAGAGTTTTCTGGCCGGATGCCCTTCCTGATGTCTACACGGAGTTCACAGCAGACAATTACTCATTGTCCCGGAAGAGAAATATCTGCCACTACCTAGGATTGAAGTCAAAGCCTGCTGATTATGAGGCAAAACCTCCACCTCTGGGTCACCATGCAGCCCCTCCTTCCAAAATCTAACAAATAAATACTAAAAAGTATACAATCCTATTGCACCAGGATTTTTGTTCTTAATTTTGGGTTAATGTTAACCACATTGTGTGCCTGTCAGAATAGAAAGGCAATATATAAATCCAGGAAATATATAAATCACAGACGAAGCACCCTTCACTTAGCAGCTTGCGTTTCTCTGTTCCAGAAATGGGCTATTTAAGTCTTGTCAGCATTCCATGGATTTTTTTTTATTTTTTTTTCTAGAGCTCATTGACATTGACCCTGCCCCAAATTGAAATGCCAAGCAGCAAGAGAACTATGGAACCCCATGAGGTTTCTTCTGCATTTAACCGAGGCTATTGATATTCAGCTTAAATGCTTTTAAATGTAATAAACACAATGGGCTGTGGCAGCTAAACCAAACTCATAGGCCAAGCATCCATCATGTCTCTTTTATATTTCTTCGAGCATTCACCTTTTTTTTTTTGCCCAGTAGATTTCCTAGCCAACTTCCACCAGCCACTAACTGAAAACTTCACTTCAAAGGTCATGTTTTTGTTTGTTTTTTACTCCGAGATAGATCAAGATCTCTTTCAGAACTGTGTCAGCAAACGATCCTTGGCAAGTCAGTCCAATGGTTCTGCTTTGCAAGGATTGTTCCTTCTTTGGAACCTCTGTGCATTTTTTCGAGTTAATAAGGAGATTAATTTGTTATTGTTATTGGTATATTGATTTTCTTTTTACAATTTAGGCACCACAATCCTAAAGGAGCTAACTAACACCACCATCTCCCTCAGGTGACAGATTATTTGGTTTTGTTTCATAGAAACAAAACGCTACATTGCAAAATTATTTTGCTTTTTCATATTCACTGTGTAAGATAGCACCCAGAGTGTGTTGCTCCTAAAGAAGCAAGGAAATCGGTGAAACTATTAGCCATGGTGACGAATTTCAGTCTCATTAACTTCAGTGGAATTTGGTTGTGAGTACTCTTGATATTTGGACTATGATTTCTATTCCACCTTTTTTTCTAGGAGAGGGGTGCCAAACTCGACTTCATTGAGGGCCACATCAGGGTTGTGTTTGACCTTGGGGAGCTGGGGTGGGTGTGGCCAGGGTAGGCGTGGCCAACCCAATTCACTTGTGTCAGCCACACCTGTGGTGGCCCAAGCACTCTGCCAGCAAGAACAGGCTCCTGAGTCTATTTTCATTTGCGACGACCTCCTGCGATCCTTTGCCAGCAAAAACGGAGCTCGGGAAAGCTGCACGCAGCCCTCCTGAGCTCCTTTTCACTGGCATCAACACTGTGGGCCAATCCTTCATTGTTTCCAGGAAACCCTGCAGGCCCAATCTAAGCACCGCCCAGGCCAGATCCGGCCTCCGGGCCTTGAGTTTGACACCCCTGCTCTAGGAGCTCAAGATGTGAACTGGCACCACAAAAGTTTGACAAGGAGGTAATGATGAGGAACATTTTTTCTTTAGATATACAGTATGAAATAGTATCATCCTATACAACGGTTGACTATGCAATATAGAAGTAAGCAAGCATTGAGTTTAATTCTTAAAGAGTTATACTTTGTTTTGTCCTTGGTATAGAAAACTTGGACAATCTTTTTCATCTTCCATCCAAAACCTTCAGATGGCCTCAACAACACTTTATGGTGAAAATCCAAATTTATTCTACCATGTAAAATAAATTGTTTCACTTACTCCAGTGAAACTAGCCTTCAGTGTGCTGTCTGAAAGTGTTCCCGCATCAACAACCAGACTCCAGTGAGAGGTGTCCTCAAGTGACTCAATAACTTGAGTGACTCAATAAGTGTCCAGGCTCAAGTAATCCTAAACTGCCATCTTCTCAATCCTGATCCATCACTTTGACCATGATATTCTACAACCAGCCTAAGCAAAATCCAAGCTCACACATTTCAAAGCAACGGGCTTTAAAAAGGCAGCCTTGCACTTTAATTAAAGAAATTCAGTCCATCCCAGAATAATTTAATTGCTTGCTACTTAGTCTACTTTTTTTTTTAAGAGCCTGGCCTGTGATAAGCAAAATACTTCTGCACAACCACTGACTTGAAACTATCCATCCCTTTCTCGTGGTTTCCTGGCAAGTCTGCCCCAAGATTAATCTTCTACAGCTTCATCCTGCATTTTCTACAAAGGTATCCTGAAGCAAAAGGGAACAAGGCCCACTTTTGAGCCCGAGGTTTTAAATTAAAAGCGCTAAGAATCCATTTCTGACAAAGTGCCAGAATGGGCTAAGCAACCAAACAAACTCACTAATCCTTGTGGCCATTCTTTCCTTCTAGTAATTCATTTATGTAGTTGGAAGTTGGTCTTGTTTATCCTTCTGGAAGAAAGATTTGTGGAATTACACTCATTTCAGGGCATCCACAGCCCAATAAATCTGCTTTTCCCGCTGCCAAGCTGGATCCCTCCCTGCTTCATTTGGTGTCAATAAGACAGACAATAATATAGTATTTAAGCTTGCCTGAAACAAAAACTGACAACATGCTGTACAGCAATTGCCTAGCCTGATCTCTTTTTCTAACAACTCGTGCAGGCTTCCACACTTCAATTTAGAGGCACTATAAAACCTGTCAGAGTTGATAAGGAGTGCCACAAAGCTGCAGTATCAGCAAGTCATATCATCAATTGGAGTGCCAGCAAATCTACTGTGGAACACCTTAACTGTCAAAATATGAGTTGATATTTTCCCTGTTTTGGCTGATTTATTGTCAAGTATTTTCCAGTTATGCGTATCTATGTGTGTTTAAGACTTCTGAAGAAAACAGGAAGCATCTGCCTGCTTCTATTCATTTTTGTTTTGTCTTCTGCTTTCTTCTGGCATAATGAGAGAATATCGACGGACAGCAGAGAACAAGCATCTGTCTGCTCAAATTGAAGACTGAAAAATGACTAGGCCCCCTCTTCCGGGAGTCTCAGTTGTAGACAATGCTACTGGGTTTAGACATTCAAAGCAAACTCAAAATCCTTACTTCAATTTAAGGTCAAATAATTCATAGTTCTTTTTTTAAAAAAAGCAGACTTGGGGAAGCTCCAGAGTGTCCTATGACTTTCTTATGATTTATTGCATTGATATTTACCTTTTTCTCTGAGTGTCCATAATGGTTAACATAAAGAGCCCTAGTGGTGCAGTGGATAAAGTACATTATTGCACCAAACTCTGGCCACAGCCTGGAGTTTCATCCTGACAGGGCTCAAAGTTGACTCAGCCTTCCATCCTTCGAAAGGTTTGTAAAATGAGGACCCAGATTATTGGGGGCAATATGCAAATAAGGCTTGTACCTTGTAAACCACCCAGAGAGTGCTGTAAATCCCTACGGGGTTGTATATAAACCTAAATGCTATTGCTGTTTTTCCTTTGCAAAAATCATGCAAAGCCTGAGAGACCATGACTGGCCCAAAGTTATCCACTGAGTTGAGTGAAGACACAAATTTAGTGGTGGAAATAGCAGGCAATATATCTATGTCCACTGTGGACAATATAATCTCTGGCACCATCCTGAATGCAAATTTCTATAATCCACCTCAAATTCAGGGTCATATGTTAAGATCCCCACCTTGACTGAAGACTGTTAGAATCACAGTGGGCATGGAAAGCTTAATACAAATAAGACAAAGCACTATTGAAATAAGATGAGTAATTGAATGGATGAAATACTTGAATAAGAATAATAGATATATCTGAATCAGAACTTAGAACTGAGGAGAAACTTCCTGACAGTTAGAACAATTAATCAGTGGAACAGCTTGCCTCCAGAAGTTGTGAATGCCCCAACACTGGAAGTCTTTAAGAAGATGTTGGATAGCCATTTGTCTGGAATGGTATAGGGTTTCCTGCCTAGGCAGGGGGTTGGACTAGAAGACCTCCAAGGTCCCTTCCAACTCTACTATTGTATTGTATTATTGAATCATATTCATATTTATTCTTGAACTTGAAGGTCCTTTTAAAATCTTATGAACGTCTCTCTTACCTTCAGAGATACCTGCAAAGATAAACATTCCACTTCTTTTCTCACTGAGTTCTGATCCAATCAAATTTAACTCTAGTTCTTTGTAACAATTTGTTGCTGTTGTTAGTTGTGAAGTCATGTCCGACCCATCACAATCCCATGGACAACATTCCTCCAGGCCTTCCTGTCTTCTACCATTCTCTGGAGTCATTCAAGCTCACACCTACTGCTTCGGTAACTCCATCCAACCACCTCATTCTCTCTCATCTCCTTCTTCTTTTGCCCTCCATCTTTCCCAGCATTAGGCTCTTCTCCAGTGAGTCCTTCCTTCTCATTAGGTGGCCAAAGTATTTGAGTTTCCTCTTCAGGATCTGGCCTTCTAAAGAGCAGTCAGGGAGATCCAGTAGTTGAGTACAGCAGTTGGTTGGCTGTTTTTATTAAGTTTTTGTTTCTCGAATTCAATCTGCTTTTGCAGATTTCAGTAAGTAACCAGTTTAAGGGTACACTGAAAACACAGTCAATTACGGTATCCATAACTTCTGTACCTCAAAGGTGTTAGTACTTCATTACAATATAATATTCTACCTCTTATGGTATAAATAACAGATTCAATAGCATTCATTTCCATCCATTCCCCCAAACTATCTTAAACTGGCCATATTCGGCAACCATATTTCCTCCAACTGCTCTTAATTTAATCTTTTTGCAAAAGAATTGCTAAGGGGATTAAACATTCTTGTTACTAACTATACTCTTAATTCCTGGCCTTGGAGAGTTTCCATCACACAGAGGGACAATTGACTTAGCAAAGCCCTGCAAGAGTTCTCATTAAAAAAAATAGCATAATTGATTTGTAATTATCATCGGGGACGCAAAACTACTGCTAACCTAATTGTAAAATATATTGTTCCTTTCAAGTCTTAATGTATCGCCTCAAGTGATCCCCATTTAAACACCAACAGACTATAGTAAATAGAATGACAGCAGGAAGTCTGAGAAATAAGAGTTCTTCTGACTTCTCCGTGCAATAAAAGATGTTCTCTTTTTGACTATTGTTCAGTCCATTAGTGTAAAGCCAGGATGTTTTTTCTCACAGTGTGAGGCAGGCCAGGTGTCGGGGGCTTCAAAGCAAGACCATATTTTGCAATAAAACCCAACTTTCTGTAAATTTTCCACCATCTGTTCAGCTGGGCAATGAAGAAAATTGCTGTCTAATCTTCATGTTTTCTCAGGGTCTCCCATCATCCTAAAGGTTAAGAACAGTTCATCCCAAGCCAACCATATACACAGTTCCTGCAGATATAGAATGCCTGTCTTGACCTGTGAGAATTTTCAATCCTATTCTATTTTCTTTTTAAAAGGGGGGGAGGGCTGTGTGAATTGAAATTGCATTTTGCAATATGTATCAGCATTAGAGCTACAGTGGTTAGAGTGCAGTACTGCAGGCTACTTCTGCTGACTGCCGGGTGCCTGTAATTTGGCAATTCGAATATCACCAGGCTCAAGGTTGACTCAGCCTTCTATCCTTCCAAGGTGGGTAAAATGATTATCCAGACTGTTGAGGGCAGTAGGCTGCCTTTGAAAACTGCTTAGAGAGGGCTGTAAAAACACTGTGAAGCGGTATATTAGTCTAAGTGCTATTGCTATTAAAAGGAAAAGACTCCGGTCAAGCTTCTTTCCTGGTGACTATTATTATTATTTATTTCTTTATTATTTCTTTAGATTTCTAAACCACACATCTGTGTAGCTTTCTGGGAAACGATAAATGCTTTGACTTTCTTTCTTTTTTCTGTTTTTTTTTTGGCGGGGAGTAGTTATTTCCCAGTTTAGCCGACAAATTTAGGATTTACAAAACACAGAATAATAGACTTGGAAGTGACCTTGGAGGTCTTCTAGTCTAACCTTCTGTTCAAACAGCAGACCTTATATTATTTCAGACAAATGGCAGTCCAATCTCTTCTTAAAGCACTCACAACTTCTGAATGCAACATATTCCACTGGTTAATTGTTCTTGCTGTTAGGAAGTTTCTCCCTAATTTCAGGTTGCTTCTCTCCTTGTTTTGGAAAATATTTCTGCCCCTACTTCTTTGTGGCAGCCGCTCAAATACTGGAATACTGTTATTATATCTACCTGAGTCTTTCTTTTCACTAGACTAGACATACACAATTCCTGCAACTGCTCTTTGTATGTTTTAGCCTCTGGCCGCCTAATCATCTTTTTGGTCTTCTCTGTACTCTTTCCAGAGTCTCAACATCTTTTGGTGACCAAAACTGGATGCAATATTCTAAGTGTGACCATACTAAGATCTTGTAAAGCAGTACTAATACTTCACATGACTCTATAGGAGATTAACTCTCTACCTTGCTCTTTTGCACCCACCTTTCAGATTAATCTCTAATTTAATTTAATTTAGTAATTTAATTTAATTTAAACTCTGGACTACAATGGCACTATTATTTTTAGATATTCATTTGAGTCACAGTCATCATTTTAGAAGGCGTGCTGCTTTAATAGCTGCGTTTTTATTCATGAGATTCACCTCCTGAACTTTTCTTCATAAGTTCGGCACATCATATACAATATTCCATGTTCCAAGTTAATTCTCTCATGCAAGATAGCTTGAGTCAGTTGCCTGCTGAACTTCCATACCTGAAGGTGGGCCCTGAATTTGGACTCATTATTTCTTAACTTCATCCAGCAGAGGATCACCTTGATATTGTCAATAAATAAGTGTATTTATTATGGCTAGAACGTTTAATTAATTCGTTCTATTGAACCAATCACTGAAATACTGCGGCAATGAACATCAGAAAAGAACAACATAAGTGCAAAGCAAGAATGCAATCTCTTCCCTTTATGTGTGGCAGACTAATTTGCCGTCAAATTGTATCTCTGATCTTTTTCACAGAGAGGTTGTTTTCTGAAGAAGGGGAAAAAATACGCCATACAGTAATATTTATTGTTCAGAGTTGTTGCCTGTGTTGTTTAAAGTAACAGTGTAATGAAATGTGAAAGGATAGCCAAGTGCCTCTCGTTTTAATGAGACTTTGGGACTCTACACTATTTCACTGTCACTGTGCATGCTATAAGATGTTCCTCGGGACAAGTGCATTCAAAATGATTGCATCATAGAGGCTTTCCCCAAAGACTGGCAATCATAAGTTATTCTCTAGTTTAAAATTTCAGTACAGCTATTATTTTCTAAATAGTATTTGAAAGGAAACACCTTACTCAATGTAATGTTTCCCGAGTTCATCTTATACCCTTGCAGTGTCTGGGATGAAAGTCACTTTCTGTTCTGACCTAGGCTTCCCAAGAGCATGAAGCAAACTCCTGGTCCTGACAAAAACCTCTTTTATTAATTTACTGTGAAATTTGCTCATTCACGTCCATCAAAGTCGTGATGGATGTGAGAGGATTTACAGATTTACAGTCACAGACCGGAGAGTCATGAGCTGATTAAGCGAACTAATGGTCTCCTGAAAACTCCACTCCCCTTTCGCTCCTCTTTTATTTCCTCTGGGAGGGGCCATTCATCATCCACATGTGGCCTTACTCCCAAGTCAACCCTGTTCTTTAGCTGTTCCCTTTTGTCTGGCAACTTTGCACATGTGCACACTGGGAACAGGGTCCAGTTGTTTATCTGCCTCACTAATGTCTGACTCTGAAGGCAGCTGAGAACTGTCAGACGGCTCTGGCCCCCTCTCTGCCTCCAACACAGAGCCCTCATCAGAGCCTTCCTCAGACTCCAGGACTGGCCCGTGCCTCCCCAACCTCCCCACTGTCTTAGGCACATTTCCGGCCTCCAGAGGGCCTCCGGAGCCTGAAGAGGCCGTTTTCACCCTCCGGAAAAATGCCCTCCCACCCACCCACCATGGTGCAGGAGGCCGACTAGGCCATGCCCACCCAGAAACTGGACAGAGAACCTCTTGCTAAAAAATTTGAAGATCACCTCTGGCCCAAATGCACACCCATGAAAACTTCAAAGTGTCTTTAATTTAAAAAGAAAATTAAAATACCCCTGCTGCCTAAAGTGGAAAAATGAACGATTTACAATGGTAAATGAGTAATGTTGAAGATAAACAAGAAGGCCTCACACCAAGAACCACTGAAGTATCATTATGGGTGCATTACACCTACACATCAATTGTGTGCCACCCTCCCCTTACCCACCCACTTCCTGACCCAAGCAGCTGTAATTATGCTTCCCAAAGAAAATTCTGGGCTACACAATCCAAACAAATGTCAAAGGGTGGTGTTGCTTCCCTCCATACAAACTGTATTTACAGGAAAGCCTTTATCCAGTTACATAACGGCTAATAAGAGTTGACTCGAAACCTCCCTCAGTTTTTGTGTGTGGCTTTTTTTCCCCAACAGGAAAAGATCTGGCTAATAAATAGATTGTATACACAAACTGAAAGGGACGCAATGGCTCAGTGGCTAAGACACTGAACTTGTTGATCAGAAAGGTCGGCAGTTCAGCAGTTCGAATCCCTAGCGTCACGTAATGGAATGAGCTCCCATTACTTGTCCCAGCTTCTGCCAACCTAGCAGTTAAAAATGCAAGTAGAAAAATAGGGACCACCTTTGGTGGGAAGGTAACAGCGTTCCGTGTGCCTTCGGCATTTAGTCATGCCGGCCATATGAACAAGGAGACATCTTCGGACAGCGCTGGCTCTTTGACTTTGAAACAGAGATGAGCACTGCCCTTAGAATCGGTATCGACTAGCACATATGTGCGAGGGGAACCTTTACCTTTTACCCTATACACAAACTGAGTAACTATTATACAAATGTCAAATGAACCTATGTCCTGGGCACCCATCCTGGCTTCAAACAGATTTCTTCAACAAGACGTGCCAGGTTGCTACAGCTTGGTACTCCTTAATCTTTAATGACTGGCCACCCACTGTGTCTATAATATTATCCTAGGATACATTTCCAAGCCACCAATGTGAAAATTAGAATATAAAAAGAGTAGTTTGGCCAAGCACAATATGTGTATGAGAGAGAGAAAGGGATGCATGTTGACACTGCACAGGAATTCACCTTCCTTCTGTTATCTAATTCTTTCAGATATGTTGGACTACACTGCCCAGTACTGCTGGCTAAGAATTATGGAAGAATATTTGAAGGGCATCCAGTTGGGATGTTCATCCATACAAAATCAACAGTAAGAAACTCCTCCTTAATGGCCAGTAGCCATCTGTCTTTTTTGTTTGAGCACAAGTGATATATTTTCAACTAGGTCTCTTCAGGTGTTTTTTTTTTCCTAAGCATCTCCTCTCTGGAGTCATGAGGGGCCAACAGCATTGTGGGAAAGATAGGCTATGCCTGAGGCCAGTGCTTTGCTGCATGCCAGTTTCCTGTGCATTATCTTTTGTAATTAAAATAATTTTTCACAATTCTTCCTCTAAGTACCAGGTGGGCAGGGCCATAATCTCCAAGACTATGTCCATTATGCCCAAGACACAATTGTTTGCCTACATTTAAGCTAAAAAGCTCCCAAATATTAACATATTTCTTCCTATGGAAGCTATCCAGTCTGTAATCATTTATGGCTTCCTGAGATGAGCTTGTCGATCGGAAAGGTCAGCAGTTCAGCAGTTTGAATCCCTAGCGCTGTGTAACAGAGTGAGCTCCTGTTACTTGTCCCAGCTTCTGCCAACCCAGCAGTTCAAAAGCAGGTAAAAATGCAAGTAGAAAAATAGGAACCACCTTTGGTGGGAAGGTAACAGCGTTCCGTGCACCTTCAATGTTTATGACCACGGAGATGTCTTCAGACAGCGCTGACTCTTCAGCTTTGAAGCAGACATGAGCACCGCTCCCTAGAGTCGGGAACAACTAACACATATGTGCGAGGGGAACTTTTACCTTTACTTTAGTTTGTTTTCAATAACAAACCATGGCTTGGGATATACACGGCCAACTGAACCCATTGGTCCATCTTTGAAGAGCTCCCGTTAAAAAGTAGAAGGGAGATATATAAACTGTATATAGAATTAAATATTATAATCGCCCCCTCCAAAAAAATCCCTTCCTGCTCTACACATAATGATGCATGTTTGAGTCAACTCTAAAGAAGAGGAATGGAAGATTCCCACCAGCCTCAAATTCAATATATTCTACAAGAGTGTGCAGCTAAGAGTCTACTGAGACAAAAACAAGAATCTGTAGGGATAGCCTGGGTAGAGAGGGATGGTTTTTAAAAGCAATAATCTTTATTTCCCCCCCCTTTTTTTTTTTTGTTAGCAATAGGGATAAAGAAAAAGGGTAATAAAGGGGTTTTTTTAAAACCTCTCTCTTCACTCAGGCTTTCCCTGCTGATTTTTTTTTCGGTTGCTGGAACGTCAAACTTCATGTTCTTACACAGAAGATCTTGCAAGGATGTTATTCTGCAGCGCAAGCATCACAGACTACGAATAGAACCTCAAGCTTGCACCAGAGAGAGAGAGAGAGAGAGCACACAAGACCACACAACAAATTGTGTTGCAAAGCTCTTCCCCCAGACAAACTAGGGAGGCTTCAGAACCTAAAATCATCATCTGCCATTCATGAATATTTTATTAGGTATAGATCTCTGACAATATTTTATTACTACTCTATTTCAGATAGTGGGAGGGAGGGAGGGAGGGAGGGAGGGAGGGAGGGAAGGAAGGAAGGAAAGAAGGAAGGAAGGAAGGAAGGAAGGAAGGAAGGAAGGAAGGAAGGAAGGAGTTGCCACAAAGACAAGAGAGTCAATCTGAGGGCAGGACAAGAAGCATTGAATGGAAACTAATCAAGGAGAAGCAACTTAGAACTAAGGAGAAATTTCCTGACAGTGAGAACAATTCATTAGTGGAACAACTTGCTTCCAGAAGTTGTAAATGCTCCAACATTGGAAGTTGTTAAGAAGAGATTGGACAACCATTTGTCTGAAGCGATATAGGGTTTCCTGCCTGAGCAAGGGGTTGGACTAGAAGACCTCCAAGATCCCTTCCAACTCTATTATTCTGTAGGAAGGAAAGGAAGAAGGAGGATAGCAGCATAGCAGGCAACGTCACCATCTCTCTAACAGATCCCATTGTCTCCATGCTAAATTCTGCAAAGCATTGTGGCAGAGATCTAAGGTAGCAGAATAAGTACCAAGATCATTTTTACATTTATCTGACTCATTTGTACCAAAGTAGAAGACACCAAATTTCCTACAGAAAGGAACACGGAACAATAAGCATTGAAATTAATGCTGGGCAGTTTTATTATCTTCTATTTCTTTGCTAAAAGTTCTTATTCAATTCAGTGAAAGAGAATTTGTTTCAAGATTTCTTTCAAAAGAGAATAGAACATCAGTATAATCTCCATTAACTGAGTGTGGTGTTTTTAGCCTTTATTTAATGATGAGGAAGTCAAAGAGTGAGAAAGAATGTCATTTCTTTCCTGATAGAACCATTTCTTCAGAATTCTGGAGCCTTCTTGGCTTCTCACCTTCCAGTTAATCCCAACAGAAAACCACAAGGCAGGAATTTCTCTCATCAGGCATTTTAGCAATACTGCCACGACTAGAATAGAATTAGGCCCTTGAGAAATTACTAAACTCCCAGGAAACTAGAGAAATTCTCATTGCCCTGGGAGAGATTCAAAGAAGTTGTCCAACCAAATTTTGAAAGACCATTTATGTTAAAGTTGACGTCTTTGGGTCTTAGTTTCTCCATGCTCAACTGCCCTAGAAAGTTTTTCCTCATGCTTGATCAACCACAGTAACCTTCTCCTAACCCAAAACTCTACTTTATTTTACTTTACTTTACTTTACTATAGGCGGAAAAATCAAGGAGAAGAGATGGAAGTTGTAGCTGCTTTCAAATTTTTTGGGAGGTTAAGTAGACCTTCTGTTCCTGGAACAACAGGTCTTTCAGCATCACGATTGCTTGGAAAAGAGATCAGTTGTCCATGTGTACAAACATCCACATCCTCCATGTCATTAACAATAAGGAAACAGCTACTTAGGTAGCACTGGTAGCAGTCCCATTTTCTCCTGATGACCTTCTGAAGAATGCTGTTTGCCAACTGGATTAAATTATTTAACTGGATTAAATCAGAGAAAAGTAGAGATCCTAGGTAGAGCCAAGAGAAAGGAAAACAATATTGAAGGATCATCATTCACAATCCCATAATTTTCTTATGGATAACCCTCCACTTACGGATGAGCTTATGGGTTCACAGGGGTTTGGGAAAACTTCTAAGATTCTGTGCAGTTCAGAGAACCCCCAAATCCCACTCCTGGCTGGCCAAACTCACCCCACCCCTCCCAGGAGTCCCCACATGGCCTGTTTTGGATGCAGGTAAGTGCAGGGAACGCACGGAGGCTCGGGGAGCATGAAAAATGGACCTACCAGAAGTCCGGAAACAGGCCCATTTCTGGCCTCCAGAGGACCTCTGGAGCCTGAGGAGGCCATTTTCAGATTGTAAGAGCTCTAGAGGTGCAGTGTTGCAGGCTATCTTTGCCCACAGCCTAGAGTTCGATCCCAACCAGCTCAAGGTTGACTCAACCATCCATCTTTCCGAGGTCAATAAAATGAGGGTCCAGATCATTGGGGGCAAATATGTTGACCTTATAAACTGCTCAGAGATTGCTATAAAGCACTATGGAGTGGTATATAAGTCTAAGAGCTATTGCTATTTAGTGACCATTTGAAGTTATAACAACACTGAAAAAAAGTGACATGACCATTTTTCATACTTATGAATATAGCATGAATTATGAATATACCTCTCCATGATCATGGGACCAATATTTGGAAACTTGGCTACTGGCTCGCATTTATGATGGTTGCCCTGTCCTGGGGTCATGTCAGATGTGGTATTCAGCCAGTTCTGGCAAACTGGCAGCAGAAATTTTGATTAGTTCAGACAACTGGCAAATACCACCTCTGGCTGGCCCCACCCCCAATCTATTCGCTGCCTCCTGAGTCCCAGCTAATCAGCCGGGTCTTCTTTTGTTGCCCTGCGCAGGAGAACAGAGCTGGAAAGCAGGTTAGTGGGGTGGGAAGGGAATGCAGATTTTGCAGTATCCTTCCCCTGCCACGCCCACCAAGGCACACCAACCAAGAGGTGACATGCCTACCAAGACACACCCATCGAACCGGTAGTAAAAAAAACTTGAATCCCACCACTGGGATTCAGGTGAGCACCTGTTGGGACCTTCTGACAAGCAAAGTCATATTCACTTAACAATCGCAATACTAACTTAACAACTGCAGTGATTTACTTAACAACTGTCTCATTTAGCAACAGAAATTTTGGGCTCAATAGTGGTCACAAGTCGACAATTGGCAGTACTTTCTCCAAATTCTCTGGGCCCAACCTGTATCTCCACGGCCCTAGATATTCTTTCACGCTGATCACTGAAAGAACGTCTGAATGTTAAACGTAGAAAGAACTTTTGAGGTCATCTATCAAATCCTTTGTTCAATAAGGGAACCTTACAGTAGGCCATCCATCACTCAAATGCCTTCCAATAACACCTTCTCCAGGCAATCTATCTAATGGTCAAATAGCTTTGACTGTTAGACGTTTCTCCAGTTAATTTAGCCCAAAATCTGCTTTCCTGCAATTTCAACTCATTTGGTTTTGCTGTTTTCCTCTCAGACGGAGGAAACCCCAGGGAAATCATGGAGCCTTAGGAGATAATTCCTAGCCTGATGGTATAGGCAATTTCCCCAGGACTCCTAAGAGAGATCAGAGGCATTCCAAGCTGCCATAGTTCTTGCTCTCAAGCCACAAAATTTGCAGTTCTACTTGGAAACAATGCCAAAGAACTCATTGGGGCTCCCCCCCCCCAAAAAAAAAATTAAGCATGAAGAGAGTTAGGCTGCAAGTCTTCCCTCTGCCTGTACTTTCACCCACCCGCTAAATTGTTAGTAGTTTAAATAGTTTTTTCCAAAGTGTTAAAAAAAAAGACGACCGCCAATCTGTACGCCATATCCTTGTCTGAGCAACCTTAAACTCAACCTGTTCTTAATTTTAAAAAAAACAAAGATAGAGATGTAATTCTTTTGCCAGTTACAATTCACTTTGGGGTATTTAATATCCTGCAGAACACATGCACCGAGGTAAGAAACCAAGTGAGAGTAATGCATCCGTAAAGTGATTTTTCTTTATGATAGTTACTAATTGGGAGCTCACAGTGGATGCTGTGTCTTTCTTGCCTATTATTAGCAGCCTCCTCCTTGCATTTCTTTATCTACCGCTGTTTATTTTTTCTGCTCTCAGAAAATGGCCACATTGCCGGACTATTTAACTTATTGCTGTCCATCCATAAAGGGAATGGAGTTGCAATCAAAAGCATCATTTACCCACAGAGCCTTAATCTCATCTGCACTCTGAATCCTCCCTCCTTACCATTATCACTTCATTTATCCATTAACAGGGTGATAGATCCTTTCAAATGTTAAAGCACTAGCATCGTTCTGCTGCAGTGGAAAGGACAAAAATACCAACAACATCAAAATACTTTCATATCAGAGGCCAAGAAAACAACACGTTTTATACCACTGCTTTCCAGGATCTTCTTTCATCGTCCTAATCTTGATGGTCTCCCAATTAAGTACCACCCATATTAAGCCTTACTTAGATTTTTGGGCATCAGCCAAATGATGTCTTTTTGTTGGGAATGCATCATGTTAGCACACTATTCACTAAGACAGTTTTCCCCAATCCAGTATTGTATTGTGTGAGACTTCAATGACCCACATTCATTTACAGGTAGCCCTCAACCTACGACCACAATTGAGCCCAGAATTTATGCTGCTAAGTGTGACACTTATTAGGTGACTTTTGTCCCATTTTACGACTTTTCCTGCTACATTTATTAGGTGAATCACTGCAGCTGTTGACTTAGTAACACGGTTGTTAAGTGATTCTGGCTTCCCCATTGACTTTGCTGGTCAGAAGGTCGCAAAAACTGTAAATCACATGACCATGGGGATGATGCAACGGTCATAAGTGTGAAAAATGGTCATAAGTCATTTTCAGTGTCATTTGTAACTTTGAACGGCCACTAAATGAACTGTTATAAGTTGAGAACTTTGTAGCATATAGAGTAAGTTTTGTGTGAAATTAATCTATGGCTAGATGGTCAAGAAGTACTTTAAGTAAGAACAATAGGAAATAAACAGTCTCTAATTACTTTATCCAACTGAACTAATGGGTAATTTTATAGCCTGGTTTCATAATCCTATAAGGATAGATAAAGGTAAAGGTTCCCCTCGCACACATGTGATAGTTGTTCCTGACTCTAGGGGGCAGTGCTCATCTCCATTTCAAAGCTGAAAAGCCAGCACTGTCTGAGGACATCTACGTGGTCATGTGGCCGGCATGACTAAACTCCAAAGGTGCAGGGAACACTGTTACCTCCCCACCAAAGGTGGTCTCCATTGTTCTACTTGCATTTTTACATGCTTTTGAACTGCTAGGTTGGCAGAAGCTGGGACATGCAATGGGAGCTCACTCCGTTGTTACGCGGCACTAGGATTCGAACTCCCGAACCACCGACATTTCTGATTGAGAAGCTCAGCATCTTAGCAACTGAGCCACCGCGTCCCTTATAAGAATAGTGAAGCATACTTCTGTGTGTTGCAAAATTTGCCCATTGACTCAGCAGTTCATAATGCTGATGATAACCAGCCTCCTGCCCCAAAGCTCTGGGTTTATTGATCCTGCAGCTTTTTTTTCTGTTTTTCCTGGTGTTCTACTCTCCTTCAGCCCACCAATTGCTTTCCTCTCTAGAAATAGGTGGGATTTCTTCTTAGAAGAACACAAAGTTCAAGCCCCCCCCCAAGGGCCATCTGATTTGTGGCAACTGACTTTGAGGTGGAAAAACAAGCATCGGAGGAAGAGTTAAGCACACAAACATATTCGATACCCACTTTCCAACCTCAAAGCTGTTTGAGATTAAAGGAGGGCGAGGGAGGCTGCCGGACTAATATTTCACTCATCTGCATGCAGCATTTCTCTTGGCACTTGGAATAAAGGCAAGGCCAGAAAATGGAATTTCAAAGCAGAGATAAGGCCTTAATGTTCAGCATCTGCAGTCAAAGGCACCATGTCAGAAAGAAGAGGAGTGGGTCTGAGATATTTACAATATTTACAGATCATATCTACAGGAATTTGCAAAAGACCTGCCCCCCCCCCCTCCCTCAACCTATTCAGTATTTGGTTGATGTTCCTCTTTTGCTGGAGATTTTCTCTCCATCCAAGCAAACGGCACTCGAGTCTCTCTTGTAGCTCCTGGGCCTCTCGAGAGCAAGATTTGTGTACCACTCATCCTGACACACACACATGTTTTTGCTTCACAGGACCTTGCATGCAAGTATTGCATTTCAATAAAAACTCAATGCATTCTTGGTTCAAGACAGATTGCAACTGCCAGGAAGAAAGGGGGGGGGATTCAGCAAAGCTTTCTTTTTTTCCTCATAATTTCCAGCTTGTGTGCATTTTTTTAAATGACAAATCCTAGGCTGTTCGCCTTTTTCATGGCACAAAATGGATGGTGTTGGCCATAAGCCTTTAAAAGTCTTGATGTCTTCCAGTCCATTAGTTTTTATGGCTGAATTTATGCTATATTGCAAAAAGATCTGCTAAATAGCCTGAAACGGCAGATTGGATAAACCATCCAAAAATGCTCTGAAAGGGACATAAAAACAAAACAAAACCCAACAACAACAACGCAATACTGACCAGCTTACAGGTAACTAGATCATTTTAGCCATCAGTATCTCTAAAACAAAAATTTATTTTTAAATGCTGGTAAAACATCTAAGAGCCTCAGATGTTAAATCACCCATTGTGGTGCATGTTTAAAGAACTATTGATTCTAATGGAGAGCAAAGATATCTGAGTGATACTGATGCACTCCAGTCTCACCCATCAGTCACAGAAACTCCTCCTTTTAGAGGCTATATAAAGCATATTTCAACAAAGTTGACTTTGCTAGCTCCAAATGAGCAATAGATGGAGGAGCAAAATGGCCTCTCTGACTAAACGCTTTTCACATGTCAACAGCAGCTAGGAGAAAAGTCATTTATCTTTTTTTCTCTGTTGTCTCCTTTTTCCATATAAATCAAACTGTAAAATGCAACTTGTATTAACACATGATATAAAACTATAAACGTTGTTTTCAAAGGAAAATGGGAAAGGAACAGATTTATTTATTCAGTTGATGACCAGCAAGGTAAAATAATAAAAAGAGAAAAAAAGCAATTACTTGCTTTCCAACTGTTAGCTTGGCAAGAGCTAGGGCAAGGATGGAAGCTCATCCTTTCTCATGGCACTTGGGTCTCAAACCTGGGCTGCTGGCTTTCCAGCCATTGAGACCAGTGTCTTAACTGCTGACCCACCATGCTGCTTCCACACTAAAATAGATACCTTCTGAAAATTATTGGAAATAACTAAGCAAGATGCTGATTTTAAAAATGAGAAGTCTTTAGTTCTTTAACTGTTTTGCCTTATTATCATTGTACTTGCACAAAATTTGGCCACTGCATGAGTGGTGGCTGGATTTGAGTCCTGAAGAAGATGTTTTACATAGAAATTATCTGACCTCCCTAGAAATCTCTGTAATAGAGGGAGGATCGACATTGATCTGGTATCTCTGTAGAACTTGCAGCAAAATAAGACATATGACATGTTACAGGCCAGTCACCAGGACCAGTGGTTTAATCTTCCAAGCTTTTGGTCTCGTAATGAGGATGGGCTCCAGCACGAATTTAAAAACTCAGAGGATTAAAATGTGGTCTCAGTGACCGACCCAGATTGTATCCTGCTACATTATCTTAGGACATGTATATTTGCCTTCATTCATGCAAGAATCGGGGTGGGCTCCTGGGGGTTCGCAGGGGTTTGGGAGAACCTCTAGCTAAGATTATGTGCAGTTTGGAGAACCCTCAAGTCCTATTCCTGGTTTGCCCCACCCACCCCACCCCTCCTAGTAATCCCCATGTGGCCCATTTTGGATGCAGATAAGTGTAGGGCACACATGGAGGCTTGGGGAGGGCAAAATACGGGCCTTCCAGAAGTTCGGGAAGGCTGGAAATAAGCCCAGAGGGCCTCCGAAGCCTGGAGAGGCCATTGTTGCCCTCCTGGAGGCTCAAGCAAAGCCTCCGGAGCCCGGGAAGGGCAAAAACACTCCCCCTCCACCGTGATGCAGGAGGACTAGGCCATGTCCGTCATGGCCACACCTACCCAGAAACCAGGCAGAGAACCCCTTGCTAAAATTTTTGAAGCCCACGACTGTGCAAGATGTCTTGAACTTCTCCATTGCCTCATGTACATGTGAGCTCAACTATTGGCATTCTGTCATACCTGGTGTGGGGAGGAGAGTGGGAGAGGAGAAAATATTAAAAAGTTTTTAAAAAAGGAACCCAAGGCAATCAGATACAAAGTATTATTACTTAAAGAAGAAAAAAAGAGGGGAGCATAATTAATCCCCTTCTGGTATTCTGGTTTCAAATACTGAAAAGATTAAGACGTCTCTCATATAGCTCATATAAACTTGAGCACAGGAGGATACGGCTTCCTTAAGTAATTGTAAAAGTGAAACAAGATGTAATCTAGAGATGAAACACCAGAACTTAAAGTCTGGTACAAAGTGGCTGCAACTTTGATATTTCTTTATTTTCTGTACGAGACAGATTCAGATCTATCAATTGCAGATTTAGCAGGAGTCTCTCTCAGTATGAGGCAGGTATATTCATTTATTTTCAGCTTTGAAGTACATCTGTAATTTCTCAAAAGGTATCTCTGCTCGCCTGAAACTTGCTTTTCTCAGATTGTCCTTCTGAAACGATAATTTTGCTTGATCCTCCACTAACATTGTGTTCAACAGATGCCATTCTAATTCGATTATTAGATTGTGATTCTCCAGGGAAACTGCAGTGATTCACTTAACCACTGTGGCAAGAAAGGTTGTAAAATGGGGCCAAACTCACTTAACAAATGCGTCGCTTAGCAACAGAAATGTTGGGCTCAATTGTGGTCATAAGTTGAGGACCACCTATATTAGAGATCAGCCATTAGAGATACCTGTTTGGAGATGTTTAATCTGGGATTTCTGCATGAGACTGGGTGTTACGTCAGTTGGGAAACTACTGGCTATAATCTGCAAAGGACAATGAAATATTGTAATCCAAAGGGCAGATTAACTAAAAAGGTCTCAGTGGAGTAAATGGGGGGAGAAAATGAAGCAGACAAAGAGGCTGGCTAGTTGCAGCAACCGAGATAAAATTGCATATTCATTCATCTTTCTTAAGATGCACATTTTGACCATGTCATAAACTATTCTCAGCAACTTCATGTGGGGATGTTCCAATTCACTTCCAATTCAGGCTAGACAGGGTGGAGAAAATAGACTTTTAACAAGTAGCAAATTAAAATGTCAAGACTGATCATACCGGTGCCTTGTTTACATGAGGGTTGTTATTTTGGTTTGTAAAAGGTCTCTAAGAAGTTTTGCTTTCCAGGAATTAAGCAGGAGCCGTTATCACATAAAGAAACTGCCCCAATAGCACTCCACCGGCTTTCTGACATCTCAATTTAAATTGCAATCTTCCCCAGCCAGGCCACCGAGCTTCCCAATTCGGAAACCTTTCAGAATCAATTTCAATAAAAAAAAAATGTGTGGCTCAGAGCTGCAGACAAAGCAGAGGCCTGGGTTTCTTCCTAAAAGATAGGGGGGGGGGGGTTAGGAAGGAGAGGAGAGGAGGGAGAGAGAGAGAGAGAGAGAGAGAGGGAGGGAGGGAGGGAGGGAGGGAGGGAGGGAGGGAGGAGAGAGAGAGAGAGAGAGAGAGAGAGAGAGAGAGAGAGTTGTTGAGGCTCCACTCTGTGTCTGTGTGTGTTTGTGGAAGAGAGAACACACTACATGGAATGAGCAGGCATTTTCCTAAGAGCCAGAGTTTTGGTACTAGCTGAGAAGGAGGGAAGAAACAGCCCCCCTCCCTTAATTGAAGAGTTTGTGTTACAGATAGTCTTTGCGACCAGAAATCCAGATTTACAGTCATCAATTATTGCGGTCTTAAATGGAGGCATCACATGACCAGATCCATTTTTTTTTCCCTGGGTCCTTAAGCAAATACTGAAGACGTTAAGTGAAATGGCACAGATCACCTCAGCAGTGATCTTCAATCCATAGAGCTTCGAGACCAAGAAGGAAATTTATAGATTAAACAAGAATGGAAGTAGAATAGTTGTAAACTTATATTAATAGAAAGATAGAATAAGTTAGGAGTTTAATTTTGTACAGTGAAACAGTTTTGGGTGGGAAAATGAAAGACAGTTTTGTGTCTGTGTTCTATACCATATTCAGCAAATTTCAATAGGTTCTTGTGATTTCTCAAGAGGTTTACTCTTCGACAACAACAAAACGTTTTGTTTCTCTATTTCAGGAGTGTCCAACTGGCGGCCCATGGACCAGATGTGTCACGTGCAGGCCACGCCTACCCCAGAAGGGGAAAAACATCGTGATATGTCATGTGACGGCAATGTGACGCCGTGAGTTTGACACCCGTGCTCTACTTGATTTCTCAGAAATCAGAATTTCTTCAGAAATAAGGAGAGATTTCCTGAAAGAAAAATTAATCAGTGGAACAGCTTGCCACCAGGAGTTCTGGGTGCTCCATCACTGGAGCTTTTCAAGAAGAGATTGGAAAACCATTTGTCTCAAATGGTGTAAGGTTTTTCTGCTTGAGAAGGGAGTAGAACTAGAGGACCTCTATCTAATGTCCTTTCCAACTCTGCTATTCTGTTATTTTCTTACTCTTGTCTTGTTTCTTAGAAGAAGAGAAAGGTGTAATTGCTCAAGCTGTTGGTTTCCTATGGCACATCCTTCCATTTTCTTTAAGTTTTCCTGACTGGTCATAGTTGGAAAGTGTCAGGGGAAGATTCACACCTTTGGTGGAGGACAAGGAGGTTACAAACGGCAGTGTTCAATATAAATCATACGTAACCTCATTATATTAATTCAGAACAAGAACATCACATTGAAGAAGAAAACTTGGAAACAAATTCTCCTCCATTAAATTGAATGAGACCTCTGGAAACAACGCAGGAAACATTTCCTTCCCAACTTAATGTTTAAAAAAAAAAATTCAGTCTTTCCAAATCTGGTGCACTTTGAAACCCAGTTCCTCTCATTCCTAGCCAACATGACCAACATATTCTCATCCTTATATATTGGCTGGAGGAGACAGGTCTACTTAATGTATGTACAATATGTTATTTATAGGCATCATGCCAACTCAGAATTAATTATGCAAATTAAAGCAGAAGGTTAATTCATCTCTTGGTCAATTTACCTCCCAGTATTAATTGTGGGGCTGGGAAGTTTCAAAGTTTGCTATTCCTTCTCATTATCAGGTTTGGAACTGGACAAGAATTAGGCAGTTTTAATAATCTGGAAATCAGGTGGCATGTAAATTTAAGATATCACTATCATCATCAACAACAACAACCACAATGTAGTCTCATTGTGTAGTTTCTTACCATTTCATATTATCCAATTATATTGCAAAGTAGTTTTTTTATACAGTCATGCTTTCAATTATTATTTTTTTCAAAAGGGTAATGAAAGAGAATTGTATGACACCTTTTAAGACTCAGCTGGTTTTGGATTGTGATAGCTACCGGTAAAGTGAAAATTACAATGTGCTTTAAATAAACAGATTATGATCATCACCAATGCCAATCAGCATTTTCAATAAAGACCTGTACAGCAATGGAAAAATATGCCAGGAGATACAGCGGGGAGGCTGGTTATGAGGATTTGGTATTTGAAAAGCTTCAGAAAGAATCAGATTCTAATAACCTGCATTTGGGCGGGTAAAGTGACCATTATATAGGGCTTATTTTGTAACATGCAATCCATTAGGTCTTCGCCTTTGCACAAAGGAATAGGTGTTATCATTTTACAGGAAGGAAAGAGTATACGCTGGAAAATTAAAGAAAGGAAATAGTTAGATCATGTAGCATTGGGCTTTATTGTGAAATTGAAATTATTCTTGTCATCTCAGTTCCTTGGAGACTCAACATGTAAAGAAGTAACGCATTCCAGTGAATCTAAACTTGGTTGTTAATCATAATTGGACCACATTAAAATCATTTATTCCAAGCCAAGCACTACAACCAATTATTGCATAAACCGCTACTAAATCACTCGCACAGCAGAGAGTCAGCAGCCAATTCCTATAAACAAAATATTACATTATTTCTTTTGGGCTACTCTGTTGATCCTCCTGCCAGGGAAGGGGCCCCACGCCCAAAAGACAACCTATATTTCATTTATGATAACTTGAAATAAATTAAATACAGTGAATATGGCACCCTCTCTTCCTTTAATAATTTTCTCTGCTTTGGAAGAGATTCCAAGAGCTACACTAAGGATTCACAGGTACTCCTTTCTCCTCTGAGTGTATAGGAATAACAAAGCCATACACTGAAACCATGGATCTTTATATAACCCAGACAGGAAGAAGTCAATGCCTGAATTAAGCAGTGTTCCATTTCAATACATACAGTATCAGCATGGACAGTATTCAGGGGTGAAATTCAGCAGGTTCTGACCGGTTCTGGAGAACCAGTAGCGGACATTTTGAGTAGTCCGGAGAACTGGCAAATGCCACCACTGGCTGACCCCAGAGTGAGGTAGGAAAGGAGATTTTACAGTATCTTTCCCCCTGCCATGCCCACCAAGCCACACCCACAGAACTTGTAGTAAAAAAAAATGAATTTCACCACTGACAGTATTTCAACCTGCAACACATTCTTGCTTACTTTTCAAAGAGTTTTTGAGGTCCTTATACAAAGTATTTGAAATGTTAGTGAAATGCAGAGGGCACGATCTTTTCAGGTTATAAGGCAGATTTTTCCTTTCAATGGCAAGCTGGAGTACACTCCAATAAGTGAATAAATTTGGGATGAAGTCTGCATTTCATTATTACTTTACTTCCATTCAGTCTTGTACAATTCTCAGAGAATGCCTGGACATGTCCCTGCAATTTTCTTGGCAAGATTTTTCCCTAAGTGCTATTGCCTCCTTCCGAGGGCTGAGAGAAAGTGACTGGGCCCAAAGTCACACAGTTGGCTTTGTGCCTAAGAGAGGACTAGAACTCCTGATTTCTAGGCTGGTGTATTAACCATACCAGTGATGGGTTCCTACCGGTTCGGGCCAATTCAACTGAACCAGTAGTGGTTTGGCAGCCTGGGTCGCTGGAACCGGCAGCAATCCAGGCCTGCCATGCCCTCGAACTAGTTCTCCTGGCGGCACCAGGAGCCTAGGCAGAGCCATCCTTTTTTTTTTTTTTTTTTTTGCTTCTGTGCAAGCTCAGAGCAATTTTATTGCACTGAACATGCATGCACAGCACGCCCACGAGCAAACCGGCAGTAGTGACTGCCAGGACCCACCCCTGAACCATATGGGTTCTCCATTAAATGTATATTTCATCAAACTGAATGTTAACAAACAATTACTTCCCATACATCCCATCATTGTTTTCCACTTGTGACATTTATGATTACCTCACAGAAATCCTAAAGAACAACTGGAATTTAAATCGAAGGAGGGGATTCCTATGAGTTTTGAGACCTCGGCTTGTACGTTTTCAAGTCTGAAGCAAAATATTAAACCCCCGTGAAAATTCTTCCTTGTATTCCTGATCTATAATGTATAATTGTGAGTTGCTGCAAATTTTGTTCTCTTTCTATCTTGTTCCCTAAGACAAACACTTCATCTTGGGGAATAAAGAAAATAAACAGAACCCGTAGCAATTCCAAAGACAGAATCAAAGGCAAAGAGCTGCTTCTGTTTTTTATTGTTCCTTGAAAACTGAATATAACGCTGCCTCTACATTAAAGCCGGATTCTCTTTCTTTCATTTAAGTTCACAAATTTTGAATTACACCTGACCCAGGGTTCTAGGCCAAGTGTGGGCAAATAGGCTCCTTCATCCAATATTTGTTGCTCGCTTCACTCCCATCCATCTTCTATAGTATGTCTAAAGAAATTTTGTGCGTTGCAATACCACAATATTTAAAGGTCTAGAACAATCTTTGTTCTAGTGTGGAACCAGGAAGATACTGTAGTGTCCAGATGTTCAAGAACATTCTCACATACCCACAGATATTCTCACATATTCTCACGTACCCACAGGTGAAAGTCTACGTCCAGTATGAACCTGCCCAAAGAAAGGAAAGAGATTGCTGATGCTGTTCCAAAACAGAAAGTGAAGAAGCCACACTAGCAGGGGAATGTTCCACTAGGAATTGGTAACCTGAAGTTCTTTCAGGCACGAATACCTAGGAGCATTTGTTGAGTTCAAAGCACAGAAGAGCTGATTATTGCTACCTATGTACAAGAATCTGGTCAACTAACAGTCAAAGATAAATTGGTGCTAGATAAGAATCAAAGGAATTCACAAAGGACTGGACTTGGTCTCCTGTGGCAACATAATGACTCCAAACTGATAACACATTTAACTCCACCTTCCAGCTCAGCCTGTTAATCTCCTAGAAGTCCCAGCCTTGATGCCTTACAATAAAGTACTACAAACCAGAAAGGACTTTCTTAAGCCAATTTAGAGTTCAACCAACATGAGAGGAGGAGAGGAGCATCTTAAATAATAAGTACAGAGATGCCTTCAGAAACACAAGCGCTTGTGTTATTACTATTATTATTTCTTCTAGTTAGGAATTAATTTCATTGTTCAAGTTTTGCTTCAGAGTCAACCAATTTGAAAATCTGTCAAAACTCAAAATCTAATAATACATTAACAAACCAATAGGGGGTAGCAAGATTCTTGTAAAGAAAGGAGAAGGTTTGGGGCCTTTGTAAAAATTCCAGTTTAAAACAATTAGTAATAATGAGTATAACTTAGTTTCAGAATACATTCCCAACCACACAGCCAGGAGCACACATTTAAAGCCAAATTCAACTGCGTGTAACACTACGAAGTAATTTTTTAAAAATCTTTTTATCTAGACGTCAGATATCTCCACATTGCACTGTAGGATGCTGATGGATTTCTAGTTATAGATTTTAAAAAGAAAGAAAAAAATTACACCTGGTCAAAATTCAAAGGAACCTCTTAATAATGATCAAAGCATTAAAACTGTATTAAATTCTTTTAAATGTCTTAAATCTGCAGGGTTGCTTAACAGTGTACTGAACAAAAGACCGATACAAAAATACGTTCTGTGGGTCTCTTCTAAAGCTAGCTATGGGGACCATTAAAATATCGCATTAACAGTTTCTCCAGACAAAAGAATTAAGGCTGAAAGATGGTTGACAAATGTTATTTCCTTCCTGGGAAGCCACAGGAATACTCAAGAATACTCAAGAGTTCTCCATTTTGATGGAGTTTATGAGGATTTAAAGTGTTCTCTGCCACCATATTTATACATAAAACATTACAGGTAATCCTCAACTTAAAATCACAATTGAGCCCAAAATTTCTGTTGCTAAGCGAAACATAAATTGAGTGTTGTCCTATTTTACAACCTTTCTTGCCACAGTTGTTAAGTGAATCATTGCAGCTGTTAAGTTAGTATCCCAGTTGTTAAGTGAATCTGGTTTCCCCCATTGACTTTGCTTGTCAGAAGGTCACAAAAGATGATCACATGAACCTGGGACACTGTGACCGTCATAACTATGAGTCAGTTGCCAAGTGTCTCAATTTTGATCACCCGACGATGGAGATTCTACAATGGTTGTAAGTGTGAAAAACAGTTGTAAGTTGCTTTTTTCAGTGCTGTTGTAACTTTGAACAGTCACTAAATGAACTGTTGTAAGTTTGATGCATCATGCATGCAATATTTATATTGCATGCATGACACATCAAAAAAAGGAGTGGAGCTTATGGCCACAGCTACCATCTTGATATTTTTACCACTACTACTCTCTTTCGGATACGCGTTCTTTTTGAATTAAGCACAGCATCTAGTATATTCTGTCCAAAAAGTTAGATGATGATCAATTAGAGAAGAAGAATGAGACAAAAAAGAGGTGGCTGCATAAGCAAAGGAACATAATATACTATTTCTTCGGGTTAATAATACACTTTGCAATATTGATCTTCCAGAAAACTCAGTTATAAAATTGTCACAGTGTTTTTGCCAGAGGGAAAAAAATAGAAGCCTGCTAGCTCATTTTACTAAGAAATCTGAAGAGAAGCCCATGGTCTTTTGGATTCCACCTGATTCAACTGCGGAAGGAGTCACTCCTAATTCAGATTTAACTTTACGTATACACAAATGTGATATCTCTCTACAGGTAAGGGAGTAAGTTCAGGAGTTTGGGGGGGGGGGGGGGAAGAGTTATATCATCTGAAAGTTGATAGAATAAAAACCAAGCTAGTCCCTTCTTCTTCCTGTAGCCCGTCCTGTCAGCCCTTATGAGAAGAGACAATATTTGTTTAGCAGGGTACAATACAATAGCAGAGTTGGAAGGGACTTTGGAGGTCTTCTAGTCCAACCCCCTGCCTAGGCAGGAAGCCCTATACCATTTCAGACAAATGGCTATCCAACATCTTCTTAAAGACTTCCAGTGTTGGGTAGACCAACAGTTCACATTCAAATGAAAAGGGAGAAAAATGCCATGAAACTATCAGGCAGGCAAGTGAGAAAGTGACTTCATCCCCAACAGTCTCCCAGTTTCTGATGTCTTAACCACTACACCAAATTCAACTTCAAAGTCCATGTATGAAGGAGAAACTCTATAGTCACTAGGAATGAAAAATGACTTGATGTTACACAATCAAGCCAATGTAGCCTTCTTGGCAGCAATATTTGGAAATCATTTGCCAAGGTCCCCATCCGAGATCTGTTTAACCCATAATTATATTCAGGGATTTCTTGATAATGATCTATGCCAAGGATGAACTTTGCCTCACCTATCTCTAGTGCTTTTTCCTTTCCTTTAATACCATCTAAGGCTGCCTATATGGTGTGGTGCCACCTACTGTTTCCTACAAGGAAAAAGAGATTCATTTCTTTCAATATACCAGAAAAGAAGCATTTCAATACATTTGTATTTTGATCAAAATGTAGAATTATCAGTGCTGCAAATGTAGATTAAAAATTGAGAGGCAGAAAACCAGACTTTTTTGACTGTTCCGGTCTTCAATATAGAAAGAGGTGTATTTCTAAACAGGTTGCTTTTGTGCATTTGGCAATCCTGACAGGTATCACGTGCAAACTTTATTTTTAATCTGGCTCAAGTGTTTCCCAATCTGTAGTAGTCACTCTTGGCTGGGTTATCTACAATAGCCACCCCCCTTTGCTTCCTGTAATTTACTTCAACTCAATGAAGGACTCCCATGGAATACATTTTTGCGCTAAGATTTCTTCAGAACAGAAAATGTGAGAAGGGCTTCAGAAGGATGATAGAAAAATATATGAGACGTTGAGTCTTTTCAAGGAAAGGAAACTTCTAAGAAATGGCAAGGAGCACAGAGTTGGTAGGTATCACTCATGTCTAACATTTTGAAGGAATGAATCCCAGTTCCAAACAGAACACCTAATCAATCAAGACTCACTAACCTTGTGAAATCACCCCATTACCAAAGCAGCCTGCCACCATTTCCTCCCCGGTTTAATGAGATCTCACAGCTCCTTCTCCTCCTCGTTTATATATAGTATATGTGCACACCGAGGTAAAATGAGGTATAGCACATAATCTATGTTCATTATGAACTGGATCCCATATTCCCTGTACAATCAAGACTTTATATTGATTTCTAAAAGCAGATGCACCACAGGATCAGACGTTTAACAGTCGGGCATTAATCAAAGAAGGATCTATTCCCCAAGTTCTATTAATCAGCTCCTGAACCATCACCGCGTAACATGTCTCTCAAGGAAGGCTACAGAGCACAACTGATTAAGGGGAAAAGCTAAACGTTACACTATTAATTTTCTTTTTGTTGGCAGGATATGACCTTCGCCGGTGCATCTTTCATTCTCTTCCCTCTCCCCAAAGGACAAACCAATAGCATTTCAACCCCCTTATCCTTTCCAATTGAGATCTCAGACACTTGGAATCTAAATAACGACTGGCTGCAAATATATTGCAGAGGTCTGCACTTGAGTAAAGGGGAGGAAGTCTCTTAAACCAACAAATCAGTCAACAGCAACAAGAAAGCTTGAGCGATTTTCTCCCTCTGTGTTACTTAGGCAATTCTCAGTCAGCTCAAAGTTATTATCACATTTTAGACTTATCTTCCAGACCAGTGTAGGTGAAGGGAGTTTCTATAACTTAACTAAAAATAGAAGAGAGATATTCAAATGTAGGGGACAAAGTTTATACAAAACGAGTTGAAGAATAATGAGAGCTGGAAAAATAATTTACTCCTGCGTCTATCAAGTTGTTTCTTCCAGCAGGCCTCTAAAGCATACTCATTGTCCAAAGTTCTCAGTCCTTTTAGATCCATATATTAAAACCACCATGATGACAGTTGTGTACTCTTGTACTAAGAGGATTAATTTTCATATTTGTTGGAATCAAAGAAATCTCAATGGATTTGCAAGATTTATAAAAACTGTTTATCTTTCCCTGGCTGAAATTGCTACCCAAAAGAAACTCTTTGTGTGATTTGTATCTGAAAGTTGCATGCCAAATTTATCACATTTTAATAAGGAATATCCATCAGAGAAAGTTGAATTAAGAATGTGTGTGTGCGCATGTGTTTTAAAAAACCAGACTTTGTGGGGTTAACTAACATTAGGAGTTTCATATCATGGAGAAATTCTGAACACAGCTTTAATGAAAATGTAGGTTGTATCTAACAGACCTGAGTCCTGAATATCAAATATGTCAATGTTGTTTTCATCTTCATATCCCCAACAATATAAAGAACTTAAATACTCTTAAAAATTCTTTTGTTTTTAGATTAGACTTCAAGAAAACGGTTCTTCCCCTCTCTTCCTGGCTATTTGTGAAGAGTGAAATTAGGGTTTCACCCATTATTGTTTGAGAATTGAAACTATTTCTCCATCAGACTGGAGTAAGGAGACAGTTCTTTTAAAAAGTCACTTCTAAAGAAGTTTGCCTCACTGTAAATTGAAAATCTGAACCATCTACCAGAAGTACAGAACAAATTCACTGCTCACTCCAAACTATTAAAAAATGAGAAGAAAACCGAATCCACATTGCAGCCCATTTTCTCCACCCAACACCCAGCTAAATGACCCTGGGAGGGAGGTGCTTTTCTGAAAATGTTTTTTTACTGCTCTTGCTGAGAAGAAATAAGCTCTTTTAACAGTTTAAAAGGAGTTTGTGGGGCAAGAAATTCCATGTATATGTCCACTGCCATTGAATAAGATCCTTTTGACCATATACTGTACTCCAGAAGATGATAACGTATAGAGGAGCTTGACGCTAAGAACTCATCATGGTTGATTGCCAGAGAAACTGAATTTCATAAAGGATTCCAGGAGCTTCTAAATCACCCAAGACAAAGAGCAAAGCAACATTGGAAATAGCACCAAAAAAGAGTTGGTTTTTAAAGAAACCAGTCCTGCAGAATGTGACTTTTCTGGGGGGAAAATAACCACAAGAGTTTCCACTTCTGTTGTTCATAATTGTCCTGGAAGATTCATTTCTGAGGAATCAATACAATAGCAATTCTCAAAAATTACATGGGTTGTAGAGAACAATTAAACAACTCGTCTTATTCTCAGCAGGAACCTGGAAACTTAGCAAACACTGAATTAACATTTTTAATATTGTGAAGGGGAATTAATAAGCATGAATCTCAAAGGGGAAATGTCAGGGATTAGAACTGTTAGCAACAAGTATCTTGCTGTGACTTGGAAGGTGACAGAAACATCCCCCAGACAAAGTGCCGTATTTTTCGGAGTATAAGACGCACCAAGATTTTGAAGAGGCAATTTTAAAAAAAAAACTTTTTTGCACTCCGCAGACATCCCAAAAACGGGCACTTTTTTTTTCAAAAAAAAAAAGGGGGGGGCAATAATAGCCTTTAGGAAGCTTGTAGAGTACTCCTGGGGTGGGGTGGGAGTAACAAGCAAAAACGATCCATTTTTCATGAAAATGGACCCATTTTTTGTCAAAAAAAAAAGCCATGCATAGCCTTTAAGAGGCTTATAGAGTGCTCCTGGGGGCTGGGGGGCAAAATTGAACAAAATACAGCCAGTTGTTTGCTCATTTCTGCCCTTCCCAGCCCCCAAGATCACTCTGAAAGCCTCCTAAACGCTCTGCACGGCCATTTTGGTCAAGGGGATAGGGTTTCAGAAGGAAACAATTGCTGTATTCAAATATGGTAGGTGGAATCAGATTTGGGGGGGGGAGGGGAGAGAGAGAAATCCTGCTTTTGAAAAAGACCAGCCAAATTGTAGGTCTCTCCAACTGCCATATCTAGCTAATAGCCATTCAATTACGTTACTTCAATTGAATCCCAGAAAGTTGGGATTGGTTTCATAATTTTAAGAATGTTTGACTTATTCTCCCTCCCTTGCCCCCATTAACACAGAAAGTCTTCTATGTTAGACTTTTTAGATTATAATCCTAAAAATAAGAATTATTTTATGACAGTTAATTGTAATCAATCCAAAGACATAGGATTTGGGGGGGGGGGGGCTGAAATCCTAAAGAGCATTAAAATACCAGGAGGACACCTACTTCCTATCTTCATTCATATTAACCTATACCTACATGCCCGAAGACTCCTCTTCTGCACTATGCCACTCTGGGAATTCTGGGAGTTGTAGTAAAAGTATCTGGGAGTCATGAGATTATAAAAGGATTTGAGATCAATCAAAGAATCCTACTCTGTACTTCAACAGCCTGATTGTTATATTCACATTTTGGATTTGCTTCCAAATAAGGTAGATTCTGCATCCTACTTTACAGTGGATATTATAAGAAAAGCTATCCAAGGATCATCTTATATTTGATTTTCTCTACCTGGTTGAAACAGGTAAGCTCACAAGGTGGAAATCTGGAGGTCTCAGATTCTTCTTGCAGTCTTCACATAGCCAGCACTGTCCAAAGATGTCTCCGTGGTCATGTGGCCAGCATGACTAAACACTGAAGGCGCATGGAACAGCTGTTACCTTCCCACTAAAGGGGGTTCCTATTTTTCTACTTGCATTTTTTACGTGCTTTCGAACTGCTAGGTTGGCAGAAGCTGGGACAAGTAACGGGAGCTCACTCCGATATGTGGCACTAGGGATTCAAACCACCGAACTGCCGACCTTTCTGATCGACAAGCTCAGCATCTTACATATTCTCTTTCCCACAACTAGGGGTCTCACAACTCCAGCTCTTTTCAGCATTAAAGAATAGTTAAAGAAAAGCTGACACCACAAGAAATATTATAATTCTGCTATATGGTGTACACTGTTTAATAACAAGTCTCATAAGCCTGTCAGATTTTTTTCCCTTCCCTCTTTGATCAAAGAGATTCAAGACAAGGAAATATTGAGTTTCTTCCTCACCCCTTCTTGTCTTTCTGGGTTAAGATCATGTTTTCATAATGGTAGTTGTATTCCTTCTTCAAAGCCATCTCTGTACATAGAATTACAGAGAGATTACAAAAACATTATAGCTACAGGAAGCTACAATTTTTTTACCTTGTACTGTAAACTAAAGATGAGAGATCTCAGCTCAATGCAATAAAACAGACATTAAACCTCAAGCAAGATTCCTAGCTAAAGATTTTTACTTATCTTTTTTTTATTTATCCAGAGAGAGCAGCTTCCCCAAACAGAAATTCTCTGCATCTCTATTATTCCTGGGCCTCTTGATTCCTGAGATTTTAATCCATTAATTCTGAGTCCTCTTCCCAATGCTGGTATCCAATTTCTTGATTCTTCTCCAGCTTTGCTTATTGGATTTTCCTCTTATTTTAAGAAGGACTCAAACTTTCTATCTCCAAGGAGGAACTGAACTCTCTCTCTCCTCTATGTGGCAAACAGTCCTTGTAGAGATATTGATTCCATATCTGTACCTGTCTGGCAGGTAGATTGGCCAGTTGTGAATGTCCTCTGTTGCAGACTTGCATAACCTTCTGCTGGCCAGGATCCAATCTTTGGAGAGACTGAGTGCTTTAGTGGCCAGGACAGACAATATAGAAGAAGCAAAAATTGAGAGAACGAAGGGCTCTATTATTTTCCCTGTGTTTAAAGCGACATCAAGCTACTCTAACTCTTAATCTATCATTTCCATGTTTTTCCTGATTTTAAATGCTTTATTTCTGGGTGTATTGTGTTACCAGACACCCAGCAAAAGAAGATCTTCTTTTTGTCCTCATGTCCAGCACGTAATACTAGATTATTGCTAGCACATGTTCTTGAAAACCAAACATTTATGGGGGGGGGGAGGGAATCGCAATTGAAAAGCCATTTTTTCTGATTCTGGAAAAAAGTAACTTCATATGCTGTATAAAAGAGCCATGGTGGCTCAGTGGTTAGAATGCAGTATTGCAGGCTGCGCACATTACCAGCAGTTCGATTCCTTCAATCCTGACTGGCTCAAGGCGGACTCAGATCACCGAGGTCTGTAAAATGAGAAACCAAATTGTTGGGGGAGATATGCTGACTCTATAAACTGCTTAGAGCTGTAAAGCCCCGTGAAGTAGCATATAAGTCTGAGTGCTATTGCCATTTCGTATAGGCATAAGTACTTTCTAATGAGCTTTCTCGTGAGCTTTCTCATGAGCCTAAGATGGATTGGTGTGTCAGAAGCTGGGAATTACATGGTCCCCTTCCTTGATCAGGGAATTGGACTAGAAGAGCTCTGAGATCTCTTCCAGCTCTATGTTTCTATGTTCTGCTTTATCAGCTGTACCTTTTCTCATGGTCATTTATGAGTTATGAGAGTTAAACAGTTATGTCCTCCTTTCCAATTGCCCATGTACTTCTTTGCCTGCCCAGCTATCTAGTAACCCTGTGTGTTTTTCTAGGTCTGTCAGTCTCTGTGTGAATTGCCCCAGGTTATGAAAGATACCAGATATTTATTCCTCTTTATAGCCTTTCCAAGGCAAGATGTGGCGGACAGTTCAAGAGTCAGAAGAAAGGAACAATTCTGAAGCCATCCATCCCTGCTTAGCAGTCACCAAACACTTGGTAGAGGTAGTCCTTGAGTTCATTTAGTGAATGTTTGAAGTTAAAAAAAAAAGGACGGAAAAAGTGACTTATGACCCTTTTTCACACTCACGACTGTTGCAGCATCCCCATGGTCACATGACAAGTGACTCATATTTATGACAATTGCAATGCCATGTGATCTTTTGCGACCTTCAGCCAATGGGGAAGCCAGATTCATTTAACAACTCTGTTACTAATTCAACCACTGCAGTGATTCACTTAACAATTGCAGCAAGAAAGATTGTAAAATGGGGCAGAATTCAATTAGCAAACTGTCTCGCTTAGCAACAGAAAATTTGGACTCAATTGTGGTTCGTAAGTCAAGGACTATCTGTATATTGGTTCCGTATGTAGTTTTCAGTCATGATTTCTGAGCTTTCTTCTAAAAAATATAGGTGAAGATTAAGATTATTCAAGTTCTCCACTATCACCACCCTTGGGCCAGGAGAAGGTGCTATTTATGGTCCCAAGATATCCATACTGCTAAGATCCTTGCTGATGCTGTCTTCCATTTCAATTTTCCAACAAACATCTAAGGGAAATAAAACCACCTGCCTTGATAAAAGCAATCAACTCTGACACTAAAACAACAATGTCTCCACCCTAGTACAGAAAGGCGGTCATTGCGTTCGGTTCATTTTTATGTCATCTAGATAGACATAGTTACAAAGTAGGTCTGACATTCAATTAAGGCCTGTCTGTTCAAAATTATATCCTTATTTTTTCCATCTTTGATAGGTTTATGTTCTCATCAGCAAGCAGTGCTACAAATATTGTTATGAGTTGCTTAGAAGAGATGTTGTTGTGGCCCGCCAGCAGAGCTGCCGGCAGATTCGGACAGTGAGGAGGTTGGGGAGGAACATGGACCACTCCTGGAGTCTGGGGAAGGCTCTTATGAGGGCTCTGTGTCTGAGGCAGAGAGGCGGCCAGAGCCGTATGCCAGCTATCAGCTGCCTTCAGAGTCAGACATCAGTGAGGCAGACAAACAGCTGGAGCCTGTTCCCAGTGTGCGCATGCGCAGAGTTGCCAGATAAAGGTACAGCTAAAGAGCAGGGGCCGACTTGGAAGTAAGGCCACAAATGGATGATGAAGGCCCCCTCCCAGATGAAATAAAAGGGGAGCAAAAGGGGAGTGGAGTTTGCAGGAGACAATTCATTCGCTTAATTGGTTCGTGACTCTCCGAAACTCCTTGCCAAGTTTTGCAGATATCGGCCTGGCAGCTCTCCAAGCCAGATAAGGTCTGTGACTGTAAATCCTGCCTTAAAAGACTTTGCTGGATGTGAATGAGCAGAATTCATAGTAAATTAATAAAAGGGTTTTTTGTCGGGACCAGGAATTTGTTACATGCTCTTGGGAAGCCTCAGTCAGAACAAGATGGGCAGCCATACAAATCGAATAAACCGGAATGCAAAAGGTGGGTTTAAAAAAGCCAAATCCAATCTAGACATCTGGCTGTGTGCAAATAATCATAATAATAATCAGATGTTTGCTACATAGATTTATGCAACAAGCTTGAAGTGTATTAAAACAACCTGAATAGTCTTGAAATGGCACTAGGGAATTGAATATTTAAAAGTCTTAGAGGGGAAAAAAATCCTAAAATTAATTAATTCCTTAATTAAAGCTTAATCAAAATCCCACAAAGGTAAGCTTTGAGGGGCCAATTTAAAGAAAGCAGACTTATGACAAAACACGATGTTTTTCATTGCTTTCAAGAAATGTTAATTACAACCGAAGTGATGTGAGGAATAGCAAGATTGTTCCTTTTAAGGAAGATGGCGGCTGTAGTCTATCAAACCATGCACTTCTATCAGTGTTAAGAGTTACATCTGTATATTAGATAGTATCATCTTATTTTAAATCTATGCACTTTCCAAAGTGCCCTCTAAAAAGACTTTGGAAATTCTTGGATCCGTGATATATTTTTGTTTCAACTGCTTGTTTACTTATATGCCACTTTATTGGGTATCCATCATGGTGGGATTCAAAAACATTTATTACCAGTTCTGTGGGTGTGGCTTGGTGGACGGGACATGACTTGGTGGGCGTGGCTTGGTGGGCGTGGCAGGGGAAGGCTACTGTAAAATCTCCATTCCCTCCCCACTCTAGGGGAAGGATACTGTAAAATCCCCATTCCCTCCCAACCAGCTGGGACTCCGGAGGCAGAAAATTGATGGGGGTGGGGCCAGTCAGAGGTGGTATTTACCAGTTCCCCGAACTACTCAAAATTTCCACTATTGGTTCTCCAGAACTGGTCAGAACCTGCTGAATACCACCTCTGCTATCCATACTCAAAGTGACTACCACATATATTTGCTAATTTACCAGACATGAGTAGATTCAAATAGATAAATCAAATGATGATTGGTCTTTCAAAGGGCCCCAAACACCTGGCTATTTCCCCAGGCCTTAGCAAGGATAACTGAGGCTCCCATTTCAATTGCGTGCATCATTTTCCTTGTCGTCTTTGTCATTTTTCCTCTTTATTTCAGTTTTCTTGTTTTTAATGTTTAAATCATTTGTAAATCACCCAGAGTCACTGGGAGTCGAGCAACATCTAAATTTAATAAATTGTCACTGTTTCTCTTGCCTTATATACTCTCCGGAGTGGTTATGGACTTACTCTAGAATGTGGTGTATATAAACACACACATCAATCCTCCTAGCAGATTTTATATTATTGGTTATTTCTTTAAAGCAATTATCATCAGTTTGAAATGTGTCCCTCCAAATGGCTTACACGTTAATGGCAACAGTTCAGATGCCAGCTAAGTTTATTTCCCTTTGCTTCTTGGTTGGCCTTCATTGCTATAAAAAAAACCTTCTGCATATGTATTCCTATAAAACAACTACTGCAAAGTCATAAAGGGCAATGACCTATCATTATCCTGCATGCCACTGTTAACAAAGACTGTGCATCTTTAGCTGCAATTGTCACAGCCTGAATGAGCTCCAGGCAACAGCTATTTTCTCCACGATTCGGTACCTCAGTGCTTATGTAACCTTCTTTACACAATACATGTCCTACAGATAAAAAGTAGATGTAAGATATTAAATAGGGGAGAGGGGGAAGAGAGGAGAGGAGAGGAGAGGAGAGGAGAGGAGAGAAGAGAAGAGAAGAGAAGAGAAGAGAAGAGAAGAGAAGAAAAGAAAAGAAAAGAAAAGAAAAGAAAAGAAAAGAAAAGAAAAGAAAAGAAAAGAAAAGAAAAGAAGAGAAAGGTTTTTCTCAGCTTTGGCTGACCAGGGAATTCTGGGAATTGAACTCCACACATCTTAAAGTTCCCAAGGTTGAGAACTTTAGTCTTCTTCAGCTTCTCCAACCAAATGGTTCCAAATCAGTTACACTTCCACTCCCATGTCCAACAGCTGGTTGGTTCAGAATTACAGGAAGTCATCCAACACATCTGGAAGTCACTGTATTGAGGAGGACTACCCTAATTTTAGTCTTCCTTCTGATCCATGTCAGTTAATGTGTTTGCCATAATCCACTGCAATTAATATTAGAATAGTTTAAATGTTCATTCAGTCTAGCAACATGTACTGTTCTTCGACATAAATCACAGGCCCAGGATCAGGCCAGTCAAAGGAGCAATAAAAGACAAAATGGACAGCATCAACCCAAGTTAGGAGCTCAACTCCTGCTGTTTTCTGTTTTGAAAGAGAGGAATCCTTTCCCTCCATAGCATTATAGGGGGGGGGGAGGTGGCAATTGAGTTGAAGAAGAAACAAAAGCCAGAGGGGAATCATTTGACAGCTACAAACATCCTGGGAAAATATTTCTTTCTCTCCCTGAGAAAATCCATTACCAAAATTCTCTGCTTACAAATTAGATAGGGTGCTTTGAAATCTACAGTCAGTTGATGGAGAAAGGGTAGGTACAGATTTCAAGAGAATAAAAACTACCCTTACAGTCAATCCTCATCTCTGCTTCCTTTATTCCATATGTATCCTCCCCAAGTTGCTAGTACTTGCTGCTGTGGCCTAGAGGTGGAGCTCTCGCCTCACTATCAGGAGGTTGTGAGTTTGATCCCCTAGGTAGAGGCAGATGTAGGGTCTCCTGCTTGGGCATGGGGTTGGACTAGATGATCTGCAACGTCCCTTCCAACTCTGTTAATGTGTTAACATCCCATTCCAAAATGTTGGGTAGTCCTGATAGCGGACAATGTTTGTAGCTCAGGCTTGAACTGTGGGGTCCTTGATGCTCTTTCTCTCTCTTTTTTGCAGATGTATCATTAATGATGAATCTGAGTAGTCCCTTAAGATCTCATTCTTTACATGCTCCTGTCTTATCAGTTTCTATCTATTTTCCTCCTTTGCCTGCTTATTTTTTGTTTTGTTTTGTTTCTTGAAACTAAGCAAAAATCTTCATTCATGCTCCAGGAGAAAATCTCTTTACCAATAATTGCCAGATATCCCACACCGTGATTAGGAGATCTCAACTCTGGAAACTTTCTCAACTCTGGAAATTTCTGGACTTAAAATATAGAGAACCCCAAGGTGTCAATGAAGTGTTTTGGGGGGGGGATACCGGTCTATCAAAGGCAACCTGGTCTACCCAAATATGGGACGGAGCATACTGCTTCTGCTTTCTTCTTTCAGCCCCAATCCAGGAGACTTCGGAGGCCGTATTTCTTTGTCGGTAAATTTAAATTTAACACAAGGTGTCAATGCTTTGATATACTGCAGAGGTGACAGCCTAAACTAGGACCTTTCCTATCTCCACCCCCGGTGAAAACAAGGATTGATGTTGACGTTATGAAATCCTTTCTCTGTCTTAGAGATGATTCTCCCGATTGGCTCAACCTTACCATGCATTTCAGTTTTGATGCAAGGCTGTGACTCTAAATGCATTACACCGTATGAGGTTGTTTAACTCCAGTACAGTTAAGAGCTATGATGAAGCTGTAAAGGAAATGTTATATAGTGCCTTAAAAAATATAGTAAAATGAAGGTGATCCTTGAATATATGCTGTCAGCATACATTAAATATTCAGATTATACATGCTGAAAAAAAAATATTTTCTGCAACTTGCTTTACTCCCAATCGACTATTCAGAGCCAGTTAAATTTGTAGCAGGCCTCACAAAGGTCACCCATGTTTTAGGAAGCTATATCTGTGTCCCACACCTGCATTGAATTGTCCCTCCCTTATTTCCCCAGGTCCGACCAGATACGAAATTTCTCTGTGGGTAAAGCACACCGCAGTGAAAACCAGCTAACCGCAATGCATAAGCCTACCTTGCTAAAATGAGACAAAAGGGGGGGGGGGGGAACCAGCAATGTATGCGGCTCCAGAGAGCAAGAAACAGAGTATGATTGCTACACTCTCCAGGTGATAAGCAAGTTTCTGCCAAACTGGCACATTTCAAAAACAAAACAGCCAATTCTTTTTACACAACAGAACTATTCTCTGTGTTAGATGTTAGAACGGAGAACCCCAAGCGTGCATGTCAGCGTGAGCAGAGGATCAAATCTGTCAAATAATCAGGTCATTGGTATTCTTAGAGTAATATATTGCCCACCATTGCTGGGTACTTTCTACTGAATTCCAGCAGGGATCAGAGCAACAGTGAATAGCCCACCAGAAAAGAGAGCTCTTGATGTAAAGACAATAAGGGATGGAGTGATAGGAACATACATATATGTGTGTATTTTGCAGCATGGCTGAATGCTATTATTTGTTTATTTTACTGGAAAAAATAAGTTTTGTTGATCTCCTGCGCTCCTTCATGTAGAACAGCAGCATAACTAAGGTAAAGGTTCCCTCGCACATATGTGCTAGTCGTTCCCGACTGTAGGGGGCAGTGCTCATCTCCATTTCAAAGCCGAAGAGCCAGTGCTGTCCGAAGACGTCTCCGTGTTCATGTGGCTGGCATGACTAAATGCCAAAGGCGGACAGAACGCTGTTACCTTCCCATCAAAGATGGTTCCTATTTTTCTACATGCATTTTTACATGCTTTCGAACTGCTAGGTTGGCAGAAACTGGGACAAGTAATGGGCACTCACTCCGTTACACGGCGCTAGGGATTCAAACCGCTGAACTGCCGACCTTCTGATCGACAAGCTCACTGTCTTAGCCACTGAGCCACCACGTCCCTGCAGCATAATTAGAAAGTAAAATAAATAATGAACTTGGTCCAGAATACCAGAAAGCAGAATGCAATGATTGAGTGTCTCTCATAATTTCGCTAAACTCCAGTGTCAGTCCTGGAGGCCATCTTTTTCTTTGGATCTTCAGGGTTGCTGTAGCAACCCTGAAGTAACCATATGGGCATGCTGTGGGAACTGGGAGGGGGGTTGGATGGCAATGAGGTGAGATGTATAGCCATAATAACAACAACAACAATAACAACAACAACATTCTTTCACTGGGAGTCAAGGACGTTCAACCTGCACCTGGAGAGGGGTGACTGGGAAGGTACTCCAGTTAGGATAGTGGTCTGATTGGACCATGTGATAGACATGTGGGTGCAGGGGAAGGGACTTGGATTTCCTTTGGGGTGGGGAAAACCCAGGAGGCTTCAAATTCGGGTTTTCCCAGATGTGCCAATATGACATCTCTAATAAAATGGAACTTTGAGGAAACTCAAGCCTCGGAGTCTTCTTTTGTTGGGGGGGTCTTTCTTGGAACCCCGACAGCCAGCATCTTTCTGCTTAACTTCCATTGAGGGGTTTCATTTATGTCATAAGAATGCCGCCATTATGTGATCATTATACATGTCCAACCATCATGGGCAAGATCCAAGAGAAGAAGAGCTGTTGCTGCTACCCCAAAATATCTAGTTCTATTTGGAGAGGAACTGAACTGGAAGCCAAGCAGAAGATTTTAATCTAATACAGTCATTCATCTCTAAGATTTCCAGGTGGAGCAGAAACATAAGTCATTCATATTATCCAGTAGTATGTAAGCTATGCCAGTAGAAGAGAACGGAGTAACAGAGTTGTAGATCATCTAGTCCAACCTCCCACCCACCCCAAGCAGCAGACTGTACACCATTTCTGACAGCTGTCAGTCCAGTCTCTTCTTGAAAGCTTCCAGTGATGAAGCTCTCGCAACTTCTGTTCCATTGGTTGATTGTTCTCACAGTCAGAAAAATTATCCTTTATTTTTAGGATGAATCTCTCCTTGGTCAGTTTCTATCCATTATTCCTTGTCTGGCCTTCCAGACAAGTAGTCCCCAAAGCTTTGCCATTCAAACAAACCCTGACAGATTCTCATAATACAGTCGACCAAAGCTAAGAAAACTCTACAATGACTTAGCTTATCAATGGAAACTTCTCCAGCAAACCCACAGTGCTAAATTTAGGGAAGCAATCATAGCTTGGTAGACGTAAGTCCATTTAGTACATAAAAGTCCAATAGTTGGTACTCAGCAACCAATTGGCTCGCTCAGATGAGAAGATAGAGGTCTCAAACCTTTAATTGTTGATAGCTAACCAGGTAAATTAGGTAGATTGGCTTGATATAGAAAATGTATTATAATCCTATGATGATTTTCAGAGAAAAAAGGTTGGGTGTATCTACAGCAGTGGTGGGATTCGCTTATCTTCCCTACTGGTTCGCAAATATGAGCTCACGCGCCACATCTGCGTATGTGCACCACCTTCTGTGCATGTGCAGTGCTCACGCATTATGGCGGGGGGTTGAAGCCGCTACCGGTTCACCCGAACCGGAAAGAAGTGGCTGAATGATCTATAGATGTCAAGTTTCAATGGAATACTTTGTGTTTTCTCCATTGCCCAAATGTTGCTACGGTCCTGCCTGCACAACAATATCCAACTTAATTATTAGAACAAGTCAGTCTATATATATTCTACACCACACCCTTCTACCAATTTATCAGAAAGTGCATTGCAAAACTTCTACCCCTATTCCACCAGGTTCACTGCAGTTGAATTCTTAACTTATCCTTGCTGCTGCTTTTTTTTCCCCCAACGTTAATATAAATCATACATTCAATCAGCCAGGAACCAAATGACCAGCAGTCATATTTGATCTCACTTAAAAGCAGCCTCAGCATATAAAAACTCTCCAGGTATCAGAGGATGATCAAATAAGCACACTCCAGAAAGCTGTAATTAAAACGAGGAACATGATCCAACTCCGAAAGCCTTACAGCTATCAAAGGGGAGGGGGGAAGTATACGCGAGTGAAGAAATCAGAAAAGAATTTCCTAGCTGCAGACCAGCGAAAAGGCCTTTTGTGTCCTGAACCTCCCTGTAATCTGAAATCACAACACAAAGGATGATTGAAAAAAATAAGCAATTCCCATCTGAATGCAGGCGGTGAATGAAGGCGGAAAATGCAGGCAGCCCACCAACCAGAATGGGCAGTTTGTACAACTTAGTAATCGCCTAACAGTTGACCTTGTGTTCATGTCAATCACTCTAGGTGGCCGTGGGGGGGGGGGGCTTCTTCTCCTTAGATGTTGTGAGCATCTATCATCTTTTTTTATGCTCTACATACACACCGGTCTTCTTTCCAAACCTTCAGAAAAGGCAAGATTGTTTTCCTTCACCAATCAACATGTTCCTTGCCATTTGCACGGTATTCCATTACGATAAATCATACTCAAGGGGAATAAAACAATTTATCTGTCATTTTAGATCACACGCTACAGACATACATTTTTGTGTTTTTCCCGACTGAAAATCTCTGTTATGTATACACACTACCTAAATCAAAACCCACCAAAGTGGATTCAGAAACATTTTATTTGGGGGGGGGGGGGGTGTTGATATCTGTCAGCAAGCATTTTGGTGACGGGGGTAGGGGTGGAGTGAAAATCAGATTGTTAAACTGCATTTTGTTCCCATTTATGAAATGCTACAGTTTGACACTGTCATACGTTTGGAAATTTGAAAGCTGATAAATTGAAGAAAAGATTCCCAAGACTTTTAGCTTTTCAATATTTTCCCAGCTAGTGTTGCAACAATAAAATGTGAAGACTAGAACTCTACTGCCCTCTGCTGGTTAATTTCCTGCTTTAGCACTTCTGCAAATTATTTTTCTTAATTAATTCCCATGACTGGTTTTTTCTCATCCCAGCACCTGGGAGGGGGGGGGGGGCATCCAAATGACAATCAAAATGAAAGTTTATTTACAAAAATATACCAACATGCTCTAAGCCCCTGGCCTTTAAGTAGTGAGAAATATTCAGAGATAGATCTGAATGCCACTCTGCAGAATGGGAAGCTTGCAATGGTGAAAAATTCAAAACAATATGCATTATTTCATGGCCAAGTTGGCTTGGCAATTGAATCGACTTCCATTTGATTTTAATCCTAATATTATTTGTAACTTATCAATTAACTTTTACAGCATACCTTCTATCTTAATATAAAGGTTTCTGTTTAAACCTTGTGCAAAGACCGAGAGCCCTTAAGAAGATCATCATGCTGTCAAAGATGGAAGGAAATACAGAGACTCTACTTGTTTCCTTACAGATGTTTCATTACCCAAATAGGTAACATCATCAATGCTAGAAGGGAGAATGGGGTTTGCTCTGGTTGGCTTGCCCTGTCAGTGTTGGTGGGAGTGGCCTTGGTGGTTCCTTGATTATCTTTACTTGTCTGAGTTGATCGTTCTTGATTGGAATATTGCTTCCTTGATTATTGTTCTAGTGCTGACGGAAAAAACATGGAGAGAGCAACCAGCAACAAGAGGATGGCCTTAATTACAGTGGCAATGACTGTGTCATTAGAAGGCCTAGATTGGGGACAGATTATCTAGGAGAAAGTTTGTCTATGTCAGGGGTGTCCAAACTTGGGAACTTTAAGACTTGTGGACTTCAACTCCCAGAATTCCCTCAGAATGTGCTAGGTTAAAGTAAGATTGGTTAGTCCATCTCCCATTGTGTCGTGTGAATAAAACCTCGGCAAGCAACATTAATTCATTCATCCTGATTTCTACATTCTATTTTTTTTTTCAAACTTCCAGTTTGAAAGTAAATGTGGCAGGCTTTTTTCTCCCACACATATTAGCACAATAGGGACAGCACTGTCAAACCGCACGAACCATTTTTAAAAGGTGACACTTCAAATTAATGCCTGCAAATGTGCAGAATGCTTTGAGGAAAAATTAGCAACCTAGCCATCATCCAAAAAGTGGCTGTAGTTGAAGGAGGTGCCACAACACTCTTAAAATAAAAGTGTTGGGCTTATTTATTTGGTTTTTTAAAAACTATTTATTAATCATTCAAAGTGCAGCCTCCGCTTACCCTCTTAACAAGATGCCACCGGATTAAACCTGATCTCTGCTGAATGCATGGACAATGCAGGCACTAACTCAGCCTGACTCAATAGTAATAATCAATAGCGCTTCCAAGTAAGTTTCTCGAGCTCATCCATCTATCTTACCCATTGTCTTCCTCTTCTTCTGCTTCCTTCAATCTTGTCACGCGCGGCCATTTTTTGCTAGTCCATCAGCTGTTTACATCATAGGCCCAAAGTGTATGGGTTGCAGGTTGTGGATCCTCTCAAGGGAGCAATTAATCTTTATTTGATCCAGAGTGGATTGAGTGGCTCTTTTCCAGTTCACGGCACTCTAAGTAACTGTCTCCAAATCCATGATTCAAAGGCATCTGTCTTCTTTTTCTCACTGCCCAGGTTTTATACTTGAAAATTACCACTGGGGGGGAGGGGGGGACAACATTGTTTTGACTGCTCTGAACTTGGCTGGCATAAAAATATCCTTAATCCTTCACGATCTTGTCTAGTTTTATCATTGCTTTCTGCTATTACTGCTTTCTAAAACAAATAATTGCCGCTTCTTCAGCCTACTTCATGCCACTATACAGGCAGTCCTCGACTTATGACCATGATTGAGCCCAACATTTCTGTTGCTAAGTGAAACATTTGTTAAGTGAATTTGGCCCATTTTACCACCTTTCTTGCCACAGTCATTAAGTGAATCACTGCAGTTGTTCATACAGGTGTTAAATGAACCTTGGTTTCCCCCACGGTCTTTGCTCATAAGAAGGTCGCAGAAGGTGATCGCGTGACCCCAGGACACTGCAACAGTCATAATTATGAGTCACCCCGCCATGGTCATGGATGTTGATCATATGACCATGGGGGGGTGCAATGGTGTGAAAAATGGTCATAAGTCGCTTTTTTCAGTGCCATTGTAACTTGGAACGTACACTAAGTGAACTGTTGTAAGTCAAGGACCACCTGTGCTATCTAGAGTAGTTACTTCACAACTGCACTCCAAAATGTCCATGTTTAATTCAGATTTATCGTAAGCTTTTACGTGCATGTGACTTTTCTCTACAGCAATCTTTTTCCCCTTTCAACTGCATTTGGGAAAGCCGGGAAATTAATGCAAGCAACCACCGCAACATAACATAAACTTTCAAAGCACTTTTTATGCGAATAACATCTCTCTGTGTGCATAGGCAACAATGATTAATGTCAACACATATCTAAGAACTGGGTTTGTTAATTAACTGCCACCATACAGCCACTAGGCAGAGTACAAAACATGGTGCTTCAAACAGTTATTGTTTTCTCCTTTTAGAAATCTAGCCTTTCCTGACAGTTTTATAAATCCTACAGATTGTTTTGTTTTAATCACTATCTCTGCACATTTCTCTGTTATTCAGGGAGCTTGTCTCATAAATGTAGAACCAAAAAGGATTGTGAAAGGAAACGATGCTCGCAAGTTAGGAAGAGACATGAGAAGACAGGCGCTAAACAACAATTTACCTATTTACTGTATATATTCATTTAATTTTTGACTTGACTTGATGCAACTTGCAATCATTTTGTTATTGACGTATATACAGTATTTCAGAAGCTTTAAATTACCTGGAGTCTGCAAAGAATTGAGGCCACAGATAAATTACATAAGCAAATATGGCCTGTTTAATTTGGCCTTACTCTGTCCTATGAACTGAAGTTTGTAAAAGGTACAATATAAATGTGTGAACGAGATTAACATATGTTGGAAGAAATATCCATCTGGTTCCAAGCCAGGAGAAAGGCACTGGAGACAAAATGAAGGCTGGAAGCTGATTGGAAACAGGGTCCCTTTATTGATGAAGAACACATGTCATTTTGGGCAGCTGACCACATGGAGTTCAGAGTAGGTGGCTTTTATACCTTCTCTTGGGCTTTGCATTTGAACTTCCTGTTCCTGTGCAAGAACATGTATTCCATTGGCTATTGTGGGGGGTCATAGCCGGATCTGTAGGTTGTCTGAGCTAAGTTTGGTTGAAGTTTGGAGGGAGATGCTATGTCCTTAGGAGATTGTGCAATGTGGTGAGCTCTGCTGCTAGATGGTAGTGGGTATATCCTATTATGTCCTGAAGGGTCATGTCTTAATCCCATAACACTGGAGCTGAAGGCCCAACCTTTCTCAATGGGCACAAAATATCTGCTGGGGGGAAGGAGCTGGAACTCTGAGTTTCTGTCTCCCTTAAGACCTTCGTTTCTCTTTTAGAGGAAATATTTTATCCTGCCTCAAAATATTTCATTCTTCTGGGAGAGAGGTGAATGCTAACTTCCTCACATAGGTTGCTCAGCGAATTAGGACTAAAGCAACATACATGCCCTTTGTGCTATTCCCTTCTGAGTTAAGCCACATTACGTAAAGCGTGGTAAAAAGAGGGACAAGGAGCAGGGGAAAGAAACTAAAAGTGTAACAAAAAGAAAGATGGTTAAAGATGGTTCTAGCCCCCTGTGTTTTTCTATCCTTGTTTCCACCACATCCATGCACTACTTCACACATTAACTCTTGTTCATTAGGGCTCTCACTTTCCCCTTTTTAAGGATCTCATCAACTCTGTTCAAACACTATTTGTCCAATATTCCTCATCCCCTTGAACGCATTCCCTCTCCTTGGCATATTTGTTTTGCAATCCCAGCCTCTTTCATTCTCTCCACATGATCAAACCACAACAGCATACTTCTTTCACACTAATCACCCACTTTCATATTCAAATTACCTTCATTCAACACCTATTCGTTTGTGACCCTCTTGTTTTTACAAAAGACACTTCTTAAATATCCTGTTTGCATTGCATTCAGCCGGTGTTGTTGCTCCTGACACGCCCAACCTGGGCAGAAACACATCCTTATACAGTCACTAACATCTTTCAAGAAATATTCCTTCCCAGTATTACCACTTCCATTTCCTTCCTTTTACAAAAGGCAACTGGACTTTCCTGGGGGGGAGTTCTTTGAAAATAGTTTGCTTCTCATCCAAGAAGCTTCTTCAGTTTACTTCCTTCCTGCCAACAAGATATTAAAATTTCTCCAATTTTGGCAGATGATGGAGAATCTTACAAAGAAATGATATTTTTAATCACTTTATGAAAGCATGTAAAAATGCAAGTAGACAAAGAGGGACCATCTTTGGTGGGAAGGTAACAGCGTTCTGTGCACCTTCGGCATTTAGCCATGTTGGCCTCATGGCCATGGAGACGTCTTCGGACAGCGCTGGCTCTTCGGCTTTGAAAGGGAGATGAGCACCGCCCCAGAAGTGGTATTCAGCCAGTTCTGACAGGTTCTGGAGAACTGGTAGTGGAAATTTTGAGAGGGGGGAGGGGATGGGGATTTTGCAGTATCCTTCCCATGCCATGCCCACAAAGCCATGCCCACAAAACTGGTAGTAAAAAATTTTGAATCCCACCCCCTGGAGTCGGGAACGACTAGCAGATATGTGCCAGGAGAACCTTTACCTTTTTATGAATGGATTGGGGTGGGATGGGATGGGATGGGATGGGATGGAATAGAACAGAACAGAACATAGAATAGAACAAAATAGAATAAGCTGGAAGAGACTTAACACATGTCTCATTTAACAACATACTGTAAATTTTGGGCTCGGTTGTGGTGGTAAGTTGAGGACTACCTGTAATTGGCTTTCTGAGGTTTAAATCTTTCCCCATTCTTATCTGGACTGCTTAGAAAGCTAACAACCAGTTCTCCAAAGAGGTGTGAACTGGCTGAATCCCACCACTGCCTCCACTGTCCATCTCTCCACACAAAGGACTGATCAAGCCAGCTGTTCTAATTTTTTTTTTCTCCAGGAACTAGCTTTATTTATCTCAGTAGGCCAGATCTGCCAAGCTGTTCTAATTTTGACTGTCTTTAGCAGTGTTAAATGAAGGGAGTAAGCATTATGGATTTGCTCGTGGCTGGCACTGTAGATCCATTTTCAATGAGCTCTTGAAATCAGTGGAAACCATATCGCTAAATCCTTCTTGAGGTTTAGAAGCTCTGCAGCCTCTCATCGGCTGAATTACCTTGGCTTCCTGCCAATCTTTTTTTTTTTAAAGGCAAAATGCGGAATACATTAGCACCATTGAGTCTTGTGTTTCATGTTTACTATGGAGGCTATATGCATCATTTGCTTGAGTTGCCTGCCTCTTTACCCCTAAGACCAGAGGTGGTATTCAGTTGGTTCAGACCTGTTCAGGCGAACCAGTAGCTCCGACGATCAGTTCCCCCCTCCCCCCCCGGCTCTATCCTGTCCTTTATTTCCTGCTTTCTAGCTCATCTCAGTTGCGCAGCACAACTGATTTCCCCTCCCCAGCTATTTTGCATACTGTTGCTGACTTGGAAGGTAAGCAGCTGAGCTTCTAAATGCTTCATTTTCAGTTCTTTGCACATGTGCACGCAAAGCACACGCTCATCAAACCAGCTGTTAAACCAAAGGCATCCCACCACTGCGTAAGACCTGCTTATTGTGGATGAAAGTAAGGCAATCGGACCAGTAGATTACTGGTTTTCATAACTTTGCAAAACAGAGTAGCCACTACCTTGCCTGTTAAACCACCACCATCTGAAATGCCATGAGTCCTGGACAATCTATAAACCCTCAAACAGAACACAGTTTATCTTTCACCATCAAGAGCTGATAACACTTCCATTTTGCTAAGCAAAGAATCAGTGCTTGTAAAAAGTCTCAACACTAAGACCAACCAGAATCAGGGTAAAGAATTTGATGGGGCCTGAAGTATTTGATAGTCAGAGCTGAATTATGATTCAAGGATTTTTTTTTTATTCTGAGCCGGAGGGGGCACAATAGCTCACTGGTTAAAGACACTGAGCTTGTCAGCTGGAAAACTGACAGCCCAGGTTCAAGATCTGAATGCTGCATGATGGGATGAGCTCCCATTACTTGCCTCAGCTCCTGCCCACCCAGCAATTCCAAAGCACGCAAATGCAAGTAGATAAATAGGTACCATTTCAGTGGGAAGGTAGCAGCATTCCATGTCCTCTGTGTATAGTCATGCTGGCTACATGATCATAGGAGTCTCCTCAGACCATGCCAGGTCCCTTGTCTAAGGATTGAAGAACACCCCCGCCTCCTACAGTAAGACACAACTGAGCAGGGAAAACTTTTACTTTTACTTTACACCATATATTAACAATTCTGCTCTGTTCCACTAGGTATTATAATTTGGCAGCAACTTCTAGAGGAGTCATTGGAGGCTGCACAACTATAATCCTTTTCATAAGGTGAACTAGTCTATTATGAGGACTTGTATAGTAGAATTGACTGCTTCTGAAGCACAATAGTTGTGAAGATTCAACCTCAATACACTGGCAACAGTATTAAATATTTGAAGGTTTTCAGGGAGAAAGTGAAGTGGCCTTGTCCTTGCTTCCCTTGTCCTTGCAGGGAAGTTGATGTTGGAGAAACATTTACAAAAAATATATCCTTATAGAAGGAGTGGTTCAACAATGGTCTCTCTCCAAGGGAGTACAGCAAGGAGCTGAGTGGCTATTGATCAAGAGTGACATCGTTGCATTCTGCCTCTTTGAAATGGCATTGAGGAATGGGAGTATTGATCTACTTGGCCTCCAAAATACATGGTTTATGTTCAATGCTCAGGAAAAGAAAGAAACTTTCCTTTTGTGGAGATATTCAACAGTTGTATCCTCTTAAACTATACGCCTTATCAGAATGATCTGTGAAATCTATCAATATATATAAAAGGCAAATACAACTCACTCATCACGAAATCTCCAGGACCCTAAAGCCTACAAACTTGAAATTTGGCATGTATGTTCCTCTTGGCTTCTAGGTGCTCGCTAAGAAAAGATTTCTTGAAATGACCATCAGATCATTAGTATTTCTTATACAGTAATTAACACGCTCTGATGCTAAGGAGTTAGACATTCTACTCCACCTCCCCACCTGAAAAGAACTCTGTTCCAACTGCCAGTTGCCTCATATTCCATTACCTCAGTTCAAACTCCTTCACTCAGGAGCAATCTGGGGCTCCTAACAGTACTAAACGCCAGTGCCTCACTAAAATGTCTACACCCACCACCTGTGGAACTGCGGAAGCGATATTCCCTTATGTGTTTCTATGTTCTATAAGGATTTTGTTTTCCCAAAGTCCAACCTTGCAGGGTTATGGTAAATGTCATTGTTAAACAATTCCTACAGTTCGTTCTGACTTCTCCAAAAATATATATTAATACAGAGCTGTGCTATGGATAATGCACTTTATTTTAAAATCCTCAAAGCAGCTTAAATCTGACTTTTGAAATTAAGAAAGGTCAAATGTACCAATCTAGTAGAGGTTAGCAAGCACTCCTGGGCCTCTAATAAGACAATATACTCAAAATGATTGATGGTTTATCTATGCCATTAGTGGTCTCATTATTGTGTACATGAAAATGCTGAAACATCAAAGGTGAACCACAGTCTTCTGCTCTGCAAACATTTCACTGGTGCGTGTTAGTCTGTTTGCCATCCTTGCCTCTATTTCAGAAATAATAGAAGCTGACTTGGTCATGAGTATGGGCATCGCACCTTGACAACTTTAAAATTTGTGGTCAGCATGAATGGTTAGGGAATTCTGGGAACTGAAATCCCCATGGGCACACCAATACACCACACTTTATTAAAATGTGTCTACTGGGTAAACCCCATACCTACATGATTTCTTTTTATACACATTTGTTTCATGGAATTCCCAAAGTATTGTAGAATTGAGTTAAAATCTATTTAGTTAGAAAAACAATTAAGCAAGATTGAAACAAGCCTGGTGACTGTTTCTCTTCCTTGGCTACATCAAAGAACACTGAATATAGAATAACAGGGGTGGAAGGGACCTTGGAGGTCTTCTGTTCCAACCCCCTGCTCAACTAAGAGACTCTATCCAGGGGTGGGATACTGGGGGTTTGCAGGGCCTGTGCAGAGGCTTAGGGAGAGTGAAAAATGGCCTACTGGAAATTCAGGAAAGCTGGAAACGGCCCCTTCCTGGCCTTCAGAGGGCCTCCGGAACCTGGGAAGGCAATTTTGCCCTCCCAGAAGCTCGACAAAAACCTCCAGAACCCAGGGAGGGCAAAAATGCCCCCCTCCTGCCATGGTGCAGGAGGCCAACTAGGCTATGCCCACCATAGCCACACCCACCCACCAACTGGGCAGAGAACCCGTTGTTAAAATTTTTGAAGCCCATCCCTGCTCTATGCCATTCTGGACAAATGGCTGTCCAATATTTTCTTGAAAATCTCTAGTTTCCTTAAAAGTCAAACAACATATCGTACAGCTTTTACCTTAAGGAAGAGCCACAATCGACCAAGAATGCTACAGAATTCTTTCCATAAAGCCCTAATGACATAAAAATGTGCAGTATGCTCACATTCAATCATAAACCCAAATTTTAATCATAAAAGTATTGTTAAACTTTCCTCTAAGGAATCTGGGAGCACACAAATTCAATAGTTTCTGTGGAATTCTATAGGGATAGAATGGAAAACCTGGAACCTATATTTATATTTTCTTTAAAAACTTTGGGGGAAAAAATAATGAGTTCAATACAAGAGTCAGCAATAATAGATTCCTTCAGCCAAACTCCTCTGACAATTACAGAAATATAGAGTATACAAAATTCAGTTCTCCTTCAGATCTGTGTCATAATCTTTAACACCGGGGGGGGGGGAACCTAGGTGCAAAGAAATGCACACTCACAAATGTCTCCGGTCTGTGAATACTCCTTTTGCTGCCTGCCTTAGAAAGCAGGAGCGTTAATTTATTCCTAAGCTTTACAATCCGTTCTTTCTTTGAGGAATGAATGGATCAATCTTTATTGATTGGAACATCATGCATTTAAAAAGTCTGTTTAAAACACATCATTCAAATATGATCTGATGTAATGACTTGCCTCTCAACACAGGATAAGCGATGGCCTGTATTATTATTTTTTTAAATTAAAATGATTTTTAGCAGTAGGCCATGATCAGTGAGAACTGCAACATGATATCACAGCCTCCAATGTCCTGATTTAAGATCTCAGATGACCAAGATTCTTTCATGAAAGTGAATTCCCCCAATAGGCAGATTGCACCATTTGGGTGGTGTAAGGACTATGATAAGAACATTTTTTTTTCTTGCATGGTTTATTAAGTTCTCATTCTGTTTCCCAAAAAGGAATTTTCAGGCAATGAAAGATGTTGCGTCCTTCTGCACTAAGAAGTACAGACAAGAATGTCCTGGTTTTCAGTGTAGAAGTTCATTACCAATGAACTGAAGGAACGCAAGTACGAAGCATTGCTTCAGCGTTCTCCATTGAAAACAAGATAAAACTGCTGAAGACATTATTGAAGTTCTGAGATTCATCCTCTTGAAGGAGTTTCTTAGATGGTTCACAGAGGGAGAAGATGTGGAGGCCTGCTATTTGACTACCTGCAGATGATCTCAGACAAATGACTATCCAATCTTTTCTTGAAAGCCTCCAATGGTGCAAAAAAAAAAAAAAAACACAAGGGACTTTCTATCATATATGGTGGACCTGCCCGGAAACGTAAAAGTATTGGATTAAAATTTGGAAATGGATACAACGAATTACAGAGGAACAAATAGAATATAAACCAGAACTCTTTCTGCTGGGAATAACCAAGGGGAAATATAGACAGAAAATTAAATGTATACTAATACACCTGTTGACTACAGCCAGAATAAGGTTTGCCCAATGTTGGAAACAGAGTAATATTCCCCTAGAGGAATTAATGATTCAGAAAATCCTAGATTGCGCAGAAATGGACAAGTTAACATTAAGATTAAAGGACAAAGAAGAGTCTGGATACAATAAGACAAAATCTACAGCACACAGCTCTGGATGCTGCTACCCTTAATATTTGCATTCATGGTTTTAGTTTAATAGTTCAGATTAATAATTAGATTAGAAAAGTTTCCGTGCATTTGTCTACTTGATCATGTAAATTATTTTACAACTATTCTATCTTACATTGTACATTATGTTTCCCCCATTTAATTTATAGTCTTAATATTAAGAACATGTATATTCAGATCTTAGTATTTTAAAATTATATTATAAAATTATATTGCGTTAGTAACACTAGCTTTTAGATATGTCTACAGATTTCACCGAAGTAATGGTAATTCTTACTGATGTCATTTTATGCTCTCCTATGACCAAAATAAAGATTAAAAAAAAAGAGATCAGCCAAGTGTTACCATCCTCTGCAGTTCATAAAGTAGCAAAATTACCCGTTTCATTCCTGGTTGGTTCTACTTTGCTTGCTTCTTTAATAAGATGCCAAGTTATGCTAAATCTCTCAACATTCTACCTTTTTCAATTATCATGGGAAAAACAGTTAAGGCAGAGGAAAGATCACCTTCATTCTTCATAATAATTACACAGGGCATTGTAGAAACTGCTTGACGGGATTTAAAAGATGGTATGTGTTTAAACAGCTACTTGGATAAAGGTATTAAACCAGATCCAAACATACTCTATGAGGTAAAGGTTCCCCTCGCACAGATGTGCTAGTCGTTCCCGACTCTAGGGGGCGGTGCTCATCTCCATTTCAAAGCTGAAGAGCCAGTGCTGTCCGAAGACATCTCCATGGTCATGTGGCTCGCATGGCTAAACGCCGAAGGCGCACGGAACGCTGTTACCTTCCCACCAAAGGTGGTCCCTATTTTTCTACTTGCATTTTTTACATGCTTTCAAACTGCTAGGTTGGCAGAAGTTGGGACAGGTAACGGGAGCTCACTCTGTTAGTTGGCGTTTGGGATTCGAATCGCCGAACCTCCGACCTTTCTGATCGACAAGCTCAGTGTCTTAGCCACTGAGCCACCACGTCCCTTTTTTAGATTCTATAAGGTCTAACAAAAGAAAGTTGCCCAACATCAGTTATAGAAAAGCTAACATTATGCTGTTTTTAATTAACTAGCAAGCCTGAAAACAAATACTTCTAAGATTTTTACTTGTTCCCCCATCCTGCTTTTGCTGTGCAAATGGATTTTTACTTTGATCAGTGTATTCTAATTTTAACAGCAATATGTACCAGATGACTAAGGTCCATTATGGTACCTAACAGCATTATCAAAAGGTTAGAAGGCTTTTCTTTGCCATATATTACATACATCACCATTTAAGGCAGTTGCTACTTAGAAATAGAAGTCATAGAAGGACAGGCTGAGCCTAGGGGTGGAGTCAAGAGAGGAATCAACCTGGAATGGTTACATCCCCACAAGCTGTTTAAGTCCAACCTGGACTTAAACACAAGCTCTTCAATTCTGTTAGCTCTTATCTAGCACCAATTTATTGTTGACCATTAGTTGACTACATTCTTGTGTACAGGCATGAGCAATAAATCAGTTTAATTGGAACTTGTTATGTGGTCCTGATTCAATAGCAGAGCAATCCACAGCCTGATATTGTCCAGATGTTTAGAGTTTTAATTTGCAATCTTTTGTCATTAACCATTACAGATAGTGCTGATAGCAGTTGAAATGCAAAAAATGTTTGAATGGCATCTGTCACCTACCCTTCCAATAGCCTCAGGGGGCTCTACATTAATAGAGACAATGCTTTTAGAAGCTTGTAGTCTATTTTCAGTCAGCAGATGGGGCTAAAATAGATAATGGTGAGTTTTTTACAGCATTAAGAATGTTGCAAGTTGGATAGTGTAGTGGGAAGAAAATGCAGTTGCCAATGCAAGTGATTGCAAGCTTTCAAAGGATGCATTGCAAGAGAAGCTATCTCTTAATTTTGGATGAATCTTTTATGAACAAGAAACATTCATATACATACATTTATTTTAATTTGTATGCTCAGCTCATATATTCAAGTGTTTATTTATTTATTTTTAGACAACAGTTAGCACAAAGGAATTGTCTTTTCTTTTTTGACAAGACTTTTCCCATTAAATTGCACTTACTTTAGCCCCCAAAAATAACAAAAAAAAACCTAAATTGCTAAACTATAGTCCTCCATCCACACTTTCAAATATTGTAAATCACATATTTCCTGAAGAAAAGGAGACCAACAAATCACTTACAAATATGCCTCTTATGACTGTGGCTGAGGACTTTGTATATTTAATGAGAACTGGAGAGGCTAAAATGATACCGAAGAACCAAAGGGGCCACAGGGGTATCTTGGAACACACCAGAATTCTTACTATGGGATCCTTAGTGCTCTCTGAGCTTGGTCGTTTCCTTGCAGACATTTCATTACCCAACAGGGTAACATCATCAGTTGTAACGGCATTAATGATGTCAGCTAGCTAGGTAATGAAACATCTGCAAGAAAACAGCCAAGCTCAGAGATCACCAAGGATTCAACTTTGAGATACAAATATTCTCCTTATTAGAAATCCTTTCTCCCTACTCAGTTTTAATCTTTTAGTCTATGGTTGGTGACTCATTTTCATAATCAGACTCCTCCTCCAGGGTCTGATGTTCAAGAGCCACATCTGATACATTGCCAAAAATTGGAGACCTAATTTCCTACCATTTTGAGATGGGAAACACTTATCATATGTAGGATGAACTTCGAAATAGGTTTAACGAAATAGGCTTCCTGCCATAGCAGTTGCTTTATGTTGGCAAAGACTAGCTATTTCAGTCCAGCCTTAAAATGCCTTTGGTACTGAACATAGAACATAAAATAACGGAGTTGGACGGGACCTTGGATGTCTTCTAGTCCAACTTCCTGCTCAAACAGAAAAACCTAATGGTTGTCTAGTCTCTTCTTAAAAGCCTCCAGTGATGGAGACCCCACAACCTCTAAAGCAGTGGTTCCCATCCTTTTTCTGGCCATGTCCCACCTAAGCATCTTTAAAATCCTGATCCCCTCCCCAATATAATCCTTACTTTACTCAAAAAGTTTCATTAGGTTTAGGTTTATTTGGATTTATATGCCGCCCTTCTCCAAAAGGACTCAGTGAACTCTACTCACATGGAGGACACCTAAGAGGCCATTAATTTGGTTTAAACAAGGTTCAAATTGCCCCCATTAAAAAAACAAATTGCCCCCCTGTGGGGCATAGGCCCATGTTGGGAACCACTGTTCTAAAGGCAAGTCATTCCACTGGTTAATTATTCTGTCAGGAAATTTCTCCTTAGTTCTAGGTTGCTTCTCTTCTAGATTAGTTTCCACCCATTGCTTCTTGTCCTGACTTCTGGTTCTTTGGAAAACAGGTTGAGCCCCTCTTCTTTGCGGTAGCCCCTCAAATATCAGAACACTGCTATTATGTCTCTCCTAACCCCAAGCCTTGCTGAGTGTTTCATCTTTACCTCACAGATGGAGGAGAAAGAAGCTAAAATAAAATTAAAACAGTTTGCCTCAGGCAACTTCACAAGAATTAGGGCAAGATTATGTCCTAATTTAAACTCAACTGCTCAGTCATATGGAAAGCTTTAAGATATAGAATTGGTGTAATTTCATTTCCTCAGGCCTTGCAACTTTACAAAACATGTTGTTGAAATACATCAGCAGTTTCAAGATACAATACAATACAATAGCAGAGTTGGAAGGGACCTTGGAGGTCTTCTAGTCCAACCCCCTGCCTAGGCAGGAAACCCTATACTGTTTCAGACAAATGGCTATCCAACATCTTCTTAAAGACTTCCAGTGTTGGGGCATTCACAACTTCTGGATGCAGGCTATACTGTACCTGTACATTTCATTTTTGTTGCCTAAATGTAGAACCTTACTCTTTTCACCATTGAATTTTATTTTATTGAATAGTGCCCAATGTTCAAGTTTGTCAAGATCCTTCTGTATCTTTAGCCTATCTTCTGGAGTGTTGGCTATTCCTGCCAGCTTGGTGTCATCTGCAAATTTGATGAGTTCTCCATTTATTCCCTCATCCAAATCATTGATGAAGATGTTGAAGAGTACTGGGCCCAAAACAGAGCCTTGGGGGTACTCCACTGCATATTTCTGTCCATGAAGATGCAGTTCCATTGAGGACTACACGTTGAGTATGGTTGGTCAGCCAGTTATGAATCCATCTGGTGGTGATGCTGTCTAACCCACATTCTTCTACTTTATCTAGTAGTAGGTTATGGTCTACCTTATCAAATGCCTTACTGAAGTCCAAGTAAACTATATCGATGGCATTCCTCTGGTCCACTAATTTTGTTACATTATCAAAGAATGCAATAAAATTAGTCTGGCATGATCTGTTTTTGACAAACCCATGTTGGCTTTTTATAATTTCTGCAGATTTCAGGCAATTTACTCCTAACCACACCACTTTCTAAACAAATTAAGCAGATTCTGATTGTGCTGAAATAAAATTAATCCACTCAAGCAAACAGACCTGTTCAGCTATTTTCTTCCAAGGGCCACAATTTGGATATTTAAAAATAAATATATTCAGTCAAAGCCCACTGACACTTTGAATGTCAGCAATCAAAATTATATTTCTTTCACACGAAGGAACAATGGTACATCTGCAGCCAGAGAGAAAAAGCAAACAACAGGAAAGGATTTCCAGAAAATTGCTTTCCATCTGTGCTTTGAAGACACAACTTAAAAAAAAAAAAAGAAGAAGACACCTTTAAAGTCTACAACATAAAAACTTCATTATTTTGAATTAGCATCTTGCAACTTTCCATGTGTTTCCTTTAAATCTTCACCATTCAAAGCCAAATCTGTGTTGAATATATCCAGTTACATAAACAATCCAAAATCCAAAGCCATCTATACATTACAATCATATTAAATGATTAAAGTCTCTGACAGAACTGAGCTTTGAACAATACATGATGCTGTGTAGATTCATCCAAAGCGATTGAAAGCTGTGACAGCAATTCCTAAAGTCTTAATAGACCGTTAAAAACGGCAGTGATTGAAACGCAACTTAAGGCTCTGCAGCTGTTACGGAACTAAAAACAAGTAGATTGAACTAAGAAGTGCAAGATCTAGAACAGTGTTCCCCAACCTTAGCAACTTTAAGATGTGTAGACTTCAACAAAGATCAGCTCACCGATGTGAATGTGCATGCCAGAAACTGGATGTTCAGCTTCCCGGTGCACACATGCGCACAAGGGAGCTGCTCTTCCAGTTTCCAGTGCTCCTGCATGCATGAAGACCAGCTGTCCAGCATGCATGTGCATGCCAGAACCTGGAAGAGCAACAGGCAACGACTGATGTGCCTGGAGAGATGGCTCTGTGTGCCACTGGATATATTCAACTGTGTTGAATATATCCAGTTACATAAACAATCCAAAATCCAAAGCCATCTATAAATTACAATCATATTAAATGATTAATGTGTGCCATAAGTTCACCATAACAGCCTTAGTGCATTTGAATGAACATCCTCTCAAGATTCAAGTGTTAAACTTTAAATAAGGTTATTTCACACTTTTTATCTTGGGGTTCTGATCCACTCCATTTGTTTCATTTACCGCGCTATCAAAAAGGCAAAACGATACACGCGGGATGTAGAGATTAAAAGTTAAACCAGAATAAGTAAGCGGGTATTTTGAATTTACAACCGTCCCAACCATGGCAAGAAAATGTGGAATTATAGCAGGAAAAGATGTAGAAGGCACTAGCTTGCCCACCCTAATTGGAAGGAAAAGATGCTCTCGCTCAGGGGGTCTCCAACCTTGGCAACTTTCAGGCTTGTGGACTTCAACTCCCAGAATTCCTCAGCCCGCACACCCAGGAATTCTACTTATACAAAGAAGAAGAAGAAAAAAGACTCCCTAAATTATTTAAGATTGCTTTCCTTAGGCTTCTGCTGAAAATAATGAGGGAAGTCAGAAAAAATAAAGAGAGGTTTGAGTAAAGCTATCAATTCAAGTGTATTATTTTATTTAAAGCACTTAAATAGGCCGTCCATCTTACCTCAAAGGTAACCCCGGGCGGAGTCGCCTTGAGGTAAAGTTCAACAAAACTGAAGCCAGGCCTCTCACCCCAATGCCCTAGTTGAGACTTTAAGGTCCTAGAAACTGCACATTATTTGACTCAATATCCCACAGCTTGCTTTTTATGGCTCCAAAGAAAGGAAATGATTTAATTACTTCATTATCGTGCACCAAATTTGGATTGCAAAGAGCAAAGAGTTTCAGTTTGTCACAGTTTCAGATAAGCTCTGCCCCGTTGCTATTGTTGCTCTTAACAATGTTTCAGTTTTGCCTTGAGGAAAGCAATGTTGTTATTATAGTCTCTTTTTCAAAACAAATGACTATTTGGTCTTACAATTCATAGAAGAAAATATGGATACAGAGCAGTACATTCACCTCACATTTTACTAACAGCTTTTCTGGGGAGACACGAAGCCCAATAAACCAAATTCAGGAATAAAATAGCCACTTACAGCAGGTTCCAAGTCCAGTCTGGGGTCAAAAGAGTAGAGGCAGTTCCAACATCCAGAAGAAAGTAAAGAAATAAAGAAATAAATGCAACGTTCAGGCAGCACAATAAGAACCTACATTAACAGGTGAAACTGACTGGCTTGCAGCAGTAAGCTTCCACTCAAACTCAGCTGGTGCTAATTAGCCAAAAGGTCAAAGATTCCACTCAAAAGAAATCCTTAACTCCTGAGTTTTCACTCTAAAACAGCTCAGTCTTTTTTTAAAATAATTGTTTTATTTTAAATACAAATAATACCAACATAGTACGCATACATCTCAGTACAAAAATAAGGGGGAAATACAAATATTACAGCGTGCGCGCACACACCGAGACCATTTTTTCCCTTATATTTCTTCTTCTCTAACAATTGAAAGATATATAATATATTCCAATTGTGCCCTTATCTCCTCCAAAACAACATATATATTTGAGTAGCTTTATTCCCTTTGCCTTCCACCAACACTGTTTTTATAATTCCCCCCCCATATTTCATTATAATCATCCCTTTTTTAAATTTAATTTCTGTTGTTAATTTATCATTTGTTGCCATACTCCAAATTTCATTATACCACTTATTTCTTTGAATATTCCAATTTTGTCCCCAATATTTAGCCATGACTCATCTAGCTGCCATTATCAAATTTACAATCAATTCCTTTTTTGTTTCATTTATATATAATTTTAAAGGCACACTTTTCCTGGAACAGGGTCTGAGGCGGAATCATCTTGGAAGAATTGTCCCTGCCATGTGTTTCCGCTCATTTGTAGCCGGCCTGAAGCTTTGTATACAACACACTTCCTTCCCAGAGATTGAAGAATTCCTCTGAGTTTTTAACTGAAATGCTTTACAGAGGAAACAAGAAATTCTTTTTGTCTCTAAAGTTGGAGTATCCAAACAGTGAGGTTTTTTTTTTAATGGTGGCCATTATGATATGATTAAAGCTTTATATGGGTTTTTGTGTGTGTGCTTTATGTTCACCACCTATAAAAATTTGGCAAAATTACAATGGCACAGTCATGGCTGCCTCTTAACTTTTCTTTACTGTAGTCTGCTGACAGTAGTTCTTGATGTAGATGCAGGCAAGGCCATTATAGCGATTTGCTTTCAAAACTAAGGAGTGGTGAGATTCAAACATTTTTATTACCGGTTCTGTGGGCGTGGCCTAGTGGGTGTGGCCTGGTGAGGCTTGGTGAGTGTGGCAGGGGAAGTATATACTGCAAAACCCCCATTCTCTCCCCACCCCACTAACCTGCTTTCCAGCTCTGTTCTCCCGTGCAGGGCAACAACAAAAAAGACCCAGCTGATCAACTGGGACTCGGGAGGCAGAGAATAGATGAGGGCGGGGCCAGCCAGAGGTAGTATTTGCCAGTTCTCTGAACTACTCAAAATTTCTGCTAACGGTTTGCCAGAACCGGTCAAAACCGGCTGAATACTACCTCTGAAACTAAGGGATTAACCATTCACTTTGGTCAAACTTGGCAGCTTTAAGATGAGGGGACATCAACTCCCAGAATTTCCTAGCCGTAGTACCCACCCTATGGAACATTCTCCCTCTAGAGACTAAGATGGCCCCAGTTCCACTGGTCTTTTGTAAAATCCTAAAAACTTGACTTTGTGCTTCTCCGTGTTTTCTGCCTATATGGGCAACTTTGGTTTTCTGGATTGCTGTGTATTTTAATTTTTTTATATGGATTTGTTTCATTTTTATTGTTTGCCACCCAGAGTCATTCTCTGTATAAATTGATTAAAGAAAAAAAGAAAATTAGCTATGCATTATGTTTTTTCTGTAATTCTCTATGACTAAGGACTTCCCCCTGAAGACTTGTGGCTGGTTCAAAAATAGCTATGAATTTCTGTGACCTCATGTTCAAGATTTATTTCTGACTCATCCAAATTCTCTTTGAAACCACAATAGAACTGGCCATTTTTTTGAAATTTGTAGTCCTAGACTTCATGTCCATCTTGATGCGTTGTCATATCTCTGCTCCTGGAGTTCAGGTGCCCTTCAACAAGGAACTTGGCGCAATGTCTTTCTAGATTCCCATCACAACATTTCTTGGATTCCCTTGATTGTAAGGAAACTAATGCACATTACATGATGCAAGAATGAAAATGAAAATTCTGATTTTCTATTTGCCTGGAACAGGGAATGAAAGGATTTCTGTTACTCCATAATCTGGTGAAGTGGTATGAGGAATAAATGATGTTTTCATACCCCTGCAATTAGCCATTTCCATGTCAGCAGGAGTGAAGACTTAAAGCATAAATGAAGGTGGTATAGAGTTCATCTAGATATGCTTAAAACGATTCCATGTCTATCTATTTGTATGCATATATGAGAGGACGTGGTGGCTCAGTGGCTAAGACGCTGAGCTTGTCGATCAGAAAGGTCAGCAGTTCAGCGGTTCGAATCCCTAGCACTGTGTAACGGAGTGAGCTCCCGTTACTTGTCCCAGCTTCTGCCAACCTAGCAGTTTGAAAGCACATACAAAATACAAGTAGAAAAATAGGGACCACCTTTGGTGGGAAGGTAACAGCGTTCCGTACACCTTTGGTGTTTAGTCATGCCAGCCACATGACCACGGAGACGTCTTCGGACAGCGCTGGCTCTTCGGCTTTGAAACGGAGATGAGCAGCGCCCCCGAGAGTTGGTGAATGCTTAGCACATATGTGTGAAGGGAACCTTTATCTTTACCTTTTTTATTCCTACATGAGTGAATGGATCACCCTAAGTCAGAAATGGGCCACCAATGTCCCCACTTGTCTTGAATTCCAGTTTCCATCAGTTCGAGATAACATGCCCAAAGACCAGGAAAATGGAGTCCAAAATCACTAGGCCCCATTTGATACTTCCAAACAAAAACCTCACACATTTAATTTGTCATGTTAATTTTACAACATTATTTCTATTAACAGGCCATATAACTGTTCAGCAGCTTTGCAAAAACTGTGCCCAGTGCCCTCTGTGTGTTGCTGTGCTATTTCTCCTAACTTGCCTCACTGTTAGGGCTCATGAAAATTAGAGTTCAGCAACTTCTTGATGGAATTTAGAGCATAAACCTCCAAAATGTACCAAAAGCAGTTTGCAAAGCTGAACAGCGTTTATATCGGATGATTGGTGAGTCAATTTTACTGCCAGTAAAAATCCGTCTGAATCAATGTAAGTTTCATTCAAGCTTCAGAAATCGCGCCGAAAGGAAAGTTTATTCAAGATGCAAACAATAAATTGCATTCCAGCACAAGAATGGAAATCAACCACCAGTATCGTTCTAAGATAATGAAGTCCTAATGATGTTCTCCAGGGACTTCTGATTTGCAGGTTGTCAAGGATGCCACGAATGCTCCTTCAAATCTCAAAATCTCCATCAATGTAGAGGAATTGCGGAACTAATTGTGGTGTGTGTTTCCTGTATCTTTTTTGGATCGCAATCAATGGAATTGGAATGCAATCAATGGAAAACTAATGTCAGTGAAAAAAAAGATGCAATGCAGATTTGAACAGGAGTGTGAATCAGATTGCTTTATTTCTCTAACATCTACTACAGGGACTTAATTGAGTTGAATTCCTAGTATCAGTTCTTGGGAAATTGTCAACTCTAGGAAAATGATCTAAGCATTTGACCTCAAGCATTTGTTAGAAGAGCTACAGAGGCAAGGTTGCTTGCTTGCCTACAGAATACTTGTCACAGTACAGTAAAATCATTCACTGTCGTTTTCTTTTGTGTAACAATTCTCATTACAGGAAACTGAAGCCAGGCTTACTCGAGGATAAAATTCACCATGAAAAAGGGAAACTGGAAGTGACTCATGGAAGTGTACAGTGCAGGTTCAAGTTCCTGGCAATCGCGACTATATTTGCATTTTTCTTTCTTTCTCCTCTGCCTTACTTTTTGCAAAGCGTTGTTCTTTTTTTCTTGCTTTTTTCCCTTTCTGTCTCCGTCACATGCAAAGAAAAATCAAACAAGCAAACACAGCTTGTGTTTCCATACCAGGACATCTCTGCAATGGCAGAGATCCCTGAAGACACGGAGAGGCCAGGAGCTGATTAAGAAGTTGGCGAAAGCAAAGCCTCTGTGTGTGGAAGCAAGCAGGTTATTATCTCCAATTTGTTGAGCGTTCTGGCATAGAGTCTGTGTCAATCTGGAAGTTGTTGGGGGTGTTTCTTGGAACCCTGAGAGTCTGAAAAGAAAAACCACTCTAAGGCTAAGGACTCCAAGCTAAAGATTCAAAATAATGCCCAAAATAAAATGCCCAATCAAAGAAGTAAACTATTTAAGGAGCAAATGTCCGTGGAGATTCACAGTCATCCAGGTACTTTTTCAAAAGGCAAGTTTGTTTTCTCTTGAAGACACTTCGCTTCCCATGCCAGAAGCTTCTTTAGTTCCTTTGGAATATTTAGGTAGCAGCAGTTTGAAGCTTGCTATCCTGTTCTATCACCAACAGTCTTGATAATCTTCTAGCTTCAGTTGTCAGTTGTTAGCCAGCTGTTTCCTCAGATAGCCTCTGACTTTCCAGCTTGATCATTCAGCTTTCTTCTCTGCTTGGACAACAAGTTCCATCAAAACCAAGCAGCATAAAAGGGAAATATTTGTTTCTACAAACTAAAGATAACTCAGCAGATGTCCCGTTTTTAGGTTCCTCTTTGTTGATCTGAAGCACCTTCTCCTTCACCCAACTTCACCCAACTATCCTCAGCAAGCACTGAGTCTGCAAATTGAGTATTTCTTGCTGATGTGGCTTACTCTCAAAGAGTCTTGAGTCTTCCCTTCACTACAATTGCCCGAAAGCGTAAAACCCACATTTTAAAAAGAGTAACCACAAACATAGTATAACAGTAATAAAAGTAAAATAATGTTACAGGGGTATCTTTTAGTTTTTATTTTAAATATTTAATCCCATGCTTCTATCAAATGCATTCAAAGAAAATAAGAAAACCAACTAAAATACATTTTTGAAATATAATTGTGACAATCCAGAATTTACAAGATACAATATATGCTGATTCTGTTCTACAGAGGAATGATTGAGTCTCTCATCTGCACCTCCATAACTGTCTGGTTTGGCTCTGCAACCCAACAAGACAGAAACAGACTTCAACGGATAATTAGAACTGCAGAAAAAACAACCTGCTACCAACCTGTCTTCCATTGAGGACCTGTATACTGCATGAGTTAAAAAGAGGGCTGTCAAAATATTTACTTCTCCCTCACATCGACATAAATTGTTTCAACTTCTACCCTCAAAACAACGCTATAGAGCTTTGCACACAAGAACAACTAGACACAAGGACAGGTTTTTTCCCCGAATGCCATCACTCTGCTAAACAAATAATCCCCATAATACTGTCAAATTATCTACTAAGACTGCATTACTATTATTCTTCTCTTCCTTCCTAGTACCTATCTCTTTCCACTTATGACTTTAACCATGTTGTTTGTATTCTTATAATTTATATTGTTTTATTTGTTTCCTAGTATAATTTGATTGCTTATTAGTAAACTACGACTATCACTAAGTGTTGTATCTTATGATTCTTGATGAATGTTTTCTATTTTATTTTTCTTTATGTACACTGAGAGCATATGCACCAAAGACAAATTTCTTGTGTGTCCAATCACACTTGGCCAATAAAGAATTCTATTCTATTCTATTCTATTCTATTCTATTCTATTCTAAACCATGTAGGAAGACTTAATGGCTTCTATAACCCTGAAGTTAATCAAGATGGATTTTTGTTCCTGGTGAGGTCACATCATCCTCTATCAGGACCCCAGGAAATGCATCTTCTCAGTAATCGCACCCCCCCCCCCCGATTAAGGCTCCATATTAAAAACATAAAACTAATACAAAGAATCAGTTTCGTATGTTTAATTTGTGAGAAATTCAGTCATTATGGGAAAGGGTAAGGGACTTTGTAAAAACTGAAGCAGGGGGAAGGTTTCTAAATTTTCAAGAAAAGAATATACAAGTGGCTTTCTGAACAAGTTATCATGATGAGCTGGGGAAAGTCTTAAAGAGGTCCATAAGATTTCTCAGCCAAGAAAACAACAAAAATGCCAAAAAAAAAGTTGCATTCCACTGTTTCTAGTTTTTCACAATCCCCATTCTCAGTCTGGCTTGAGTTGTGTTTTTGTTAGCAAATGGCAATGAGTCCTACCATCCTGTTCTCTACCTCTTACTTGTTGGGAAGGTGATTAAGGCAACGACCCCAAACGTTATCTCCTTCCTCCACTCTTCTCTTTGTAACATTAATAATATCAGAACAATAACAGGATGTGCAGACTCAACAGAGGGGAAGGGCTGATTTCCCAGCTGTAGACCCCTTGGCAACAAGGAAGCTGCTCACTCCCTGAATTGCTTCATGCAGTCAAATAACTGATTTTTTTACTTTATCCAATACACTCCCATGGCTTGATCTAGAGGGTGCTTAGAGAAGAATCGCAATCACCAAGAATCTTTTTGAATTGTGATAAAGAGGAAACCAGGTAAGAAACACAAGATTTGAGATTATTTTTAGATATATTTTTTTAAAAAAAACCTGTAATTGACATCTGTGTTGCTTGTTTGCCAAAGTTAGGTGACCCAGAGTCTCTCCTTAGGATATTTTGTTGGCCTGTTGCCAACCAACTTTCTGGATACTTTACCTGTGATCAAGTTACCTTACCAGAGCCACCTTAACTGTCACTGGAGGCTTTCCAATTGAAAAAACAGTAGGAAGATCATAGAAGACTTTGTGGTTGAAGATAAGAAATTTGAGGACTAGTTGTTACTTGAAAACCCAAACTGTTGCACTCAAAAAATTTAAATGAAATTTTAGGAAAATCTCTTGGGTCTTCTCAAATACCTTACAATGTTTTCATAAAAACTGATGCTTTGTTTTTTGGAAATAAACCAACTTCACACAGTATCAATATTAGGAGTGGATTTTTTTTGTTATCTCCAAAATATGTGGCGTAGGGAAGGTAGTAATAAGACTTGCCTTACACAGTACTGTTTATATTCCTTTCCTTACTTTCTTCCACTCAATATTCCCATTTATGGAGGAGAATTGTAGAAAATTGGGTGGGGGTGGGAATCTCTCTTCAGCCATCTCAGGATGATGTTCCACCATTGGAAGGCCCTGCTGGCTCTTTATTTTACAAAACACCTTACAAAGCCTTATATTTTGAATGTAGTTAGCCATTCTCTTAGGATGCTTTGATCGGGATTCCTTCACTAAACAGGGAATTCAATTCAATTCTAAGCCAGCTCTAGAATTATGTTATTTTTAATTTGTGTGATTCTGTGAGCTGAGCTGGGTACTTTAGTCACTGAGCAAAAAGTACATTTATTAGTTCTATAAGATTATGGACTTGGGACCTCCAAATGTTAATGCCGTATCTCGATATGGCATCTAACCAAAGACAAACAAACCACATTACAGTTTAGTGTTGTCTAAATTAGATTGTAGTGTTTCTTTTTTTACCTAATGAAAAGATTGGAGTGGAAGGAGAAAAGAAAGGGGGGAAAAATCTGAAAATGAGGAACAGTTGATTTGGAAGGTACAAACCACCAAAGAATTGCCATTATGTCTTTGCCATCTGCCAATGTCTAAGCATTTTGGAATGGGAGAATAATTTGTACTCAAAAACTATTCCTTGTTCTTATGAGAAGAATATTCCATTTTCCATGTTTGAATTTTACATAGGAGATTTGCAAGAGCTATTCTTGACTTTATGTGTCCTCCACATTTCTTTATTGCAAATGATCTTGCTTAACAAAAAAAAATCAGGAGTTTGATAACATATTTTCTGACTAACACATTTTATTAAAAGACATAACCTTTTCAGAGTTAAACGTCTATGGAGATTCTCAATCATCCAGGTCATAGTTTTCCCAAAAGTGGGTTTTTTTCCCAAAAAACCAACTGGACTTCAAAAAAAGTCCAGTTGCCTTTTGAAAAAGCATCTTTGGGATTTTTGTGAACTGCCACTCACCTCAGAAAGCTTTCTGCTAATTGAAAAATAATCATGAAAAAGTTGTACATTCCAAATCAATTGTTCCTCATTTTCAGATTTTCCCCCCCTTTCTTTTCTCCTTCCACTCCAATCTTTTCATTAGGTAAAAAAAGAAACACTACAATCTAATTTAGACAACACTAAACTGTAATGTGTTTTGTTTGTCTTTGGTTAGATGCCATATCTAGATGCGGCATTAACATTTGGAGGTAAATCGTGATGAATGAATATATGTGTTTGTGAAGTATAGTTTATTTGGGAAAGAAAGTTTGATGCAATGGGTGAAGTGTTGGCTGATCATGACAGTCTATTATGAGAAGAGAAGGAAGTTGAAAAGAAAAAGGGAAATGACTTCAAGTTGTAGACTTCATATTGTAGCACCGTATTGCCAATTCTTCTTATTTTGTTTTATTTATTTGCTGTATGCTTTCATTTGGTTTGCCTCAACTCAGCTGCCTTTGTTCAGTAGACTAAACACAAATTACTTATTGACATTTTAGTCTAGTCTGCTATGCAAATCCATCTTGAATTATCAGTTTATGGTTCATGTAAATCCAGACAATTAAATGATAAATACTTTTTGAGGACTCTGAAATAACTGCCCAGACCTTGATTGTTGTCATGCGTCGTTTTTAATTATCTGTGGACAAAATACACAGGTTGTCAGGCCTAAAATCCAAAAGGTAAAAGATGGCTTCCAGGTCTGACAGGAAGCCATCTTTTACATTTTGGATTTCAGGCCTGACACAAGTTTGTGAAGAAAATAGCTTGACTCCACCTGTTTAGATATAGGGCTAAACCGAGGAAGTGTAAGGCTAATGTGTACCATCATCCATAGAAGCTTACTAGCTAACTTTAGCCTGGTTACTTTCTCTCTATCACTCTAAACTGAGATTATTGTTGTTTGGGGAAGAAGAAGAAAATATAAACTTAATGCAGAAAACGGGCATCAATATTGAAAGGCTTTCTTCAATGAAATGATTAAAGGCCCAGAAGATTTATTTTCCTCCACATCTGGTTAAGCTGCAGCAGATAACATAAAAGCCAGACTCAAGGGAAATTCACCTAAACAATTAACAGCTTTGGAGGGATTTGCCAACTGGATAACCTGTTCTCATATCCTGCTTTTGTTGAAGCAAGTTGTTGTAATGGAAAACAGGATATATAGATATATATGGATTTGTATAGTCCTTTAACCTTTAGAAGCCCTTCGTGATTGATTGCCTTTGCTGAATTGTAAGAACATCAGATACTGGTTTGAAAGGAGGGGGACACTCTTTTTTAGCTTCATGCACCCCCAGATTGGGGGGGGGAAGGCATACATTGCTTAAGTTAACAAATGCAATGCCCTTGCTAGCATTCTTCTCGGAGAACAAAGGAGAGGATGTTGGCTTGTAGCTGTAGACTCTTCTCAAAGCGGTTCTCTCTGGAGCGAATCCCTGGACACTGAGTTGAGAAAGCTTTTAGGAAAATTAAAGTTGCCAAGTTGCTTGTTAATTCTTTTTTTTTCCCCATACAAATATCATAACTGAATGGAAAACCAATCTGTAAGAGGCAATGCCCCTTCCTTTTTGAGCCCCAACACTATCAAAAGGCACAGGGGAAAGCACCCTGGCTAAGCTGATACAGACTCTAAGCAGACCTGAAATGAATCTGTGAAGGACCAAGAAGAAAGTCATCCTGTCACAACCATTATATGGATATGACTACATTATCCACTCCAGAAGTGTAGGAAGTTAGCACCCACCCCTCTCCTAGAAGGGTAAAATATTCTAGGAAATATTAAAAAGGCAGAATATTATATTTCCCTGGATGAGAAATGGAGAAACATGTTTTTTTTAGCCAGGAAGCAGACTCACTCTTAATAGCCCACAGTAGATGTCAGTATAGCTAGGTCTATTCATAAGCAAATGCCCTCATCCAAGATCCAACAAAGGTAGGATTAGCCCTCTATCCGTCTAGCAACAGAACTCAGCACATGGCACCTGGGGAGATTACATCACCCAGCAAGATTCAACCAAGCTTGGGACTCAAGACACTACAAAGTTACCCCTGCATGGCCTCATGGGAGTCTGACAACCAATCAGAATAAATTTCTTACACAGGAACAGGAAGCTCCAAAGCAGGGCCCAAGAGAGAGTATAAATCTCTCTCTCTCTCTCCCCCTCCCTCCCTCTCTCTCCCATGTGCTTTTTTCTTTGCCCAGGACCGAAAAACCCATGTGGTCCTATCCACTATTAAACCATCTTTCCAAGACACAGGTTTTCAGTGTCTTTCTTCCCACTTGGAACTGAACGCTGGTGGACATTTCTTCCAACAGAAGATTATAGAAGAGCTAGAACGAATGTGCAAAACTACCTGTTTGGTTTAGCAGCATGGATCACAAATCAAAGCATGAGCACAAATATATAGAGAGATAGCCCTCACGTAATGATAATAACAATTAGGCTTGGAGTTATGGTCATAACTCATTACAATCATTAACTGCAACAGTTGTAACTTTGAGGATGGGATATCAGTAAAAAACATGTTGGTCCATTCTAATTTTGAATAGTCGTTAAGCAAGGACTCCCTATATACAAGTAAGAGTAGAATGCACACCCCTTATTTTAAAGGAAATTAAAAGCTTGCCACAATTGAGGTTTGCTTGTGAAGGTGCAGAGAAAAATAGATCCATTACCAGAATGGCTCTCAAGAAAATACATATAATTTTACGTGCACTTTTCTTCTTTTTGGGCTAAGTTCACGGGATTGTATAAATGAGCTGTAAAGGACCTACACAGGGAGGAGAATGAAAAATTAAGTGTGTATAAAATGGGCAGATTCTTGTACAGAGACAGAGCAGGAGAGAATGATACACTAGTCAGAAAGTGATTGAGTATTCTACATTCCATGAAGACAAAATGTTATACTGCACATTATAAATGGAGCCTATGGCAGAAATCCTCCAAAGCCCCACCCTTCAGGAAATTTTTGTTTCCTTTCCCCTTTCTGTGGAAAGAAAGAGACGGTCCCTTCGAACTACGCCCAGAGTTCATCAGGGTTTTATTTCAATTCTGGTTTAGGGTAGCTGGAGAGAAGCCTCATATGCCTCAAAGAAGGGGACTGCATTGTCCAATTTCTCAGCAATGATCTTCAGCCCTTTGTGCCTCAGCTTTTCACGATTTAGTGTGAGCCCTTTGGGCAGGCATTCCCCCCCTCCCCAAAGTACATTCTTTGCAAGAGTTTTGTGAATTGCAGACTTCAGCACAAAATTCTGAAAAGTGCAGGTTTTTGGCAACATGCGCTTTCCTGTTTTCCTGTGCTGGGGAAAGCATCCTGTTTGGGAGCCCTCTGAACTCCTCCCAATGGCATTATGGAGGCCAGCCACAATTGTCATAAGAAACAGATGAACAACAGAGCGTAAAGGTAAAGGTTCCCCTAATGCTAGTCATTCCGAACTCTAGGGGGCAGTGCTCATCTCCGTTTCAAAGCCGAAGAGCCAGCGCTACCCAAAGACAACTCCATGGTCATGTGGCTGGCATGACTAAATGCCAAAGGTGCACGGAACCCTGTTACCTTCCTACCAAAGGTGGTCCCTATTTTTCTACTTGCATTTTTACAGTCTTTCAAACTGCTAGGTTGGCAGAAGCTGGGACAAATAATGGGAGCTCACTCCATTGCGCGGCGCTAGGGATTCAGACCGCCGTACTGCTGACCTTTCTGATCGACAAGCTCAGCATCTTAGCCACTGAGCCACCGCTCAGTGTAGATCAAGCTAAATAGGAAGCAGGTTACATTCAGTTGAAAAGAGAGGGGAAAAAAGAACTACAATGTCTACGAAGCCAAAAGAAATCAAACCAACATTCTTAGTCCAGACATGTTCTAACTATGGCTGCACAGTACCTATGGAGATTCTCAATCATCTAGGTAATGGTTGCCCCAAAGGGGCAGGGGTGATAAACTCATGGCTCGCAGCCCTGATGCGTCACACACTGCCTTGCCCACCCCCATTTTAGTGAAGGGAGGAAAAGTCGCGATACATCACGTCGACAATGTGACCCTGCAAGTTTGACACCCCGGCTGTATAAAATGGAAAACGTTTCAATAATCCAAAGGAGCCATTTTATCTGGATATCTTCTAAATCTGTTGAACTATAATCTACAGGCCCAGGCAATCAATGGTATCGTTGGTCAGCCAAATGGGGAATGCGAACTGGGAAAATATATGCTAGATAGATATTGATATAGACTGGCATTTTTTTCAAATTACTAAATCTATTGTTTTAGGGTACCTGGGTAATGTCTCATCCAAATATTAACAAGGTTCAGTCAAGTTTAATGTTTTTCAGAACAGGCAGGATGTGACTAGGTGTTGCTAACCTTTTATAATTGAATTACTTATTTCAAATTAAGAACACATTGACCTTCAATTTTATTGACTGACAGTCCTAACCCGATTTCTTATTTATTATAAAGGGTTGGTCTGAAACTAAACCCCTTTTCTTTTTATTTGCTGACTTCTCCACTAAAAACTCCTGGAATTTAGCTATGTTGTATTTAATTGCAATTATTCTTAGAAGGCCCTGGGTAGATTCCTAGGATGGTTAAGGGCACTAAAATGCACACTTTCTAATGTTATATAATTCTAGGTCAGGGGTGTCCAAACTTGGGAACTTTAAGACTGGTGGACTTCAACTCCCAGAATTCCCCAGCCAGCATGGCTGGCTGGGGAATTCTGGGAGTTGAAGTCCACCAGTCTTAAAGTTCCCAAGTTTGGACACCTCTGTTCTAGGTTTATGTAGCATAAAATATTATCACTAATCTACTTGTAAAACATCTTCCTCTTATTTTCTCTATAGAAAACATTTTTTTTATAAATTAGAAACCACACAATGAAATATTTCAGGGATTTTTTCCCCAGGAACAAGTAAACATACTGGCAAAAGTAAGATGAACTAGTAACTGATCCCCTCCCCCACCTAAATTTAACTTAATCAATATTTCAGATAGCAGATTCACTAACAGGTTTCTACAGAAGGTCATCGTAGTTCTAGACATAGGTCATTTGTCAGTCATCTGAACCAGGGCAGGTGCAACAAAAAAATTGTGAGAGAGAGGGGGGAGGGAAAAGAGAGAGAGGGAGAGAGAAGAGAGAAAGAAAAGAGAGAGAAAGAACAGAGAAAGAAAAAGAAATATGAGAGAAAGAAAGAAAAAGAAAGAAAGGAAAGAGAGAAAGAGAAAGAGAAAGAGAGAAGACAGAGAAAGGAGAGAAAGAGAAAGTGAGAGAAAATAGAGAGAGAGGAAGAGAGAAAAGAGAGAGACAAGAGAAAGGAAGAGAGAAAGAAAGAAAGGAAGGAAGGAAGGAAGGAAGGAAGGAAGGAAGGAAGGAAGGAAGGAAGGAAAAGAAAGAAAGAAAAAGCACTCTGAAAAGATTTAAGGTGCAAAGTATTTGAGATGACCAAGTGCTAAATCAAAAGATTTAGCATATTAGCATTAAATAATGGAACAACAAAAGGAATTCAAACGTTCCTATTGTGGCTATTACATCTAATCATTACAGAATCCTGCTTTTATAAGAACTACATAAAATTGGAGAGAAGGGAAGAAGCCAAATTATTCCCCAGTAGACAATATCCTAACCAAAAGGCCTAAAATTTATATCAAAGATGGACAAACTGAGAACCAGGGATTCCCGTGGCGTCTTTCTCTTTATTTATTTAGCCAAGTGCATTTAATGCAATAGAATGGAGAGAGAGAAAAAACATTCCGTATCTGACTGGAGAGTAATTGCATGTTTTAAATGTTAACTCAATTGAAGTATAAACAAAATGGATTCTAATTACGTTTGGGTTCTCGAGACGTTTTGGAATGTACGATTCTTTACTCAAAACCCAGGTCTTCTTGTCAGCTCAGGGAGAAAAAAATGGGCATTGATTTAATTTTGTATAACTTTTATTGCACCATTTTCAGTTTTTTTTTCATAAGAAACATCATAAACCATGCAATCTTTTTTTTAAATTTAGTTTGTCAAACTTGTACAAGTTAGCAGGTATAAGTATAAATATGGACATGAATAAAGGAAATGAATACAAATAAATGGGGACAGTAGGGCAGGGACGCTAGGCATGCTGGTATACTTATGCACCCCCCCTTTACGGACCTCTTAGGAATGGGGTGAGGTCCATAGTAGACAGTTTAAGGTTGAAGCTGTGGGGATTTGAGGATGTAACAATGGAGTCAGGTAGAGCATTCCAGGTGTTGACCACTCTGTTGCTGAAGTCGCATTTTCTACAATCGAGATTGGAGTGGTTTACCTTGAGTTTGCATCTACTGTTTGCCCGAGTATTATTGAGGTTGAAACTAAAGTAGTCCTTGACAGGTAGGACATTGTAGCAGACAATTTTGTGTACTATGCTTAGGTCAGACCATAGGGGGCATAGTTCCAGGTTGTCCAAGGCCAAAATTTCAAGCCTGGCGGCATAAGGGATTCTATTGTGAGCAGAGGAATGGAGTACTCTTCTCGTGAAGTACCTCTGGACGCACTCAATTGTATTCCATCATTATTTAGCAACCCACTTTTCCAGAACATAGTTCTAAAAGACTTTCCTTTGTGTTTTTAAATGTACTTGGGGGTGGGGTGGGGACATTCTGTAAAGTATTTGTCTCTCTGCCCACTTCAGTTTCTTAGAATTGTAGGAAACCCGAAGCTCTGGTAGACATTCAGGTCTTTGCCCAGATCTCATGACTGCATCCTTTCTATCCTGCAGTAGGAAGAGTGGGGGTGTCTAAAGATCTCCCTTGATATCCTTAGGAGTCACTTGCTCTAGTCAAGCTTTTGCCATCTGGAGGAAGTCAGCCATGTGGTCATTCTCTTCCCCTTCCTTTAATCTCTAAGCAACACATGCCACGGAAATCTTGAATACTACCAAGCTTTCTTTAAACGGCAACTCACATCAGCGGGCTTGGAATTCAGAATCCAGGTCACACCCCATTTCCTCTGAAGGAATCTTGGCACGTCTAGGAAGCAGCTGGAGCACAAAGGCACGACTGGTTCTTCTATATAGAATAGAATAGAATAGAATAGAATAGAATAGAATAGAACAGAACAGAACAGAACAGAACAGAACAGAACATAATTCTTTATTAGCCAAGTGAGATTGGACACACAAGGAATTTGTCTTTGGTGCATATCCTCTCAGCGTACATACAGGAAAATAAGGTAGAATACATTCATCAAAAATCATAAGATACAACACTTAGTGATAGGTTACTAATAAGCAATATTATACTAGGAAACAAATAAAACAATGTAAATTGTAAAGATACAAGCAACATGGTTATAGTCGTAAGCGGGAAGAGATAGGTGCTAGGAAGGAAGAGAAGAATAATAGTAATACAGTCTTAGTAGATAATTTGACAATGCTGTGGGGATTAGTTGTTTAGCAGAGTGGTAGGATTCGAGGAAAAAACTGGGGGGGGGGGGGAAATCCTTCAGAATATCATAGAACTCTTGACCACATTCAACAAACGTCTTAAGCCATGTTGTCATCTAAACAAGGACATCACTGAAAGGGTGACAAAACCAGAGACTCTTAAATTAAAGTCCAGAAGCATGACTTATTTTATTTCAAGTGTGGGCTCACTTTTTCTCCAAGTCCAGGCTCATAGCTAGAGTGTGATTCAGCAACCATCAGTCTATTCAGAAAACGAGGTAGAATTCAAGAATGAGAAAAATGAGGAGAAACAGAATAAATGATGCACTGGGGAATTCTTCTGTTCCACTTAACTTTTCACCCATTATGAATTAGCTATTTGAAGATAGAAAATTTGGAAGAATTAATCTATCCTCTTTGCAATTCAAGCAAAGTGGTTCCAACCACAGGGATCAGCTCTTTAGGGTAATTATTTAGTTTTATATAATTGCATTACCTACAATTATATAAAACTAGTGGCTCAGAATGTCAGCCAAGGAGCAGGTCTGGCAAACTGCTGACAGTATTTGCCGGACCTTCCAATGCTCAAGGCCCTGGAGACAGATCTCCATTTTTGCTGGCAGAGGATGAAAGGAGGCAGTCGCAGCCGAAACTGAGCTCGGGAGTCTGTTTTTGCTGGCAGAGCACTTGGGTCACCTGAGTGACATCTAGTTGGCCATGCCCACCCAGCACTCTGAGGTCAGACAGAACCCTGATGCGGCCCTCAATGAAATTGAGTTGACACCCCTGATCTAAGGCAATGTTAAGTTTAGCAAGTTTAAGATGTGTGACTTAAACTCCAAAGAATTCCTCAGCAAGCCTGTTGGTTAGGGAATTCTTGGAGTTGAACTACAAACATCTTAAACTGCGTAAGGTTGCGAAACAACAGTCTAAGGAGCACACAAATGAGTGGAAAGCTATTTTTGGAGATATCTATTCCAAGATGTATATGATGAAGCCAGGGCAAGGGAGTGGATCCATCCCTTGTTAATATAGGTCAAAGGAAGGAGAAATCACTATTTCCTGAGACAATAAATCTGATCTTTGCAATATGAGAACAGTCTTTCCCAATATGATGTTCTCCAATTATGTTGGACCAAGGACAAGAATTCCCAATCTCCATAACCAGCCATATTGGCTGGAAAGTATAGAATTTGAAGTCCAATGTAGCATCAGCAATGATAGTCACTGGCTTTGAAATTTTCTATGTGGCGTTGGAGAATAGAGCTCTGCCTCTTTTATTGGTGTGCAACGTATGCACCGCATGTTAAAAATAGGCAGGACTTTGACACCTGGTGGGGCCCATCTTTTGGAGTCAGTGGAAGTCACTGAAGGCATCAAGCTGAGGAAAGCTGTGTTAGAAGATATTCTCAAAGATCAATCAATGTTTATTTCCCAGCAATGTCTATCCCTCATTCCTAGTGCTGCTTTTTGTTTTAATTATTTTTCTATAACAATTGCAAACTTTATTTTCTAGCTGAAATGCAATCTGTGCTATATAGAGGCTCTTTTGTTAAAGTACACTCAAAGTCGGTAGAGATGCAAAGTCATTTGATCTCAGGAACAAGCTAAGATTTAATCTGTTGCTCACAATTATTATAAACCATAAAAGCTGCATATTTTGTGCATTCACTCCTCCAGAGTAATGATCTAGGCCAAGAGTTCAGATTCAGAAAACCATCTATTATTTAGCTAAATGTTTAAAAATGTTTTCTTTTAAATACTTAAAATTATCAGCCGGTATGTATGATTTGGCAACATGACATTCATATTTGCTAACACAATTCCCCTGAGAGAGAAGAGTAATAGACATTTTAAGTGTCTTTTTAACATGTATTAACTTTTCCTTGGGAATTATGATTCTGCAAATTAGAAGAAATCTTGAGTAGAATTGCTGTCCAGGTATAATTCCCAAGATTCTTTGGAGATAGGGCCATGAAGCTAAAGCCTCCATCTTTGACAATGCACATATAACCATTTTTTTAAAAATGGAAAATTAATTCAAACAGTGATAGTACTGGAGATCAAGTTGGGTATAAACAGTTTCTATCCCGTGATTTGGGTGGAAACAATTCCATTGTTACTGTTGCTGTTTATATCATTTGTATGCTTTCCCAAAGGATTGAGGTAGCCCACATCTTAAATATCAGTTTTAGCTTGTAGGAAAAATAATGCAGCCATTAATCTTGCACCTGCTAGGATCCTTGATTTGCAACTCAGAAAATGCCAGGGATGAAATCCTTCCAGTTGTTCACGTTAAGCAGAGGAACATTGATAGCCTTCTGTGTGGAGTTGCGTATCCAGCTCCTTTACTCTAAAATGGGTGTCAAACTCAAGGCCCGTGGGCTGGATCTGGCCCGCGGGGCTGCCCTGGGAACAGTGAAGAACTGGCCCGCAGGCCTCTGCCAGCAAAAATGGGAGGGCTGTGCGTGGCCCTCCTGAGCTCCATTTTAGGCTGTGACAGCCTCCTGCAACCCTCTGCCAGCGAAAACAGAGCTCGGGAGGACCATGTGTGGCCCTCCCTAGCTATATTTTTGCTAGAAGAGTGGTAAAGCCATCAGAGGCACCCCCAACATGAGTGACATTAAGCTGGCCATGTCCATCTCCACCCCATGAGGTCAAAGACAACCCTGATGCAGCCCTCAATGAAATTGAGTCTGACACCCTTGCTCTAAAAGGTAGTCTGCTTTCTCATTATTATTTTTTAATCACACACCACTGCTAGATAAAACTGATACCTCATTGTTTCTAAGCTTGCTTCTTTTCTAGCAGCATCTGATTTAAAGAAAAAAAGACATAGCTCTTGAAATCTGAACAAACACATGGCAATCTCAAAAATGGTAATTATTATGCAAGCATCACCATTGGGGGATCTCAAAAGGAGAGGCATTGTTTAGAGAAAAGGCTAACCCTCCAGTTTTGAAGTGAGGCAATCAAGAGACAACTTTATTTTATCTGGTGTCACGAAGTCTGCTCAAAAATTAACCAGAGGAAGTGAAAATTGGGTGTTGGGGAACATGGAAATAAAGAGAAAGATCAAGTCATTTGAAACATATGAAGAAAACAGAGGCACTGTCTGTTCTGGATTGCATTTTTATGCCATACATATTGACGAGGAAGGTTTGCCAGAAACAAAACTGGGAATTTGAACCAATAAATTAAGAATCTTACAAAGTCAGCATAGATCACGCTTCTCTAGCTTATCAAACAAGCTTCTCCTCAGAACTGAAGAAGCTTTTTGAATGAGAAGAGAAACGTCCTCAGGGAAAAACAAAGTACCAGTTGCCATTTGAAAAAACACTTTTGAGGCAACCATGGACATATGGAATAAAGGATTTGGCCTGATTTTCAAAAAGAGCATTAGGTTTCAGGGATCTGCATGTCTAAAAATGGCAGCAAAAAATCATTATTAACTTTTAATTCATTAACTCATTAAACCTTGAATTTAATTTTTTTTAACCTGCTCATAGAAAACAGCTGGTCAGTAACCTCTCTAAGTGCAGGGGTGAAATCCAACAGATTCTGCAGATCTGGTAGTGGAAATTTTGAGTAGTTTGGAGAACCAGTAGCGGACATGTTGAGTAGTTTGGAAAATCGGTAGCGGAAATTTTGAGTAGTTTGGAGAACTGGCAAATACCACCTCTGGCTGGCCTCAGAGTGAGGTGGGAATGGAGATTTTGCAGTATCCTTCCCCTGGAATGGGGTGGGAATGGAGACTTTGCAGTATCCTTCCCCTGGAATGGGGTGGGAATGGAGACTTTGCAGTATCCTTCCCCTGGAATGGGGTGGGAATGGAGACTTTGCAGTATCCTTCCCCTGCCACTCCCTCCAAGCCATGTTCATCAAGCCACATCATGCCCACCAAGCCACGTCCACAGAACCGGTAGTTTAAAAAATTGAATGTCATTACTGCCTAAGTGCCTGAAAACGTTCTTATATGAAAACACCAAATAAATGTCTAATGAGTCATCTGCCTTTTACTATAGGGTTTTCTTTTCAGCAGATAGAATGTCTGTCTAACCTTCTCTATTAAGTAGGATTGGACCTGGTTAGCATTGGGATGACAGACCACCGAAGACTAGAAGCTAAACTGGAACGTTCAAAAAGAACAGCCTGTAACAAATCTTTTGTGTGCTGTGAACAAGAAAATGTAGTCACCAGATGGTTTTTGACTTCTTCAAACACAGGAGTTCCCAGGATCATTGAACTACAAAGATGGCAAGCTGCTCTTACTTCCTCCTCCTCCTCATTTTCTTGATCCCGAGGTCTTCTGGTGTGCATGGAGACCATTTCTCAAAGACAAACACAAATTACAACTTGCACAAGCGAATGAAAAGAGAATGGATCTGGAATAAAATGCATATTCCTGAAGAGCAGAATGGGACTTTGCCTCATCATGTTGGAAAGGTATGCATGGATTTGGTAATGGTCAATTAATAGTCACCCGGCCAAGAGGTACCACAAGCAAATTCCTTGCATGGAGAAGGACTTTGCCTTTCCACTTGCCCAGCAAAGCCCATTAGGCAGAGATACAATAATACCCAACTACCTTTTGCACAATTGAACGCTGGCTTCCAAAAAGCAGAACACTCATTCCTGATGTTCTGAGATGCAGGAAGCATATCGTTTTTGATAAGAGCCATGGTGGCGCAGTGGTTAGAATGCAGTACTGCAGGCTACTTCTGCTGACTGCCGGCTGCCTGCAATTTGACAGTCCAAATCCCACTAAGCTCAAAGTTGACTCAGCCTTCCATCCTTACGAGGTGGGTAAAATGAGGACCCAGATTGTTGTGGGCAATAGGCTGACTCTGTAAACTGCTGTAAAGCACTGTGAAGTGGTATATAAGTCTAAGTGCTATTGCTATTGGGAGCCTGGTTATCATGAAATCTGATGCCCCATGAGAATTCTGGAAGGCCCCTTTCAATCATCACCATTGTTGGGGGAAGCAGATTTTTAGTGTGGGGTGTCCCTGTTCTTCTTTGCAATTGGAAAGCCATGACCCCTTTATTGAAAAGAACTAGGTAGTGGGTGATGGGGTAGGAGAAAAACTTATCTTTCAAAAGACCATGTGAAACTCCTGCCAATCCAAATAGATGACCCTAGGTGACCTGTTTGAATTGTCTGGTGGGTAAGGAGTCCTAATAGGTTTACGCATGCTTTGTTTCTTACTTCTCTAAGTAAACACTTTCGTTAAAGCCCATGAACACTCCTCTTTTTTATATACTTTTCCCAGTTTTGTAACATGGGACATTTTCGCCCCATGAATGGCTTCTTAGATAAATTCTGAATGCACTCAGTTCTGAGAACCCATCAAAAAATGTTGAGACATTAGATATAAGAGCCTTTCTTGGACATTAGATGCAAAAGCCTTTCTTGGAAGATCCAATAACAAAAGTACCCCCCAAAAAAGGCACTTGGAAAAAGAGGAAAGCAATTCACTGCCGCCTACACAGCTGACTTAGCTGATAGCCCTTATACCAAGTGCCCATCTAGGCAATACTTCTTACTTCAAAAGATCTCGCCTCTTTGTCTTGGCAATCTCATACCTAACCCAGAAAAAGCAGAAAGAAGAAAACAGCCATTAAAAAGGGATGCAGTGGCTCAGTGGCTAAGACGCTGAGCTTGTCAATCAGAAAGGTCAGCAGTTCGGCAGTTCGAATCCCTAGCACCACGTAATGGAGCGACCGCCCGTTACTTGTCCCAGCTTCTGCCAACCTAGCAGTTCGAAAGCACATTAAAAATGCAATAAAAAAAATAGGAACCACCTTTGGTGGGAAGGTAACAGCGTTCGTTGCACCTTCAGCATTTAGTCATGCCAACCACATGACCATGGAGATGTCTTTGGACAGCACTGGCTCTTCACCACCCCCTAGAGTCGGGAATAACTAGCACATATGTGTGAGAGGGGAACCTTTACCTTTTAGCCATGAAAAACCAGCTAAACAAAACCTTTTGCTAGCTAGAGTGATTTGAAGGGTACTGAACAAGTCCCAAAGCTCCTTTCTAATGTAGATACTTCTGCATGACTCAAGTCTCATAGGGAGCCTGACAGGAGCGACATTTTCAAGATAAATCTAATAAGATGATGTTATTAATTTTGGACCAAGATTTGAATATACTATTTATATTATATTCGATTAATTATATATTAAACTTTTGTACAAAAATTTATAAGCTTTATAGAACTATATAGGAGCATTAACCGTAATGTTATATATTATTTACTGGTTATATAGCTATAACTAAGCACAGGAGAGATGTAGAAGAAATTAGTAGTTGAAACAATATTATATTTCCATTCATCATACCTTTAAACTGAAAGATCCATAACTTATAATAATACTCTTCTCCAAACATTTAAATGAATTTACTTTTTGTATGAAAAAGAAGCATTTTGGTGCTTTTTAAAACTTTTTTAAGAAATTGTTTTGAACTCAAACTATGGTTTCAAAGTTTATGAACCTTTTTGAATCACCAATGTTTCTGCATAAATATAACCTAAAATATGATGTGCTCTTCACACGTCCTAAAGCTAGATAAAGGGAATCCAATGAAAACCAATGACTCCAAAACATTAAATTTGTTCATTGATTGATTGAGGGGAAATTATCCACATTTGGGCCAACAGCTCAGAATTTTCTGGAAAATAGAAAAGGTTAGGTAGAAAAATAAGATGCCAGAAATGGCCAAGGAATATCTCTAGAAACTGGAAATCAAAAATGTATACAGAAAACTGAGATGCTGTAACCTGAGGTGGAAGTGTGAAATTCTCAGACGTAAAATGGGTATCAAATAAATTTAATAAAAATAATGAAATGTTAAAGAATAACAATAGCGATGCTGGTTTTTTTATCCCATCACATCTTTTAGAAGTGATTTTCTCACGTGCTTATGCGTTCTAGATCACCTCAACTATCAAGAATCCCAATGCCAAATATGTCCTTGAAGGGGACGGTGCTGGGACTTTGTTCAGAGTTGATGAATTTACTGGAGATGTGACTGTGAGCGAAAGGTTGGACCGAGAGAAGAAAGCTGAATATGAACTCACAGCTCTGATTTACAACCGTCTTACTGGTCAACAATTGGAGGATCCGTCCAAGTTCCGCATCATTGTTCATGATATTAATGACAACACCCCAGTATTTGTTCAAAAGGTGTTTAATGGTTCAGTGGTAGAAATGTCACCACTAGGTAAGCTTTTTACTCCTCATTTTGGAGTAAGATTGTCTAAAATCTCATATCACATTGCTGAATTAACCTTTCGGTGAGAAAACAAGCTGAAACCCTTGCTTTGCTTCTTAATGCTCAATACAGATACACAAGTTTTTGTTCGGATTTGTTTCTGGACCACAATAAAATACGTGAGAAAATCACATTGCCAATGAAAACATGTAAAAGAAACATGTAAAAAAGATGTTGAGTGCAGAGAAGAAACATGTAAAAAAGATGTTGAGTGCAGAGAAGAGCAACAAAGATGATTAGGGGACTGGAGGCTAAAACATATGAGAAACGGTTGCAGGAACTGGGTATGTCTAGTTTAAGGAAAAGATGGACTAGGGGAGACATGATAACAGTGTTCCAATATCTCAGGGGTTGCCACAAAGAAGGAGTCAAGCTATTCTCCAAAGCACCTGAGGGCAGGAAAAGAAGCAATGGGTGGAAACTAATCAAGGAGAGAAGCAGCCTGGAACTAAGGATAAATTTCTTAATAGTTAGAACAATTTATCAGTGGAACAACTTGCCTCCAGAAATTCTGAATGTTCTGGACGTTTTTAAGATGTTGGATAACCATTTGTCTGAATGGTGTAGAGTTTCCTGCCTAGGCAGGGGTTGGACTAGAGGACCTCCAAGGTCCCTTCCAACTCTATTCTATTCTAATCTAAAATTAAACGAGCGTTAGGGTTAGGAACAGGGTTAGTTAAGGTTAAGCAGTTCTACAGGAATTCAGAGAGCAAAATGGAGATTGCCATATTAAAAGTCTCTAATATATTCATGCCATGAACTAAAATAGGGGGAGGATGAAGGAGAGAAGATCTGAGGGAAGCATCTCTCGTCATTGTGTTTCTATTTCGCTGCTAATTTCCTCAGCCCTTTGTTGACAAAAGAGGTTTCACACCATTCAAATATATTTGTTATTTTTCATTCTCTCTCTCTCTCTCTCTCTCTCTCTCTCTCTTTCTGTCTGTCTCTCTCTCATCTCTCTCTCTCTCTTTTTGTCTCTCTCTTTCACTCTCTCTCTCTTTCTGTCTGTCTGTCTCTTTCTTTCTGTATCTCTCTTTCTTTCTTTCTCTCTCTCTCTCTCGTCTCTCTTTCTGTCTCTCTTTCTGTCTCTCTCTCTCTCTCTTTCTGTCTGTCTCTCTTTCTGTATCTATCTCTTTATTTCTCTCTCTCTCTCTCTCTCATCTCTCTTTCTCTCTTACTCATTTAGGAACATCTGTCACCAAAGTGACAGCCGTGGATGCTGACGACCCAACCCTTCATGGACATGCAGATGTTTTCTACGAAGTTACTGATGGCAAAAACTACTTCAGAATAGACAACTCAGGTAGAGGATCTACTGTATAAATATAATTTGCACAAGAACAAGTAAACACAACTGTCTGTGATATTGTCTGCTCGATCAAAGAACAAAATGGCATCTATTCCCTTTCCCATGTAGGAGAGATTATTTAGTAAACCACGGATTATTTAAATTATGTATCAACTCACTAATAGCAGGCTGAGGTACATTTCAGATCTGACCAAGGAGGGATATTCCTTGTATAGCTGAGGTGATTAGCCATATTTGCATTCTAAGTCCTAGAAACCTATTTTTTTTGCTTTTCAAGCCTTTTGAGTGTTCCATCCCTTTTAAATGCATAGGATAATAGCCTTTTATAAACCTAAAAAAAACCCTCTAAACTTTTTTTCACTGAAAGTTAAAATCCATTCTGGGAGATTTTAAACTACAAAACACTGGACAAAATGTCCCAAAGGTGCTTTTTCCAAGTGGACTTTATTAGTGTTTTCTTTGAAATTGTTTTGCTTCTCTTCCAAGAGGCTTTTTTTTTCAGTTTGGAGAACCATGGCTTGGATCACTGAGAGCCTCCATAGATGGATGGACAAAATATTTTTTAATAAATATATTTTAAGTCAAAGAATTGTGACAATTTTCTTAAAAGAACTGACCAGATGTTGTCTTGGCAATAAGCACCAATAAAGCCTAGATGTTTTTTTAAAGCTTTTGAGTAAGTGCTGTCATCAGTGTCAATTTTTAGTGACCTCGTAAATAGACTCTCTGCGAAATAGGTACCTTCAACTTGGCCTTTTTGCTGTTTCAGTGATGCCTTCATTATTAGGTCCATCCACTTAGCTGCTGCCCATCCCCTTCCTTCTTTTCTTTCAATTTTTCAAAGTATTTTGGATTTCTCATAGGAAGTGGAACTTCTCATGATATGTCAAAAATATAACAGTAATTGCCCAGCCATTAGTACTACATGTGATAATCCCAGCTTGATTTATTCTGTGATCCATTGGTTTGTTTTCCAAGCTGATCAGAAATCTTCTCCAACATCAAAGTTCAAATGGATCTTTCTATCCTTTGATAGATAGATAGATAGATAGATAGATAGATAGATAGATAGATAGATAGATAGATAATAGATAGATAGATAGATAGATAGATAGATAGATAGATAGATGATAGATAGATGATAGATAGATGATAGAATAGATAGATAGATAGATAGATAGATAGATAGATAGATAGATAGATAGATAGATAGATAGATTCTTATCTAAATGAGAGAGAGATGAGTGTGAGAGAGAGAGGGAGAGCAATAGAGAGAGACATGAGAGAGACATGAGAGAGAATAGACAGATGAGAAAGAGAGAGATGAGACAGAAAGAGAGAGACGGGAGAGTTATAGAGATGAAGGAGAGAGAGAGATGAGAGAGAGATGAGAGAAGGAGAGTGAGATGAGAGAGAGGGGGGAGAAATGAGAGAGAGATGAGAGACATATAGAGATGGGAGAGAGAGAGATGAGAGATGAGAGAGAGAGCAATAGAGATAGATGAGAGAGAGAGATGAGAGAGAGAGAGAGAGAGAGAGAGAAATGAGAGAGAGATATAGAGAGGGGAGAGGGGGGAGGGAGGGAGGGAGGGAGAGGGAGAGGGAGAGGGAGAGAGAGAGAGAGAGAGAGAGAGAGAGAGAGAGAGAGAGAGAGAGACTGTATTTCCATTCAGTTCCATCCAAGTCCAATGTTCACATTTATAGAACATCACAGGAACAACCATTGTCTGAAGAATTTTAATCTTTGTGCTTTGTTATTTTAACCACCAGCACTAAAAATTAAACTCTATTGGGTGGGGAAAACAGTGGAAGTGACAATATAAACTAACGTTTGTGTTTTCTTTTTATGTTAAAGGAACCATTTACACAGCTGTGCCTGACTTGGATAGAGAACAAAAGGCTACTTATACCATTCGGGTGAAAGCAAGGGATGGCAAGGGTCTACACGCTGAAGAATTGGGCACTGCTACTGTCATCATTAAATTAATTGACATCAATGACAATTTCCCAACATTTAAGCAAAGTGAGTTTTGCAAAGTCAAAGGGCTGTATCTAAAAAGGCTCTAGCTTTATTTCTGCAGAGACTCCAATTAGCATATCATATAAAAGTGCAATGCTTTGTTATTGCTCAGGGACTGAACTTTTGGAATGTTTTCTTTGCGATAGTTCAGACACTGTAAAAATTTGGTTTGTCAAACATGTACAAGATGACAGGTATGAGTATGCATTTATGTACACCCCCTTTATGGACCTCTCAGGAATGGGGTGAGGTCCACGGTAGACAGGGTTTGAGGATGTAACAACGGAGTCAGGTAGAGCATTCCAGGCATTGACCCCTCTGTTGCTGAAGTCGTATTTTCTGCAATCAAGTTTGGAGTGGTTTACCTTGAGTTTGTATCTATTGTGTGCTCCTGTGTCGTTGTGGTTGAAGCTGAAGTAGTCGTTGACAGGTAGGACATTGTGGCAGAAAATTTTGTGTACTATGCTTAAGTCAGACCGTAGGCGGCGGCGTTCCTGGTTGTCCAAAATTTCGAGCCTGATGGCATAAGACATCCTGTTGTGAGCAGGAGTGGATTATCTCCCATTACATTTATCTCTTCTTCATCATTGAAAACTTTCTCTGAAATACCAAGCTTTTGTGAACATCTTTTTCAGAAAATTTCACTTTCGAAGTCCTTGAGAATGTCAGTTTGACTGGTGAAGTCGGTAGATTAAAAGTGGAGGACATCGATGAACCACAGAACAGGGATACCAAGTATAGCTTTCGCCAAGGGAATTACCAAGACACCTTTAAAATCATACCAAATCGCTACACAAATGAAGGAGTAATTCAACCAACCAAGGTATTGCTTTTGAAGCTCCATTGATTTTGTGTCTTGGGCTATTTCTATGTTGCTAGATAGAACTCGGTCTGCCTGAAATAGTGAAGTGAAGAAAACATATTATCGAATACATGATATGTGGAATGCATATTATAGGGGGCGGGGAAAATAACATTCAAACATTATTACTATTATTATTAATGCTGTTTAGCTGTTACAGCATCAGTAAATAGGCAAGTGGGAAGGGAGGCTATATCAACGTAATAAGTAAATAAGACTAAAAAAATAATCTCTACATATTACTAAGTCTTGTCGTCATGACCTTTAACTGGGTGAAACGGTGCATCACAGGACAATAATTTCCGAACCAAAGTATCTCAAGTGGGCGAATTTACAGATTGCAAATTTCCTGGGTGAATGAAATTAGGAGAAGTTGTGGTTGCATCAGTGGTGCTGCCAGTTGCAGGGCTGCTGCTGCGGTCATGTGATCTACATTTTCAATGTTCTATCTTTAACTTTAACTTTAACTTTTATTTGATTTCTAGACCGCCCCTCTCCCAGAAGGGACTCGGGGCGGTGTACAGTCATATTAAAAACAATAAATATACATAATATAAATATAAAATAAATATAGGTGTGGCTGGAGGAGGTAGCAGTAGTTTACTGTACAATAGTTAAAGTTAGATTTAAAATTTAAAAATTTTAAAAATTTAAAAATACATTAAAAACACCCCTAAAAACTATCCCAGGATAAAATATTTGCCAGGAGGTATAAATGGGACTATAAATGGGCCAGGCCAGATAATTGGAACAGGTGGGTCTTAAGTTTCTGTCGGAAGGAGCGGAGGTCGGTAGTAGTTCTGATATCGGGGGGGAGGTCATTCCAGAGGGTTGGGCCCATCACAGAGAAGGCTCTACTCCTAGGCGCCGCCTATGACAATTTCCCAGACAATATCACAATCCTTTACGCTCTCCTTCATCCAGCAGCCCCTTTCCTGCCTGCAGGGCAAGGCAGGGCAAGGGCAAAGACAAGGGCAAGGGTGGGAGGTATGAAGGAAGGAAGGAAGGAAGGAAGGAAGGAAGGAAGGAAGGAAGGAAGGAAGGAAGAATTTGCAATGCTCCCTACCAGATTGTAACAAAAAAATCAATGGGGAAGCCAGCAGGAAATCAGAAGTCATTCCTGCTTCCACTGCTTTTTTATCTGCCCTTGATGATTCTGTTTCTCTGAATGAAATACTTATGAAATAATGAGTTAACTAGGGCACAAGTTGTCTAGTATCAATTAAAACCACTCAAAGCTGATAGCCCTTTAGTACAAAGTCGATAATTGCGAGATAATCTCTTGCAAGGGAGTTCCAAAATAACATAGACTACTTATTACTGAGGTAGAAGTGTCCAGTTATATTCGTCTATTTTCGATCCAAATTTCAATTAAAAATGAATTAAATATAATTTTTGATCTGCTTTGAGGAGCGTAACTCAAAGTCTCATCTCAAAAAAGTTGTGTCCCCCCCCCCCCGCTCCAAAAAAGCAATACTAGCCAAACAGTTTCTATTGCCTTTGTGAACTGAACGTGTCTGCTTTTTCCTTTAGCTCTTGGACTTTGAAAAGATACGCGAATACAAATTCGTGGTTGAAGCTACTGATGCCAATATCAACTATGCCTATTCTGCACGGAAGGGTCTTGAGAACGTTGCAAGAGTAATTATCAAAGTCATTGATGTAGACGAACCCCCAGTTTTCTCCCAGGCTTCCTATACATTTACTGTCCAAGAAGAAGGTGCAAAGAAAATATCCATTGGATGCGTTTTGGCAAATGACCCTGATAGTGCCAACCGGCAAATAAGGTAATGAAAAGTTAACTGACCATATCCTAAAAATATCGTCTGAGTGTGTGTGTGTGTGTGTGTGTGTGTGTGTGTGTGTGTATGTATGTATGTTACAACCCCTGGTATGCCCAAATATGGGAGGGAACTCACTACTCCCCCTTTTTGTCTATTGGCTCACTGCAGGAGACTATCCAGGCAGAAGACCATATTTTTAATGTTGCCTTTTTAGATTTGTGATAAGGAGGAGAGCCTGTGGCTTAGTGGCTAATACAACTGCCTAATATGTAATAAAGGCCAGGTTTGAATCCCAGTAAGGGTATGGCTAGCTGACGAGAGCTAAATAGCTTGAAATAGATCTATAGTAGTCTCCCTTTATTTATTTATCAGCACAAATATGACATAAGAGGGAGTGTGACCTTCCTCCCATATTTAGGCATACCAGGGGTTGTAACACAAATATATACTTATTTCCCTGGCTCAACTGATAAGGAAGAGAACCCGTGGCTTAGTGGTTAAGACTCCTGCCTAAGATATATACAGCCCGGGTATGGCTAGCTGATGAGAGCTAATTAGCTCGAAATAGATCTATCCTAGTCTCCCTTTATTTATTTATCAGTACAAATACAACACAAATATAAAAAAAGGCAACATTAAAAATAAAAATATGATTTTCTGCCTGCATGGTCTTCTGTGATGAAGCCGAAGGACAGAAAGAGGGAGTGTGACCTTCCTCCCATATTTAGGCATACCAGGGGTTGTAACACAAATATATATGTATGTATGTATGTATGTATGTATGTATGTATGTATGTATGTATGTATGTATGTGTATATATATATATATATATATATATATATATATATATATATATATATATATATATATATATATATATATATATATATATATATATATATATATATATATATATATATATATATATATATATCATGTTCTGTCAATTAGACCAACACCTTATGCCATCCCAATGTCTATATTTCTTTTGGGGCAACATTTGGTGAACTATTTTGCCTTACTATTGCAGGTTAGCTTTCCTTGCCGTGTGTAAATTCAACCATATAATAACAACCCCATTTTTATGAGGCTCAGTAATATTAAGTTCATTTTTTCTTATACCCACTGTAGTTACCATATCTTAAGATCCACTTCTTTTGAAATAAGTACCAGTGGGTGTATTTTAGCCACAAAGCGTCTAGACAGAGAAGAAAACACCTGGCATAATATAACTGTCGCAGCCAATGAGCTGGATCAAAATAGTAAGTATTTCCCTGTATCATCTACATGTTGATTAGCGGTGCAGCGGCCTAGAGGTGGCGCTCTCGCCTCACAATCAGGAGGCTGTGAGTTCGATCCTAGGTAGAGGCGGGCATTTCTCTCTCTGGGCACAATGAGAATATATCTGCTGAACAAAACTCCACATTGGCAACAGGAAAGGCATCTGGCTATTAAAACATTCTGCTGTGAATGCCCCAACACTGGAAGTCTTTAAGAAGATGTTGGATAGCCATTTGTCTGAAACGGTATAGGGTTTCCTGCCTAGGCAGGGGGTTGGACTAGAAGACCTCCAAGGTCCCTTCCAACTCTGCTATTGTATTGTATTGTATTGCTAGCTCCATTCAGTTATCCAGACTCCACCCGCAAGGGGTTATGGGGTTGTTAAAAGATGATGATGATGATCTACGCGTTGATTGGTGCATCAACTCCTGCGGCTTCTCAGATCATTTCAATTACAAATAAGAGTAAATAAATATCAATAAACAATAGGATTGTGCAGCGCTTTGGATTTGAAAAAGCAAATGTGCTTTTGACAGCTTAGTAGAACTCATTAAGCAGCTATTGGCAGTTCCTTAAAGCAGGCACACCTTTTCCTGGTACATCTGGTACAAGGCAAATGTCCAACCATCTGGGACAAGATTCCATTGTAGAAACTACAAACAGATGTTACATGACCACATGATCTTTAAAAACATTTCCCCCTTTGGATCTGAAGCACTGCACAGCCCTGAAAATAAATAACTACCAACTCTAAACCTTGCAGCTAATTCGCCTGTAATTTTCAATAAACAGGAAAACCCAACACTGGTGGAACCACTTCTGAAGTAACTTTTAAATCAATGATAAGCCTATACATATAAATAAGCCTTTAAATCAGCTATAACGGGGGTGTCAAACTCGATTTTATCGAGGGCCACATCAAGGTTGTGTTTGACCTCAGAGGACTGGGGAGGGGCGTGGCCAGGGTGGGCGTGGGCATGGCCAGCTCGACGTCACTCATGCCTGGGGTGCCTGTGATGGCCTGAGTGCTCTGCCAGCGAAAACAGACTTCCGAGCTCCGTTTTCGGCTGCGATGCCTCCTGCAACCCTCTCCCAGTGAAAACCGCCTCCTGAGCTCCGTTTTTGGCTGCAACAATCGCCCGCAACCCTCTGCCAGTGAAAACGGAGCTTGCAAGGGGCACACGTGGCTCTCCCAAGCTCCGTTTTCGCTGGCAGACGCACCACAGTCCGGTCATTCACTGTTTCCACAGCAACCCCATGGCCAGATCTAAGTACCTCACGGACCGGATTCAGCGCCCGGACCTTGAGTTTGACACCCTTAAACTGTAACATAGTCTTAAGCAAGCTCAGTAGACAGGTTTGCCTCATGACAATCGAATAACGGGAAGCGCCAATAGGAGGTTTAAGAACTTATTTTAAATTGAGTCAGATGATTTTGCTTGATACGATCACCTGCAGAAACTCTCCAGGGATTTGAATCAAGTGGCATTCCTAGTCCCATCTGGAAATATTAGGTAGAGAATTTGGAATCTTCCAACAAGTTTCCCTCTTTCATTGTACTTTTCCTAATAATATGGTGTGGATGTGTTTACTCTAATTGGTTTCAGGATGCTAACCAGTTAATATTTTTTTTCCTTTTTCAGAAAAGATAATCCCCAGATTAGAAACCCATGTACCAGTTTATATTAAAATTAAGGATATAAACGACAATGCCCCAGAATTCGCTTTTCCATACGATCCACGCGTGTGTGAAAATGCTGCATCTGGACAGGTAAAGTTTCAGGAGGAGAAAAATCTTTTTTCTATTTAGTTTCAATGTTCTACAGTTGATTAAAGAATCCATATCTTCCCCATTTTCTCTCTTTGAAGAAATAAGATTTAAATCTAAAAAGATCTCCACTAGCACTTGTCCTTTAACTGGCAAAGCATACAAGTACAGTAGTTTTTGATATTAAAGAAAGATTGTTAGCCCTACTGCATATTGACCAATCTTATCAAAGGGGCACTTGGGCTAGTTGGTATGGGCCTTGAGATCCAAAGGTATCCCAAATTTAAATAGAAGCCTATTTTTTTTAACTTGGAAGAGAATTAGATGTACGCCCTTTTTGTGCCTTATTTTGTTCTTGTGTGTTGCCCTTTCCATTTTTATTACATTATAAGTCTCAAAAGCTAAAAATTAGCCTATTTGGGTTTCTGAAAGGGCCTGTATTTTTTGAGTCAGTGAAATTCTAAGTAAACAGTTTAGAAGTGTTGAAGACTAGAATATAAGCAGAATATATAGTCCCTTGGACTGCAAGGTGATCAAACCAGTCAGTCCTAGAGGAGATCAACCCTGACTGCTCTTTGGAAGGCCTGATCATGAAGATGAAACTCAAACACCTTGGCCACCTAATGAGAAGGAAGGACTCACTGGAGAAGAGCCTCATGCTGGGAACGATTGAGGGCAAAAGAAGAAGGGGACGACAGAGAATGAGGTGGCTGGATGGAGTCACTGAGCTTAAATGGACTCCAGAGGACAGGAAGGCCTGGAGGAACGTTGTTCAGGGGGGTCATGATGAGTCAGCAACTAACAACAAATATATATAAAGTTTTTCTGCCAACTAGAAGTTGAGTTTAGAAGATCAACTACAGGACTTTAAAATCAGGAATTCGGCTGTATTTATAAGTGGGGAGTGAACACATTAGGACTGAAATCCGAGTGTTCTTTCTTCTGCAGTTTCATGGTAATGGACTTCTTGCGGTCACTAAATGAACTGTTGTAAGTTGAGGGCTACCTGGAGTTATCTGTGCAAAGGCTGCATGAAATGCTAGAAAGGGATAAATTGAGTTTCCTGGGGTAAAAATACTTCGTTGTAGCTGAGTTCATAAGCCCTAATGTGTTTATTTTATTTTGTTTTCATTTAAACATATTGCCTAAATCCAGGCAGTGGTGATGTGCAAATACAATATATCACACCATAAATCATGTAAGCTGTGTGATTTGTGGTGTGATGTATTGGGTGGCTTCAGCCAATTATGGTTTACTGAACAAATCATGGTAAATGTATTGTGCATATTTAGTTTTCAGGCTAGATTACCCCTTTGATGTTCTACTGCTATATTTCTTTTCATAGAACATATCACAGGAGTCATTTTCTGCTATCAGCGCACAGGTAGCTTGCAAGACAGGTTAACCCAGAGCAGAATTATTCAAAGAGTTATTCGGGGTTTTGCTAACAAGACCAAGCCATGCCTTTGATGAGAGCAGTGCGTGTGTTCTATAATCCCCATGGATTTGTTGAAATTGACGGGAGAACATCCCATTTTTCTATTCCTAAAGGTGATCACAAGAATTTCTGCCGTGGACAAGGATGAAACACCACCAGACGTGAAATTCAAGTATTTCCTGACTTCTGAAGACAGCAACTTTACCCTTGTTGACAATCGTGGTATGTGTCTGGGGAATACGTGCAATGAAAACAGGAGTCTCGTTGCCGATATGGTTTTTAAGATGGTTTGCCAGTTGGCAGAAATAAACAATGAAACAGATCCGGTGAACTCCAAAGTTCTCCTAACATAGCTTACTGCCTTTTTAAAAAAAAGGGTAGCACAATCATTTTAGCCCTATTATCCTGGTAATCTTCATAGCTTGTTCCAACCTCCTCAAAGTGGAAGGAAGATTTTGCATTTCTAATGCAGTAAGTGTAGGGGTAGGCAGTTTGCTCCCCCGAGTATCTAGAGAACCCCAAGATGTTGCCCCCCCCCTGATTTAATTTTAGCCATGGGTGGAAGAGGGGAGAGAGAGTTAGAAAAGAGAGATTTGCTGGATTTTGAAAGTTGGGAATTGAAGAAGCGAGACCCTGGGAAATAATTCAATTCCATTTCCACTGTTAAAAATTCTCAACCTCATCGTTCAGTGACAATTAGCAGCAAAACAGTCCAATTTGGTGGCAACAGCCAAAAATCCTCATTTTTGAAGGAAAATAAAGCAAAATAATTTGTTGCCACGAAGCTTCAAAGACACAATCTCTGGGTCGGGGTGAAATCAACTTACCTTCGCTACCGGTTTACAAATGCGAGCGCACACGCCACCTTTGTGCATGAGCATAAAGAACGGGACATGATGATGTCCAGGCGGGTGGGCGGAGCCTCCCGCCACCACCGCCATCGGTTCACCCAAACCGGATAGAACCAGCTGAATTGCACCACTGCTCTGGGTGCTAAGAGCTACAAACAGGGTATTGGATGTTCTATCCAGCTTGCCAGTTGATCGTGCTAAATTAAGAAGTTGCTAGAATGGGAATGCTCTCTCCTTCCACCCATCAGTTGGGTTCCGTAAACTGGAGGACGCTATTATGAACGGTAGCTGGAAACCCTTTTGAAACAATCCCTTTTCGGTCATTCAACTGCACGCTATTGCATTTTCCAGATAACACGGCGAATGTCACCGTCAAGTTTGGACAGTTCAACCGCGAGCTCCTCAAAACTCATCTCTTGCCCATCATCATCTCCGACAATGGGGCACCACCACAGACCAGCACGAACACTCTTACCATCCGGATTTGCCAGTGCGACAAGGAAGGGAGCTTCACTTTCTGCGAAGAGCAAGCGAAGCAAGTAGGAGTCGGCATCCAAGTGTTGGTGACCATCTTTGTCTGCATCTTCACCATCCTTGGTAAATCAATCTTGGCTTCTCCCTTTCTGCTTTGAACGGGGCAGGGAGTGGAAGGCAACTTAATACAAGTAGCAACCCATGTGATGGTGGTTTTTAGTAGAGTAGAATAGAATAGAAAATAGAATAGAATAGAATGGAATAGAACAGAACAGAATAGAATAACAGAATTGGAAGAGACCTTGGAGGTCTTCTAGTAAGTCCAATCCCCTACTCAGGCAGGAAACCTTATACTATTTCAGACAAATGGATATCCAACATCTTCTTAAAAACTTCCAGTGTTGGAGCATTCACAACTTCTGGAGGCAAGTTGTTCCACTGATTAATTGTTCTCACTGTCAAGAAATTTCTCCTTACTTCTAAGTTGCTTCTCTCCTTGATTAGTTTCCACCCATTGCTTCTTGTGTGGCCTTACTCCTCAGTCGACCCCTGTTCTTTAGCTCTTCCCTTTGTCTGGCAACTCTGTGCATGCGCACACTGGGAACAGGCTCCAGCTTTTGTCTGCCTCACTGATGTCTGACTCTGATGGCAGCTGATAACTGGCATACGGCCCTGCCCCCCTCTCTACCTCCGATGCAGAGCCCTCATCAGATCCCTCCCCAGACTCCAGGACTGGCCCATGTTCCTCCCCAACCTCCTCACTGTCCGAATCTGCTGCCAGCTGTGCTGGCAGGCTACAACAGTACCTAAGGATTCCTTTACAATTTCTCCAGCTTTCGGAGTCTTTGAAGGAGGTAGGAGAACCTGGTGCTTCTGCTTCTACTTCTTCCTGTTCTTTGAAACTTCCTTGACAGTCCTCGCTTCCCAAGCTGAAAGGGGTTGGAATTTGACTGAAACCGGTGAACCTGTGGGTGCTGCAGATCACAAGAAAGAGACAGTGCCATGACAGATCAGCTGTGCACAGAAACTCCTGGGCAAGAACACTGTGTTGCATTCCCACAAACATCCCCATTCCCTTCTCTTTGGGAAGAAATGTCAGAATAAATTCTCTTTTGCCAGAGTGAAGGAGCACCAGTGGAAAAATTGCAGGAGTGTTAAAAGCATTTTTAAAAAAAAATAGAACAAATCTCCTCTAATGGTATATGAGAATGACCTTGAGGCACAAGGGAAAAGATGCTGCCTAGGATACAATCAGACAAGAGAGGTGGGGGAGTCCCCAGTGGCTTAATTCAGAGTGGGGGCTAGGAAGGACCCGTCCTAATGGATCAGCTGGTTACAAGTGGCAGAGATTTGTGCCTTCAGATTTGCAAGCTTGATGTCAGCCCTCCCAAATAAACCAGACAGGAACCATGAGTTAATTTTAATTTGTTGTAAGTTGTGATTTCTCCAACATTGGAAGTTTTTAAGAAGAGATTGGACAACCTTTTTCTGAACTGGTATAGGGTTTCCTGCCTGAGCAGAGGATTGGACTAGAAGACCTCCAAGGTCCCTTCCAATTCTATTGTTCTGTTCTGTTCTGTTCTATTCTCTGTTCTATTCCATATTCTCTTCTCTTCTCTTCTCTTCTATTCTATACTCTATTCTGTTCTATCCTTCTAAATCTTGTTCTGTTGTTCTGCTCTCTGTTCTATTCTATTCTTTTCTATTCTATTCTACCCTTCTAAATCTTGTTCTGTTGTTCTGTTCTCTATTCTATTCTATTCTGATATGCCTCCCAAGTCCCATCAAATGAAAATGATAAGCAGTTGTATTCAAACCCAACTATTCCATGCCAAAAGGTACACAATAGCCTTGAACTCTAGGTGAAAGGTGGAAGGTATTTAACTCTCATCCTAGTGAAAAGGTCTGGTAAAGAATCAAGGAATCAAAATCAGAGAAATCAACATCATATGAATAGTTTGCGTTGGCTAGTCATCTACTCCCCCCCCCCCCATTTTTTTTCCACAGCATTAACTCTGCTGCTGATAGTCTGGAGGAGGAGGCACAAGAAAGATCTGAGCGTTCTCAAGAAGAACGTAGAAGAGATCCATGAGCAGCTGGTGGCCTACGACGAAGAAGGCGGCGGTGAAATGGACACCACCAGTTATGACGTCTCGGTTCTCAATTCAGCCCGCCAGAGAGGGATACTATGCCCCAAGATGCCTTTGGAGGATTCACCTTGCAATTATTCCCGAGAACGAAAGATCCCAGAGAATGGGCTTTCAGGCATTGGAGAAATGGGCATCCTGATTGAGATGAAGAAAGACGAAGCTGATAACGATGGAGATATATTGCCCTATGACACCCTCCACATATTTGGCTACGAAGGGGGCGAGTCTATTGCGGAATCTCTCAGCTCCCTGGGTTCGGGGTCCTCAGACTCGGAGATGGATTACGATTTTCTCAACGACTGGGGTCCCAGGTTCAAGATGCTGGCAGAGCTTTACGGTCTGGAACCCAGTGGAGATCTGATCTACTGAGGGCGGTCAGTGGCCGATCATCTCGACCCTGTCCATAAACCGTAAAACTGAAAGACTGCTCAACTCTTTGTGCATTCCCCATACAAAAGAAAATCAGAATTTTTTTTAAAATACATTTTCAGAGCAGACTGAGATAACCTAAGGGAAACAAGATTTAAACAAAATCAGGTCTGTAGATATCTTTTTTGTCCCCTGAATGGGAATGCCATTGTACTGAGGGATTTAAAATGTTTCTCCTTATATAGAAATCCAATGTTTAAATGCTTTTAAAGCACCGTGGTTCTTTGCCTGTTATAGGAAAGCTTAGATGATGTCTTGTTTGTCCTCATTGTTGCAGCTATTCTAATTAAATGTATTTTTAGTTACCAGCTTTTATTGAATGAATTATCTCAACATCCTTGTGACACTTTTGCATACTTGTTACTGGTGGCAATGAACAACTGGTGAAGGACTGGCATCTGAACTCATGTAAAAGGTTCAGGTCCCAAATAGCAATAGTTATTAGACTTATTACCACTTCGGAGTGCTTTTACAGCTCTCTCTATGTGGTTTACAAAGACAGCCTATTGCCCTCAACAATCTGGGTCCTCATTTTACCACCTCAGAAGGATGGAAGGCTGAGTCAACCTTGAGCGTGGTGGGATTTGAACCGCTGAGCTGAAGCTAGCAGACAGCTGAAGTAGCCTGCAGTACTGCACTCTAACCACTGCACCACCTCGGCTCAGATCAAAACCTCTACTAAAGCTACCAGATCAGAAAATCCAAAGACCATATTCCATAATAGACCACAAGCATTCGAAATCAGAGCAGGCATGGATAAAAAAAAAAAAATCCTTCACTATTGATGCCATCCAAACCTATCCATTTTTTTTTTTTTAGATCTGGGGTCTTTGGTGCTCTCTGAGCTGGGTGGTTTTCTTGCAGACATTTTATTACCGAACTGGATAACATCATCAGTGCTAGAGGGGAGCAGGTTCTGGGTAATGAAACATCTGCTAGAAAACCATCAAGTTCAGAGAACACAAAAAACCCCACCGTTAACCCTGAGCTACTGATATTCTCTTCCGTTGTTTTAGATCTCTCACATTCACTTTTAACACCCTTACATGGTTTAGACACCCATTTTAGTCATTAACAAAAGTTACCTTTTCAAAGACATCTAAAGCGTTTCAGCTGCTGCAGGAAACTACCCAGAGTCAACAGCCTCATTAACTGTGAAACTACCTTATTTTCTCCTTGCAAATTACTTTTTTTTCCTTACAGGTACTGTAAAATGGGGTATTTGCTCATGATGTAGTTGGCACTTGCAAATGTAAAGAGCGCATTAGAGTGCATTTCTGATCTGATGGTTCCAGCGGATCTTTCCCTAATAACGTGATCCTTTTTTAAAAAAAACTTTCGAGTCATGGCTTCACTTGTAAATGTGGCTAACTCATCATGGGACACCACAGGAGTTCTTCCTTCTCCTCCAGATATCAGAGAATCACAAATGTATGACTATTGGGAACTCCTAAGCTAATTACTAGGAGTAAAAAGCTCCGAGGCCCATGTCATAGCAGGAAGGCATTTCTGATTCTGCTCAGAACATCTATCAGAAAGTGCCAGGTTTGTAAGTAGTCAATGGTGTGTGTGTGTGTGTGTGTGTGTATGCAGAAAAATGTCCTAGAAGAAGGCACATCCACACAGCAGCCACTAAACAGCCCCAAATCAAGGTTGCCTTGTGAGATTCTTTACTTGTTTTCTTATGCAATAATTGTTGGCATCTGGCATCTTAGATAAGATAGATCAGATAAGAAATAGCAGGTTAATCTTCACTTGGAACAGCCTCTAAAATAATCATTAGGTGGCTTGACCCAGTTTCAGGGAATGCTGAAAGTCATCTTTCCTCCAAAAATGCAAGACAAAATTTAAAGATAGAGAGAGATGGAGGCTGAGAGAGGGGGTTGCAGAGGGAGAGAGAGGGGGGAAGAAGAAAGAGGGAGTTGCAGAGGGAGGGAGGGAGAGGGAGTTGGAGAGAGAGACAGAGGAAGAGAGATGGTGGGAGAGGGAGAGAGGGAGGAAGAGAGAGAGACAGAGGAAGAGAGAGGGAGTTAAAGAGGGAGAGAGAGGGGGAAGAGAGAGAGGAAGAGAGAGGGAGTTGGAGGGGGGGAGAGAGAGAGAGATGGAGGGAGAGGGAATTGAACAGGGAGAGAGTGGGGGAAGAGAGAGAGAAAGAGTTGGAGAGGGGAAGGGAGGGAAGGAGGGAGGGAGGGAGAGAAAGAGAAGAAGAGCTGACTAGAAAAGCTGACATTTGATGCAAGCAAGAACAGGCAATTTGCTCATCACCCTTTTCTACAAAACAACGAAAGTCCCAGACCTTTGATAGCTGTCTGAATTGAAAGTGATTCTCTCTCTCTCTCTCCAAGCACCAATCTCTCCCAATTCTCTTTAGAAAGATTAAGATGGAAGCAATTGAATTCTAGCAAGTGAACTAGGACCAATATCCAGGTGTACATTTGGAGTGAGACTTTCTGAGTCTCTTTCTCACAGCTTTCTTCCCGCACTGGCAAGGAAGTCTTTTTTAAAAAATAAAATAAAAAAAATAACAGTCTGCAGCTCTGGTTTATTTGCACCCCAGTTCTTTCAAAGAATATTGGTCAGAGAGCCAACTCTTGCAAAAATTGCGGTAGAAAGAGAGGCAGCCAGGAATTTATTTTCTTGTCTTGTTTATTTATTCCATTTATATGACCACCGATCTCAACAAGCAACTCTGGGCTGTGAACAAAATTAAAACAATTGCAACAATATTTTAAAAAATTAAAATACGTAACAGCCAAAAATAAATCACACATCATAATTGCTGAATTAATCAAGAAATAGGTCCCTGCATATATTCAGGATCCACAACCTGGATCCTGAGTCAGATCTTTACGACTTGGAGGTGTCAAATGGTTGTCTGTTTTTGAAAACATCCATTGATAGAGAACCCACACAACTCCTAAACTCTAGCAGAGTCTGGGCCATCCTGTTCTCCACCAACCAATATTCCTTAGTTCAGGGTCCTCAATCTTGGGAACTTTAAGACTTGTGGACTTCCAACGCCGATGCTGGCTGGAGAACCCTATCCCCTTCCTGTTGTGGCCCGCCAAGCGGCCAGTGGAGCTGGCAGCCGAATCGGACAGTGAGGAGGTTGGGGAGAATATGGGCCAATCCTGGAATCTGGGGAAGACTCGAAGGAGGGTTCAGCGTTGGAGGCAGAGATGGGGCTAGGGCCGTCTGGCAGTTCTCAGCTGCCTTCGGAGCGAAACAGCGGTGAGGCAGAAGAACAGCTGGAGCCTGTTCCCAGTGTGCGCATGCACAGAGCTGCCAGAAGAAAAGAACAGCTAAGAAATCAGGGTCACCTTGGGAATAAAGCCACAGGTGGATGGTGAAGAGCCCCTCCCATAGGAAATAAAAGAAGAGCAAAAGGAGAGGGCAGGAAACAATTCGTTCGGTCGTTCATTCATTTCAGGAGTGTGAAGATCTGCCCGTGAATCTCAGAGACTCTGTGCCCAGTCTTTCCTTGCACAGCACCGCGTTTGGAAAATATTTACATGGCAACTTTCCAAGATAGATAAGGTCTTTGATCATAAATTCGCCGTTGAAAGACTGTTTGCCAGGCTTTTGCTGAATGTGAATAAGAAGAATTCACATTTGTTTAATAAAAGGGTTTTTGTCGGAACCAGGAATCTGTTTCGTGCTTTTTGGGGAAGCGTAGATCAGAACACTCCCTTAGTCAATGGGACCCAAGTTATGTCTATCCCACCTGGACAAATAGAAACAGCTGGGGAGAAACAGTCCCTCATGTAACCCAATCCCAAGCCGAGAAAACAATCAGCATCTTAAATTGCACCCAGGAACACAATGGCAACATCAATGCCATTACTCATGGGAGTAAAGGTGTCATAAGCGCTGAGTAACCAATGCCATTTACTACTCATACTGTCACATTCTGCCAGACTTTCACAGCTCCTGCACCTTCTTCACGGGGAGCCCCAAGTAGAGATCATTGCAGTAGTCCAGGCAGGAGATCACAAAGGCACGAGAGAAAAAAGAAACCATTGAGTCCGACAAGCCACGATTTCTTTCGTCAAGACATGATGGATCGAAAGAAGGACTAGGGGAGATATGATAGCAGTGTTCCAATATCTCAGGGGTTGCCCCAAAGAAGAGGGAGTCAAACTATTTTCCAAGGCACTTGAGAGTAGAACAAGAAGCAATGGGTGGAAACTAATCAAGGAGAGAAGCAACTTAGAACTGAGGAGAAACTTCCTGACAGTGAGAACAATTAATCAGTGGAACAGCTTGCCTCCAGAAGTTGTGAATGCCCCAACACTGGAAGTCTTTAAGAAGATGTTGGATAGCCATCTGTCTGAAACGGTATAGGGTTTCCTGCCTAGGCAGGGGGTTGGACTAGAAGGCCTCCAAGGTCCCTTCCAACTCTACTATTGTATTGTATTGTATTGTATTTATGATCATTGACCAAAGCAACGCATAAAATGGAATGCTTAATGTTTCCACTTAAAAATATTTCATAGCTCTCTTTCTCTGCCTGTAAACACGACTGCCTTGTTCTGCAAAGCATTGCCCTGTTTTGTTCAGACATCCTCTTTTCCATGCTAAAAAGCTTATTTAAAAAAAAAACCTTTTGAGCATCCCTGTTCTACTTAATCCTCCCCTCTGCTCCATTACTTGAACATGAATCATAAAGTTCAACATCATCAGTTCCCCGAGTAATCCATCAAAAATGCCCTTTTTATGCGAGCCTTCAGGGCCATCAGAATTTCTGCAGGATAAGGGAACTGAACACCAGATGGTGCTCAGCTCCAGAAACAATGTGAGGAGGAAAAGGATTGCCTTCAACGCTTGCTTGCACGCTGCTTCCTTTTCCGTAGTTTGAATAGACAGCATTCTATTGTTCACCCAATCCAGATGTGTTGGCTCCCACGTTTCAGACTTTCACAGCCCCTGTAGATTTTTAGATGGCTGCAGCTGCAGACAGGCGTCCTCCGAGGCCTTTAATTTAGGGAGAGCTGCTGTATCGGTGTTAGATGATTCCATGCACAGCTTTTCCTGAATCTTAAGGTGCACATGGAGTACAATCAGTTTGAATTAAGTCAGGGGTGTCGAACACAAGGCCTGCGGGCCAGATCTAGCCCCCAATGTGGTTGGATCCAGCCAGCGGTGGGATTCCACCGGAGTAACATCTGGTTTGCTGAGGGGACCGGTTTGTGCATGTACACATACTTAGTACATGCCAGCGGTGGGTTGCAGGCAGTATGCCCCAGAACAAGCGTACTGGAGCCTGCCCGGAGAACCAGGTATCATTCCGGAACGGTGCTCTGGAAGGCCCATCCACCCACCCAAGCTCCTTACCGGTCTTTTAAGTCTTTGGCGTTTCCGCGCATGTTTGTGTCACGTACAGAAACTGCGCTCTGCTCCGCTGAGCAGCGGTACGGGTTGGAACGTGATCCGGAATCCACCACTGGTACACGCGCATGCCAAATGCATGCTCCACATGCGTCCAGTGTATTTGAAAACGGCTCTAAAACTTACCTTCTACGGCAGCCCCAGTGAGTAAAACGGCTGAGGCGTAGCAATCCACTCTGCCACGCCTATCAGCTGGGCTTCAAACAAAGGGAATATAGGATGGAAAAGAGCAGGAACGGGTGGGCGGGGCCAACTGATTCCTGGAACTACCGGTTCGCCTGAACTGGTCTGGACCGGCTGAATCCCATCCCTGGATCTGCCCGTGGAAAATGGAAAACATAAGAGCCAGCCTGCATCGCTTCAGCCCTGTCTACCCAATGCGAAGAGGAAACATAGCGTTTATCACAGGGGTGTCCAAACTTGGGAACTTTAAGACTTGTGGACTTCAACTCCCAGAATTCCCCAGCCAGCATGGCTGGCTGGGGAATTCTGGGAGTTGCAGTCCACAAGTCTTAAAGTTCCCAAGTTTGGACACCCCTGGTTTATCACCTTTGTTTTTAGAACAATTAGCCAAACTCAGCCTTGTTTATCATTATTTTAGGTCGTAAAACCTCATTATTCAGGTTAAATTGCCATTTCGCAATAAATAAGTAGGGTTTGGCTTTGCAGTTTGGGCGCTCGATCGCTGAAAGATTCACCAAAACTGGCTTAGGATGATCTCCAGCAAGAGGAGCCCAAGTTTATTTTGATTCAAGGAGCAATGACACCGTTGACGGTTTACGTATAAGGTGATGAGGTCCATCTTGTCCGTTCACCACACATGGGTTTGGGACTGTCGAAGCCTTGGATGAAAAGGATAACCGTGTGCTTGATGACTTTATCCCATTAACTATTATGCAACACTGCAATAAATCAGCTGCTGTTTGTGGGAAAGATGGACAGCTTGTGGCTCTTGAGCTAATCCCCAAAGTGCTTCGTATGAGATCAATTCAAACATCTGCCAAGGATGAGCTGTGCCTTCCCAGCAGAAGCCACGGAAGAAGCGGAAAGGAGATGAGAGAAGGAGAGAAAAGACAGTTGTCTAGCAAGAAAGGAGATAGAAGTTAGAATCATAGGGCTGGGACTTGGAGGTTTCAAATGGTTGTCTATTTTTGAAAACCCCTACTGATGGAGCTCCGACAACTCCAGAAGGCAAGCTGGACCATTGATTGTTCTCCTTGTCAGAAACTTTTGCTTACTTCTAGGTTGGATCTCCCTTTAACAAGCTTCCACTCATTACTTCTTCTCCTGCCCTCAGGGGCTTTGGAGAAGAAATCAATTCTCTCTTCTCTGGGACATTTCCTCAAGTACTGAAAGACTTTGTGTCCCCCCCAAAAAATTCCTTCTTTACAATAGACAAAGTTCTGCCTCGTGATTTATTATTCCCTATGGAATCAGGTCCTTTCCCCCACTCCTATTTTAAGGTATCACAAGACTCTATAATTCTACTGCAGCAACTGACACAGTTTCCTATTAACATCTGATTTTTTGTGTTCCAGAAAAATAGGGACCACCTTTGGTGGGAAGGTAACAGCGTTCCAGGCGCTCTCGGCATTTAGTCATGCCGGCCACATGACCAGAGACATCTAAACCCTAACTCTGCAGGGGCTCAGTGGCTAAGACAGTGAGCTTGTCGATTAGAAATGTCGGCAGTTCGAATCCCTAGCGCCGTGTAATGGAGTGAGCTCCCGTTACTTGTCCCAGCTCCTGCCAACCTAGCAGTTCGAAAGCATGTAAAAAAAGCAAGTATAAAAATAGGAACCACCTTTGATGGGCAAGTAACAGTGTTCCATGAGCCTTCGGCATTGAATCATGCCGGCCACATGATCACGGAGACGTCTTCGGACAGCATTGGCTCTTCGGCTTTGAAACAAAGACGAGCACCGCCCCCCTAAAGTCGGGAACGACTAGCACATATGTGCGAGGGGAACCTTTACCTATCATAACTTTTAACCCTTTCAACTTTTTTCTTTCTAACCAGATTCATCTGTCACTAAGCTACCTATATGATTCCCTAAAGCTGTCATTTACAGACTACCATGGTTGAGACCACAATCTCAGAGATACTGGTTTGAGGGACCATGCAGGCCAAAAAAAATATGTTGAAATTAAGCTTAATGAATTTAATGAATAATGAATGAATGAATCTCATGAATAATCCATTGGGGTTTGTTTTGTTTAATTTGTCTCCTGCACTGGAAAACGGAACAACAGGACTTATTCGATAAAGGAACACCACGACTGGGTTCATACAATTCATTTAACCCAAGTGAGTATAAAAAGAAAACAGCCTGATGTCCCCAAACTTGGCAACTTTAAGACAGCATAGCTGACTGGAGAATTCTGGGAGTTGAAGTCCACAAGCCTTAAAGTTGCCAAGTTTGAAGATGTCTGGTCATTAGCACAAAATGCTATGCTTGCTTAGAAGTAACCAGGTGTTATTATATCCTGGCCTACAAGGACATCATCTCGGGTGTCCAATCTACAAGGCAGCTGGGCATTTCCCATCAGATCCAGGAGGAATCTTCCTCGCTCTCCAGGTATAACAATCAGTACCCGAATTGAGTGGAGTCCCTTGGACTGCTAGGTGATCAACCGGTCAGTCCTAGAGGAAATCAACCCTGATTGCTCCTTAGAACACCAGACCCTGAAGAGGAAACTCAAAGACGTTGGCCACCTAATAAGAAGGAAGGACTCCCTGGAGAAGAGCCTCATGCTGGGAAAGATGGAGGGCAAAAGAAGAAGGGGATGGCAGAGAAGGAGGTGGATGGATGGAGTCACCAAAGCAGTTGGCTTGAACTTAAATGGACTCCAGAGAATGGTGGAGGACAGGAAGGCTTGGAGGAACGTTGTCCATGGGGTTGTGATGGGTTGGACATGACTTCGCAACTAACAACAACAAAATACAGCACACACAAAAAAGCAACCCTTCCCATCCTCCATTCCATTTCCACCACCACCTCAAAGAAGATTCGCATGTGGTCCTAAACCCAAGCCAAGCGGTGCTCGACTCCAGTTAAAGCGCAAAAGGAACCAAGGCACCCAAGCAAAGTCGCGGCACTCCAGCTTGAGATGGCCAACTCAAGATGGCCCTTCTCTTGCCCTGGAAAGGGGAAGCGATGGGGGGGGCTTTCCTTTGTTCCTCCAGCCTCGGCAAAGCGGGCTGGGGGCAGCGGCGAGGCCCGGTTGCCTGGGATGCAACCAAGCCCACCCTCCACCCTCCCTTTGCCCGGCCGGATGGCTCTCCGCTTCCCCCACCGCTGCATCACACGGCTGGCCGTCCCAGGAGCATCTTTCCCGGGCGTCCGCTCTGCTTGGAGAGCAGCTGCCCTGGAGAAGTCCCAGGAGGCGGCTTATTGCACCACCGTCGCCTGTTCTCCGCTGCTCCGGTCCGAGCGACCCAAGCGCTGGGCGAGCCCGCATGGAGAGGAGGCAGGCCTCTTGCTGGATGCGCTCCGGTAAGAGGAGGAGGAGGTGGGCGAGGGAGGGCTCACCGGGTGGCTGCTTCCCCTCCCCTCCTTTCTCCCCCCACCCACGGCTGCCGCTCCCTGATTGGGGCGCTGGAGGGCGACTCCCCGGGAGGAGACAACGGGGGAGGGGGAGATTAGGATGTAGCCCCGCCTGGGGAGGGACAGGGGCTCTGCGAGAGTTAGTCAAACGCCTTGGCTTCCCAAGGGGCGCCCTCGGGACCTTCTCCCCCAAGTCGGCGTTTTAAGAGAAGCCAAAGCCTTTTGTCCCACCTGCCCACCGGACTGGGGTGGGGAGGGGGCGCGGAGAGCTTTAAGCTCTGCCCCCCGCCCCTTGCTGTTGCCACAAAGCAGAGAAGTCTTTTAGGGCGGGGTGAGCCATTGTCTGGCTGGAGAGTGGGGGGAGGGGCTCAGCTGCACGAGGGGATCCGGAGGGTGGGTGGGCGCGCGGGAGCGCGCGTTCTCCCCCCCCCCCATTTTCTAAAAAAAACCCTTCCCCCCCGTGTGCTGTGTAGCCTGCAGCGGTTCCGGTGAATTGGCTCGCGGTCCCCTCCGTGGAAACATCTGGGGCGGAGGGGGGGAAGAGGGAGAACCCCCCTCCCCACTCCGGGCAAAGTCTGCTGGGCTCACCATGCCTCCGGCGGTCCTGTGGGGAAAGCCGCCTCGTCGACCCGAGGAAGTCCGCAGCAGGGGGGGAAACTTCGGGATCGTGGCGAGCCCATCGCACGTATGTATGCAGAGGTGGATGGATGGAGGAGGGTGGGGAAGGGAGGTTGTCTTTCGGCTCTCTCCTTTCTTCTCCCTCCCTCGACAAAGAAGACAATGCAGGAACCAACCCGGATTTCACTCTCTTCGGTTTCCCTTTATTGGGTGGAAAGTAAGGGCTGAAGTTGAAGAGACAGAAACCAGGGGTCGGATGCAACCATTCTCTCTCCTCTCTATTTCTTCCTCCCTCTGTTTCTTCCCCCCCCTCTCCTTCTGCCTATTTCTCTCTCTCCTTCTCTTTCTCTTCCCCTTCTTTCTCTCTCTCTCTCTCCCCCCTTTCTTTCTTTCTCTCTCTCCTCTTTCTCTCTCTCTCTCTCCCTCTCTTTCTGCCTGTCTCTTTCCCTCTCTCTGAACAATGAAGCAGGTGCCTTCCAATCTCATTTTCCTCCCATGCTCTCCGTCCAGACAATGGGAGAGTGGGGGAAAGGCTTAATTCCTGAAGCTTGTGCATCAAGAAAATCTGGGTGTGTATGGCTTCTGATCTCCCCCTCCCCGTCCCCCCAAAAAACCCAGCCTCTTTTAGGAATGTGGAAGGCTTGAAGTTTCTGTTGCTGTCCCTTTCTCAGGGCATGGAGTTTCTGGAAGAGTGAAGCTGTAGCCCTCTGCTCAGTTTGAAGTCTGACTCAAAGACGGGGGAAATATTGACATGTGAATCCCTGCCTGGTGTTTGGATTCCAGCAAAACAGAAACCAGAAGGCAAACAGAACTAACTAACTTGGCCTAAAACGAATAGGGTTTTTTTTTATTGGGGGGGGGAGGTTATTGTTTGTGAGTGCTGACTTCCTGGCCAAATCCAAGGCAGTCGATCAAGATTCAGAATACCAAACCTTGGGATCAAGTTAGTGCTGTGTAATCACTTTTAAAGCTGGCTGGAAGCTGGTGTTTAGTCTGGAAGGCTAGACCCTTTTGTAGAAATTGCTAAACTAAAACAAAAAGTTTTCGAGAAAAGAGACGAGGATGGGCAAACCTAAGGCTCAGTTTCTTGTATTCCGAATCTCAACTCCGTTTGGACCCACTTCCTGGTCAGTTTGGAAATTTGGAGTGGGGACAGTTGACCGGGGTTTCTGTCCACTTCTTCCAATGGTTGTGTATATATACTCTTCCTGAATGCTTGGTTTCCAAAGAAGCATTGGTGTGGCACTTTTCCTTAATATTATCCTACTTTAAAAAAAAAAAAAAAAGAGTGAATATGCTCGCATGTCTTAATTCCCTTTTGCCTGTGGATTTGGTGTGTGGAAATTGGATAAATTCATACAAACGTGGGGTTTTGTTTGTTTGTTTGAAGTACAAAAGATTTACCTTGAGGCAAACCAGCGATCCATCTCAACTCAGTATTCCTAATCTGATTGCAGGGCATTGTCCAGAGTTTCATATCAGTCTTTTTTTATTAGTCACATCTGGGGCCTACCTGAACCGTTCTGTCTGCAAAGCACCTGTTCTTCTCCAAGATGTGGTACTTCCCTTCTGGAGATCAGAAAGCTGTATATCAGGGGTATCCAAACTTGGCAACTTTAAGACTTGTGGACTTCAACTCCCAGAATTCAACTCCCAGAGCTGGCTGGGGAATTCTGGGAGTTGAAGTCCACAAGTCTTAAAGTTGCCAAGTTTGGACACCCCTGCTGTATATGTTTCTTACTGATCGAGGAATCTTTCGAGGTGGGTGGGGGGATTCCTTTTGTTGAAATAGCTGGATTTGATGTCCCTTGGCTGGAGATGTTTATAATGAATTTCCAAAATTTGGCTAGTAAATTCAGCAGGTGTACTTTCCACAATGTTATGTACCACCAGTTAATATCTGCTTCACAAACAAAGACAAATTATTAAACCCTCCCTTTCTTCTCTTTCTCTCTCTCTCTCTCCTTTTAGTTCTTTTCTTCCACTTTTCTCTTGCTTCTGGGAAGTTATATCCAGATTAGAACCAGAGGCAGTTATTTCGGTCTCTGTAAGTAACGTGCCAAGATTTAAGAGTTATTGTGGTGGAATATAGTGGGCCCGATTCTCAGGAGGATTCCAGAGGAGTAAGAGAGAGCCCAGAACAGATAATTTGTGTGTGAGAAAGAGGGTGAAGATAGCTCCTCCCTAATAGTTGAGTATGTGCTTGATGTAGATCAGGCGTGACTAACCTGTGGGATGCAAGCCGCATGCGGCCATGGACAGCTAATAATGCGGCCCCACAAGATCATAAACTTCTAACCTTGTTACGTGGTTTACATTAAGTATGTTATACATGTTCATATGCGACCCAAGAAAATTCCTCTTCACTCAATATGGCCCCAGCAAGCCAAAGGACTGGACACCTATGATGTAGACTGCTTTTGTTTGGCAAGATTCTGTCTATAGGAGTGGGACAATGTGAAATCTTGCTTGGAAGAATCACCTTATTCGAAAGTATTTTTCTTGAGCTGAGAATAAATCTTCCTTGTGCAGGTTTTGTTAGAAGGGCAGAAATTCAACCCTCCATAGTGCCTCTTTCTGTGACACGATTAGCGTGTCAGGGCGACGTTGTTTACAAGATGATCTGTGACCCCTCATAGCAGCTGAAGCCAAAAGTGGCAGAAGTTGCAGAACTATTGAGGTTACATCCATTCGAAGCTTGATTACAACATGGCCGGGGAGCCCACTGCAGATGAGATCAGGCAGATATGATCCTTTCCCCGCAATCTGCTTTAGCCAGTCCGCTGTGGATTCAGCCATGGATCTGTTCTCTTTGAAGTTAGCCAGATCTCATTTCTGTAATTATTTTATTGATTTATTTAGAACCTGTTTTGTTACAATTCCAAATAACACTCCTATTTCTCTCTTTTTCTCACAACAACCCTGTGACGTGTGTTGGGTTGAGAGTGAGTGACTAGCCCAAGGTCATCCAGCTGGTTTTCATGCCTAAGGCATGACTAGAATTCCCTATCTCTTGTTTTCTAGCCAGGTGCCTTTTAATATTTTAAAAATATTAATAAGTGAAAGGTTTAAAAATTGGCAGTTTGATGGAAGGGCACCATATTGACTTAAAGTTCTTGCTATCTAATATTTGCAAAGCCATCTCCTATCTTGGAGCTCTCCAAGTCCTGAACAGCCTATTCTTTCACACGTTTTCTTGACCTTCCTATAACCAGCCAGTCCCTTACATCTGATGCCCCACTTTCTCAGTTGTTTTCTGCTCCAGGAACTAACTAACAAGGTTCTCTAGGGACATTCCTGTGAGAACTTCAAAGTCTTAGACATAAAAAGTGGAATGCAGAGACTGGCCCTTTCTTCCAAATGGACAAACAAGGCCTTAGTCACCCAATCTACTAAGCTGCTGGTTGGAGTGTCTCTTACACTGACATTTCAATATGCAGGTTGGAAGTGAACTATAGCACATGGGCAGACTTAGTGAACAAAGGAATTAAAATGTGATTCCCAATCCAATATACGTTGCATGGAATGACTGAGGAAGGCCCAAATTCTTGATTATTTGTTGGAAAAGAAATTGCATCTAGATTTTGTGTTCAAAGAAAAATAGCTACGTGGTGAAATTTTCACAAATGGGACAGAAACTCTTCATGCTTACTTACAAAGTCAGTAAGGGAAGTTTTGCCTATCTTTCATTGTCCATTGTTAAGTGCTGGGAATTTACTTATTCGGTTTTTTTAGATTTAAGGCCACCCAATTCCAAAATAATTCTGGGCACCTTAAACTGAAAAAAAAAATTAAAAAAAAATACTAAGCCAGAAGAATATATTATGTTCAGACACAAATTCCAGACACTTTAAAGTATCCAAAGAGTCTGGGAAAAGAGCCATATTTTAAAAGACTTCTAGAACATATCAGAATGGAAGCTACATGGATTTCTGGGGGTATGCTATTCCAGAAGGCTAGTATCACAACAGAGAAGACACACTTCCTAGGTCCTGATAGATGGCATTGTTTGATAGACATTGACTCTGCCTACCTTAATGATGGCAAGAAACCATGGGAGACAGGCTTCAATCCATGAATCTGGTAGGTGGTTGCAAACATGTATAAAATTGATAAATTTTGGACCAGAAAGCTTCTGGACATAGTTCAAAGACCTGTTTATCTATTATGAAACTCTTCATGGCTTTGGGTCTAAAGGACTGTCTGTCTTCCTTTAGGGCAGTGGTTCTCAAATAGTGGGGCGCGCCCCCCAGGGGGGGCGCGAGGCTCCGTAAAGGGGGGCGCGAAGGCTCCCTTTCCATCTGGGTGCAACGGCGGTGACGAAGGCAGCGGACTGGAGTTTCCCGCCAAGGTTGCCTGTCCGACCAGCCCCCGCTGGCTCCTGGCTGAGGGAGGAGCTGCGTTCCGAAGGCTTCAGGGACCGTCCGAGGCTTCCCTGATGCCTTCGGAGCGCTTAAAACGACCGCGCTGCTGGAGCAACCCTGGCGCTTCGGGGACGAGCCCCGCCGAATTGAGCCGGACCCAGACAGATCTCGATAGCCTGCAAGAAGAGGTAGAGGCAGCGTGGCTCCTGCCTGCTCAGCCTCTGTGCCCAGTTTGGCTTCTGCCTGGCCCGACCCTCGCTTTTCCTCTGGCCGAAGGCACATCCTCTCTCCCAGAGGAAGGCTTTGCTTCTGGGAAACAGAAATACGAGGCAGCTTTTCCACTGGGGTCTCTTCATATTATAGGACTAGATCAGTTCTCAAAGGTTTTAGCCTGGGGGTCTCTTTGATTTTTAAAAAGTGATTGAGGACACCAAAAAGCTTTGATGTGTGTGGGTTATATCACTGATGTGTAGTATGTTAGAAATTAAAACCGAGAAATGTTAAAAATATTTATTTATAAAATACTCCGCCATCCCCCTGAAAGAGTACGGTAAACCATACTTTGAGAATCACTGCTCTAGATAAACCTTGAATTTCATTCTGTAGGGCCCTTGTTACCAATTTTAAAATAAGATATTTACTGCATTTCCCATCATTTTCTCACAGAATTGCGATGAATTACTTATGGATAAATGTTTATTGTATAAAATAAGAGGTGTTTAATAAGGATACAGTGTTATGCAGAGGTGTACTTATAACAATTTTATAGACAAATGATACTATTTACAGTCGCGCGGGGGGCGCGAAATGTTTTCTTCTTCCTAGGGGGGGGGCATGACAGAAAATAATTGAGAACCACTGCTTTAGGGAAAACTTCCATAGTTCAGAATAACAGAGTTGGAAGAGACTGTGGAGGTCTTCTACTCCAACCCTTTGCTCAAGCAGGAAATCCTTTCAGACAAATGGTTGTCCAATTTCTCCTTAAAAAGCCCCAGTGTTGGAGCATCCACAACTTCTGGAGGAAATTCCTTCCGCTGATAAATTGTCCTCACTGTCAGGAAGCACCTCCTTGGTTCCAGGTTGGTTCTCTCCTTGCTTAGTTTCCAACCGTTACTCCTTGTCCTGCCTTCAATGCTTTGGAGAATAGCTTGACTCCCTCTTCTTTGCGGCAGCCCCTGAGATATTGGAAGACTGCTATCATGTCACCCCTATTTCTTCTTTTCATTAAACTACACATAACCAATTCATGCAATCATTCTTCATATGTTTTAGCCTTCAGTCCCCTAATCATCTTTGTTGCTCTTCTCTGCACTAGACTCTCCACATCTTTTTTATATTGTGGTGACCAAAACTCAGTTGATCAGAATTGGCCCACACTTAGTCTCTTCTATTCAGCAGCCCCATCTGACAGTACCCAGGAAGCATGGCCCTCTCTGTTACAGCACCTGCTCTCTGGAACACCTTAAGATTTGCCTGGTCCCCACCTTAACCACGTTTAAAAGAGACCTGAACATTTCGCTTTCCCCACAGGCCTTGGATTAGACTAGGTAAAGGTTCCCCTCGCACATATGTGCTAGTCATTCCCGACTCTAGGGGGCGGTGCTCATCTCCGTTTCAAAGCCGAAGAGCCAGCGCTGTCCGAAGATGTCTCCATGGTCATGTGGCCAGCATGACTAAATGCCGAAGGTGCACGGAACGCTGTTACCTTCCCACCAAAGGCGGTTCCTATTTTTCTACTTGCATTTTTTACGTGCTTTCGAACTGCTAGGTTGGCAGAAGCTGGGACAAGTAATGGGAGCTCACTCGTTACGTGGCACTAGGGATTCGAACCGCCGAGCTGCCAACCTTTCTGATCGACAAGTTCAGCTACAAACTGAGTTTGTAGACTAGGTCCTACATATTGTACCATTTTAGAATAATTTTTTTTCTCTCCTCCAGACAGTTGGGATGTTTCGCCCGTATTTTCATAATGCCTTGACTGTATGCCAGCCAGAGTGACTGTGGAGTTGGACGGCAACATCAGTTTAACAAATACATAAATAAATGCCCATCTCTTCAGCAGTTTCTCCAGCAACTCATGCTTCTAGGCTAAATATCCAGGGAAATTCCTCCCAGAAGCTGCTCCACCTTTTCATCATTTTGCAGGAAGAAACAGCATCTTAACCCTTGCTTGGCTCTCTGTGAGACATTGCTTCTAAAAGCTTCCGGCAGAAACCAGCACCTGAGGGAATAAGCAAACCCTTATCCCGTTATGTAATGTTTAGGCAGATCTGAAAGAAGCCAACGGGAGCCATCTTTTCGGTGGCAGATATTTCTCTCAGGGGAAATAGGATTTTTATTTTTATTTTTTTGAGAAAAGCAGACCAGGTTTTTTCTGTTCTTGACAGGAAATATCTTTACCGCTTTTTTAAAATTTTTGCAGTTGTAGCCTAAAGGAACTATTTTGTGGTTCCATATCAAATTGTGGTACATTTGTTCTGCTCGGGGCCTTACCAAAAGAGGTATATTTCAGATGGTCCCTGAACCTTGCAAAAACTATAGGTAGTCCTCGACATACGACCACAATTGAGCACAACATTTAGGTTGCTAAGTGAGGCATTTGTTAAGGGAGTTTTGCCCCATTTTACAACCTTTCTTGCCACAGTTGTTAAGGGAATCACTCAGGGGTCGTATTCACTTACCTTCCCTACCGGTTCGCAAATGTGAGTGTGCGCACATCCGCGCATGCGCTTTCGGGTGAAAAAAAGGGCCTAAATGGGATGCCGTAGAGCCGGGACAGGTGGGTGGAGCCACCTACAATTTCCGCTACCGCTTTAGGCAAACCAGTCTGAACTGGTAAAATACCACCTCTGGAATCACCGCAAGTGTTAAATTAGGAACCCGGTTGTTAAGTCAATCGGGCTTCCCCATTGACTTTGATTGTCAGAAGGTCACAAAAGATGATCACATGACCCTAGGACACGACAACAGTCATAAATATGAGTCAGTTGACTAAAGTCTGAATTTTGATCATAGGGATGCTTCAACGGTTGTGTGGGAAACGATCCTAAGTCATTTTTCTCAGTGCCGTGGTAACTTCGAACAGTCACTCAATGAATGGTTGTAAGTTGAGGACTACCTGTACTTACAACCTGGTTCCAAATTTCTAATGGCCAGGCGCGTGAAGGCATTTGCGCTGATCAGCATATGCTGCAATCAAGTGACTGTGATTTACTACTTTATCGCTGAAAATTGACATTTACTTCTGACTTTTCCCAAAACCATTCCGTAGTCAACCATCAGTTCGCTTAATAACCACCTCATTCACTTAATGACCACTGCAAAAAAATAGATGGTAAATTCGGGCTTATCATGTGGGTAACCCACTTTACAATTGGCATGACTTGCAATCCTAATGGGCAAACTCCCTTATAGTTGTAAGGCAAGAACTATCTGTACTTCGCTAGCTCCGATATGGTGAGTTTTTCTCACTAAATGATGGAGGGGAGATTTTCCGGCATCATGGGCTGCTTTAGAAGTAAAGCACTGACAATAAGCCATAATAAGGTCTCCAACCTTGAAGTTGCGGACTTCAACTCCCAGAATTCCTCATCCAGCATGGAATTCTGGGAATTGGAAGTCCACAACTCTTAAAGTTGCCAAGATTGGAGACCCCCTGCAATAAGCAACAGAGGAGACAATGGGTTTCAGCTTTACAAGAACCACCACCAAGCTACCTTATCCAATTTTGCACCAACACCGGAAACAGTTGGGGTGTTTTTGGACAGATGTGGACGTTCACTCAACAAACGTGTCTGTTGTTGATCTGTTCCATCCTTCAGTTCTTTTTTCAAAATCTTTCCTCTAAAATCAGTCTTAACCCAACAGTTAAGATAGCTAAAACAAACCACAAATATATCTGTTCGAATACTCCGATTCATCCCTTCTTATCTTTAATTTCTTTCCTCTTTTCCCTGGTTCCCCATCTTTTTCTGTTCTGTTACCCATCTTCTTGTGTTGCTTTTCCTGCAATTAAAATAAATCCGGATGCCCTTAGTAGTTATGGGATGGCACCAATGACATCACCCAAGGATGTGGCGCCCCATTCTCCGTGCAAAAATTAAGTTCTGGGCTTGTGCTCAAAATCTTTTTCCCTGTACATTTTGTTTTACTTTAGTTCCCTCTGAAGTTGTAATTCACGTTTGGCCTAGCCCCAAAACATGATCAGCCAAAAGTGACCTGGTTTTGCCTTCTCTCTGCAGCTAAACTCCCCTGCTAAAAATATAGTGGATTGTTATTTGCAAAACAAAAACAAAAATGGATGTTGGTTATTGTAATCTTAACAGGATTTTTTTCCCCCTGAAATTATGTCTGCGAGCCGAAAAGATACCATTTACAATTTAGGCACCAGACACTATGTCATCTCACACTTTCCCTCCCTCTCCAACAAAATTAAAAAAGTCCTGGAGTTTTGCAAAATTGACTTGCAAGAATCTTGTGGCATCTCACCAGGTGACGTTGAGCTATTGCAAGGTGTTTGATTCTCACTTTAATTCAGTGAGATGTTCTCCAAAGATTTGGGGTTGAAATTTCTTCTTCCTTCCTTCCTTCCTTCCTTCCTTCCTTCCTTCCTTCCTTCCTTCCTTTTTCTTTCTTTTTCTTTCTTCTTTCTTTCTTTCCTTTTCTTTCTTTCTGTCTGTCTTTTCCTTTCTTTCTTCTTTTCTTTCCCTGTCTTTCTCTTTCTTTCTTTCTGTCTTCCTTCCTTCCTTCCTTCCTTCCTTTCTCTTCTGCCTTTTTACACTAAGAATTGTGTTTGGAGCAATCCTCCCTGTCAACTTCGCAAACAGAAAGCAACATTGGATCCTCCAAATCTTTCTCGGGTACTATTGCACTGGATTACACTTCTCCAGTTTCATGGTAGTTTTAGGAAAGCCATTTGTGATGAGATCTTTTCTGAAGGAATTATTTTCTATTATGCCTTTGTTATATTAAGAAAAACTCTGCACTATGTTTGTGGACAGAAATTTTAAGGTAATGGAAATCCCGTTCTGCCTTCGTAATTGCGCATGTCGTCTTTGTAAGAAAGACTGCGATTGATACCTGTATGTAGAAAGGGTGATTGGAGAAAAGGGCTAACGAATCAAAAAGCTGGGGTAGATAAGTTGTAGAGAGGAAGCGAGAGGATGTTTGTATTGTGTACAGTAATAACACTTACTTACATACCGCTTCAAAGTGCTTTACAGCCCTCTCTAAGCGGTTTACAGAATCAGCACATTGCCCCCAAACAATCCTCATTTTACCGACCTCCATCAGAAAGATGGAAGACTGAGTCAACCTTGAGCTGGTGAGAATCAAACTGCTGGCAGTCGGCAGAGTTAGCCTGCAATACTGCATTCTAACCACCGTGCACCATCACGGTTCATATGGTGGCAGTTATTTGATCTGTGATAAGATTTCTGAAATGTAATTCAGATATAAAAAGATGCTGAGATTCTAGAAAGAGCGCAGAAAAAAAGATTGACTAAGATGATTAGGAAGAACAGTTATAGGAATTGGATGTGTCTCATTTAATAATAAGAAGGACATGGGTAGCAGTGTTCCAATATCTAAGGGGCTGCCATAGAGAAGAGTGGGGGGGTCAACTTATTCTTGAAAGCATCGGAAGGCAGAGCAAGAAGCAACGGATGAAATTAGTCAAAGAGAAAAACCAACTGAGAATTAAAGAGAAATTTCCTGACTGCGAGATGTAATATGATGCTGTTTCAGGATTATCTAGGTGTTATTGGTCTCCTAGTCAACCTGTATTCCATGCAAGCCTCCAGATTGAGTAGGTGGGAAGTGATTTGAGACCGAAGTGCACTGCTGTTCCTAAAACAGCATCAGTCCCCCCACCTCCAAGCATTAGTTTTCATACCTCTCCAACAATGCTTTTGCAGCCCACTTCCAAACTGCTTCTCCCTCTCTCCCTCCCTGGTATAACTATAAGTATAATCTTTATTGTCATTGTATTTAAATACAACGAAATTGGTTTTAATCTCACTGCAAACTTATAACAGAAACGAGAAAAGAAAGAAAAGAAAAAAAAAACTAGCGTGTACATGGAGTGATTGTGGTTGTATTTAAAAGTCTGACAGCCCAAGGATAGAAACTATCTTTAAACCTGTTTGTTCGGCTGGCTATACTTCTATGCCTTCTGCTTGTTGGTAAAAGTGCAGAGAGACACTGACCTCTGAAACTGGGAGACCATGAGTTCTACTCCTGCCTTAGTTGCAAAGCCACTAGGATGACCTTGGATCAGTGTCTGTCTGTGTCTCTCTCTGTCTGTGTCTGTGTCTGTCTCTCTCTCTCTCTCTCTCTCTCTCTCTCTCTGTGTCTCTCTCTATGTGTCTCTCTCTGTCTCTGTCTCTCTCCCTCTCTCTCCCCCACCCTCTCTCTCTGAATTGGCAATGACTCAAAATAAAAAAGGAAAGGAATAGCTAATTACTTTGCAGGGAGAGGGATTTGTGCTAGTAAGGGAAATATCCCCTAAACTTTTACTTGGGCAACTAATGATTTAGATCCTCCAGGAACATTATCCCCTGCATGCTAAAAGCACAAAAATTATTCCATTGCAGATCTTACGCAAAACTCTGCTGCCAGGCATGTACATGCTCATGGCTTTCTGAGAGACATGTGCCATCCGAGTGGGTGATACGGAGAAATGCAAGGGAGGGCAGGGCGTTGCAAGCGTTCTCTGCTGGAGCGGCAGCATAAGAAAAATTATAAATCATGAACAATTATGCTGATTAGCATGGGTCTTTGGCTATCAAAAGAATGACACCAAAACATCAAATTAAACATGTTTTTAGAGCTATCCAGATGGTTAGTCTACGCAACGCCCCCTTTTGTGGATCAGGATCTAGGTTGGGCTTTCCTTTTTCTTCCCGCCTGACTTTATAGAAGAATAGGCTTCCGTTAATTCAAGTTGAAAGGGTTATGTTCACAATATTTGATGGATGGAGGGATGGACAGATGGCTAGGTTTCTTCTTTAAAGCCTGTTGTGTTGAATACAACTTAGATATAGTTGTGTAGTCCCAAAGCTTATATTTAATGCTGCAAGGTAATAGCATTATTTTTTTTCCAAAAAGAGTTATTAGTAACGTGTTTACAGTTTAACAAATACTTTCTTTAAAGAAATGAACTGTGGTTTGTTATAGGGCAGTGTTGAATGGGAGAGTGCGCGCATGTGTGCCAGAAAGCAGAAGAGCAGCAACCCAGTACGCATGTATGCGCCGGGCAGTTGCTCTTCTGCATTCCGGCATGCGCACGAGCACCTGATCTTCCGGTTTCTGGCATGCATGCGTGCATGAAGACCAGCTGGCCAGTGCGCATGCATGCACCAGAAACTGGAAGATCATCTTTCCGTTGCGCGCATGCACACTGGCCAGCTGCTCTTCCAGTTTCCGGCGCTCCCAGCACTTGAAGACCAGCTGGCCGGCACAAGAGCAACGGGCTATGGCTTACGTGCCCGGAGAGATGGCTCTGTGTGCCACTTCTGGAATGCGGGTCATAGGCTCACCATCATGGTTCTAGGAGGTAAGACGTAGCCTCAGTCTTTTCCATCGACTCAAGAATAAAAACATTCAAAATTTAGGAGGAGGCACTGCATCTAAATAAAAGAGAACAGGATTACGCTGAGTATTTTCAAAGCCACTTCGTCAGACTGTTTGTATTATCTTGCAGTGTATATGTATACTTTTCCTTGGATTCAAGCGATGCCATGATAACAGATCATAGAGGCGAGGCGTATGTCGTCTCTCTGCTGCCTTTATAGCAAAATAAACTGTGAGCTCCTGTCAGACCTCCCAAGTTGAAGCTGCTGAAGGCTCTTTAAGCCTGGTGCCTTCTTACCACAAGAACCATTAGCAAGACCGGGCAAGCATCTCTTGGATACCACCAAGGCTGGGAGCAAAGTAGGTTGCTGGCATCTTTTCCACCGAGGCCTTAAGGGAATTAGGCAGACAGTACATAAATCAAAGTTTTGTGCATATTCTGGCCCTAATCTTATCTCAAAGCCCATTCCCAGGAGATGGGACATCTGTAGAGATGTGAGAAGGACTTTCTATTTGCAAGTTAGAGCAATGTTTCCCAATCTTAATGACTTTTAAGGTGTGTGGACTTCCAACTCCCAGAATTCCCCAGCTTGCTCCCAAAGATGACAAGCCAGTTAAATAAATGTTCCCTTTATTAGGAGCACCAGCAGCCTGGGCAAAAAGTCTCTCTGTCACACACAGCAGGCTAACCAGTCTGTCCAGCAGGGAGATGAATAGTTGCCTCCACCCCTTGCCTTTTATCCTTAGAGTTAAGGTGGGGCTTCGCTAGCAGCGGTGGCTCTTCCGTTCCAAGGATCGGCCGATAGATTTCCACTGCTCTCCTCTCCTCTGCCTTATGTCCATCCGCACCCAAGCATTAAGTTTTCAAGAAATCTGGGGTCTTGCTAATGCACATGTTGTTCTGCTTGCTGTTGACTTTTTTTTTAATCTCCCTTTCCCTCTTCTTTTTTTCCCCTCTTCTTTCTTTAGATGAAAAGAATTTCCTGTCTTGCAGAAAAGGAAAACTTCAGTGCGGAGATAGCGTCCACTTGATGAATTGGCCTTCTCTGCTACTACAGGAAGGACTGTGGCAAAGAATACGTCTCCATCCCAGTGACATGTTCAGGTGAATTATCCCCTTGGGTGCAACAAGCGTGGTTCACACATAGACATTCAGCTGAGATCTCTGCTGCTTATCCCAGGATGAAGTTGGGTTGGGTGAGCTATGCTTCCAATGATGTCAACCTTCAGTGAGCTGTTTCTTATATTTTGTTGAGAAGAACAGTAAGAAGAAACAGAGCTGGCTTCCAGAACATTGCAGAGGGTTTCGTATTCTATTCCAGGGGTCTCCAACTTTGGCAACTTTAAGCTGGTGGACTTCAACTTCCAGAATTTCCTTCTGGAAGTTGAAATCCACAAGTCTTAAAAGTTGCCAAGGTTGGAGACCCCTGTTCTATTCCAGATCAAAAGTCCTCTGCATAAGAAAATATTTCTCAAAACATGCTAACAGAGCCTAGATATTTAGATAAAAACGCCAATCAGATCTCATCAGAAGAAAAACATCCAAATTAAGCTACATCTGGTGGGTTTTCAAACCATTAAGAGTATTTAAAAAATGCATAAGGAACACTGTCTTTGCAAGAAGGGAAGTCAGGGAGATTAAACAATTGGGAGTGCTTTTGTAAATGAGGCACATTAAGAGTATACTCAAGGTTACTTCATGCAAATTAAGTACCTTTTAATGGTATTCCATCTTACTTGCTGCTAAGGGTAGTGGAATTTTAAACAGGGGCTTCTTGGTCAAAGGAAATGATACGTTAGCACCGGTGAAGTTACAAATGCAGTGCCTCATGTCTTCTGTACTTCGTAACGTAGAAAACAGAATTGTAACCTTGGGTAAGAGCCTTTTTCCTCTATAAAGTGCATAGAGATAAAACAATGTGGAAGGCAGAGTAGTAGCAACACAATCCATTTGAACGTCAGTCTCAAAAGATTTGGTTTGTTGAGCGTTGGGATAGATTTCCTTGAGAAGAAACATAACCTCAACAACCTTCATTGTAGGTTGCCAGTTGATATTGTTGACCTGAAGAAAGTAGTCGCAATCCAAGGGTTTTATGACACCTTAAACTAGGGGTGTCAAACTTAAGGCCTGGGGGGGGCAGATCCAGCCCACGAGATGCTTAGGTCTGGACGGTGGGACGCACTGGAGACAGCAAAGGACCAGCCCACGGTACCACTGACAGTGAAAATGGAGCTCGGGGGGGGGGGGGCACCCACGGCCCTCCTGTACTCCTCCATTTTCACTGGCAGAGGGTTTCAGGATGCCGCCACAGCTGAAAACAGAGCACAGGAACCCGTTTTCACTGGCAGAGTGCTTGGGCCACCACAGACGCCCCCGACACAAGGGACATTGAGCTGGACATGCCTGCCCTGGTCCCCTGAGGTCAAACACAACCCCAATGTGGCGCTCAATGAAATTGAGTTGGACCCCCGACACCAATTTTAATTCCTCCCACATGGATGGACTTCCAACTTTCAGAATATCTAGAAAATAGAAGTCCAGGAAATGTCTAGGGAATTCTGTAGGTTGATCCATTTATCCAGAGGGTTCCAAGTTGAAAAAGATTGTCTCAAAGGCTTAGCAGTATCAAACTGAGCACTCATGCAGTCAAATCCTGTATGTGGATACATAGGTACAAAGTTGTAAGGACAAACAGATTTTGAAGGGTCCTAAAATGTATAAACAATTTCAATCTCTAACAAGATCATGAAAACTCAGATTATCCAAAATGGAGACAACAGACATGCACAAAAGCAATAATAGATGACAGTGCATATGGTTTCTTGCAAATGAGTACTAATCATTCTGGAGAGAGTGTCCATTCCATATTCATAAAGAAATCATCCCAGTTGCCACAAAAGCATCTATACAACTATGGGAAATGTAAATCCTGGGTGAAGCCAATTTGCCCAAAACCTCCAGAAGTACCTTTTAATGTGTAGTATGTATTAATAATTTGGAACTTCGTTATTTCCATCTCCTACCGACTTGTGAAAAGGGTTTGGTGAGTGCTGGATCACCCTAGATTTTAGGGAAAGTATCTTAGGTAAAAGATGGAAAAGATCCTTCCTCTGTACAGGTTTTTGCCTTTTTTTGACAGATTTTGTGTCATGGTTATTATGGTATAGATTCAGTTCTTCCTTGATGGTTTTTTTTTTAAATGCATTTATCCATTTATATCCTGACTTTCGAACTGAACAAAAAGGTAGCATGGAATTCATCACTTCATCACTTTCGGCTGGAGGAGAAATGGGATCAGAGCATTCCACAAATGAGAAAGTCCATTTAGGTCTAAACTAGCCCATAGCACACTTCGGGAAATCCAAATTAAAGCATCTTCAACTAGTTTCTGCTCAGCTTTTACTTGAGCATGGTAGCTGCAGTAGTAAAAGGAAGATAATTGGTTACAATGTCACTCTGCAGTTACTACTGAGAAACCTGAACTAGAGAAAGGCAGATAATTGGCTATGCTGTCAATCTCTTAAAATTCTGCCAGGCTCTTGTCTTCTGAGAGCTTCTTCTGTGTCTTGCATTATGGGACCGCGGAGACGGAGTCTCAACTTGTTTCTATATGACAACCTGTCTAGCGTTTGAATGGGGATGATGATGTTCTCCGTTCAGTCCTGGCTGACTCTCGGCGATTCTAATGGGCTAAATCTCTCCACATCTTCCGATCTTGCACTACCTTCTTTTGAGTTTTTCTATGTTCTGTCTTGTCTCAGCTTTGATGGCATCCAAGCGTCATATTCTTTGGTGGCCTGGTTGCCTTTTAACGCTAACTCTTCCAAAGATAATGGCTTTCTCCAGTGAATTCCCCCCGCATGACACGGTCAAAGTAAATAAGACACCGTTTCATAATTTTGCCTTCTAGTCACATAGCAATAGCACTTAGACTTATATACCACTTCCTAGTGCTTTACAGACCTCTCTAAGTGGTTTACAAAGTCAGCATATTGCCCCCAATAATCTGGGTCCTCGTTTGGATGGAAGGCTGAATCCACCTTGAGCCAGTCAGGATCGAACTGTGAACAGCGAGTTAACCTGCAATACTGCATTCTAACCACTGCGCTACCGTGTTTCATGTTTGGTGTTAAACACTCCAATACTTGCTTGTTAGACACCTTTGCTGTCCAAAGAATATGCAGGAGCTTTTTCCAGTATCAACAACTCAAACAAGTCAATTTTCTTCCCATCTTGCTTTTTGTGTAAGGTCCAACAATTCCCTCTTCCTTTTCTGTTCAAGACTTTCTCTTCAATGTCCAGTTGCACCTAAAGGTTTCCCCAGGACTTAATTCCGTGTCCTTCGATTGTCTTCATTGCTTTTCTCTGAACTGGGTTGGGTTTCTCTCAATAGTTGCTGAAATTTAGTCCCCGGGACTAGTCATGGCAAATTGATTAATTTAGTATTTGGAAGCTCTTCTTCTGTTGATGCAGCTTGAAATCGCATTTGCTTTTTATTTATGTCAGAGTTTGTTGCAGAAAAATCGAATCCAGAAAGCACACACAGATTCATACAGCACACAAAAGTTACTGGATTCAGTAACTTCTTTATATACATAATAACAGATGAATAAAGGTACAATACCAATAGTAGATTCTTTCAACGTGGTAGAAGTTACTAGCAGAACACAAGCAGGAGAGAACAGTTCGTTTCATTTCAGAGTTCAGAGCAGTGTAGTTTCAGTTTTGATTCTCCGCACAGACTCAGATCAGTTTAAGCTCCCATTGGCTGGCTTAGTTGTTATGCCTATTCATTGGCTGACCTTGTTACCATGTCTCTCCCAGTCATGAATATTCTAACAATGTATTTAGTTATTCAGACAGTCATTTCTAATTGCTGATTCTACAATTCCAGGATCTTTTTCGTGTCTGGTAATTACCCAGCGAGGCATTGCTCATCCTTTACTCGATCTTTTGATTTCTTTTTCTTAAATGGAGAATTTGGGAAAAGTACTTAGCATTACACATGCACGCACACAAGTATGTATAAATAATGTGATAGCAGAGAGTTTATAAGCGAGCTTTATCCAAATAGTGTGGTTGCCAAGGGATTTTGTCATCCCTGCTAGAAACCACTGCATAATGAGAAGTGACTTCCAGCCAAACATTCAATAATGAGAAGAAGCTCCAGGCCACATAACATGCATTCATAAAATGTTAACTTATAAAGAGAGAGGAAGGAAAAGACAAAGTATTCAACCATTGCAAGGCTAAGCATCCTCTCAGAAACTATAAGGCACAATAGCTAAGAGAAACACAATTGTAGGGAAACATTTCAGGAACTGCCTTTTGATCGCTCACCTTTTTAAAAAAAGAAATTGTGAGAAATTATAGAGTGCTTTTCCTGGTCCATATTTACTAAAGGCTGTTGTGTGATAAATGTGGCTCAGGGGCTAAGACGCTCAGCTTGTCGATCAGAAAGGTTGGCAGTTTGGCGGTTCGACTCCCTAGCACTGCGTAACAGAGTGAGCTACTGTTACTTCTCCCAGCTTCTGCCAACCTACCAGTTCGAAAACACGTAAAAATGCAAGTAGAAAAATAGGAATCACCTTTGGTGGGAAGGAAACAGCTTTCTGTACCCCTTCGGCATTTAGTCATGCCAGCCACGACCACGGAGACGTCTTCGGACAGCGCCGGCTCTTTGGCTTTGAAACGGAGATGAGTACCGCCCCCTAGAGTCGGGAATGACTAGCACGTATGTGTGAGGAGAACCTTTTACCTTATTGTGCGATAAGGATGGATTATTGGAAAGATCTGTTTTTTCGGAAATTGCTAAGCTTGCTTGCTACGTGTTTCCAATATGGGTGCACAATCACCATTGCTCTTTGCAAGCTCCTTCTCAGCGAAGTATCTTCCTTGTTGGTGATCTTGAGAACCTTAGTCTACATTAGTAGTGGGTTCTTACCGGTTCGGCCGAACCGGTAGTGGTTTGTTGGCCTGGGTCACTGGAATTGGCAGCGACCCAGGCCCACCGTGCCTCCAAACGGATTCCCCGATCAGCGCCAACGGTAGCGCCATCTTGTTTTTCAGTTCTGCTCATGAGTAGAACAACTTTAATTGCACTGCGCAAGTGCACACACGAGCGAACTGGCAGTAGTGCCGTCTGGAACCCACCCAGGGTCTACATGAAGTCTCATGTGGTTTCAAATGGCCTCGCAAAGAAAACGTTGGGTTACGGCAAGGACCTAAACAGAAACTCCACTATCGAAAAGCAATTTGTTTCAGAAGATCGGCTAATACGGACCACCAACCAGGAAAGCCTACCGTGCTTTGACTTCATCTAATGAAATCCTAAGTCTTGTGTGATTGACTGGTGTTGGATACTGAACCCTACCCTGGGTCATCATGGACATGATTTAGGCTGCCAATCTTATCTTCATCTTCTGCAGTGCAGTTGGCATTTTCAGGCTTAAACCAATTTCAATTGCCTGCGCTATAAAAGAGGCTTCTCAACCTCTTATCCTGAACCCATTCCTTTTTAAGACAGAACATTTTATACTCGGATAATGCCAGACTCGATAAGGCAGGAGTCCCATGTCTTTTCAGAAAGTCTGACAGCAGGTCAATAGGCATTCTAGTAAAAGAGATTTCTACATTCACAGCATGGTTATTTTACTGGCTCAGGTCATCCCATGTTATCCTTCAGAATGCTTTTTTAAGTATACTGGGTCAATTTACATTAAAAAAAACAGGGACGCGGTGGCTCAGTGGCTAAGATGCTGAGCTTGTCAATCAGAAAGAGTGGCAGTTCGGCAGTTCGAATCCTTAGCACCACGTAATGGGGTGAGCTCCCGTGACTTGTCCCAGCTCCTGCCAACCTAGCAGTTCAAAAGCGTGTAAAAAATGCAAGTAGAAAAAATAGGGACCACTTTGGTGGGAAGGTAACAGCGTTCCGTGCGCCTTCAGCGTTTAGTCATGCCGACCACATGACCATGGAGATGTCTTGGACAGCACTGGCTCTTCCGCTTTGAAATGGAGATAGCATCGCCCCCTAGAGTCAGGAATGACTAACATGTGTGTGAGAGAAGCCTTTACTTTTACCTTAAAAAAATAAAAACAAACCTTGGACAATGGACATGCTTGCAAACAAAGCTGGCTGAAATCACCGGTCATTTAAATTTTCTAAAGATACTTACAGGTGTTCCTTGATTTATAAACATTCATTTGACTGTTCCATGTCACTTCTGACCGTTTTCACATGACCACAGTCACCTCCCCATGATCAAAATGTGGGTGCTTGGCTACTGGCGTGTATTTATGACAGTTGCAGTATCCTGGGGCCATGGGATCCCCTTTGCAACATTCTGACAAGCAAAGTCAATGGGGGAAAAGCCAATTCACTTAACAAACCACATTGCTGACTTTTAACAACTGCAGTGACTCCCTTAACAATGGTGGCAAGAAAGATCGCAAAACGGGGCAAAACTTAACAACGGTCTTGCTCAGCAGTGGAAATGTTGGACTCCATTGTGGTCATTAAGTCGAAGACTACCTATATTTTTGCTGATGTTCATCCATCATGTTCGAAGAGGACCTTGAGATCTAACAGGTTGTGGGCTGGCCACGATGTGTCCACAGGTGGCTGGTAAGGCCTACGAGGGCACAAAATGTTTTACCACATGTCAGGCAGATGTGTGGGCACCATTGTTGCAGCATTTGCAGCTCTGGCTTTGCGGAGTGCTCGCTTCTCTGGTGCCGTAGTTGTTCTTCTGTCCTCAGATGTCTGGCAGCCTTGGTGGATCAGCGTGCGCCATGTTGATCAGTCTTGTGCCAGGGTTTCCCAGGAGGTGGTGTCGATTTCCAGGGACTTGAAGGAAGCTTTCAACGTGCCTTTGTATCACCTCCTTTGTCCCCCGTGCAATCGCCTTCCTTGAGACAGCTCGTCATACAGGAGCTGTTTGGGGATGCGATGGTCTGGCATCCTTGCAACTTGGCCTGGGCTTTCACCAGCAAGGTGTGAACAGATGGCAGGCCTGCTCTGGCGAGGACTTCTGTGTCTGGCACCTTGTCCTGCCAGCGGATCCTCAGAATTCTACGGAGGCAGGTCATGTGGAAATGGTTCAATTGCCCAGTGTGACTCCTGGATACAGTCCAAGTCTCGAAGACTACCCATATTTTTGCTACTAGAAGTAAGAAACAATGACGTACAATGGCATTGTCCTCTGCAGAATGCCAGCTTCCTGATTAAAGTGGGATGTTTTTAATATACCTTTTTAAAGTGTGGTGGACAGGCATCCTACCAGGTAGTAAGAGAGAACTGCAAGGGATATGCAGTGCTCATTGACATCATTTTCAAGACTCTAGAAATCATGTTCTCAGTACCGCCAGTTTGGGTTGTAAGGGCTTTCATGAATGAAAGAAATGTTGGTAGGAGGATGGATATTGGCAGAACTGCCTTATGACAGTATCAACCAGGAAGTGACTTACAAATTACCTCTAGTCTGCTGAATCATTCAAGCCTAACATAATATCCTGAATTCTTTAATGGATGAAGGGGAGGAAATGATAAGAAGGTGGGTTTGTTGGTATTTCTTTGCCCAGGCTTTTTAAAGGAATCTGGTACCCCGCAGCATCTGTTCAGAAAGGATTCTTTGTGCCCATCCGTGAAATAATGGATGTGTTTCAAATGAAGTCATTCGGGGAGGCAGAGTAGCCGAGGCATTTTATTAGGTGGAAATTCAGAATAGTAATTGTTGATAGGGACAATTTTTAATATTCTATTCTGTTATTATGGGACGCGGTGGCTCAGTGGCTAAGGCGCTGAGCTTCTCGATCAGAAAGTTCGGCGGTTCAAATCCTTAGCGCCACATAATGGAGTGAGCTCCCGTTACTAGTCCCAGCTTCTGCCAACCTAGCAATTCAAAAGCACATAAAAATGCAAGTAGAAAAATAGGGACCACCTTTGGTGGGAAGGTAACAGCGTTCCGTGCGCCTTTGGTGTTGAGTCATGCCGGCCACGTGACCACGGAGACATCTTCGGACAGCACTGGCTCTTCGGCTTTGAAATGGAGATGAGCACCGCCCCCTAGAGTCGGGAACGACTAGCACGTATATGCGAGGGGAACCTTTACCTTTATTGCCTATTTCACTTCACAGTCCTTACTCTTAACTATTCTAAAGTCTTCATTCAAAGAATGAATGACGACTTCCACATGTGGCTTCTAGGAACTGAGTCCCAGCATATCTGGAAGAAGCCAACTTGAGAAGAAAATTTTAGCATAGATTCTCTTGGCTATTTTCTTATTTATAAAGAGGCCGGTGGCACAGGAGGTCATTGAAGAAAACTTAATTATCTTAAATTTACAGGCCATGTCATGCCTCATTTTGTTGTGCTGGAGTCCTATCTCCAAACATGGGAAATTATGCTGTGACAAATCTGATTTTCGAAGAATTCTAAATGTTACCTATCTTATAATTTGGCATAAAAGGTCTGGTTTTTCTCTGGAAAAAAATGATCCCCTCTCCTTCCCCCCAGGTTATTTAAGAAGAGCCCTAACAGCAGTATTTCCTGGAATGGTGTCCTTTGAACCACTGCTAATGAGAGTAGAACTTTTTTTTCCCCTTCCATTTCTGCTGGCCATCTGCACCTTGACCACACTTATCTTTTCATTAAGCAGTTGATTGAAAAGCTGGGTATGAAAATTGTGTTTGAAGCAGGAACAGATTGCTACGAAGGAAATGTGAAGGCAGATTTCGGAAGGATCCCGGCAACAGCAGGAGGGGGAGTTGAGAGTCATTAGAACTGTCAGGTTGCATTGGGTCCAGGAAGTTTTATAAGCATGTCTGTAAAGCTGGGCCACCGTGTTATAATTCGCTTGTGCTTGTTTATTTAACTGATGCCCTGCCAGTTTATCCAAGAATGGCACTTGAGACTGCCTGCAGTTTAATATTTTATGATTCAGTTATAATATGCCTAGCTCTCCAAGCAAGCAAGCAAGCAAGCAAATTTGCTTGCTTAACTTATTTTTAATTTATTTTTATTTCATTTCATTTCTACTGTGTTTCCCTGAAAATAAGACCTCTCTGGATAATAAGCCTAATTGGGCTTTTGAGCGCATGCGCTAAAATAACCCCCCCCCAAAATAAGCCCTCCCCTAAAATATTTAACCACATGCACAGCCGGTCCCCATCATTTCCTAGGGGGGGAACATATCCCACACTCCCCACATGCACCTGCCATTCACGCGGAATGGCCTCAGGGAGGCCGCTACCGCAAACCCTAATTACCGTGCCACTTCTCTTAGTGACAGCCGCAAAAAGAGCGGCAGGGCCAGTGACGCTAGGGCTGGCAAAAGTGTGCCAGAAAGAAAGACAGAACTTCCGGCCCTCTCTGGAGCAGCTGATCCACGGGCCATGGGCCGAGGTTAAGGGGCGTCTTGCACCTCAAAAATAATAAGACCTCCTGAAAATAAGACCAAGCACTTATTTGGGGGGGGGGGTGTCAAAAGAATATAAGACCCTGTCTTATTTTGGGGGAAATGCAATATACCTATCCGTCTCAGTCAATGACTGGCTGGCTTCCAATGCCAAACTTCTTTAGTGTTGCAGCCTTACTTTCTCTCCAAACCCATTCAGTATTCTGGCCAACAATTAAGTATGATGGAGTCCCGAAGCACCAGGCACGCTGCCTTCCCTACCTGTCTGTCCTTTTTTAAAGATACTTTTCATTTCAAAATTAAATGAAAAGTTGGGAGCCTCCAGCATGATGTCTATTTTGTCCCATTGCCTTTGAATGTCAGAAAAGTCTCGCTGGCAAGGAGATCGTTTGTCTTTACGAACTTAGATGGTGAGTGCATCTAGCTATACTTACCGTAGACATTTCTTTTTGAACAGGTGTGTATGTGTGTCTGTGGTTGTGCACAAGTGCATGCCTTCAACCTATTGACTCCTGGCAATTGTTTGGACTAATCCCTGAAGTTTTCTTGGTAGGATTTTCATAGCAGTTTGCCATTGCTTCCTTCCTAGGGCTGAGAATAAGTGACTGGCCCAACTGTCTTTGTACCTAAGGTGGGACTGTAACTCACTCCCCCCCTCCTTTCTAGCTTGTTGCCTTAACCACTACACCTGACAGTTAGAACAATTAATCAGTGGAACAACTTGCCTCCAGAAGTTGTGAATGCTGCAACACTGTATGTTTTAAAGAAGAGATTGGATATCCATTTGTCTGAAGTGGTGTAGGGTTTCCTGCCTAAGCAGGGGATTGGACTAGAAGACCTCCAAGGCCCCTTCCAATTCTGTTATTCTGTATGCTTGGGTTGGGTTGGGTTGGGTTGAAATTGGCACGTTGGGTTTGAAAACATAGTTTATGATTTAGTGTTGAATCAATCCACTGGGGATTAATCAACAACTCAAGCCTGGTTTCACCTAGTGTACAAACACAACTACTGTTTGTGTTATTGTTGCAATGAAGTAGAATAATCTTTTCAAAGCTTATAATCGATTAGTAAATGCTTCCCATTCCCTCCCCCGTAAGACCAGTCCCTGCTTTGCCATGTAGGTTGCTTGGCCAGTCCACCAATAGAAGAGAGGCATGGCTTTTTTTAAAGCTGATGAATCAAACAAATATATTTCTTGCTGATTGGGGTTGGCTTGGTAACATCACCTGTAATAAGAGCCAGCTGTATGTATTTTTATATATATTTGAAAAAAGTAGAGCAGGTTGTTAAAAAAATTTGGCTAGCTTATATTGGGCTCATTTACTTTTAGAACAAATTAAATATGTTAAAAGGGCAAAACAGCAGCCACCGTGAGCCGGGATAATATTTCAGCCTCACAAATATTATCCACTTCCAGACGATGATGGGGGGGGTGGGGGAATCAACCTTAATTCACACGCTGTACAAAGGTGTGGTGTGGTTGTCGTGGTGCTGGCTTCACATGTATGAACTCACACACTTCTGGTTTGTTCAGCTGGCCAGGTGTAGAGTTTAGCACAATGTGAAGAATCCGTGCAGGGGCTGTGTTTAGCTGAAAGGTCAATCTACAACATGGTATAAAATGCTGCGTTTATCTCCATGGCTGGTGTGCGTTTAGTTATTGTGATTTCTGAACCAGTTTGTGGATTAGAGGCTGGTGCAAATTTGGTTATCTATGCACAGCGAATGAGCCTTGATTCAACCAAGCCAATTTGGTGTGCAAACTCAATCTGACCATAATATTTGGAAACAAATATCACTGAAAAAAGTGACTTAGGACCAGTTTTCACACTTCCAACCATTGCAGTATCCCGATGGTCACGTGATCAAAACTCAGGCACTTGGCAACTGGCAGGTACTTATGACAGATCCAGTGTCCCGGGGTTTGCGAATACCTTTTGCAACCTTCTGACGAGCAAAGTCAACAGGGAAGCCAGATTCACTGAACAATGGTGGCAAGAAAGTTTGTAAAATAGGGCAAACACTCACTTAACAGCTGCCTTGCTTAGCAGTCAAAAGTTTTGGGCTAGACTGTGGCTGTAAGTCAAGTATACAATCTGCTTCCTGGCGTGGCTGAGAATCCTGAAGCCCCGTCCCAGGTAATGCTATAGCTGGTGACATATATGTCATGCTTGCTTCCCACCCAAGCAATTTCATTCACTCCAGTGGAATTTATCATGTTGATAAAACAGGTTGGTGGTGTGAAGAATAGGAAGCCTGTATGTGTTTACCTGCTAATTTGAAATAGCACATTTACAAGTGGCTGTGACATCCACGCAGTGCCCTAAAGGCACAGATATCTGAAACAATTTATTTCTCACCCTCTTTTCCTGGCACAGACTCTTCGATTCTGACATTTCTGAGCAGGCAGGTCAGTAGTGATCCAATCTGATTCCTTCAGACTCTTTAATAAGAATGTCAGCGCGCAACGGCGGAGGCTGTTATCAGGCAGCTGCGGGGGGGGGGGGGGAGGCAATGTCAGCTGTCGGAAAAGGACAAGCCAGCATTTTGCGTTGAAGCGTTCACAAATCTGAGCGGATTTGGCCTCTGTTAGCCCATTTAATATGCCTGAATGTACCAAACCAATCTTGGTTGTTCCTGGCCCAATACTGGAGGTTTTAAAGAAGAAATTGGACAATCGTTTGTCTGAAATGGTCTAGGGCAGGGTGTCAAACTCAAGGCCCGTGGGCTGGATCTGGCCCATGGGTTGCTTAGATCGGGGCCACCTGGAAACAGCGAGGGACTGGCCCGCAATGCCTCTGCCTCTCTCCAATGAAAATGGAGCTCAGGAGTCCCACGTGCGGCCCTCTTGAGCTCCATTTTTGCTGGCAGAGCGTTGCATGAGGCCATCACAGCCAAAAATGAAGCTCAGGAGACCGTTTTCTGCGCCAGAGCGCTCGGGCCGCCACACGCGTCCCCGACACGAGTGACGTTGAGCTGGCCACACCCACCCCAGTCCACCCGAGGTCAAACACAATCCTGATGCGGCCCACAATGAAATCGAGTTTGACACCCCTGGATCAGAAGGATTTCATCAGAGTCCATATGTTATTGGATTTTAACCCCTGCCAATTCCCACCAATATAACCCCATGATCGAAGATGGAGAGAGTTGCAACAATCCAGCAATACTGTAGTCCTGATGGTTGTGTTGATTGAAGCTGATGAGATGTTGTCCATTCAGGTCAAGCATAGGAAATCAAGGGTCTACCCAGTTCAAATGAATATACAGGTTTATTGCATGCTAAAGCTCTCTGCAAGAATCTGACATACATTGTACCTCGTAGGGAAATGGAAATTTATATATAATAAATTTATATATAATAAGAAAGGGAGAAAGATGAAAGGAAAGGGAAGTGGAGAGATGAAGGGAGAGAGGGAAGTGGAGTAGAATGGGGCAGAGGAAGGAGAGGAAGACAGAAAAGTTCGAGAGAAGAGGAGGAGGAGGAAGAGGGAAGTAGAGAGGGGAAAGGAGAGAAGGAAATGGATAAGAGGAGAGGAGTAGGAGAGAGGGAAGGAATGGGAAGTGGAGGAGAAAGAAGAGAAGAGAAAAAGAGAGAAGGAAGTAGAGAGAGGAAAGGAAAGAGATCAATATATAGAACGTTGTTGCACAATTATGAAAATAATGTCTATAACTATGACGTACAACATTATGTATATAAGAGAGACTATAAAGGTATGATTAAGAAAATATTGGTTATAATCAGGGTGTATAAAACTATTCATACTCAAAAAGGACTGGATACAGCCTGTTCACTGCCGTTGCAAAACTGGAAATGTGATGTATATATATAAAGAAAAATGTACAATGAAAATATTCAGTTAAAAAAAAGAAAAGAATCCGAATTAACTAACGGTCAAAGTAAATTGGTGGTAGGTTAAGAGCTAAAGGAATTCAAGGTGGGCTGGACTTAAGATCTCTTTTGGGCATGAAGGTACTCGAGACTGATGGTGCATTCGACCCCCCTCCCTCGGGCTGAGCCTGGTCACATCCTACAATTCACCTATAAACCCCTGAGATTTACCTGGCCAATATACATTTGACATGAGCTGTTTTGTAAGAGCTCTTCAACGGGGACTCTCTTTCTGTGTCTCATTGCTACATAGAAATCCAGCTGAACCGTAGCAACTTCATCAGCGAAATTACTCACTACACCGAAACCAGCCGAGGCTCTAGTATGCTGGATTCGTCAGTGCTTGTGGCTGGGGTAGTCATCGGAGTGGTCCTCTTTCTATCCTGCGTGGCCATCCTGATTGGCAGCCTGCGAAAAAACCAGTGCTTTCGCCATCTCCAGCTGTGGAGCGATGCCAGCTACAGTAAGGGAGTCTTCTATATTTCTTTCCTCTTTCTAACGGTACCCTCAACATTAGGAATTCGAAAAAGATCATCCTTGGACTTACAACCATTGGTTTCGTGACCATTCAAAGTCACAACGGCACTGGGGAAAAAAGGGACTTATGGCCGGTTTTCACACTTAATGACCGCTGCTGCTGATCTCCATGGTCACTTGAACAAAATTTGGCTGCTTGGCAACGGACTCGTGTTTGCGACGGTTGCCGTGACCTGGAATTTGCAATCACCTTCTGCGACTTTCTGACAAGCAAAGTCCATGGGCGAGCCAGGTTCACTTAACAACCATGTTCCCAACTTAACGACTGCAGTGATTGACTTAACAACCGTGGCAAGGAAAATCATAAAATGGGGCAGAAATCCCTTAACAGCTGTCTTGCTTAGCAATGAAAAAAATGTTTGGGGGGGGAAGGGGGTGTCAGTTGGAGTTGTAAGTCAAGGACTACCTGAAATACGAGATGTAAATATTTCCGACCTTCCTTTCCATAGCTCTCACGTCATCCTAACAATTGCATCCCTAAACCTTTGGGACTAGCTGATAATCCGGCGCTGTCTGGATCAAACATAATTTCTAATGTTGGATTTTCCCCCTTACCAGAGGGAGCCCCCTTGTGGAGTACTGTGAAGCCGTTACCTTGGCAATTCCACTGCACTGTACAGTAGAAGCCATTTTAAGGCACAACAGGCTATATCTTAACAGAACACACACCCCGAGGGATGTTAGGGGTGTCTTACCCACACAGTATTTGTTTCCAGAGAGTAAGTCATCTATGTACCAAGTTTGGTTGAAATTGCTCGAGGCGCTCCAGAGTTATGCTAGAACATACACATATACACACACACACACACACATCCATTTATATATATATAGATTTAGAATTTCCAAGATTCTTTGTCTCCAATTCTTATTTAATCCACCTTTTGGAACTGTGCTAATATTACTTTTCTTTTCCCCAGCTCCAGATTGTTTTTCCTATGGTGGCTCCGTTGGAGAGCTAAGATCCAGCTGCGCTGAAGAATTCCCGCCAACATTTTACTTTAGCTCTTACATGGAGGCACTTTCCCAGGCCAACTTCAGACATCCAGACTCGCCACCACGGTAAATTTCTTTTAATTGTTTAATTATTCTTTTTAAAAGGTTTTTTAAAAAGGTAAAGGTTTCGCCTATCTAGTCACATGTGACTCTAGAGGGTGGCGCTCATCTCTGTTTCCTAGTTGAGGTATCGTCTGAAGACATTTGCATGGTCATATGGCTCAGTGGCTAAGATGCTGAGCTTGTTGATCAGAAAGGTTGGCAGTTCAACAGTTCGAATCCCTAGCGCCGCATAACGTCATGAGCTCTCGTTATTTGTCCCAGCTTCTGCCAACCTAGCAGTTCGAAAGCACATAAAAATGCAAGTAGAAAAATAGGGACCACCTTTGGTGGGAAGGTGACAGCATTCTGTGCACCTTTGGTGTTTAGTCATGCTGGCCACATGACCACGGAGATGTCTTCAGACAGTGCTGGCTCCTTGGCTTTGAAACAAAGATGAGCACCGCCCCCTAGAGTCGGGAATGACTAGCACATATGTGTGAGGGGAATTTTTATATTTACCTTATCTATCATATGTATCAATCTATCATATCTATCTATCTGTCTGTCTGTCTGTCTATCGGTCTACCTATTTCCCCATCTATCTTCTCTTCTTGGATTCTTAAGACTTTGCTTCAGTTAAATCCCTCTATCATCTATCCATCGTATGTATGTATGTATGTACGTCTACCTATATCTTTTTATCTTCTCTTCTTGGATTCTTAAGACTTCTCTTCAGTTAAATCTCTCTATCATCTATCCATCATGTCTGTCTGTCTGTCTGTTTATCTTGCTATCTATCTATCATCTATCTATCATCTATCTATCATCTATCTATCATCTATCTATATCTATATATCTAATCTATCTATCTATCTATCTATCATCTATCTATATCTATATATCTAATCTATCTATCTATCTATCTATCTATCTATCTATCTATCTATCATCTATCCTTCCTCCCTCCCTCCCTCCTTCCTTCCTTCCTTCTTGGATTCTTAAGACTTGGCTTCATTAGATCCAGTCCTGCCTGCAGCTTGAAGACTGACAGAAGGAGCTTGGCCAACCCTCCTTTCTCTTCATATTCCCTGGTGTAGAGGTGAAGGTGCCTTTTCTCTTCTCGAGTCCTTTTTTTTATTTAAGCAGGACTTCATTCCCGTAATTTGTAGAGTCTTACTATGCTCTGTTCTCAAGGGGTGGAAGCATACAGATTTTCTCCCGCTGACTTAATTACAGGAAGCAAATTCAACTCCTGGCAAGAGGCCCAATAAATCAGAGCTTTTTACAACCTTTCCATTCTCTTCCTGCAGCCTAAGTGGGAAGCTGGCCATCTGCTTAACTGATAAGAGTATCTAGAAAGTGCAGCTTTTGTTTCCACCAGCTGGCATTTTTTTTGTCCTCCAGGCAAGGTTGCCAACTGCCAGCTCCAGTAATCTTCCAGGTTTCAGCCTTTTTCAACCTCTTCTCCCAAACCTTCTCCTTCTTTCTTTCCCCCATTGACTGTGGGACAGTGATGAGTCCTTGGTTTAGCATCCACCTTTTGCAGTTGCTAAGCATTCCGTATTGTGTTACTGAAAGTTTAGGATCTTCCTTTCATTGCAGTGCCCTCCCCACACCCCTCTCTGTAACAGATCCAAGTCCAGTGTATTGAATACTTTGATATATTGCGGTTCTCTAGCGCTTCAGCCTGGACTTCTCCAAACTAGCGGTAGGTCTTGGGGAGAAAAACCTGCTTTCTGTAGTGGGAAAGATAGCAGGGGTGTGGTAGCTCAATGGCTAAGACACTGAGCTGGTCGATCAGAAATGGAAAAAAATAAACTACTCCTAGATAAACCAGATGATCTCACCGCAGACATACAGGACACGGGAGGGGCCGGAGCTCTGCCAGCGGGGGGAGAAGGGGCAATACCAAGAAAACTCAGATCACAAAAATGAGCAAGAAAATCTGCTTGATATAAAGTGATTGAAATTATTACCTGAATTTATATGCTGACTAAATATTGCTATTTAGTATTGAATATTGTTTAAATGTATATTATGAGTATGGGGGGGGGGACACCTGCCGCACACTGCAACTGCCAAAATTTGTAAACCTTTCCATTACCCCTTTCCTTTTTATTCCCTAAAAACCAAAGAAAGGTCAGCAGTTTGGCAGCTCGAATCCCTAGCGCTGCGTAACAGAGTGAGCCCCCATTATTTGTCCCAGCTTCTGCCAACCTAGCAGGTCGAAAGTATGTATAAATACAAGAAGAAAAATAAGAACCACCTTTGGTGGGAAGGTAACAGCATTCTGTGCACCTTTGGCATTTAGTCATGCCGGCCTCATGACCCCAGAGACGTCTTTGGACAGCGCTGGCTCTTCGGCTTTGAAACGGAGATGAGCACCGCCCCCTAGAATCAGAAACTCGAGTCGGGAGTACTTGAAATGGAACTGTATGTAATGGGGAGTTTTTAAAATGATGGTTCGTCCATCAAACCATCAATCAACCATCAATCAACCATCAATCAACCATCAATCAAATACAAATTTTGTATTGCCAATGCTTGCCCTAAGCCATGCATGTCCATTTGCATCGGGTGAAAAGGGGCTTTCGGGAATTCTGGGATTAGCATCCCCTATCATCTGGAGGACACCAGTTTGGGAAAAGGGGTCAAACGAGGCAGCCATCACAGACACACAACATCAACACCTGGGGCCAAATCTTCTGAGAATCGATTAACTCGCACTCCTGACCGCTGAAGTGAAGCCGTGTCCCGTTTTGGGGTGGGCGGCTGTTCTTCATTTTAAAATTTGAAGGGCAGAAAAACTATTTATATACAATTCTAATTAGGACATTAATTTATGAAAGATGCCTTCGGGACGTTAATAATGTAATTGCTTTGATGTACGAGCTGCAGAAATCTCATTTGCGACTAAATGTGATTATCTCTGCAAATGTATCCCTAATCGGTTCTCATACGAGTCTACAGATTTCATTTGGGATTATTTTCCTTCCGTTCTCTTCCTGCTTCCCTTAATCAGGATCCTGCCAAAGCATTCGGATGGAACCTCTCTAGTCTATTTTTCTTGAAAGGGTACATCAAAAGTAATGTCCATAAATATCCCTCTCTTAATGGGTTTCCTGGGGACCCAAATTCACTGGAAACATGTCAGTTCTATTTTAGAGTTAGCATTTTAGAAAGAGCAGATACAGAGTTTTTTTTTAAAAAAAATAGGCAGGCAGACTCTATTTGGCTGCTCTGTGTAATGACTCATATTTGTTTGTCTATCTGTGTATTTATTTAGTAAACATATAGATCATTCATTTCCTCTGGATGGCTCACAATTAAATGATTAAAATTAAATAAAAATAGAATAATAGAATACGGTAAAGGTTCCCTCGCACATATGTGCTAGTCGTTCCTGAGCGGTGCTCATCTCCGTTTCAAAGCCGAAGAGCCAGCGCTGTCCGAAGACATTCTCCATGGTCATGTGGCCGGCATGACTAAACACCGAAGGCACACAGAACGCTGTTACCTTCCCACCAAAGGTTGCTCCTATTTTTCTACTTGCATTTTTACATGCTTTCAAACTGCTAGGTTGGCAGAAGCTGGGACAAGTAACGGGAACTCACTCCGTTACACAGTGCTAGGGATTCAAACCACTGAACTGCCAACCTTTCTGATCGACAAGGTCAGCATCTTAGCCACTGAGCCATCGCTTCCCATAATAACAGAATAGAATATTAAAAATTTAATGTTATCTAAATAAAGAAGGAAAAAACTCTATTGTAAATAGAATAAAAACAGAGTTAATAATAAAAAAATAGCCAAGAAGACTTACAACCACAAAATAGCAATACTATTTATTTATTATGGATAAAGGAGAATATTTGAAATGAGGTTTCCTTGGTGCTCTCTGAGCTTGGTTGTTTCCCTCCAGATGTTTTATTACCAAAAAAGGTCACATGATCAGTTCTCAATCTATTTATTATTTCAGTTAATATAATTAATGGTCGATTGGGGGATCTGCATTTAATTAGCAGCCTTCTAATCTTTACATTAAAGGGGCGTGGTGGCTCAGTGGCTAAGATGTTGAGCTTGTCGATCAGAAAGGTCAGCGGTTCGAATCCCTAGTGCCGTGTAACGGAGTGAGCTCCTGTTACTTGTCCCGGCTTCTGCCAACCTAGCAGTTCGAAAGCACGTAAAAAATGCAACTAGAAAAATAGGAACCGCCTTTGGTGGGAAGGTAACAGACATCTTCGGACAGCGCTGGTTCTTCGGTTTTGAAACAGAGATGAGCACAGTCCCTACAGCCAAAAACGACTAGCACATATGTGCGATGGGAACCTTTGCCTTTACCTTTTATTCTTTACATTAAGCATGACAACTTCCTTTAAAGCTTCCTTGTTCTTTGAAAAAGAATCATCCAGTTCAGGGAAGAGTTGGACTTGTAGTGTAAAACATATTTAACTTTCTGCTTCACCTGCTACATCAGTTGGTTTCAATTCTATTGTTTTTGACTCCCCTTCCGAAGCGAGATCTGTAGGTTATTGTTTTGAATTGATGGATTGGCCCAAATTATGCAGGAAATACCCTGCGGTTGTGCTTTCTTTCAGGTACGATGAGTGTGTTGGGCCCGGAGCAGCCCAAATCTACCTTCCAACGGAGGATCCTCCACCTTATTCTCTGATAGACCCTTGTCAGCAGAACGATGTGTCTATAAACAATTCCTTGGAAGAAAGGGGATCTACCAGTACAACAACAGATTCTGAGGCTTGGGTTAGGATACAGGACCTGCATCCACCTTCCACGGCCTCGTCATCGTCCTTCCCAACCGAAACCGCTCCACCGTACGAGGCTGTTGTGGGTGAACAGAACATTCCTCTCCCGCAAACCTCACTCGCTCTGCTGAAAGCTTCAGCAGATTATTATCATCAGACACTTTTCGACAGAATAGCGTAAACGAATCACGCCGTGGGGACATCTTGCAAAGCGAAGATGCACGGAAAGGTGAACTGATCGCCCACCCGCCGGTTGACTTGCAACAAAACATTTCTTTTTTTTCTACTTCGAACAGGGCTGGGCTGCTTTTGGAGACACGGGTTTCATTTTTCCTTTCCTTTGGTAGAACATCTTTGGAAAGCTGGCCTCTCTATGTTTTTTGCACCGTTTCCTCTCCCACTTTGAAAAGGGTAAAACACCAAAAGCGATGCTAAGGAAGGCGGACATCTCCGAAGCATTTTTATAATGTCTCCTGCTCACCCAGAGGCGTATGGAACTGTCCGTTCTTGTTGGATCTTCCCTGGTTCGGGAGGAAAGGTTTGCCCAGAATCAACTTCGGTGAGATGGGCAACTCTATAAATTTGACTAATAAATAAAACGCATATTTTTTTTTAAAAAAAAGTACAACCAATATTTTAAGCACTGCTCGTAAGCGGTAGAGATAAATAACAGAGGAAGGGATTCTTTGTAAGGAGAACATGGGTTGGGTTTTTACAAAACGCAGTAGGCTGAAATGTGGATTTGGCTAGTTTGCACCTCAAGTGTGGTCTGGGAAAATAGCCATCCTGAAGACAACCGGTCTGCCTATCAACACGACCTACCTCGCAAGGAGAGTTGGAAAGCTAATAAAACAGTGAGAACGACATCCATCTTGCTCCGAGGCCTACCGAGAAAGTTCATAATGACGATGAGGATGAGTCGGTGGATGTACCAAAATGTGATTCTCCAGCTAATAATTGACAACAGATTTCTTGAAGTATCTCAGATCATTCATTTGTTTATGGCAGAGATCTTCAAAGTTGGCACCTTTAAGATTTGTGGACTTCAACTCCCAGAATTCTCCAGTCCACAAATCTTAAAGGTGCCAAGTTTGGGAACCTCTGGTTTATGGGAATCTGATTTTTTTCTGAATTGTAACTCTGAATTCTAGAAACTAGTTTGCTGGTCTCCTTCCATGGTTTTGCAAGCAGGGAGCAAAATAATTCTTTTTCTGGGACATTAGGGTTTTATATCTCTGCTTAGGTTCTTGATGGCTTGCTGCTATATTCTTGTTTTACTGCAGCTGTTGTTTCTGTCCTACAAAACATCTAACATCACTGGAGGATTTTAACTGGAGTATTTTATCGCCTTTTACAAAATCATATTCTTGCTCTTTGGGAAAAGTAGAGGTTCTCCTTCTCATCCAGCTGTTCCTTTGATCTCTCCCACATATAGACTAAATTCAATTCCTGAAGGCAGAGCTGTCCAACCTAAGTCCACTTACCTTAGAAAATGCTGGCCATTGCCCCGGAAATCTCCAAACTTTCTGTCCAAAGTTTATATTTCCATGGGTACATTTTAATTTGTTATAAGGGAGAAATGTGGCCCATGGAGGGAAATGAGCAGGAACGTGAGGTCCTTGTATCTCATTAACCCTTCCAATCAAGTTGTCTTTCATTTTGGTCCTTCCCCATTTATTTTGGAAGTGTCATCTCAAAAGGAAGCAGGCCTCCAACAAAGGACACTCATTTCTAGCTAAAACACCCAATCTCTCTGATTTCCCTCTTGTGACCAGTTGAAGTTTGATGAGCATGGGGATGCTGAAGTGATTGTAAGTGTGAACAATGGTCATAAACCACTTTTTTCAGCTCCGTTGTAACTTTGAGCAGTCACTAAAAAAAACTTTTGTAAATCAAGGACTACCTGTATTGCATTGAACTTGTAGAAAGTCTACAACGGCTTCTTGTCGAGCAATAATTACCACCCCCTAGGATCAAAAATCCTTGTTTGGTTCCGAATAATAAAATTTGTCCTTAAGATTTGTATTTGGACCTGTCCCAACAATTGCATCTATTTCCCTAGAGCCATACCAGAAGTCCACCCATCTTAACATTGCCAAGCTGAGAAACACCATGGCGCTTCATTTCCCATGGGTGTCCCATTCTTCCTTTGTAGGTAAACCTCGGCTTACGACCCTAATCGAGAGCAGAATTTCTGTTGCTAAGCAAGATGGTTGGTAAATGAGTCGCGCCTAATTTTACGTCATTTCCCAGGGTGGTTAAGCAAATCACGGCAGTTATTAAACAAATCACATGGCCATTAAGCAAATCTGGTTTTCCCCATCGACTGGCTGGGGAGAACGCACATGGCAATCCTATGACCCTGGAACACGACAGACATCATAAATAGATGCCAGTTGCCAAGCACCTGAATTTTGATCTTTTGATCGTAGGGAATGCTGCAACATTTGTAACTGTGAGGACCGGTCATAAGTTCCCTTGTAACTTTGAACAAGAGGTAAATGGATGGTTATAACTTGAGGGCTATCTGTAAATTGTAGCAAGAATAGAATATGGCTTGTTTTGCTCAATTTGTTTGTCTTTTAGCAATCTTTAGAATTGTAGCAGCAAAAAAAGGTGGCATTTGCCTCTGGATATAGAAGGCTAAATATTGTAAAGCATGGGATTCCATTAACAATTAAATGCAAAAACAAAAAACACCCATCTGTGATGATTACTTTACGCAGCCATAATAGAAAGAGAATTGTATTTTTTCCTGCCGCTAATTAAACGATGGATATTTGTATCATGATTCCAAAGAGAAGAGCAATAAAAAATACATGGAAAGCTTTTACAACATGCATTAAGCCAGCCTTTTTGGAGTTAGAAATAGTCTAACAATTTTAATTTACACGGGATCATTCTTTCGCCAAATCTTAAATACTGCATGATTCAAAAGCTTGCTCTATATTTATTATATGTATATGGACGGGTGTTCCAAAATATTCCAACATTATTCCAAAACTCAATCCTTGGTTTGTATCCCATTACATAATCTAAGATTATAAACAGCCACCTGACCCAAAGACATACTTAGGGGAAACAGAACCTGCAGGAGGTTTCTATCTCATTCATTTAAAGTAATCATTTATCTGTAATGTTTTGATTTTTTGAAAATGTTTCCACACCTTATGAAGGGTCCAACAGTTCCAGGAAAAGTTTAGCAGCACTTTTTGATGTTGTGGGTCACAACCAAGTTATGGAAAGTAGTATCTTCAAAGGTGTCGTGAGATTAAGTGTTTTTACTTATAATCAAATGTTCACAACATCTATGAGTTTAGGAAGAGCATGCCTGATCCGCCAAGGGCTCAACTACTCTCAGCATTCTACGTTCCTGTTCTGACCGAGGCTTCCCCAAAAAGCATGAGGCAGAGTCCTGATCCCGACAAAACCCCTTTTATTAAAGGAATGTGAATTCCTCTCATTCACATTCAGCAAAGGCCTGGTAAACAGTCTTTCAAAGGAATATTTATGACCACAGACCTTATCTATCTTGGAACGCTGCCATGTAAATATTGTCCAAATGAGGTGCTGTGCCAGGAAAGACTGGGCACAGAGTCTCTGAGATTCACGGACAGATCTCCACACTCCTGAAACAAATCTAACGATGGAACGAACGAATTGTTTCCTGCAAAAGCCCACTCCCCTTTCGCTCCTCTTTTATTTCCTGTGGGAGGGGCCAATCAACTTCCACCTGGGACTTTACTCCCAAGTCTACCCTGATTTCTTAGCTGCTGTTTTCTTCTGGCAGCTCGGTGAATGCGCACACTGGGAACAGGCTATAGCTGTTCCTCTGCCTCACTGCTGTCTAGCTCAGTAGGCACCTGATCACTGCCAGATGGCTTTGGCCCCGTCTCTGCCTCTGATGCAGAGCCCTCATCCGAGCTTCCCCAGCCTCCAGGACTGGCCCATGTTCCTCCCCAACCTCCTCACTGTCCGACTTTGCTGCCAGCTCTGCTGGCAATTAGTGGGCCACAACACTTCCAGAATGGCCTATAGTCATGACCTCCCCAGATATTGGGCCCGGGGTTGCATTTAAACTGGTTTACTTCACCATAATGAAGCTATAATGATTATAAAGATTGAAATAAAATGCTTGCTTTACCTGATCACCCTTCCAATGGCCCCGTGCCAGATGTGGGCTTTGGGGCAAGCAGTCCTAGGTTTTAGTCTCCTGCACCTGATATAAAACAAAACATTCATTCATTGATATCTCAGGTTTATGTTTACAAATAACTCAAGGTGGCCACATGTTCAACACACCTTCCTCCTCTTATTTTCCCCACAACAAACACCCCCTGTGAGGTGAGTTTGGGCTGAGAGAGTGAGGGATTGGCTCAGAGTCACCCAGCTGGCTTCCATGGCTAAGACGGGACTTGAACTCAGAATCTATAAAATACCGCTTACAACCACAACCCAGTCCAAAATTTACATGGCTAAGTAAGTAAGTAAGGTAGTTTTGCCCCATCTCACAACTTTCCTTACCACGTTTGTTAAGTGAATCACTGCAGTTGTCAAACTGGTAAGACGGTTGTTAAGTGAATCCGGTTTCCCCCATTGACTTTGCCTGTCCGAAGGTCGCCCAAGGGGATTGCATGACTGCGGGACGGCTGCATAACCCATCATAAATGTAAATCGCATGACCATGGGGATGCTGCAATGGTTAAGTGTGAAAAATGGTCAATTTTCAGTGTTAATTTCAAACCGTCCGTTTTAACTTCAAACGGTCACTAAGTGAACTGCTGTAAGTCGAGGACTACCTGTTATAACAACCCCCGCCCCCCATGGTGGCACTTCGAGAACCACCCAAGCCCCCAGAGAAAAGGCCAGCCAATAACTTCCAGACTTTCGTTGTATTTCCAATTTCGTTGTGTTTAAGTACAATGACAATAAAGATGATACTTATACTTGCCTTTGAACACAGATACCCAAAGCAGAACTCTTCTCCCCCACACTTCGGTTTCACTTTCGCTTTGCAGCCCCCGCCCACTTCCCGCCTCCTGGCGAGCCCGAAATGGGAAAAGGACGAGCGTTCGCCTTGAGCGACAGCAGGGGCAGCCACTGGAACGGCGGGCAAAGCCACGGACAAGCCAATGGCAGCCTCCAGAGCCTCTCTGCCTGCCTCCCTCTCTCTCTCTCTCCGCCCCATTCCCCCAGCGGGGCCTGAGGAAGCCAAGCGTGGGAGCCTCCGCTTCCGCGTCCTGCGAGTCGGAGCCAAGAGCGGCTGGCCGTCGGGCTTCCCAGCTTCAGGCTCGTCGCGAGGGAAGGAAGGGGAAACCCCTGGAGGGGATCCAGGATGAGGAGCTGCCCGTCTCTGGCCGCCCCGCGGGAAGTTTTGCAAGACTACCTGGCTTTCTACCGCGCTAGCTGGGCGGAGGGCAAACTCCGGCTTTGCAACGAAGCGCCGCTCAAGAGCCGCGCCGGGTCGCTGCGGGCGGGCAGGTGGGACGTGGGCGCGATCGCCGAGAGCTGCTGGAGGATGCGCGGCCGGCGGCGGGAGGACAGCCCCGCCGTCTTCCGCCAACTGAGCCAGGCTTTCGGCTACCTGGAGCTGCTGTGCGTCAACCTTTGCCTCTCGCCCTGGAGGAAGGAGATCAAGTCGCTGAAGGTAGTTGGGGAGGAGGCAGGGCAGGAAGGGGAGGGAGAGAAGGAAGCTCCCCAGTGGGTTTGGCCACTTCGCGTAAACAGTAACAGAGTTGGAAGGGACCTTGGAGGTCATCTAGTCCAACCCGACCTTTCTGATGGACAAGCTCAGTATATTAGCCACTGAGCCACCTAGTCAGGCTAGGCGATGGACACCTAGTCAGGCGCCTTGATAGAGAGGGTGGATGGGGGAGAGGAGGTTTGCCCACTTCCCATAAAAAATAACTGTGCTGGAAAGGACCTTGGAGGTCATCTAGTCCAACCCCCTTGCTCACGCAGGCGACCTGTACTAGGGATTTGAATTACTGACCTTTCTGATGGACAAGCTGAGCCACCGAGTAAGGCTAGGCTGGGGGGGGGGGCTTTACTCCAGGAACCCAAGGCAGAGAAGGTTAAAAACAAAAATCCTTTCTCCTTTTGCCCAAGGCAAAAAAAAATGGACAAAAATACATTCATGATTGGAACAAATGATAAAGGTATTTCATATATATAAATGATAAGAGGTGTTTCAAGAGAAGAGTCTTCCACTCCTCTGCTCGCAATAGAATCTCTTATCTCTTATGCCACCAGGCTCGAAATTTTGGCCAACCTAGAACTATGCCGACTAAAGTCTGACCTAAGCGTAGTACACAAAATTGTCTGCTACAACTTCCTACCTATCAGTGAATACTTCAGCTTTAACCTCAATAATACACGGGCAAACAATAGATACAAACTATATAAACCACTCCAAACTCGATTGCAGAAAATATGACTTTAGCAACAGAGTGGTCAACGCCTGGAATGCTCTACCTGACTTCACTGTTACTTCCTCAAACCCCCATAACTTTTAAGAGGTCTGTAATGGGGCATGCATACATCCCTGTCCTACTATTCCCATTTATTCGTACCTGTTTCCTGTGTTCATGTTTATACTTATACCTGTTATCTCATACATGTTTGACAAACTAACTAACTAAATAAATAAAATAAAGGCAAAAAAAAAATATTGGCGAAAAAACACATACATGTTTAGAACAAATCATAAAGAAACATATAGACTTAAATCAAGCAATATTCTTTTTGGGTGTCATACCGGAAAAAATATAATAAAGGGAATACAATACTTGATTTTACATATATTAACTGCAGCTAGAATTGTATTTGCACAATGGAAAAGTGTAAAGATCACTATAGAGGAAAACGTAACTAAAAAAAAATTGGAATGTGCAGAAATGGACAGATTAACCCTTAAAATCAAGGAAAACGGAGAAACTGGATTTTTTTTAAAACATGGGACTAATTTTATCAATTGCTAGCCAATAAAAACAGAAGTTAGAAATATGGAAATATAAGGGAAGGAGTAATTTTATAAGGAAGGTTTATGAAAATGGATAAGCAAACATTATTATTATGAGACCAATGGCAATCTGATGAATACTATTGTAAATATTATTATTTCTCAAAATTATGTGTACGCAGACAACACAATTTATTTAGAAATGGAATTTTTTATATGTAATAAAACTTTAAAACAGGGGGGGGGGGGATCCTTCCTTGTCCAATGATAGACACCCCAATGGCCAGATTTAGCTAACTACATCCCAGCTAAAGAGATAACGGGAACATACAATGAAGTTTCAGCAGGAAGGAAGATTTCTAACGCCAGCCTGACTCTTTGGGACCAGTCAAGGTGAGTCTTATCCTGTTGCTTGAAGTCCAAATTCCCTTGTGGATACAATCAACGGAAGAATTCAGACTTCAAGCAACAGAAAAATCTTCTACCCATAATTTCACAGAGTAGTAATAATTTCTCCATGCTGATGTCTCCCTAACACTATTCTTCTCATTCCCTTTAGACGTTTACAGGCAACTTTGTCTACTATGTAAAGTCCATCCTTCCGGAAAGTGTAGTACAGCAACTGCTGTCGGAAATCGGCTATGTTGCCACCTCTGCTACTGAATATTCCCTGGTCAGAAAACTAAATGAGGAAGAAGCAGAGAAGGCTGCCTTTGAAATGTTCCTGGCGAGAATCGAATGCGAAAACCTTCATGAAGTTGCAGGGGACATGAAAGACAGTGACCTGGCTGACATCCTACAGAAGAGGGCTCAGAAGCATGGTCCCCCTTGTGTTGGCCTAGCTAAAAAGCAGGAACACTCACAAACAAAAGGGGAAGTGGCTGTCGGAGAAAGCAACGAGACACCAAGTCCTGCAGTGGCCTACTTGAGCCACAGCCAGAGTGCCTTCAAAGAGCAGGACAAGACGGAGCATGGCGAAAGTTTTGGTCTCCGATGTGTTACAAGAGAGATTCGACCAGTTGCTTCCGAACAGACTCCTGAGAAGGACAGCAACCAGAACCAACCAGAGGAAACCTCGACACACTCCTGCATCAGAAGCACGGACAGTGAGGACTTCCTGATTAAGTACAGTGACATTGTCATTGGACAACAGCCTCTCCACTTCTCTGCCACTTCTTCTTCTTTGAGAGCAGCCAATGAGGAGGCCTGGTTTACTGAAACAAGGCTGGGCCTACCAACCTGTGGGGGAGAAACTCTCCCTCATCTGCCTTCCGATGAAAGTGGCCCTCAAGCCCTAGCCATCCTCAACGATCCTACTGGGGTAAGCAAGACTCCTTATGACTACCAGACTCGGCAGACGATGAATGAGTCTAAACTCTGCGATGCCATGAAGCATCTGAGCGCTCCTGGGTCAGGTACCATCGACGAACCCAAAGAACTGAAAGGCAGCGTGGCACAGCAGTCACCCAACTCCTCCAATGACTCGGCCTCGATGGGAGAGAAGCCGAAGAACAAGGAAGACTACGTAGAGAAGTTGGTGTACCCTGTGGAAGAAACAGCACGGGCAACATCTGGAAGGAGCCTCCGAGTCCCTGAAGAACGTTATCATGAGATGCAATCAACAAACCTCTCCTGTGGAGACCCTTACAACGTGGACCTCTATTCATCAGATCACTTCAGTCATATCGCCGGGTGCAGCAATCCCACGCCGGGTCCGAGTTATAGCAGGCATCTAGATGTCCCCATTTTAACCCGTCCTGTTCCGACCGAGGATCAGTACCCTGGTGACATTCCAGCAGGTATTCGGCATAGGCGAGAAAGATGTCCCCACCATTCCTCTTTGGCGGACTTCGACACTCGTGGGGCGCATGTGAACGAGCCTAGCCTAGACGGTTATGCTGTTATTAACAAAGATAATTAAAAAGTAGGTCCCCGAGAGCTCTGGGACCCGCAAGTCAGGATTGACTGAGTTGCAGCGAGATTGGTCACTGCGGTGTTTACATGCTTCTCATCAAGTGGTAAAATCCGAGCAACAGAGTTGGAATAGACCTTGGAGGTCTTCTAGTCCAACACCCTGCTTAATCAGGAAACTCTATATTTCAGACAAATGAAATCCATCCAATCTCTTCTTTAAAGCCTCCACTGATGGAGCACCCACAGCTTCTGAAGACAAACTGTTCCATTGATGAATTGTTCTCATTGTCAGGATTTTTTCCCCTTATTTCTAGATCGGTTCTCATCTGGATTAGTTTCCACCCATTGCTTCTTCTTCTCCCTTCAGGTTCTTTGGAAAATAAGTTGACTCCCTCTTCTTTGTGGCAGCTCCTCGAATATTGGAACACTGCTATCGTGTCAGCCCTAGTCCTTCTTTTCATTAGACTAAAAATACCCAACTCCTGCAACCGTTCTTCATATGTTTTAGCCTCCAGTCCCCTAATTGTCTTTGTTGCTCTTCTCTGCACTCTTTCTAGAGTCTCAACATCTTTTTTATATCGTGGTGACCAAAACTGGATGCAATATTCCAAGTGTGGTCTTAGTAAGAAATTATAAAGCGATATTAACACCTCGTGTGATCCTAATTCTATCCCTCTGCTAATGTAGCCTAGGACTGCATTGGCTTTTCTGGCAGTTGAAGCAAGAGAGGATCATGGGATGTTTCATAGGACTTCAAATGTGCTCAGCTAAGACTTCATGAGAGATTTAGCATCATCTTACTGTGAGATCATTGAAAGAACATTATACTTTGAAGGGCGGGGTGGGCGTGGGGGAATCACCGTTCCTTCAATTTCCAAGGAAGGAATTTTCATCCACTTCTGCAGCTCCAACATCTCCTATGGATTTCCCCTTCTGCTCATGGTTTGGCAGGCGTGCCAGAGAAGGGTACACACTTGGGGGGGGGGAACACTGGTGCTTCCCCTTTCTTCCTCTTTTATGCAGTCCCTAAGTGCCTGAAAGTTGTCCAGGATAAAGAACTAGGACTAAGAAACTACAAATCAGGAATACTTGTGAAGTTTCTCGAGCATTTGCTGTTCTTCCTATCCAGTTCAGTTTTAATCGAAGAAATGTTAATCGTGGACTTTAAAATGCAAGATTACAGATGGTCCTCATTTAGCAACAAGAATTAGAACCAGCAACTTGGCTGTTAAGCAGTCATCCAAAGAAACCACCATTCCTTAGGATCTTTACTTCAGTTTTCCTTTGCTTTACAGGCCTGTGAAGTTCATAAATGGGTTACGTTTTCACCTCTGTGAACAGGTCGCTGCCTTGGGCAGTCGCTAAACAAGAACTACCTCTAAGAAAATGTTATCGAATTAATCTGGATCCTGACGTCAGTTCATAATAGGCTGTTTCATAAATACATGAATCATGTTAAATGTTAAATACTATTGTTGTTAATGCAGGAAGTATATCCAGAAACACAGAATGTCAAATGGTTTGCATAGCTCCGTATTTGCTCGATTGGCTTGTTATTTTTTTCTGTTAAGAGTCTATGCAATATAGCAGGTTGATTAGGCAAGATGAAAGGATCTCCTGCTTAGGTGGGGGGGTTGGACTAGATGACCTACAAGGTCCCTTCCAACTCTGTTAATCTGTAATAAAGACAATGTTTCTATACTGAAATATAACCAAAAATAATTGGATAGAAAACAATTCAAGAATGTTATGACTTTTTTTTTTTAAAGAAAAAGCATATTGGACTCCACAGAAAATTTGAGGATGGAAGCTTTTGAATTCTAGTATGGTCTAGCAAAAAATAAAAATGAAAGGAAAATAATTTATTTTGAATTGTCATGGAAAAGCCATTTGGATCCCAAAAATTGGGCGATGCTAAACCTTTGGGTTTTCTTCTCTCATTAGTTTGGCTTCTTCAGAGCTTGTGGATAAACATTTTGTCCCATCCATGGTCAGAGAACTAGAACAAACTTGTCCAACAACATAGTCTTGTAATAATGAACCAGCAGCCAACATACCACGCATACCAAAGTACCAATATAATCAATAGCTTGTCAAACAAGTTTCATTGAAAATACTTTCAACCTTTAGTGAAGGAATGCATGTGAAAACGTCATGGACACAGGGAGTCCTCAACTTACAACTACCATTTATGTTGCTAAGTGAAACATGCCGTTCAGTGAGTTTTGCCCCAATTTATGACTTTTCTTGCCACTGCCATTAAGGTCGCAAAAGTTGATCACGGGACCCTGCGACCGTCATAAATATGAACCAGTTGCCAAGCACCTGAATTGTGATCACACGATCATCGGGAGGCTGTAATGGTCAAGTGTGAAAAATACTTGTGTCTCACTTTTTTCAGTGCCATTGTAACTTTGAATGGTCATTCAATAAACTCTTATAAGTTGAGGATTATATCTATATTTTGATTCCCTGCTTTGGTTATTATTTCTAATCATGTCGCTCCAGTTCGTTTTGTGCTTCTTTGCCAGTACAGCTCAGCTCAGTTCAGGGACTTGTTGGACTTCAATTCTCATTCGCTTCAGCTAATATGACCAATATTCAGGTAAAGTTGACCCTTGGAGCCTTGCAACTGAAGGGATGATGATTTCTTATCTCTACAAGAGGGAATTTTTATAAAAAATAAAATCCTGAAGTTGAACAATTAGCCATTCACTCATTGCCACAAGGGGCCGAAGTTCAAGGCTCAGAACATGGGATGCTTAAAAGTAATGCTTAAAAAGCCAAGGTAGCATTCCAAATTGTTAAGGTATCTTTTCTTGGGGGTGCTTAAATAAAGCGAGCCAGTTTGGTGTAGTGGTTTAAGGCACCAGACTAGAAACCTGGAGAGTGGGAGTTCTAGTCTTAGGCATGAAGTCAACTGGGTGGCCTTGGGCCAGCCACTCTATCTTCGCCCTAGGAAGGAATCAATGGCAAACCAATCCTGAAAAACTTTGCCAAGAAAACTGCAGGGGCTAATCCAGAACTCAACATTGACTTGTATAAAGGTATACAGACCCACACATACACCTCTACATAAAGCTTGGAAGAACACCCTGTAGGAGTAGCAAAGTTTTCTGTTTCAGTGTATAGACTGAATATACAATATCAAAATCTTTCTGTAGGCTTGTGTAAAGAGTCCATTGCCAAGTGCAATTTTATTTTCCCCTATCCAGGCCTGAAAGAGAACTATACAAAATCATTTGTGAATCTTAAAAGTTGATTCAAAATTGCTTTCACTTTCACAACCAGATCACCGTATTTAATATTAGGTGGGGAAACAGATAAAATTGCAGTGTTCCCATTGTATCTTGACATAGATCAAATCACTGACAATAACTTAATATATTACATATTTTTAATGTCTGCTTATATTTACATCGCTATGCGACTCAGTTAGGGAATAACTGAATTACAGTTAATTTTCTAACAATAACATTACAATTTAAATAAAAGACATAACCTACTCTTCCATCTTAGAATTCCGTGTCTCAGGGAGAATAAGCTAAATTAATAGGTTGACAGTTGTTCTCTTTATTTGGACTAAGAATATGAGACAATAACACATTTTAACAACTTTTTAATGAAGAAGGAAAGGAATGATAAATATCTTGGAATCATATCTGCTGTTCTTACCCTGGCAAACTAACCAAGAGGTTCTAAAACACGCCGAATAGAAAACTCTACACTCATTTATTATAACCGTTTGCATATTTTTGGTAAGAAGTTGAGCAAAATTACCTTCTTTTCAGTGCAAACAAGTACCTTCCGACCCAGGTTCTATTTCAGACCCAAAACTTACACCCATCTTCCCATCTCAGTTGAAGACATTTTAATCCAAATTAGATTAACAGTAAAAGAAAGATCAAAAAGTTATGACTCTGCTCCATCATTTATCTATATACCCTCACATAAAGTCACTGATCCAACATGGCTCTTCCCCGAGCCCAACTCTTCATATCAAATACAAAACTCTATAAAATAATTCCAAATGAACTGACTTGTAGGGAATAGTAAAAAAATGTTATGTGCGTGGGACCATATTTCACTCTCATCCTGCTCAGATGTGGCCGTGGATGTGATTTAGGCATGGGGATCATCTAATGGTTTTTATGCTCACTTGGCTTGAGCTGCCTAAGAATTCAATGTGAAGACGCCCGGGATTTATCTGCCCATGAAAGACAGGAAGGAGGAGCCGAAAGGATCTGCATCCTGGTTGGGTTGGGTTGCCTTGCCTGGTGCTCAAGAGTGGGTCGGAGGTCATCCAAAGTGGGCTCCTGGAATGAATTCTGACAACCACTCAGCTTTGGGTGGTCAACACAATACAGTCCATCTCGGTTTGCTGCTTTACCTGTCTCATATAATTCATACAATTTATGCATTCATGGATGGAAAATAACTCGACTATTCCATATTGCAGTGATCCCCAAGCCCCGGGGATCGGGGCAGTGTCACAGACAGGTATCGTACTGCAGCCCAATGGGAATAGGGCTGTGTACACACAGTTTCCTTTGCGCATGTGCAGGATTAGGTTGCTCGCACAAAACTATTCCTCCCCACCACCATCTTGCCAACACTGATGCCAAACCCCAAAACTGCCAGTCCGCGAAGCCAGAAAGGTTGGAGGCCATATTGTATAAACTTTTTAGTCCACTTTAAAAAGTATTAACACAAATGCAATTAGTACATACTAGCAATAAGCCTGGCCGCTTGTTTTCTTTGTCCCCTTCTATTAAAATTCTTTTTTTGGGGGGGGAAAAAAAAGATTTAAATCCGATTGCATTTGAGCTGCACGTTTGCTAACTCCAAACAGCAGCGTCTATTGGCAGCAGGAGGAATTAAGTCATAGCTATGCATTCCATTCTGATCCTCTTCATATTTCTCCATCATCTGTGAGTCTCTCGGGTCAACACTAGCAGTGTTAAGTGCAAGCTGAAAACAATAGATGGGCTGCTGTGAAAGAAAGGAATTAGCCGCACCTTATATGTATGTATTTACTTTTCAAGGGTACAGTCTCCAAACAGAGAAGAAGCTGTGGATGGGAGGTGAGAAGAGTCCATTTTGGCTCTTGGTGGATCATCCCACATGGAAATGGTGGACCTTCTCAGCAATTCCTTAATTCCAAGCCCTTGGATCTTTCTGCAAAGCTTCTCAGAATGCCTTCAAAGTTTCCAAGACCACCAATTCAAGCTGCTTGCAATAAAGAAGCCTACAGCTCTCTCTCTCTCTAGCTTAGGCTACACCACCTGTGTACATCTTTGTTTTGGGCAACAGAGTCTTGTCCATAGTAAGACAGCTAATTCTACAGCCGGCGTTGGGTGTTGTCCAGCATTAAGATTTGGTCCTGATTCTCTTCGTATTTCTCCATCATTTCCTGCAGGTCGTCGTCAGCCTGCAGCACCTTAAAAAGACTCAAATGATCAAATGCACATCTCTAAGTGAGTAGAAACGGTCAAATTCCCCAGCTTGTCGTATTTCCTAGAAGGAACCAAGTTGCCAAAATCCAAGCTGATGCCTGTCACAATGCTATTAAAAGGTCTTCCCCTCTTGTGGAAAGTTTATAGTAAGTCGAAGGAGCCTTGGAAGATAGTTAATAGTGAGACATGACAGGATGGAGAGCAAGACAGGGTTTTTTTTTTTACAAACATAATAAAAGTTATGCACTAATTCAGGTACCTTTTTCCTGTTTGGGCCAAACTATCTTTCAAAACAATCATGAATGTATACTTACAAGCACCGGAGAAGGGACTTTGAACAATGATTGTTTAATGAGCCAGTCTTCATAAAGCTGATGAATAGCTTCTAAATATTCCTGTCCAGAGGAGGAAAAAAGAAGGATGATCAGGTTTTTTTTTTAACAGACACAAAAATACTTTGATTAATCATGATTTTTAGCAGTTTGGTGGTTCAAATCCCTAGCGCTGCATAACGGAGTGAGCTCTCGTTACTTGTCCCAGATTCTGCCAACCTAGCAATTCGAAAGCACATAAAAATGGAAATAGAAAAATAGGGACCACTTTGGTGGGAAGATAACAGCGTTCCATGCACCTTCGGTGTTTAGTCATGCCGGCCACATGACCACGGAGACGTCTTCGGCCAGCACTGGCTCTTCGGCTTTGAAACAAAGATGAGCACCACCCCCTAGAGAAGTGGTAGTCAACCTGGTCCCTACCACCCACTAGTGGGAGTTCCAGCTTTCATGGTGGGCAGGCAGTAGGGGTTTGCTGTAACTCTGCTTTATAAATTTTATAAAGTAAAGTTACTTCCCTACTTTATAAATCACCATTACTGTGGAACCGGTGGGCGGTTAGAAAATTTTACTACTAAGAGAGATACAAAAGTGGATGGTAGGTATAAAAAGGTTAACTACCCCTGCCCTAGAATATGTGCAAAAGGAACATTTACCTTTACCTAATCATGATTTGTGTTCTGTAGGAGCAAAAGGTAGAATAGTTGCAATTAAGAGCCAAATATCTGATTTAAGTTGCAACAGGACAACCAGATTTGGGAAGGGGGCTGGGTAGGGGACCTGGATCTCGTTTATCTAAGACAGTGATGAAGCTCCCACAACTTCTGAAGGCAACTTCTGTTCCATTGGTTGATTGTTCTCACTGCCAGAAAAATTCTCCTTATTTCCAGGTTGAATCTTTCCTTGATCAGTTTCCATCCATTATTCCTTCTCTGGCCTTCAGGTACTTTGCAAAATAGCTTGATCCCCCTCCTCTCCGTGGCAGCCCATCAAATATTGGAACACTGCTATCATGTCTCCCCCAGTCCTTCTCTTCACTAGACTAGGCATGCCCAGTTCCTGTAACCATTCTTATGTTTTAGCCTCCAGTCCCCTAATCATCCTGGTTGCTCCTCTCTGCATTCTTTCTAGAGTCTCAACATTTTTTTAATAGTGTGGTGACCAAAACTGGATGCAGTATTCTAGCTGTGGTCTTACTAAGGCTTTATAGAGTGGTATTAGTACCTGACTTAATCTTAAATATCCAAAAGAGACCATTGTGCCTCAAAACGATGGTTGCATGGATCAGGATACCACTGCACAAATGCCACACTTCCACCATGATGTCTGATGGAAGAACTAAAGTTGCATCATCTCTGTGATGACATCATGTATACGTTGACATTTGACCCCCCCACCCCCACCCCAGTGGATGCTTATGACCATCTTGTTACTGGGACTGAAGACTTTTGATCCTTCTTCCAACCAACCAAATTGTAATCTTCCCAAAAATTAAAAAGATCTCCTCCTTACCATGGGAATTACTTTTTCCTCTTCCCTGCATCTCCGCTTGAGTCTCTGGTAACACATGCCAGGAGAGGTCTGAAGATAAACTGCATTAAACCATTATAGTTTAGAACTGGTTAAGGATACAAGGGCAGTTTCAATCATTTCATTTCTGATTGGCATCGTGTTGGAGAATCTTGTGTTAAGTCTCCAAGACTCAAATTACCGAAATTATCCCTAATGATCAGTAGCCACAAAACCTCCCCACCCCTGAAGAATCAATAGAGGTGTTTACCTATCAGATCAACTGACACATCCATATTCTTGAGGATCCAGTCAAACCATTCGGTCAGGATGACGTAATCTACTTCTGCCATCTTCCCACTGCAAAAAATACAGGAGAATGATCTGAGAAGGCATCAGTGTTGGGGACTCAAATTTCAAAAAGATGGTCAACAGTTCAGTTTCTCATCTTTATACTGTCAACCGGCAACTGCTAATCTGTCTCATCTTCATCATCGCAACTTATACACTGGCCCGATCTGCCTCTAAAAGCCATCACCAAGATCTCATATCTGATTGTCAAAATCTCAGCCTGTCTACGGTGGTGTGGGTGCTTACAGGTAGTCCTCATTTTAAAGATGTTGACAGGGACTAGCAATTCCATAACTGTGTGGTGTGATGTCACGTGTGATTGCATCATCTTGTGACCGTCAATTGGGGCAGTCCCAATTGCCATTGTTAGGTGAATCCCGCACAATCATAACATCTTATGGTCCCACGGCTACCATTTGCAACTTTCCACTGGCTTCCCCATTGACTTTGGATGAAGTTTGCTTTCTCCTGAGATGATTATTCTTTTTCTGTGTGTCAGGTAGGACATTCTCACAGTCAAGTCAGCTTGGCGTCAGCGTTCATTGCACTCCTAGAAAGCAGAACTCCAAGGCAGGCAAAATCCTCAAAGTACAATTTATTGGATGCATCAAATTGGCACAACTGGTGAAAGCTGACTCTGAAAATTCCCACGGCTTTCACCTAATTAAAAAGTAAAAGTTTCCCCTTTCCCCCCAAGTCACTGGTCATGCTGTCCAATCGAGGTGTTGGCCGGTTGCTTGGTTACTTCACTCCTCCTCTGGCCAGTCCCCTGTGAGAATGTCCTTGGTTCCCATGGGAAAACTTTATTGTTTTGGCTACAAAACTCCATCTAACTATTTCCCTCCTCTTTCTGTTGTGTGGCAACCCTGAAGCCTCCAAGATGGCCTCAGCCAGGTTCCCTTTAGGGTTGACAATTAGTTTACTAGCCTAGACCACTCTTCTGAAAAACTCTTCTCCGGGGACTAAGCAGGCACAACCTTGTTCAGCTTTTTGCAGATCAGCCAACATCTGCTACTTTCTACCTGTCTACCACCTCCCTTAAGTCAAGCTCAACTCCTGATGCCTTCATATAGGTACATTCTTATCTTTTATTTCACAAACGTACAGAAGCAATTCACTACTTCCTTCTTTTCAGTATGTTCACAACTTCTCAGTCTAGCCAACAATCCCGTATTTTCTAGTTGTCTTCATCCAAGTTGAAGGGCTGCCCCATTTTACTTATCTTTGAGAATCAGTGAATATATCTCTCCTCACTTCTGTATATTTCTACCTCAGCCACTCCATTTTTACGACCCTGCAATCTCATAATTTGGGCTAGAGTTGGGGGTGGCTGGACGGAGCTGAGCGTTTACTGGCTGGATGCCCTTCCTGACATCTATGTGGAGTTCACATCAATTTTTTTTTGTTTTCTTTTGTGCCCTAGGAGAGAAACATCTGCCGCTACCTTGGAATTGAACTCTCAATCTTCCGAGTGGGAGGCGAGTGTCTTCACCGCTAGGCCACCACATCGCTGTATTTCTACCTCAATGACAATCGAACCAAAATATTTTAATGTAATGTATTTGATCTGTTTACAGTAATCATTCACTGGAACAAGTTCAACATTCAAATGAATCAGTTCGGCGTTGCCTGGTTACTACACATAACCAAGGACTGTATGCAGGAGAGCACATGGAGGTAATTCCTGTGCTTTCACCAGCTTTCTCCTCCACAGCTAACCAGAGCATACAGCATACAAACGTGGTTTGTTTATTATGGCTCAGGTTTGACTAATACAAAAGAACGAACTTAATTTCATAAAAATAGTGTAGAGAGACATTCACGTTTCTAGGTTCTATCATATCTTAAGACTTAAAATGGTCACCTAACATCCAAAATGTCATCAAAAAAGCACAACAAAGAATGTTCTTTCTGCGCTAACTCAGAAAGCTCAAACTGCCCAAAGAGCTGCTGATTCTGTTCTACAGAGGAATTATTGTCATCTACACCTCCATAACTATCTGGTTTGACTCTGCAAACAAGCAAGACAGACACAGACTTCAGAGGATAATTAGAAGTGCAGAAAAAACAATGGCTACCAACCAGCCTTCCATCGAAGACCTGTATACTGCATGAGTCAAAAAGAGGGCTGTGAAAATATCTACAGACCCCTCGCATCCTGGACATAAATTGCTTCAACTTCTACCCTCAAAACGACGCTATAGGGCTCTGCACACCAGACCCAAGGACATTTTTCCCCGAATGCCATCACTCTGCTTAACAACTAATTCCCACAACACTGTCATATTACCTACTAAGACTGTATTATCATTATTCTTCTCTTCCTTCCTAGTACCTATCTCTTCCCACTTAAGATTATAACCATGTTGCTTGTATCTTTCCATTTTATATTGTTTTATTTGTTTCCTAGCATAATTTGATTGCTTATTAGTAACCCATGACTATTACTGTTGTATCTTATGATTCTTGATGATTGTATTCTATTTTATTTTTCTTCATGTACACTGAGAGCATATGCACCAAAGACAAATTCCTTGTGTGTCCAATCACACTTGGCCAATAAAGAATTCTGTTCTGTTCTGTACACTGTACTATACTATACTATACTATACTATACTATACTATACTAAACTGTACTGTACTGTACTGTACTGTACTATACTATACTATACTTTCCACCCAATCCAACAATTAGCAAAGCAGTATCCAATATGCACATGCAAAAAAGGTAGTAATGTAACTTCTTCAAAGTCATACCCAAATAGCAATCAAGAAAGATGCGGTGATCGCTACATCGTAATACCTCAGCAATTGGGATCAAAGAGAACCAAAAGCTATCGTACCATCATATCTGCGCCTTTGTTCAAGAGACTCTGTAGCAGAGATGCCACCTTGTGGAGTCTCTTTTCCCTCCCGTATTTCAGAAGGAAAAATCTAGTTTGGCTGGATGTTTATTCACAGGGCAAAAAATAATGGCAAGACAAATCGAAAAGATATTGCAAAGACGAGTAGCAGCCGCCAGCCTGCCTTACTCAGTCAATGTGCAACTGCCAATTGGATGGTGATTTGGCTCTGTTCCTGAGCTTTTTCAGAATGAATAATATATGAAGCCACTCTCTTAAAAGCACGCTCTGAACCGTACCTGCGATATAAGTTCTCCACAAAAATGTACTTTGCGCTGTGAATTGACCGCTCCATCATTCTTATGGGAGAAATCTGCAAATTAAATGCCAAAAGCCATTTAGAAGGACGGACAGGCGGGTGGACAGACAGACGCACAGATTGTTAGCTATTCAAGGGGAGGGGGAGATTAGCTGTTCTGCAGCATCCCCTGGACTACACATTCCTGGTGGAAAAGGGATTTATTCCTTTTATTTATTCCCTTGAAGTTTATTTAACTTCGGCAACGCCTTTACAAAACCAGCAACCTTGATAGGTTTCCATCCTTTCATTCAAGAACTCAAACTGTAAATTCTCTCTCTTCCTATTTTCCCCACATTGACCGGCCAAGGGAGTAGGCTGAAGTGAAGGAGACAGATCCAAAATTACCTATTTAGAATCCATGGCAGAGACCGGATTTGAACCAGGGTCTCCCTATTATCTTTCCAGACTCTTGACTATGAGGGCACACTGGCTCTTAACACAGGTAGTCTTCAACTTGCAACCATTCATTTACTGAAGTTACAACCAGTTTGACCAGTTTTCACGACGACTGCAGCATTCTCATGGTCACGTGATCAAAATTTGGCCACCTGGCAACTGGCATGTATTTGCCACGTCCCAGGGTAGTGGGGTCACCTTTTGCAACCTTCTGACAAGCGAAGTCAATGGGAAAGTCAGACTCGCGTCACAACTGCAAGGATTCACTTATCAAGCGCGGCAAGAAAGGTTGCAAAGTGGGGGCAAAAGGAACTTCACATAACTGCGTAAAAGTTAGTTGCAGGAATGTTGGGGGTCAGTTGTGGTCGTAAGTTGAGGACTACCTACATTGGGATTCTAGTTACTACCTTATAAAACATACCATTGGTTTTGTATGTTGGTCCAACATAGTCAACTGCACGTAAGTCTGTAATGTCATCCCCCACCGGGTTGCATCTTGATACATTAAGCCCTGCCATTGGGGAGAAAACAATAAGACTATATTCAAGGGAGTGGAGTGGAGTGGAAGAAGAGTGGAGTGGAGAGAAGGGGAGGAGAAGGGAAGGGAAGGAAGGGGAGGGGAAGGGAAAGGGGAGAGAAGAGAAGAGAAGAGTTGTTGCAATATTAGGTACATGAGCACACACAGTTCCAAATCCTCCAATATTTATTTAATTTCTTCACCGCAATGGGAAGGATTTACTAAGTTGGTGACACTGGCCACCAACGAAAAATTGTGACTCATATCTTCCTTTGGGCCTAAATGTATTTTTGGTTTCAAAAGTACCAGCACTTAAAATTGAGACCTACTATTTTGTTTTTTAAAAAAAGGCTTGAAACTCATTACCAAATTACCAAAGAGGAAGTACAGCATATGCTTGGAATATCTTATCATAGTGAAACATATCAGCAACCCTATTGGGGAAAAAAAATCTAAATCGTAACTTTTGAATTTAGAGAATCAGTATATTTTCTGGTGTTAGACAAGAGTAGCTCAGTTTTACTTTCTCACTATAATTCAAGGGCTTTCAAGCAGTTAAAAACAATTAATGCGGAAAATAAGTCCAGGAGCTTCATTCTAGCAACTTACCAGAGGATTGTGTCCACGGACATTCCTCCATTTAGATACTGGTTCTGTCAACACCTGCGTTGAAAGTTTTAAAAAATAAATCAGTGCAATACAGAAAACTTTGGTTTACTTCTCTGAACCTACACTAGAGAAACAATCAAGAAATGTAGAAGATTAGCATCTAGTACCCTCAGACAGAAAGCATGCAAAGTATGTAAGCTTCTATATGACTGACTGCTTTGCCAAAGACCAAGATTCTCTTATGTTCTTTCACTACTACGTGAAACCACTAGCCAATAAAATATGTATATTAGTGGTTTTCAACCTGTGGTCTGCAGAACTGGGGGGGGGGGGGGCTGTGATGTCATCATAGGGGGTCCATAAAGGGTTGAAGAAATGCTTGCTTTAAGTCTTGAGGGTCCATGGCCCTGCTCCGTGGCCACAAAAGGTATTTAAAAGGGTTGTGAACAAGGTTGAGAACCACTGATTTGTGATCTTTTCATTGTTTCATTAGCTACGTTTTTGTCTCTGCTGTGTGTTTCTTTCTAATTTTGCAGTGTTGAAAGGAGTTTTGTCTTGATTTATTTATTCAATTAAAAAAACATTTTTTTTAATTTTTGCTACACCTTCTTTAACTTCACTTTCTGAACATCCAGGCAGCCTTTTCAATCCTCCCACTGTTATCTTGTAGAAGTTTTAACACAAGGACTTTCTACAGTGATCCAAGCTGATATTTATCAAGTTTCAGAAGCGATGCAGCAATAGGCAACTTCTGAAATGGGCGTGCAGTGAGACAGAGATGGGTTTAAACCAGGTTCAGTCCACCAGATACTAGTTAGCAACTGAGTCCACTTTTTTTCCAAAGACAAGGTATGGATTACGAAGCAAAATGCCATCCAAACTATAACAGGCCCTTTTATTATAGTTTATAAAGCTGCAGCCTGTTTTCACCAAGACTTTTTGGGCGCTATGGATTTTGTGGAACTGAGTTTTACAAATGAATCATTTTATGATGTTTTTGTAATCTGCCCTGAAGCATTGAAAGTGAGTCATATATTCAAGTGGGGGGGAACAACATTTCTGGAACTCTCTCTATATAAAATATATATAAAATATTTATATATAATTTTTTTTCATAGGGCAGGAATGTCACTAAACATGTGAACCGTAATCCTGATCCTATTTGTTTTCAATCACATGAAACACCCTTAGGATATGAACAAACTCAAGGAGCCGCCATGCTGCTTCACCTCAATGCCAGTGTTTTTAGCGAAATAATCCAGGCAGGTTGTTTTCCCGCTAGCAATGTTCCCCTCGATGCAGATCTGATGAAAACAGAAGGAAAGAACGAAATCCCTGATTAAGGCTGGAGCGTGATGAAATGACAACAGGTGAACAAGCTTAATGGTGTGATGCTCAAATTCGGCGGAAAGTTAGAACTCTTTCAATTTGAAAAAATCTAGAAAAATCGAGCGAGCATGAACTATCGGTTTCCAATCACTGCAATTAGGATATCAATACAGGACTTCTCCTATTCTTCCCATCTGCAGACTGTATGCCCCAATTCTTTTTAAAACGTACTACATATATATTGTTGTTATTCTCCTGTATGGTATCCAACAAAAAGATTTGCAAGACTGCATTCAGAAATGCATAGCGATTGTTTTCATTACTATCTCATTAATGCAGTATATATTGGGGGTGGGGGTGGGGGTTTGTTCATACTTACAACTGTCTTCTTTTTTTCTCCATTGGCCAGGCGCTTATCTGTAAAAGAAAACAAAGGCATTCAGCTGGAAGAGTAATTGGTGCTGGTAATCAGTTGAAATATTAGTAATGCTACAAAGGAAAGGGCACTATAGTATTAAGGCTATTTTATGCCCAAATATGGAAGACTACAGAAACAGCAATCATGGAGGAATGGGTTGTGAAGATAGCAGAAATGGCTAAATTACCTTGTTTTAATTGTTAATTCTGACAGTCTAAATTTGAATCTAGACAAGAACTTGTTTAAGGAGAAAACTACAATGACTTTTGTTTAAAAGAACTGGAAACCGCTTATGGACTTTTTGATCATATGAATAAAAATGATCTGATGATTTCTGGATGTCTTGATTAGAATGGTTTGTCTAGGGCAGTGTTTCTCAAACTTGGCGACTTTAAGTCCTGTGGACTTCAACTCCCAGAATCCCCCAGCCAGCATAGCTGGCTGGGGAATTCTGGGAGTTGAAGTCCACAGGACTTAAAGTCACCAAGTTTGAGAAACACTGGTCTAGGGGAAGAAAGGAACTATGACATGCAATACGGGAGGGAGGAAATGGTCATCATTATATTTGCAACTACTGCAAAGAATCAAATTTGCTTAAAGGTAAAAGGTTCCCTTCGAACATATGCACTAGTCGTTCCCACCTCTAGAGGGCGGTGCTCATTTCCATTTCAAAGCCGAAGAGCCAGCACTGTCTGAAGATGTCTCCGTGGTCATGTGGCCGGCATGACTAAACGCCGAAGGTGCACGGAACGCTGGAACCTTCGCAGCAAAGGTGGTTCCTATTTTTCTACTTGCATTTTTACATGCTTTCGAACTGCTAGGTTGGCAGAATCTGGGACAAGTAATGGAAGCTCAGTCCATAGGGATTCGAACTGCTGAACTTTCTGATCGACAAGCTCGGCGTCTTAGCTTTCTTTCTTGCTATTCTTCTGTTTTCCTTTTACCCTCTGCTATTTCTTCTTCTATTTTTCAGTCATTTCTTTAAAACCTTTGTGAAATCTTCTTTTAATATCAATTATTTAAATGAAGATGATCAAGTATACGAGATCGAACAGCCTTGCCAGAATCCTAATCAACATTACCACTCATGGCAGAATTGAATTGCAGGACGTGCCATCAAGGTCACTTAATTTGTTCCTTGCAAGTTTCACACGTCATACTAAGCCATGAGATGGCTTGGTTGGTAAACATGATGTGCAAATCCAGCCAATGCAAGCTAGAATTAAACAATTATTTTAGCGCAACTTGTGAAAGAAAATGTCAAAGGTCTTTTCCGTTGCTGGATAGAGAAGGTAAAGGCAGGAGAGGGGTAGTGTGAGTGCAGGTGCCACCAACACACCTGCACAGCACTCCTCACCACACCGGATGCAGACACAAGAGGTACAGGAAGGAAAAGGTAAGATTGTGTAACAGGACCAGGAGTCTTTTGCATCAAAGCAAGGACCAACTGACATATTTACTGAGGAAACAAGAAGAGCCAAGATCACAGACTAGACCCAGCTCAATGTCTTTGTCAAATGTTGGCATCTTGTCTGCCATTCAACTCTTATTTCACAGGCCTGATTTCATGCTGGATCCTCATTAAGTCCAGACCTGGGACACTTTCAAGATGAATACACTGACCATGACATAAGCTTTTGTGCATCAACCTCAGATATGCAGATGATACCAACCTGATGGCAGAAAGTGAGGAGGAACTAAAGAACCTCTTGATGCGGTGAAGGAGGAGAGTGCAAAAGTTGGCTTGAAACTCAACATTAAGAAAACTAAGATCATGGCATCTGGCCCTCTCAATTCCTGGCAAATAGCTGGGGAAGAAATGGAAGCAGTGACAGATTTTATTTTCCTGGACTCCAAGATAAACCGCAGATGGGGACTGCAGCCAAGAAATTAAAAGAAGCTTGCTCCTAGGGAGGAAAGCTATGGCAAATCTAGAGAGCACCCTAAAAAGCAGAGACATCACCCTGCCAACAAATGTGTGTATAGTCAAGGCTATAGTTTTCCCAGTTGCAACGTATGGCTGTGAAAGTTGGACCATAAGAAAGGCTGAGCGTCAAAGAATGGAGACCTTTGAACTATGGTGCTGGAGAAGACTCCTGCAAGTCCCCTGGACTGCAAGGCAATCAAACCGGTCAGTCCTAGAGGAGATCAACCCTGACTGCTCCTTAGAAAGTCAGATCCTGAAGAGGAAACTCAAATACTTTGGCCACCTAATGAGAAGGACGGACTCCCTGGAGAAGAGCCTCATGCTGGGAACGATTGAGGACAAAAGGAGATGACAGAGAATGAAGTGGCTGGATGGAGTCACTGAAGCAGCCTCCAGAGGATGGTAGAGGACAGGAAGGCCTGGAGGAACATTGTCTATGGGGTCGCAGTGGGTCAGAAAGGACTTAGCAACTGACAACAAGCTTCTGTGCATCATAAGCCACTTCAGCAAAGTCAAGTTATCACAAACATACATACACACACCAAAAAATAGAAACAAACAGTAAAGAAATGTCCCAGACTCTTCTCAGATAATAGAAATTTCAGCTTTCCAATTGAAGGGGTATTGAAACACTATTAGTTCATTTAGTGAATTAAGTAAACCCAGGCAATTTACGCTTCTATTCCCACGTGGTTTTAGCCCTTTCCAAGCCACGTTTTTGAACAAAACCAAGGCGAATCTCCGAGCAACCTGAACTGCCATAGCTGGCTGGAGAATGCTGGGAGTTGGAAGTCCACAAGTCTTAAAGTTGCCAAGTTTGAAGACATCTGGTATAGAGTCTGCTTGAGTGAGGGGTTGGACTAGATGACCTACAAGGTCCCTTCCAGCTCTGTTAATCTGTGTGAGCTCAACCCTGGGATCGTTTGCACCTTCCGACGGGCAGCAGCCCAGAAGTCTGGCCAGCCCCGCGCCCCCCCACTCCCAATCCCATCCCGGGAAGGACCCCAAGCCAAGCCAGGCCGAACATACAAGAGGCGTGCTGGGAAGACCCGGCCATGGGGTAGCGTGGATCCCTCGGCGGCGCAGGGCGACGGAGCTCCGAGCAGCCGGTTATGCAACGAGAGGAAGACGAGAGAGGCCCAGCCGCCCAGAGCTGCAAGCCAGGCAGCCAGGGACGGGGACGGAGCGATAGCACCCACCACATCGCCCATGTCAGGCGGTGCGGGGACTCCCGCAGGAACCGAAGGGCGGCCGCGTTTGCAAAAGCAGGAAAGGGCAGCTGCCCGGGCCGATGACCCGCTTCCTTTCGCCGCTGCAAGCAGCCGCGATCGCAAACGCCGCGCGTCCCGGGCGCGATTCCAGCAGCTGCGCTTTGCAACGGCGAAAGGGGGGAAAAGGAGAGACGCGCAGCTGCGATCCGCGTCAGCTGGCCGCGGCTTTCCCAGATTGGGCAGGGGGTGCTGGGAGTTGTAGTTCAAGTCTTCTAGCCTGGTGGACTAGCAGGGGTTGCAAGCGAATAGAATAGGATAGAATGGGAATATAATACAATAGACCAGAAAATATAGAATAGAACAGAATAAAACAGAATAAAACAGAATAGAATAGAATAGAATAGAATACAATACAATACAATACAATACAATACAATAGGACTAGGTCTAGGAATGGAATGGAATGGAATAGACTAGGACTAGGACAGGACTGGACTGGACTGGACTAGACTAGACTAGACTAGAATAGAATAGACTAGAATAGACTAGAACAGAACAGAACAACAGAATTCTTTACTGGCCAAGTGTGATTGGACACACGAGGAATTTGTCTTTGGTGTAGATGCTCTCAGTGTACATAAAAAGACAAGATACGTCCGTCCAGAATCAACACTTAATGATAGTCATAGGGTACAAATAAGCAATAGGAAACCATCGATATCAATATAAATCGTAAGGATACAAGCCACAAAGTTACCGTCCTGCAGTCATAAGGGAGAGAAGATGAGTGATAGGAATGACAAGAAGACTAATAGTAATTATAATGTGAATAGTTTGACAGTGGTGTGTCCAGTTGTCTTGGTGTGCAGTGCTCTATAGCGTTGTTTTGAGGGCGTGTTTTGTTCTTAATCAGTTGCAGGCGGATGGGTGTGATTCAGTTCGAAACTTTGCATCTAGCATTCGTACCATCCGCTAAGCATAAGTGAGGTCAGCCTGCTCGCACATCCCATGATTCTGGGTATTATAGAAGCAGGGGGGGGGAGTGAATTTGGTAAACTGGTTAAGTGGATTGTGGGAAGGTAGCAAGGCAAGGGGCTCAATGATGGCTTGAGGGCTAGCTGCTTTCTTTCAATCCAGCCTTCCTCTCAAGGGGGTTGATTTGGAAGAGATTTAAATGAGAGGGTGAAGGCAAACCAAGTTGTCAATGAAATAATAAAGAATCATGTGATTCACAAAAATGCTGAAATCAAGCCAGTTGTTATATAGCTTAGTATGATGGATTTGTTAACCATCATAATGGTCTCAGAGAATGAAGAATCAGATAACGGGGAGCTTTCAAAAAGAGACTAGACAGCCATCTGCCAGAAATGGTATGGGCTCTCCCGCTAGAGCAGGGGGTTGGACTAGATGACCTACAAGATCCCTTCCTATTCTCTTCTCTTCTCTTCACTGGACAAGGAAATGTTGTGGACAGGAACTCGCACTCTTATTGCCGTAAGGTTGAACATTGCAACACACTGTATGTGGGGCTCAGAAGCTCTCATATACAAGGCAATGATCAAACTACAACAGGTAGTCCTCAACTCATGACCGAATCAAGCCCAAAAGTTATGTTGCTACATGAAAAATTAAGTGTTCGGTGAGTTTTGCCTATCTGAAGATTTTTCTTGCCACATTTGTTAAGTGAATCACTGCAAGTTGTTAAATGAGTGACACGATTGTTAAGTGAGTTGGCTTCCCCATTGACTTTGCTTGTCAGAAGCTTGCAAAAGATGATCCCATGACACTGCAACCGTCATAAATATGAACCAGCTGCCAAGAGTCCAAATGTAATTGGTCTGACCACAGGGATGCTGCCACGGTCATAAGTGTGAAAATTGGTCATATGTGGTCACTTTTTTCAGTGCCGTTGTAACTCTGAACAGTCACTAAGTGAACTGTTGTGAGTCGAGGACTACCTGTAGTAGAGCCTATTTCACAACTGCAGGAGAATGCCACTTTGCAATCACTACACTGGTCCCTGTGATCAAAAAATTCCAGAATGTACAGCGTGAAGCCTGCCAAAGAAGCTTCATGCAGTCCATTAGCATTTTTTGAAAAGCAATTCATTGTCATCAAATGTCACAACTAGCTAACTTTTTAAAGCCACTTCTGCCTGAAAGACATGCCAAGAACTACTTCAAGGCCTCACCCAGGATGCCAGCTCCATCACTGCCTCTGCCTTGCTAGCCGTCAAATAGCTGATTGGCACGCCAGGTCTCCCTCTGTGACCTGCAATTAATTCTCATGTATCAACGTGGCCTTTTCACTCTACGAGTGGTCCCAGCCTGCCCTCCAGCAACACATTAAATTAGGATTTTGTCATCCTCCAGGAGTATTGGGAGGAGGACTTGCAAAATTGCCCACTCTTCCATCGCCATGGAAACCACACGAGAAATAATGGATATAAATTACAGAGGTTAAGAAAAAAAAATCCTGATGGGAACAGTAACAAGAGTGGAACAGTCAGTCTATGGAAGAGAAACAGCTCTGGAGATTTGGACAAAGAGACCAGACAGCCCTTTCTCAAGATAATGGATTTGGTTTTCCTCTGCAGGGCAGAGGGTTGAGCTAAATGACCTTATGGTCCCTTGCAGCTACACAGTTCAACAATTATGAAAGAGGAACGGGAGCAGAAGACAGATCTTCTCAGCAGCTGCTCCAGCATTGTGGGACATGCTACCCACCAAATTAAACTTACCCTTTTCCCTTTGGCATTCTGGAAAACCTCCCTTTTACACTGCCATTTTGAGTTTTAGTATAAATTGTTCTTTTGCTTCCCTGTTACCCTTCCATAATCAAGATTAGATACAGTAATGTAAGCATTGTGTAAATAAATAATTGGAACAAAATTCCTAAGTCATGCAAAAAAACAATTCCAGGTGGAAGATTGAAGCAAAATGTTCAACCACTAATAACAACAGTCAAGAAGCACAATAAATATTTGAGTCTAAGCAAAAAAGAATCAACATCCTGGTGTTTCAAAGAGCTACTTTTATCTCAGAGCTGTAAGTAAGAAGGTTCTTGCTAAATTATTTCCTGTTGCAATACCGGAATTCCTTTAGCAAAGCTCATCGTAATTTTGGACCAGAAAAAGGCTGGTGAAGTCTGATTGGTACAAGCCATGATGGTGACATTAATCATGGTTTAAAAGCCACTTGAAGTGGGGTCACATGCAACACTTTTGAAGCTTGAATTAAAACACTATCTTATGTTTTAGCATAACCCCTGAATCTAGCCAGTGTAATCTGCAAGTCACATTTTCTATTTAATGCAGGAATGAGGCTTCAACCTGGGATTATTTCTTATTCAATAAATTGTAAGCCACCCAGAATGATGTATAAGAGGCTGTATAAATTTATTATATAAATGAAAAACCACTCGTCAACTCATATCTCCAGCATCTTTGCAGAAGACACCTTTGTCACTCAAAGTTCTTCCAAAATAAAGTTTTGAGAATGTATGCTCCACACTCATTATTTAACCAAGGACACCTTTTTAATGGATCCCAAAGTCTCTTACTAATCGATCTGACCAATACGATTAGTCTAAAATAAGGAAGAATTAATAACAGCCTCTCAAATAAGCATCCATAAAAAATTCCCTGCAGCTCTGCATTACTTATTTATACTTTCATTGATTATAATTCAATCCTGACAGTGGTCCAAGGTGCCCCAAAGGGACTTCAAAGCTCCATGTCTCACAGCCCTACCTAGCCAGGATTAAACTAACCATGGTTTATTCAACTCCTCAGATTTTTTCCAAGCTTATAAACGATGGGGAAAGCTGAAACTGGATCAAAAGGTCTCTTTTCCCACCTCACACGAGGTCAAAAGGTGGGCTGGTTTGTGGCTTCCTTGTCGCAGGCCCCCTGCAAGGTAGACCATCTAGTACAGGTCTCCTGTGTGAGCAGGGGGTTGGACTAGATGACCTTCAAGGTCCCTTCTAACTCTGTTGCTGTTACTTTAATCGATAGAGACACAAAGAGATGCTCAAGTCCACTTGGGAGGGGGGGTCATTTCTCTCCCCATTTTCTCCCCCCCCCCTCATCTTTCTCCTCACAACCGCCTTGTGAGGTAGGCTGTCCTGGAAACAGAGGGAGGGAAGGAGGGGGCTGCTCAACTCCCTCCCCACCAGTCCCAATTTCTACTTTCATTCCCTCCCCCCAGCTCGAAGGGATTCCAACAGTCCGGCCGGGTAGGCCGGCCAAACCGTCCCGAGGCGGCGTGGGGGAAGTTCTCGGCGTCCTCGCCCTCCGGCCGTCAACCGGCGCCCCTTCCGGCACCGCCCGCCGCCTCGCAGCGCCGCCGCCATGGTGAAGGTGGAGGTGGATCGGCAGTTCCCGCGCTCCGTGGGCGGCATCCTCAAGGCGGCCCGCATGGTACGTCGAGGCTCGAAGGGGCCTCTGAGCTTGTGCAGAGCGCCTCCCTGGCCAGGCCCCGCGGGGCCTCTCACGGCTGGATCCCCCAGCGGGGAAGGTGGGCTGGGTGGCCGCTCTGAGCGTCTCCTCCATTGCTTCTTCCTGCCCCTTTCCTTTCTTTCTCCCTCTCAGCTCCTTTCCCCTTTTTTCTCCTCCATCCTTTTCCTTTCTTTTCTTTTCTCCTCCTTTCCCTTCTTTCTTTTCTTTCTCCTTCTCAACTCCTTTCCCCTTTTTCTTCTCCTTTCCTCTTTTCTCCTCCTTTCTCCCTCTCAACTCCTTTCCCCTTTCCCCTCCATCCTTCTTTCTTTCCTTTCTTCTCTCCTGTCTCCCTCCTTTCTTCTTTCTCCCTCTCAACTCCTTTCCCTTCTTTCCCCTCCATCCTTCTTTCTTTCCTTTCTTCTCCTGTCTTCTCTTTCCCCTTCTTTCTTTCTTTCTCCGTCTCAGCTCCTCTTCCCTTTTTCTCCTCCATCCTTCTTTCTCCATTCCTTTCTTTCCCGTCTTCTTCCTTTTTTCATCTTATTTCTCCTTTTCGTCTTCGTCTTTCTTCTTTCTCCTCCTGTCTCTGTTGCCATCTTACTACTTCTTTCTACATCTTTTTCTCCTGTGTCCTATTCTTTCTTCTCCTGCCTTCTTCTCTCTTTCTTTCTCTTTTCCCCTCTTTCTGATCTTTTTTCACCTTTCTCCTTTTTTCTGTTCCTCATTTTTTTTCCTTCTTATTCTTTTCTATTTTCTTTTTCTCCTCCCCTTCTCATCTCTTTCCTTTTCTTCCACCTTCTCCTCCTTATATATATCATAGAAATCCCTCCCAAATAACTTTTAGTGTCACATCAGGGCAATGTCTGTCTTTGCATAACATATGGAACACAGTAGCTGAATTGAACTGCTTTCCTCTACACATTGATACTGCACATGTGAAAAATATATATGAAATATATAATATGAAGGTATGTGAAATAATGCAAACAAAATGCAGTTATTCCCAGTGTTAAACAGTGGGCTCAGGAAATGTGTTTTTTTGAAACACATTTCAAAAAATGTGTTTACTGTTTTTTGAAAAAGCGATTTCCTTTGTTTCCCTTTTCCCTTTGTTGTTGTCTTTTTGGCTTTTGTGTATCTTGTTATGAAATAAAATATAAAAAGTAATAAACAGAACAATGGTTAACCTAATAATGATGTAAAACTGAAAGGGAAAAAATGGATTCATACAATATTAACATGTTAGGTAGTACACTACCCAGAATTACATTTAGTGAGATGAGTGACCATATCAATTGACTAAATAAATGAAATAAGTACAGAATGAGCTCATTCACTTAACATATTCATGCATAGACTTTACAGAAACATATTGCTCCATTTATTCATTATAAGACATTTTTTTAAAAATTCAGTGTTTGACTTGCAGGGTAATGAACCATTCATATTCATTCCAAAACTCTGGGTTCACACACCAACTCTATCCCAGAAACTAACCAAGGTCCAACAAGCCATATTGCTAGGTTTGTAACTGAGTAGGCATCTTGTATGAATACTTGTCATCTCCCTTGATCCATACAGTGGTTGTCCAGGGCCATCCAGGGGGAATTTTAAATCTGCCTTTCCCAACCAGAAATAATCTAGGTTCATTGGACTACAGTAGCCATACTCCTTAGCCCCAGGAAAAAGAAAAAGACACTTTTCTGTCTTTAAAAGACTAACACATCAGGATAAAGGATGCTAAGTTGTTTCCAAGTATTTTCTATGGTTCCTACGGTGATGTGAAATGATGATTCTCTCCCAGGTGCACATCTTGCATTCTCAAAGCCCTTTTTCCCCCTTTTTCGTGCTGTAAATTTGTTCTTTTTCGCTTCTTTAAAGTCTGTTTCTCTCTCCCTCTCTCCGTAAATATACATTCACACCCACTACAGACTTAACAGTTGCATTTTGCACATTTTAAATTCTAACCTCGGCTGGTTTGTGCCTGTATATATGTTGTGCAAATCCAGCTTATACTTTATGATTTACTGATCAGGCAAACAAGAAAGTGAATTAATCCAATAACCAAATAAAGGATGGAATGCAAACCCAGCCACTATTTCGTAATACCTCTCAGCAAACTTAACTTCTATTTCAGGAAGTTGTGCCTTGTTTTGGCTGTTTGCTTTGATCAATAAAATGAAACTGAAATGAAAGCTCTAAACTCTCGGGTTATAGTTTCTGCTAGTGTGTTTCACATGGAAACTTGTGTGCAAGACAATCTGTCCTTGTCACAACCTTGGTCTGCTTTAGCTAGAATTCCAAAGAAATGTGTCGCATTTCTTTTCGCAAAATTTCATAGCTTTGTGTTTTATTATTTTAACATGTCAAGTAAAAAGTTTAGCAATCTGCTGTCTTTGCAGGATGTCTTGTAAATTATTATACCAATTTCTCCCTTGCAGCTTGTAGCTTTTATGGCAATCATCACTTTTGTGGTTAAAAGATCTCACGAAGCCTTCCTAGCCCTTGTCATCATGGAACTTGTCATTACGTTTTTATTCTATTTACTCTATCTACTGAAGTTGGATGCAAAGCTAACGTTCATGTTTTGGCCTTTGGCTGTAAGTATAATTTTTTACAAAAACTGCTTTGTGTACACATTCTGTAAAGATAGATGTCAGATTAATACTTAATGTATCCAGTCATATTCCTGGAAAAATAGGCTAATTATAGAAAGACTTCCACTGTTTTATATAGCTTGATCTCTGGATGTAGGGCTGATTCATTTGTGTGTGTGTGTGTGTTCTTTTATTCATTCATTTTAAATGCTTCTGATTATGCTTCATTTAACATTATGAAATTACTGATGTTACTGATATTACTTATGAATTGTGTACCTAATGTTGATAATTCTTAGGATTATATTTAGCTGACTAGTTTCATTGAGTGAAGAGCATTAATCCACCAGACCATTTCAGATTATCTTTCTTCTACTCTTCTGTCTTTACAAACCAACGTATTTTCTTTTCTAAGTAAGTACTTAGTAAGAAGTAAAAGAAGTCAAAAGTAAAAGTAAAAACACAGAATAAAGTAGTACTGAAAGGAGTATTGAAAAATGTGAACATACTCGATATGGAAACAAGAGCTTAAATTTGATGAATGATTTAGGGCAAGGCCTGAAACATGGTCATTCTTCAAAAAACGTTTACTTCTCAACCACGTTATATTATATTTAAGATGCTTTAGTCATACTTTAAGGGCTCAGTGGCTAAGACGTTGAGCTTGTCGATCAGAAAAGTCGGCAGTTCGGTTCGATTCCCTAGCACTGCGTAATGGAGTGAGTTCCCGTTACTTGTCCCAGCTTTTGCCAACCTAGCAGTTCAAAGGAACTAAAAATGCAAGTAGAAAAATAGGAACCATCTTTGGTGGGAAATTAACAGCGTTCCGTGCGCCTTCGGCATTTAGTCATGCCGGCCACATGATCACAGAGACGTTTTCAGACAGCGCTGGCTCTTTGCCTTTGAAACGGAGATGAGTACAGCCCGTTAGAGTCAGGAACAACTAGCACATATGTGCGAGGGGAACCTTTCACCTTTAGATATCCTTTAAATATATTGGCTATCATTTTTATTAGCTACAATGATACAGATTTTGTTCAATAAAAAGCATCTCAGACTTAAAACACTGCTTATCTTCTGTTTGAGGCAGTACTTATAAAATGTTACTGGTGTTACTGCATTAAGCATTTGATTACTCATCCTTCACATTTTTTAATGATCTCAAGATGACTCAAAATCATTTTTCCATGGAGCTTTAACTTCTACCCATTGCAAAAATAATTCCTTCTCAGCAATTATATTGAAGGCCAGCCAACAAAAGCTTCACATTATAGACTTTTATAAGCACTCTTTTCTTGGATGTTGCTTTTGTTTTACAAAGCAAAAGAATATTGATGCAATAGAAACCTTTTTATCAGTTATCAGGAGGATGTCAGTTCAATCCTAGGTAGAGGCAGATATTTCTCTCTCTGGGCACAATGAGAATATATCTGCTGAAACGGGGCATCCAGCCAGTAAACACCAGTCACTTGCCCAAGACTCCACCCCGCAAGGGATTATGAGGTCTTTAAAAGAAGAAGAAGATGATGATGATGATAAACATTTTTATCAGATATGCAGACCTGGGATCTTAGTATTCCCATTTCAACTAGCTCCTCCAACAGCTGATTTAAGGCACTGTATTATAAATGGGCACTAACTAGTTTAATTATAGTACGATTGTTGACATTTGCACCTGCCTTTTATTTTTGATAAGACCTTGTGAGGTTTGCTTGGTATCAGTTGGTTGACTCAAGAGAAAAGCCACCCACCTGTTCTTGGATCTGGAGACAGTATTCTTTGCTTTGTTTTTCAGGATGCTTTCAATTCCTTGGTGGCAGCACTATTTCTCATCATTGTGGGCCTGTGTGCAACCATCATAAAGACCAACAAGGAAACATTAATTGGAGGTGTAAGTAAGACATCTGTACTAGCAGTACGGTGTGAAATTAGCTGGGCACAATCTGGAGGGTATCTGCAGGCCAGGTGGCCACAAATACCTGTGGAAGGGTATCTGGAGAACAGGTTTGGTCCTTAATGTAAGGGTTGCATCCCAAAAATGCAAATAAGAACACTATTGAGCTGGGAAGTTCATTTCCTACATGTCCTAATACAGGTAGCTCTCGACTTACAACAGTTTATTTAGTGACAGTTCAAAGTTACAGCAGCATTGGAAAAAATGACTTACGACAGTTTTTCACACTTAAAATGGTCACAGCATCCCCATGGTCATCCGATCAAACGCCAGACACCTGGCAACTGGCATGTATTTATGACGGTTGCAATATCCGCAACAGGGATGAAATTCAGCAGGTTCTGGAGAACTGGTAGCGGAAATTTTGAGTAGTTCGGAGAACCGGCAAATACCACCTCTGGCTGGCCCACAATGGGGAATGGAGATTTTGCTATATCCTTCCCCTCCACCCCCAACCAAGCCACCACATAACCGGTAGTTAAAAAAAAAATTGAATTTCACCACTGGTCCAGAGGTCATGTGATCACCTTTTGTGACTTTCTAACAAGCAGACCCAACAGAGAAGCCAGATTTACATAGCAACGTAGCAGTTAGTTAGTATCACTAACTTAACAACTGCAGTGGTTCACTTAACAACGTTGGCAAGAAAGGTCGTAACAAAGGGGACAACTTAACAACTGCCTTGCTTAGCAACAGAAAATTTTGGCTCTATTAGGGTAGTAAGTCGAGGACTACCTGTAATATAAGCTCCTGGTTTTTCAACGAAGTCTACAATTTTACTTATCCAATACTCAGTAAGAACCAAGGAAACTTATTAAATATAACTTTATATGCTTGCTAAGCTATCCTGTCTTTGGAAGCTTTTCTCCTGATTTAAAACAAAATAGCAATAGCACTTAGACTTATATATCGCTTCACAGCCTCCTCTAAGCGGTTTACAGAGTCAGCCTCTTGCCCCCAACAATTTGGGTCTTGATTTTACCCAAAATGGAAGACTGAGTCAACCTTGAGCCTGGTGAAATTTGAACTGCTAAATTGCAAGCAGCCAATAGTCAGCAGAAGTAGCCTGCAGTACTGCACTCTAACTACTGTGCCACTGGGGCTCAAATAAAGCAGGGAGTGGCATTGCACTGGCAAGTTTGATAGTTATATTGTCCAACTTATTACCAAAGAATGAGAAAGACTTGGGTAGCATCTTTTCCAGCTAACATATTTTGTTAACGGGAATAAGTTCTCATGCAGTTTTTTTTTTACCTTTTAATAAAATCTGTGAATTGGGGAAGGCATTACCAAACTTGATTTTTGTTACCATAAATTAATGTGACTCTTCCAATAGTAACAATTTACCAGGATCTCCCCCATATACTGCAATTTTACTTAACTCACATTTCATATTTGAAAGAGAACACTATAGTATATTTCTAGGCCATTAGCAATTGCCACTTCTCAAAATCTGCCAAAAATATATTGCATTTACTTGAAAGGGAGATTTTTTTTTTATTTCCTTGGTTTATCTTTAAAATGGGAAGCTTGTTTTACATTTGCTGAGAACCCAATAAAAGGAAGCAAGTTTTTTTAGAATATGAGGTACAAACGTTTTTCCAGAGTTTAAAAAATATTGTAAATATTTAGAAGTGTCACAAAACCAAATTCTGATCTATATACTACCCCTTAGATGTTACTAGTGATTCTGTATTTTTCATTTTTGTGTGGAATCTGAACCTTTTGTTTTCTTTTTTTACAGGTATTCTGTTTGATACTTTGCATCCTTTGTGTAGTAGATGCTGCTTTAATCCTGAAAAAAGTTACTTTTCATAAGTAATAAGGCACGGTATCCAAAAATAGAATGGCCAAAGCAGCCAAATAAACTATAGATGCTACTTTAATCCTGAAAAAAGTTACTTTTCATAAGTAATAAGGCACGGTATCCAAAAATAGAATGGCCAAAGCAGCCAAATAAACTATAGATGTTACTTTAATCCTGAAAAAAGTTACTTTTCATAAGTAATAAGGCACGGTATCCAAAAATAGAATGGCCAAAGCAGCCAAATAAATGATATCAAACAGCCATTCCTAATGTAACTTTTTACAAATATGTTGGACTAGAGCTCCCATCATCCACAACCAATGCATAAAGCACTTTATTGTGTGCAGCTGGGGAAAAAATCCCAGCAGGTCATCAGATTGGGAAAGCTGTTATAATCCATTTTAAAAGCCTACTCTTTGTCACACTATCTCTCTATTTCCTGAAAGCTTTAGATTCCAGTTGAGTCAGTAGACCTTTATTAAATCCTATTGATTTCAAAAGGCAAAATTAAGCACATGTTTTAACCCTATCAAATTACATGTGATTTTAAATCCTTTACTTGACGGGGGATTTTTATGCCTTTAGTTTAAACTGCGGCTAGAATTTGACTACTGCATACTTTGTCAAATTAGTTCCTTTATTTAACAACATAAACAACCGTTGATTAAAAAAAATACCTTGTGTTTTAGAAAACAGCTGGTTTTTTTTTTACCATATAACATTATAAATGATTACGGGGTATATTTTCTTGAACTGGTTTGTATTAAATCTTAAATGTTTTTAATTAAAATGGTTTACCTGTGATAATATTAGAGCTCCTAGTATTTATTGCATGTATTTTCCCCCATCAGATTTTTTTTTTTTTAAAAAAATGTTAATCTTTTAACAAAATTCCATCTTAAGAAGCCACCACCATTGACTATGCTGTTTGTAATAGCAGAATACTGAGTTGACCCAATGTGCTGGACTAATATGGGGGCGGTTTAGTCACACACACACGCACACACCAGTCCTTCCAGTTAAACGTTCAGCCTCTGGCCATTAGTTAGCATGTTGCACAAATGCAGACACCCACTTACCACTTGGCAAATCTTAGCAGAGCACTCAAAAAGAGGAAGTCAGTCAGAAAAACCTTTTAGACTATTGTCTGACAGTGCAGAGTGGAGATGTAGTAGTAAGTACCATTGTTCTGACCCAGCTCCCCAAACACGACAAACCCTCTGATGTGAACTCAAAAGATTCCTTTATTAGGAATGCCGGCACTCCCGGCAAAACGTTTCTCTTTCAGGCTAACAAGTCTGTCTGGCAGAGAGATGAATAGTTATCTGCCACACTTATTCATCTCCATCCCCCGCCTTTAATCCCAAAAGCTAGGGTGGAGCTTTGCTAGCAGCAGTGGCTCTTCTGTCCCAAGGACCGGTCTATAGATTTCCACTGCTCTCCTCTCCTCTGCCTTCTGTGCAGCCACCTGTTAGGCACTGGACCCAGCTGTTCCTCATCTTCTTCATCAACTACCTCCAAACCTGGGGGCTGTTGACTCTCCATCTGAGGGCTGATGGACAGCCCAGGCTCCGCCTCGCTCCCTCCCTCTCTCTCTCTCACTAGGTCCTTGTATTTGTTTTTAACTAATACTTAAAATGATTAAGGTGTGGTAGCATAAATCTTTGGAAATACAGTACACGGCAAAGTGAGACAATAGTTGAAAATAGAGCTTCTTTCAACACAGGAAAACTTAAGCCTTTCAAAAATCAGGTGAATAGTTTAAAAAAATCAGAAATAGAAACGACCCATGGTGATAATATTTCAACAAAAGAAAGACTACACATTTTATTGGCAAATGTCAATTTCTGAATCTTAATCACCTTTCTGAAAGTTTCATGCAGTAGAAGGAAAAACCAGGGCATATAACTTGATTGATTCTTTCTGCTTTCAGCATTTTTTTGCTTGTCTAAACAGGCAACAATGAAGACAAACTACATTCCTTCAAGCTTACAGTTCCATTTGCTACAAACAATAAAAATCTCCAAAGTAGAATTAAATATATTTCCATCTTATACTTCAAACAAGCAAAGGAATATAAATCACTCCTGTTTATAAAGTCATGGATCATTTTGTATCTATAAAAGGTAAAGGTTTCTCTCGTTCCCGACTCTAGGGGGCGGTGCTCATCTCGACAAGCAAAATGTCTTAGCCACTGAGCCACCATGTCCCTTATATCTATAAATTTATATATTTATATATTTATATATATATATATATATATATATATATATATATATATATATATATATATATATATATATATATATATATATATATATATATATATATATATATATATATATATATATATATATATATATATATATATATATATATATATATATATATATATATATATAATATTATATTATATTATATTATATTTATATCTATAAAGGTTGTTACATTTTTTTCTGCTGAAATTACTTCTCCCAGAAATTGCAAACAAGCTTGCCTTCCACATATAATAGGATGAAGACTCCCCCAATTCCCAGCTAAATTTGGGTAGGGTTTTGGGAGACCCAACCGGGGCGGGTCCAGCAAGGCAGAGGATCGCGCTGCGATCCTGAGTGGCTGACCGCGCAAGGGGGCGCTTCCGGCTCTGGCAGATCCCCCTTCCCCGGGCATTGGGTCCATTCAATTCTGGCGCCGGAGGAAGGAAGAAGAGGAGGAGGAGGAGGAGGAGGAAGAAGAGGAGGAGCCATCTCAGTGCGCCCCCTTCCCTCCCCCCCTCCCCCCGCAGCCCCGACCCGGATTGGCGGCCGCTCGCAAAAGATTGCACGGAGTTTGCTTGATTTCCGTCCAGTTTCCGGAGAGCCCGAAAAGAAAAGAAAAATCCCAGCCGGGGTTGCATCGCTTCTCGCAGGCGCTTCTTGCAAAGCCGCCGCCGGGGTCGCTCCCTTCTTCACTCTTGCAAACGCAAGCGGTCCCCAAGCATGGAGCGCGGCGAAGGAGAAGAGCCCGATCCGGCCGAGGTGCCGCCGGGGACCCGCTTGGTGCTGGCCTTCAAGGCGTTCCTGACTTCCCGCAAAGGGCTGCTGTTGCTGGCCCAGGCGGTAAGAGGGGCGCGGGGCTTGGGTGGGCCGGGCAGGGGCACCGCTCTCCCCATTGCGAAGCCCAGGCACGGGGCGGGGAAGGCAGGCCGAGGGCGGTGAGCTCATCTCTGGCAAAAGGAAGGGACAAGCCCTGGCCAGGCGTACCCCGGGTAGCGTTCAGACGACGACTCCTGCAAACAACCGTGCCTCAAAGGGGGAGCATCGTGACCTAGCCGGACGAGGGTCTTTGCCGAAGCGGGAATGGTTTCCAAGCGGGTCGCTTCCTTGGAGAGGCCTCCCCCAAACGATATACCTGCCACGCCCCCCCTCCACCCCAAGCGGAGCCGCTTACGTGTTACACAGACCCGCGAGAGAAGGCAGAGACGGCATTCCCACAACACGTTGAGCTGCGTTCTAGCAACGAGCTTATGCCCGATCCTGAATGAATCAGGGTTAACTGAATAAAAGCACCCCAAGGGGGGGAGGGGTATATTTCTTAAGATAGTTTGTTTAAGGGGAGCAGCAACGTCTGGACTCTGCAGTGGTACCCAGCTGAGCTCTGGGAGAGCAGGATGAGGGGCTAAGTTCCCCCAGGAAAGGGGGGGAAAACTTGACCTCAGTCTAAGACTCTTGAGAAAAGCTACCGGGAAATTCATTTTTCTAGCGTGATCACAGAAGTTCAGAAACTTTTACTATACTAGTTTTGCATTTTTCTAAACCATGGTTTAAGGGACGCGGGGGGGGGGGAAATCAGTGGCTAAGACACTGAGCTTGTTGATCAGAAAGGTTGGCAGTTCGAATCCCTAGTGCTGCGTAACGGAGTGAGCTCCCGTTACTTGCCCCAGTTTCTGCCAACCTAGCAGTTCGAAAGCATGGAGAAATGCAAGTAGAAAAATAGGAACCACCTTTGATGGGAAGGTAACAGTGTTCCGTAAGCCTTCGGCCTTTAGTCATGCCGGCCACATGACCACGGAGACGCCTTCGGACAGCGCTGGCTCTTCGGCTTTGAAACAGAGATGAGCAGCACCCCCTAGAGTCGGGAACGACTAGCACAGGGCCTTTACCCAAACTATAGTTTGCTTTACAGAATAACAAAACACATTATGTCAGGTATGACATGATTGGTCTCAGATCCCGTAATGTAAGATTTCTGCAGCTTGCCCTAAACCTCTTCAGAAGTGACAACCAACCGGGTTGTGAATGTGGCTTGCTAAAGCAAACCATGGTTAACATTAACCACAGATATCTCAGGGGTGCTTTTCTTGAAAACTTTTATTTATTTTTATTTGAAGGCGTTTTGCTTCTGGGCAGGATGAGAAGCAATACATCTTCAAATAAAAACAAAGAAAGAAAATCCAGTTGCCTTTTAAAAAATTCCTTTGAGGCAACTAAATGGCTGAATCTAGCCATACCAGGAAAGATGGTGGGATTAGCAAGAGCCCAGATTTTAACCTCCTATCAACCTTAAGTGGGCCAGAAAAACCAAGAACATCTCTACAAGGAACAATGGTAAGTAAATAAACCAATCAAAAAAGTCACTAGCCCTTTCCATCTAGCCTAAGGAAATTAACCTTTGTTCTTTTGTACCTGATCCTAAGATTGTGAGCTGATTAGGGCAGGGAATCCTTGACTTACAATTGCAAGTCCAATCAGAGTTTCTGCTGCTAAGCTAGGCAATTTTTAAATGCCTGATTTTATGACCTTTTTTTTGCCACGGTTGTTCAGCGAATCCCTGCAGATGTTAAGTGAATCATACGGTGTTAAGCGAATCCAGCTTTCCAGAAGCTGGTTGTGAAGTTCACAGACAGTGATCACATGACACTGGCCAACATTGTAAATACGGTTGCCAAGTGCTTGAATGTTTTACCTCGGGGGGGGCCATGAAGATGCTGTTAAGTGCAAGGATGAGTCATAAGTCTCTCTTTTTTCACTTGTAACTTTGAATGGTCGGATGGTACCTGGATTCGCAAAAATCTGACAAATTCCCATTAAAGATAAAAGTAAAGGTTCCCCTCGCTAGTTGTTCCCGACTCTAAGGGGCGGAGCTCATCTCCATTTCAAATCCAAAGAGCCAGCGCTGTCCGAAGACATCTCCATGGTCATGTAGCGGGCATGACTAAATGCCGAAGGCGCACGGAACGCTGTTACCTTCCCACCAAAGGTGCTCCCTATTTTCCTACTTGCATTTTTGAACTGCTTTCGAACTGCTAGGTTGGCAGAAGCTGGGACAAGTAACGGGAGCTCATTCCGTTACACGCTGCTAGGGATTCGAACTGCCAACCTTTCTGATCAACAAGCGTTTAGTCATGCCATCCATATGACCACAGAGATATCTTCAGACAACGCTGGCTCTTCGGCTTTGAAACTGAGATGAGCACCACTCCCTGGAGTCGGGAATGACTAGAACGCATGCGCGGAGGGGAAACCTTTATCTTTACTTTAGCATAGTAGTAGAACTGGACGAATGGGTTTGAGCAGATGGAAAATTTGGAAGAGACACCAAGATGTGTCTTTTGAAGACGCTGTCCAAAGTCAGGTAGATTGCAGAGAAAAAGAAAAGAAAAGGACAGCTTAGCAGATATGGAAAAATAGATATTTTCCAGACTTGTCCAATTGGGGTTAATGCACGGTGACCTATAAGTACAATGACTGTACCTCCTTTATTATAGAAAATTATCACTTAGATTTAATTTGGGGGAGGGTGCTTTTGAATTTTCCTTTGTAAAACCACGTTGTTGTTTTTTTCATTTTTGAATTGCCCATTTCTCTCAGAGAAAGACACAAGGCAGGGGGTTGGACTAGAAGACCTCCAGGGTCCCTTCCAACTCTGCTATTGTATTTGTATATACTGCACAGTATTAAAAGATTAAAAACGGTATATGAAAGTTAAAAATTTAAAGGCAAGGATGATAAAGTACTATTAACACTATATCCTAAAAAGAAAAGGGAGGGGTCTCAGCACACCAACCAGGCTCCTCTGAGCTCCCCATGCTAGTCCACAAAACCACATTTTGATTCATTTTTGGAAATCCAGGAGAGTGGGGGCCTGCCTCACCTTTGAGGGTGCGGGAGAATATTCCACGGGGGGGGGGGGCGGAATGGCAGAGAATGATCTCTTCCTGAACCCCACCAGTCAGACTTCTTAGCTGACGGGATCTGCAACCTAATTTTCCTGCTGGATTGCTTATAAGCATTTAAAAAAAATTATGAACCTCTTAGATTTGCTTCCTTTTGGGGTTTATCTGTATTTACAAGAAAATGTGGTCGTTGTAGATAGGGGTCATCTTGCTGCATTCACTTTGGGAGGGACAGCAAAGTCCTTCCTGCAAGCCAATAAATTTACGGTAATTTGATTGCACAGCTCTCCCTTCCCAAGTAGGGATTAGAAATGACAATAGTGTAGGATAATGTTTCTCACCTTGGCAACTTTTAAGAGGTGTGAACTTCAACTCCCTGAATTCCCCAGCCAGCCAATGAATGAAAATACTGAACGAAGAGCACATGAAGTGTTAATGCCACTTTATAATGCTTTGGTAAGGCCACACTTGGAATATTGCATCCAATTTTGGTGGCCACGTTGTAAAAAAGATGTTGAGACTCTAGAAAGAGTGCGGAGAAGAGCAACAAAGATGATTAGGGGACTGGAGGCAAAAACATTTGAAGAACGGTTGCTGGAACTGGGTAGTCTTATGAAAAGAAGGACTAGAGGTGACATGATGGCAGTGTTCTGATATCTCAGGGGTTGCCACAAAGAAGAGGGAATCAAGCTATTCTCCAAAGCACCCCAGGGTAGGACAACAAGCAATGGGTGGAAACTAATCAAGGAGACAAGCAACCTAGAACTAAGGAGAAATTTCCTGACAGAACAATTAATCAGTGAAACAACTTGTCTCCAGAAGTTGTGAATGCTTCAACACTGGACGTTTTTAAGATGTTAGATATCCATTTGACTAAAGAGGTGTAGGGTTTCCTGCCGAAACAGGGGTTTGGACTAGAACAGTGGTTCTCAACCTGTGGGTCGGGACCCCTTTGTGGGGTCGAACGACTCTTTCACAGGGGTCGCCTAAGACCATCGGAAAACACATATTTTCGATGGTCTTAGGAACCGAGACACCAATTTTATGGTTGGGGGTCACCACAACATGAGGAACTGTATTAAAGGGTTGCGGCATTGGGAAGGTTGAGAACCACTGGACTAGAAGACCTCCAAAGTCTCTTCCAACTCTATAATTCTATTCTAAGTTGGGCTTCACGGCAGGGTTATCGACAGCCCCTTCAGGCTTTCCCTAAAGATCAACCTCTGCCAAAAGAGAGTGTGTGTGTGTGTGTGTGTGTGTTTGTGTGTGTGTGTGTGTATCATTTTTAGTGGTTTATACTACTTACTAGCAAAGACTTCCTGGATTTAAAAAAAAAGATAGAGGAACTGCTGAGTTTCTTGGAAATAGTTCTGCCTTTTTGAGTTATTTCACAGCTGGCTGAAATTTGCAATAGTTTGCACCAGCTCCCTTTGCAGAAGCTAAAGGAATAGGAAGTGGTGTCCACCAACCCGCATCAAGACAGAGCTTGAGATTAATTTTTTAAAGAGTCTTTTAATTTAAAGAAACATTAAACAGAGCTAGCGGGCAGCAAAGCGCAATGCAACTTCCTGCCGTGTCTTTTATGTCCAAGAATGTCTCTGGGCCTTTGGGATTTCCACTAAAGTTCTTTTTAGCAGGTAAAAACTAACTGGCTGGAGGTCCATGGTCTGTTTAGAAAGCGGTCTACCTCCTGTCCCCCAGTCATCAAATGTAGATAGTCCTTGACTTCAACAACAGTTCATTTAGTGGCCGTCCAAAGTTACAACACTCAAGTGACTTATGACCATGTTTCATACTTACGACCATTGCAGCGTCCCCATGGTCACGTGATCGACATTGAGGCCCTTGGCAACGGGCTCATAGTTATGACGGTTGCAATGTCCCAGAATCATGGGATGACCTTTTGCGACCTTCTGACAAGCAGAGTCAATGGGGAAACCAGATTCACTTAAGTCAGGGGTGTCCAAACTTGGGAACTTTAAGACTTGTGGACTTAAAGTTCCCAAGTTTGGACACCCCTGACTTAAGTAATTTAAGAACTACGGTGATTCACTTAACAGAGGTGGTGAGAAAGGTCTCACCACATTTGGGTGAGAAATGGGGCAAAACTCACTTAACAACATAAACGTTGGGCTCAATTGTTGTCGTATGTTGAGGACTACCTATAATATAACCTTTCAGGGGGGTGAAAGGGGAATAATAAGCAACTGGTAAGTGGATAATTGGTGACTGTTCACATCTTCCACAACATCTCCTTTGTGAATGGCTAAACTCCCTTGGAAACGGTTTTGTGAGAGCATCTCCTGTTGACTCTGGCCATTTAGATGTGCCCATCATCTCTCTCATCAAGCCAAAGGAGCTCTTTAGGCCACCAGGCATCCAAAATCTTCACAAGGACAATTCACCAAAAGTAGCACGCTGGGGTTTCACGTCCTCAAGCACTTTGCAGGTGAGATGCTGACCCTGAAATTGCAAGAGGCAGGTGTGCTGCAGAAGATCTGCAGTGTCCAGGGGCTAATGCTAAAGAAGCAGCCTTAAAAGGGAGAAGTTGGAGAGATTTTATTCTATTTTTTAATGTCTTCAAATCACTCTCGACACCTGGCAGTGGCAGGGACAAGCTCATTATATTTCCTTGGCACCGGGGGTTTTGGTGGTTGTTGTTTTGGAAAAGGTTTTCCCCTTGCATTCTTCTTAGAACTCTCAGCCCTGAGAGAGGTAGATCAGCCCCAAATCACTCACCTGCCTTCAGTTCCTGTGGCAAGCCTGGAGCTCACATTCTCTTGAATTCTAGCAAAGCACATTTAAAGTACTATTAGGTAAAGGTTCCCCTCACACATATGTGCTAGTCGTTCCCGACTCTAGGCGGCGGTGCTCATCTCAGTTTCAAAGCCGAAGAGCCAGCGCTGTCCAAAGACGTCTCCGTGGTCATGTGGCCGGCATGACTCAATGCCGAAAGCACACGGAATATTGCTACCTTCCCACCAAAGGTGGTTCCTATTTTTCTACTTGCGTTTTTTACGTGCTTTCGAACTGCTAGGTTGGCAGGAGCTGGGACAAGTAACAGGAGCTCACCCTGTTATGCGGCACTAGGGATTCAAACCGCCGACCTTTCTGATTGACAAGCTCAACGTCTTAGCCAGTCACCTAAAGCACCATTAACTAAATCTTTAAAATAAATTGAAGAAAAATTCAAGAAAATTCTGCTGGCGCAAGCAAACCCGATACCTATGCGGTGAGATGAGGTTGCATCTGCAGGAATACCGGGCTGAGTGGTCTCCCAGCAAATCTTCTGCAGCTTATGGGTAACCCCCACGCTCTCCCACTTGTGTCCTTCAGGCCCTCTCCTTTATCATCTTCATCTGCTACATCGCTTCGGCAGCCACACCCTTCATGATGGTGCCCTTACTGACATTTCTACTCGCCTTGGGCTTTTTCGTTTCCTATTCCCTGAAGCTGAATGAGAAGTTCCGAGGCATCTATTGGCTCTTAGGGGTAAGTAGCTGAATGGGGGTAATGGCTGGTTCTTAAGATGTGGTTTAGCAGGTGGGCTGGTGGGTTTGTTTCGCAGGGAAGGAGGGAAGGGAGACTGAACGGTATCATTTCAAAATACGTTGAGGTCGCGTTTCCATCAGCTTCAGACAACCTGAAGATGGGTGGGTAGAAGGAAGAATGGTTACTTCTGGGTGGTTACTACCTTGAGAGTTACTTCTGGAACTTGAGACCCAGAAGACGAAGTGCGCAATGCCTGGCATCAGATGCAAGTAGTCCTTGATTTATGAACATAACTGAGCCCCAGAATTACAGTCCTAAGTTGTGATGGTCATTAAGCAGGTCGCTATGCAACCATGCCTGATATGACATAGATTTTTGCAGTAATTATTAAGTGACTCAACACACCCATAAAGTGAACATCATGGCCATTAAGCAAATCCATTCTCCGCAATGGGTGTTTTTTTTTTGCAAGAAATAACCAGGAACTAGCAATAGTACTTAGACTTATATATCACTTCACGGTGCTTTACAGCCCTCTCTAAGAAGTTTACAGAGTCAGCCTCTTGCCGCCAATAACCTGGGCCCTCATTTTACCCACCTTGGAGGGATGGAAGGCTGAGTCAACCTGGAGCCAGTCGGTCAGGTTCGAACTCCTGGCAGTGGGAAGAGTTAGCCTGCAACACTGCATTCTAACCATAAGGGAGGGAGGGAGGGAGGAAAATAGCAATAGCCCTTAGACTTATATATCACTTCACAGCCGTCTCTAAGCAAGTTTACAGTGTCATTATGATGCCCCCAATAATCTGGGTCCTCGTTTTACCAAACCTGGAAGGCTGAGTCAACCTTGAGCTGGTCAGAAATCATACAATCGAGGTGACATGATCACGAGACACTGCAAGTGGCTGTAAATGTGATCCGGCGTTGCCAACTCCCAATATGATCACGTGATTGTGGTGGAGAGAGTGGCCGTTTGGAACTTCAAATCGAGTTCCTAAGTAGCCTTGGGAAGTCCTTCTAGACAGCCATTAAGCAACCAGACGTAAGTCGAGGACTATCTGCATTCAATTGCATTCCACCTGTGGGCTTTTGAGCAAGCTACCTTTGAAATTTGCTTTCTGAATGATGGGCAACCTGGCCTGATGGTAAAGCTGGTTGTCCTATTGCAGCCCAGTCATATCTTGAGGAAAACTATTGCTTAAAAGCTTCCTTGTTCTCCACAGTGACCACCAGGGGATGCTGGCCTTCCAGGAAGACTTAACTTTGCAAAGCAAAACAGAGGGGGGGGGGAGGGAACATTGAGCTTTTGTTCCTCCTCATTTGTTCACTATTTTCCATCAGCCGTCTAATTTACAGTCAAAAGACTGCAGTGCCATAACCCAGATATAAATTGATAACTGAGATGTTAACCTAGCTGAGCTCTGTCATTCAAATGCCAGTGGTCGTCATCCCCAGCAGGAAAATAAAGAAAGCCGATTTTCTGTGGGCTGTATACATTCGCCTGTCTTCCTTGTGCAAGAAAAAGAAGAGGAGAAATGAAAGATCTGCAAACATGGAGATTGTATTAACATTTCGGTGATCTCTTTCTGGCCCTCAAAGTCTCTGCAGCCCCTGATGACCAATCTGATTCCTGTTGGTTCAAGGAATAGAGGATTTTATGCCGTGCCCCAGCCAAAACATTGTTGCACCATCTCGTAACTGCTGGGCATTTGACGCTCAACAATTAAAGCAGGCTCTTATGAAACTTCTCCCATCAAGGATCTTCACCAGATCCTGCTGGCTGGCAGGGTTTGTCAGGAGTTGTGATCTTGACACATCTAAAGTACGCCAGGTTGGAAAAGACTGGCCAGGAGCATAATAGAGATTGGGGAGCTGTGGGCCTCCAAATATGACTGAATCAGCTACCAGGATCCCTAATATTTGACCACAACTGATTCGGTCTGGTGAAAACTCTACTCCAAGCAAACAAGTGAAAGGCTGTAGATTTCCTTCTGAAATTATCTCCTAATATATATACCTTTTCATTTATCTTCTTAATCATCTTCTCTCTGATTTCTCTCTGGTTTTGCAGGATTTTTTGTGTGGAATTATTGCTGCTATTATATATTTTGCCATCTCCATTGCTGCCGTTTCGAAATATACAGACACCGCATCGAAGGCTGCAGGGGTAAGTTTCCGGACAGAACTTGTACACCATATTTTCTCTCCCAGCAGAGTTAATTTCACAAACCTGTTTGTGTTTTCTTTTTGCAATTGTCATTCTGTCTAAACCTATCTATTGTTGCTCTTCACCCTTCATTGCTCAATTTGGATTTGCTCAGTTTTGGGGAGAAAGAGTTCCTAAACTCATTTAGCTATGATTTCCCCCATACATTCTTATAGAATAGCTCTTTAAAAAAAAAAACTTCCATCAATATCAGTGGAAGCTCTTTTTTAAAAAGTATTTTTTTCAACTCATTGGTACATGAAGGAATATGGGAAGAGAACTGGGAGATTCTTCTGTAATCATATGCCTCTCCTCCAAAACCTCTCCTGGCATTGAAGTAAAGCATTGTAAAAACGCTTCCACTAACACCAATAAAGTGTGTATAGTCAAGGCTATGGTTTTCCCAGTTGCAATGTATGGCTGTGAAGGTTGGACCATAAGAAAGGCTGAGCGCCAAAGAATGGAGGCCTTTGAACTCTGGTGCTGGAGAAGACTCCTGCGAGTCCCTTAGACTGCAAGGCGATCCAACCGGTCAGTCCTAGAGGAGATCAACCCTGACTGCTATTTAGAAGGCCAGACCCTGAAGAGGAAACTGAAATACCTTGGTCACCTAATGAGAAGGAAGGACTCCCTGGAGAAGAGCCTCATGCTGGGAAAGATGGAGGGCAAAAGAAGAAAGGTACGGCAGAGAATGAGGTGGCTGGATGGAGTCACTGAAGCAGTCAGAGTGAGCTTAAATGGACTCCAGAGGATGGTAGAGGACAGGAAGGCCTTGAGGAACGTTGTCCATGGGGTCACGATGAGTCAGACATGACTTCGCAACTAACACCACCATCAATGAAGCTTTCTTTAAAAATCCAAATATTTCAGAAAGCTGGAATTATAGATGCAAAAGAGCTCACAAAGGAGGATAAACTTCAATGACAATTCACACAAACACATACCATGTTTGAAAAAGCAGCATATTTTCCCTTTATTTTCTAATCTATATGCATTTATCCTATTGATACCCCTTTTCTCCTCTAGGGCCTTATTCTCAAGATTGTTCTTAGTCTAGGAATCCAATCTTAATTTGACCAGATGTAGTTAGCAAAGGTTGTCAGATAACTCTCCTCAAGTTTGCGCTACTTCGATAGGAAAGCCATAAACCGCTGCATGTATTAATGAAAATCATAATGAAAAGAAGGACTAGCAGAGATATGATAGCAGCGTTCCAGTATTTGATCAGCTGCCATAAAGAAAAGGGGGTCAACTTATTTTCCAAAGCACCAGAAGACAAGAAACAATGGATGGAAACTCATCAAGGAGAGAAACAACCTAGAAATAAGGAGGAAGTCCTTGAGTTAGAACAATTAATCAGTGGAACAACTTGCCTCCAGAGGTTGCGAATGGAAGTTTTTAAGAAGAGATTGGCCAACCAACTGATATAGGGTTTGCTGCCTGAGCAGGGGGTGGGACTAGAAGACCTCTAAAGTCCCGTATCTGTTACCCTGTATTTTTATGTTCTGTTCTGCTATCCTGTATTCTTTCTTTGGGCCGCAAGAGTTGAAGACGAGGGCAGTCAAGACTAGAAATGGAGATGTGGACTGAATTCTGTTATTTCTACCCATTATAGCTCTTTTCCTCTTCTCCCCCCCTCTCCATATTTTTTAAAAAACCATGTTTTCCGTAACTCCCCTATCTTGATCTTCAGGTATTTGGATTTATCACTACCATCGTCTACTGTGCCTACGTCTATTTCACCTTTAATGACCTGGCAACATTCCTAAAACAGGAAGATTCCTCCGACGTCCCCAAATCACAGAAGTCAGAAGGTAGGTTTCAACTGTTCTTGCGTTGCTATCCAACCACACTTGCTATTTAGAGTTTCAATACTATCTTGCTAACCTAATGATTTGGTGCAGGGGAATTCTCGGACTTGAAGTCCCCACCTATTAAAAGTTGCCAAGAATACCGCTCTAGTTTATGGTAAATGAAAAACTACAATTAATATGGCTGCTTCCGGTTTATCGGTTGTCCTCCACTGTTGTATTTTTAAAAAGCCCATTCGCTATTTTTAGTATGAAAGTTATTCTTCACGTCCATTTTTTTTCCCAGATGACTCCGATTCCGATTCCGACTGAAATAACAGTATCTTTGATGAATGTCAGAACCTCGATGGAAAATGAGGAAGACGTAAAGAGGAAAAGACCAAAAGCAGAAGAAAAATGAATGTTTTGAGTATTTTAACCTTTTTTTCAGTGAACTTGGGTATTTTAACCTTTTTTCAGTGAAATTTTACAGATTGTTGTTACTACAACTGGGATTACCAAAATCATGCTGGGAATATTATTGTGCATAATTTACACAAGAAAACTTGACCTGCTGCCATTTGAAGATCATTCAGCATTGCAAATAGATTTTTCCAGCCAAACTTTTTATCCGGGATGTATCAAGAAGTCATTAACATCTGGCAACATGGAGTTCCTTTAGAAGTAGACATAAGACCCAGATCAAGCTTATCAACTTTAATCTCTCTCTTTTTTTCTACTTATACCAAGGTTCTTGTTCTTGAGTTCCGAAGACAATTGCTTATTTGTTAGAAGGGGGCTTGATTTTAAAACTTAGATTGAATTTAAACTCAGGGCAAGTTCAGCAATAATGAAAATAAATTTAAACCCCTCATGAATAAGGCCAAAGTAAGATGATTCCTTAGAATCATCTGTCCTATTCAGTAATTACATGCCTAGACATACCAAAAAAGGGACGTGGTGCTTCAGGGGCTAAGACGCTGAGCATGTCGATCAGAAAGGTCGCAGGTTCGAATCCCTAGTGCAACGTAGCGGAGTGAGCTCCCATTACTTGTCCCAGCTTCTGCCAACCTAGCAGTTCGAAAGCACGTAAAAAATGCAAGTAGAAAAATAGGGACCACCTTTGGTGGGAAGATAACAGTGTTCTGTGCGCCTTCGGCATTTAGTCATGCCGGCCACATGCCCACGGAGACATCTTCGGACAGCGCTAGCTCTTCGGCTTTGAAATGGAGATGAGCACCACCCCCAAGAGTCGGGAACGACTAGCACATATGTGCGAGGGGAACCTTTACCTTAGACATAACAAGCCCCACGTTAGAACATCATTCCTCAAGAAAGAAGAGTGATGAACGTGCTTTCTTACAACTTTTGTGAGTGCCTGCCTCGCTTCACGAAATCGGAGGCACAGAAACATAGCGAGGAATAGTGTTCCCACAGGGCCTAGGCCTTGGATAGCCACTCGAGCCAATCAAATCTTTATTACAGTCCTATACCAGCATAAGAAGGGCGAAATATAAAAAATAATTTGATAGATGATAAATGGACAGCGAGAGAGTACAAACTTTAAAAAATTAACTAAAATACTTTATATAGGTTTAGTTTTTTGATCCTGTTCGAACTTTATAAATCATTAATTGTATTCTGGCCATGACCATGATAAATATTTGATTTGATTGACCGATAGCTCCACCAGTAATTAGGAGGCATGGTGAGCTACAGAAAACTATGCAAGATACAGAGGTCTTGTTCTGAGATGTACATGCCCTCTTATCCAAAACTAGAATTGCCAAAAAAGAATCTCAGGGTAAGGTGAAATGGCCATGCCATTCCTCCGGCTTCTGGGGTTTTTTTCCCCCTCTCCCATATGCCAGTCCTTGCTTAAGGACTGCTCTGCTTAGCAATGGTTCTAAGTTATGACAGTGCTGAAAAAGTACCTTTACAGCTGGTCATCACAGATAATGACCATTGCAGCATCCCTGCAGTTTTTTGACTGCCTGCTTTGTGTGCTTTGCCTTATGACCATCGCAGTGTCCTGCAGTTAACATAACCCTCTGTGCCTTTCACAACCAGCTGCTTACAAGCAAGAGTCCATGGAGAAGCTGCCAGTAAGTCTCGCTTAATGACCTGGGGTGTCTCAATAACCACAGCAGAAGGGAGGACACATAAGGCTGTTTTACCCACGTGACGGCTCCCTTAACAACTGCATTCCTTAGCAAGAGTTGCCAGTCCAAACAGTGATAACTAAACAAGGGCTACCTATAATGAAGGAAACTATGATGCAATATATACAGTACACAATATTTAATAAGCTTAGTACCGATTTGTATTACTTTTGTAGGGAGGGTCAGTTATCAAGACAAAGCAAATATGTTTTTTTTTCTTTTGATAAACCCCACAGGCAGGTCCTTGCAATAAAAGGACGGAAGGACCCAGCAGGCTGGCTTCTGTACTGGGTTAGCACAACAGTTTACTAGCTATGTTCCCGTTCATACTTCTCTGGAATTCCCCCGAGGAGCATTTTACCGTCTTTGCTTCTTTTTATATAGTCATTTGCATGTGGTTTAATCTGTGAATTTTTTTTTCAATCGAAGGAAACCTAGCGCGCATGTCCAATGGAACAAGGAACACATTTTGAAACTGTAGATGGAGTAAAATCTATGTCAATATTTCATTTTAAGGTGTTCACTAAGCTTTCATATTATTTAAATATCTGCACTATCTGGAAAGATCTGGGTGTTTCAGTTATGAGAACAATCAAAACGGCCTGTTCTTGGCTCCCTTAATAACTTTTTCTGTTAATCATCCCCTTCAGGGAAACCATTCCGTTTTTTTTTTTTTTTTCTTGTTTGAAATAATCTTTCCATTACAGATTTCAGCCAGATTTTGGTTTGTAATTCAGATGCCTTCGTAACGACAGGATTCAAAACCTAAATAATAAGCCAAATTGCAGAGGAAAAATAATTTTTGATCAGCTGATGAAAAACAATCTCCAAGAACTAATGTTGGGTTATAAAATGTGAACTTTCCAGAAATGGATAGAGAAAGGGTATGCAGGCTAATGTACCCGTGGAAATCAGTGCTAGCAAAATCATAACAACGAAGGCTATAAAGTCATAATTTTACTTGTCTGTTTCTTAAATAACATTTCTGGAATATAATTTTACCTGTACAAATTTAATTCCGGAATTTGTACACTGATACGAATGCTTGATTTTTAAGATTAGGGAAATCTCAGGTTATGCCTAAAATAACAAATTTGAAACCGCCTTAAAAGTATAGGTATCTAGAAGTCACTTCAGTTACAATTTACAAAATGAACAGCTCAGTTCCATTATAATAATTTGCATGATTTAGACAGACATGCTGCTGTTTATAACCGGATTGAGAAATGAGCTCATGATTTGATTATGTGAATCTTATGTTATCCGAATTTTGTAATCTTTTGATACTATGTTTTTACTGTAAGTGTATTTTATAAAAAGAAAGGTACGTTTGCCTCGAGTAATTACTTACATGTGCAATTGAATTCTCAAGGTAGCCGCATCAAAGGAAGTTTGATGGGTGTCTGTAAATGGCAAAGTAATGTCTTGGCTTTTTTATTTTTTAAAAAAATTAATATAAGGCACTTTTTAAATACAGAGAAATTGCTAACCCCAAAAGGGGCTGCAGCAAACAATTATTTATACATTAGGGCTGAGAAATTCATTCAGAGGATACTCCTCTCAACCTTCGGCTTGGAACATCAGTCTCCATTAACCAAGGCAAATGATACAGATAATCCAACCGAGACTTATGACGCAGCCCCTAAAAGGTACTATATTTTTAGGAGTATACGACGCACCTTCCCCCCCCCCCCAAAAAAAAGGCTTGGTGCCTTCGAAATGCCAGTGAATGGCGCTCTGCATGGCTGGAGAGGGGGTTACATGAGCGGCTATTCCGGTCTTGCTCACGCGCCTGCCAACCTCACGATTCCCTGGCCCAGCTCTCTCCACAGAGCCAGGCACCTTTGCTGCCGCCGCATGGCTTTTTCTGCGGCTTCCAAACCGAGTCTTCCGGCAGTGGCCGCTCTGGACGTACGCTCTATGGTTGTGGGCCAACTGTCGGCAGAGCATACAACAATATAGAGCAGAACGGCCGCTTGCGTAACCCCCCTCTCCAGCCGTGCAGAGCAGTATTCACTGGCATTTCGAAGGCACCAAGTTGTGGGAGCTGGGCAGCCAGTGAAAAAGCGCTCACATGGCTTGGCGATACCCCCAGGTCAGTGAATGGTGCTGTGCCTGGCTGGAAAGTGGGTTTGCCAGGTGGCTGCTCGTGAGCGTGGTCGCTTCATGGCTGCTGTGTTGCGCTGCTGCGACAGCACAACACAGCCATTCGCCCATGAGGCTGTGCCCAGCTCTTTGGGAGCCCGCTCGCAAGAGCAGCTGTCTAGCAACCCCCCTCTTCAGCTGGGCACAGAGCCGCTCACCAACCTAGTGGTATCCCGAAACCGCCAAGTAACACAATCACCTTTGCCTCCCCTCCGGTTCCTGCGGCTTGGCACCTTCGGGACACCGCTAGGTTGGTGAGCGGCGCTCTGCCTGGCCGGAGGTGGTGGGTTGTCCAGGGGGCTTATTTGCGGGGGAGGGCTTATATTTTTGCCCACCAGAAAAATGTGGCATGGCCTTATTATCAGGACATGTCATAATTTCGGAGAAACACAGTAGTTATCTGAACGTGCACATTGAAACAAATCAAGACTCTTTGAGCAACTAAATGCTTGTTTTCCCAAAGAATGACAAATTCAAGTCCTTGTTAGAAATATCGGAGAGTTTTCTTAGATGGAATGAAACAATTGGGTTTATAAGTCACCCAAGATGCAAACGCTCAACAAGTGAAGACATTTATTCCTACCCGTTTATTAAATCCTTTACAATGATTCCATATGAGATTAGTACTCCAAAAGCTTATGATTTTGTCCTACATACAAAAATACAGGTTTTTGTTTTTAAAAAAACACACACACAATGAAAATAGACAAGTACCATGAGAATTTTATAGAATCCGATATCCTGGTGTATCCCCCAAAAAAGTATAGATCAAAAGCCAGAAGGATACTCATATTAAATTTTACATTACCCAGAATAAACCATGCCAATATACAAAGGTAAAACTGATAAAAAATACACCACATAGGAATCAATTTAAAAACAAGAACTGACCAAGCAGCAACTTGGTGATTGCCTTCAGTTTTAAGTAAAAAATCATTACAATCCTTCATCCTGGAAGTTTATAAATGTAGAGTAATATTGGAAATTAAAAGTGCATGGCATACAACTGCTATTTGTCTTCGTGAAACTTTGGAATGGATATACATCTTATTCACACAACAGATAGAAATCCTCATATATGGAATGTCAAAGAGTATGCAGGAAGAAACTTTTTCTGCGCTCAAAGTTTGTTTTTTTCTTGGTACTAAAGCAAAAGGCCATACAGATTGTCTTGGAGCCACAGGAACTTTGTGGAATATGGTTAACTTTGCTCTGGAACGACAAATTGCGGGGTTTTTCAAACCTCAACGACTTTTAAGATGCGTGGACTTCAACTCCCAGAGTTCCTCAGCCAGCTTAAAGTTGCAGAAGTTGATAAAACACTGAACTAATAGGTTACTGCAGATTGCACTGTGTTCCACCCATGTCTACTATGCTTGTTGGTGTTATGTTCTAAGTTAAAACTACTAGATTCCTGCATTGGCCAATCCAATTATCAATATTTAGACTAGGCAGGTACAAAATGTATTGCTGTATTCTCGAAGCCGCCTGATAGCAGTTTCTGAACCATCTGTAGTAAGCAGAAGGTATCGAAGCCTCCTGTTGTAGTCCCAGGCCATTGAAATGATATTCTCATCAAGTCTCCCTGGACCATATTGGGAAATATGTTCCCCAAACTGCAGAGCTCGGACATGTTGAAGAGCATGTCAATCTAAACGGCAAAGGAGTCAGATGGAAAATTATGTGCTGACCACACAATCTTTTTTTCTGAAAAGATCTTGTGATTTTCTGCAAGATAAAACTTTGAAAACGAACGATTCTATCTGATACAATGTAGGTCACACTGGAAGTCCTTGGCTGAAAGCCGATTCAGCCCATCAGCAAATCAGGATCGTAACTGAAACCATATTCAAACTTTGTACAATTTATTGCCCCCTTTTTTTTGTTTACAAACTGCTGGTATGGTAGCTGCAGGCATACGTTTGCAATAGTTGTTTAAAAAAACAGTTTAAGTCCCTGGGACTTGACTTCAATAGTGTTTCATGCTATATAATCCAGCTTTTCCCTTCTTAATAGGAGGAATGTTTATTTCACAATATCCAACAACTTAAGGACGTGATACTTTAAATATGGTTTCACCCTGGAAGGAAAGGAGATCAAACTGAAATCACTTGTCTTTATTAGCTCATTGAAAATCCTAGTTGGGTAATATTTTTGGTCACAAAAGTTTGATTCCTGGAAAAGTCTAGAACTGAAGTCACCAACTGGGGGTCCGTGAGAAAGTTTTGGTGGTCCGCAGAAAAATGGTTTGCATTTTTTTACATTGAACTAAATACTGTTTTATCTTTTTTTAAAAAAAAATCATATTAGTGGTCCCCAGGATTACAAATTATGAATTTAGTGGTCCCTGCGGTCCCAAAGGTTGGTGACCCCTGGTCTAGAATACAGTGCCAGTGCCTTGGAGTAGGTTTTGAAACAGTCCTATACAAAAGAATCCTCTAAAAAAGGAAAGCAAGTGCAACTTGGCATATATTTGAAAGCATTTTAAATTAGGGGAAATAATCTCTCTTTTTAACTACTGGTGCCCCTCGTTTCATAATAGCACTTTGTGCTGCCCCAGGAATTGGCATTGCGTTTACCTGTTTCAACTTGGTCCCCTTGTCGACAAAAATCCACATTTTTTACACGCTGTCTCTGGACCTACCAAAAGGCTTGCATCGCATGTTAAACACATTTAAGAGTTTGTCCATGGCAATGCAATGGTGTTTGTCAACTTCTGCCAGGAAAGCAGAGGCTTTAAAGAAGGCTGAGGAATCCATTAAGGTTGGTGTTTTAACAGAACTTAAAACATAAAAAGTGTTGCTTAGCCATTTGTGGTTATTAAAAAATAGCGTTTTGCAGGAAGGATCTCTGAGAAAGGGTTCATGCCATTCACACACAAAGGATATTCGTACCAAAAAGGCACCTTAGCCAAACTGGGACAATAACCAATGAACAATAAATATACAGTTTACCATCCCATCATCGTATTATATCTCAATTCATAAACCTCAATATATACAAATAGGTTCCATCCACAATAATGCAGAAGAGAAGTATCCACATAAGACAATTTTAAGTGCATCTTTTATTCTAGGTTAAGTGGGATTTAGCAGAGTCACTAAAACAGGTGTTATATATATATGGCTGCTCCTGGATCGCACATAACATGTAAAAGATGTATAATCTATTCTACCTCTAAACAGGCTCTGTTTACAGTACTGTTACTTAGGGCTTCTTACACGCCACAACAGAAGACGTTAGCCAGAAATAAGCCAGGACTCACAATGCCCTATTAAGATATCCCAAAGATGCTTTTTTTCCTCCCAAAAGACAACAGGACTTTCTTGATTCTTTTTCCTTGAAAATGTTTCGCTTCTGCAGTTCTGACTGAACGGTGGGGAACAGAAGGATAGGACTGAACTGAATTGACTGAACTGATAGAAAGGATTGAACTGATAGAACCGAGGAAGCTTCTTGAAGGAGAAGCGAAACGTTTTCAAGGGGGACAAAAAAACCCAGGAAAGTCCAGTTGCGTTTTGAAAAGCACGTTTGGAATAACCCTGACCCGGAGGGTTGAGAATCTCCATAGACGTTTCGCCCTCTTCGATGCTTTTATCTGATTTCATCCCAAATTAAACACCACCGAATTCACTCTCGGGTTAGCTACACCAACTTTCCTAACCTTGCGATCTTGACCATGTTGGCTGACTGTTGTTGAATTGTTCTCAACACATGAAAATGGTTCTCAATTTGGAAAAATGATTTTTAGAAGGGACGGGAAAGCTTAAGGAAAATGGATGATTTGCTGGCCGAACTGGTAGCTCCTATTTTGCTCATCGGGCCAGGCAGATTAATAAAGGGGCTTGTTTTCTAGTCAAGGAAAACCAGACATAGGAATTCTGTTTTGGTTTGCATTTCTTCTAGTATCAAATCAATATTGTAAATAAGGCAAGACAAAGTCCAAAACACGAGTTTACTAGAAATATTACAAATAGCTGGGTTTTTAAAAAACATTATTCCTTTTCTACCTATTTATTTCTGGGGCTCAGAAGCCATCTGAATTAAATTATTCCAGAAAGTGAACTGATTTTTCCAAAATCAATCACAGCTGTCAAGAGGAAGGAATAGGAATAGGTTTCACTCCAGCTTCTTAGTTTTCATCTATGGGTATTACCATGGCTGTGAAGACAAGCCTTAGCTAAATACCGCAAGCCACAACTGTAACAATCTGGATGTTGTATTGGGTCCTTGCATCTTCACAATTAACAACAAAATAAAACCTGACCACAGCCGGTCAAATACACTGAGCACCTTTTTCCATGAAAAGCATAGCTAATTAAGGTCGAACATGCAATATTCTTATCTCATAGAAATAAAACTGCCTTGTAAAAAAAGTACTATGCAACCCTTTTTCCTAGTTAAAAGCCAGATATTCTTAAAATGGAAGTCATTGCTAAAAATATATATAGCTTGTAGAAGATTACTTTAATCATGTTTTTATAAAGATTACTTGATATTACCAGACATAGGCTAGGTAAATAATTTCCAACACTCATCCAAAATGTGATATATAAACGTAATTAGTCATTAAAAGCTTTTGAAACCCAACAAGGCTGGGTTGATTTCCTTGACATCACCAAAGCTCTGGTTGGATACATTACTAATGCAGGGCTAATACCGTTTCCCCCAAAATAAAACAGGGTCTTATTTTCTTTTGACCCCCAAAATGACAGGCTGCGCATGCATTTAAATATTTTCGAGGAGGGCTTATTTTGGAGGGAGGGCTTATTTCAGTGCATGCGCTCAAAAGCCCAATTGAGCTTATTATTCAGGGAGGTCTTATTTTCGGGGAAACAGGGTACCGACCATTGAATTGAATGGTTGAACATATGGAAATATAAAATAATAATTACTACACTAGGATATACAAGCAATACTTCTTCACCGTATTTGCTTTTGTAATATTGTTGGACAAAAGATTTCCAGGTGATTGGGTTTTTTTAGATCGGTGTTTCTCAGCTTGAAGGTGGGTGGACTTCAGCTCCCAGAATTCCCAGGAGTTAAAATCCACCCATCTTCAAGCTGTTGAGAAACAGTGTTTTAGATGGTCTTCTTCATTATTTGTGTATTATGGACATTTACCTTTGTGGAGTAAGACAGCTATAATAGTTTTTTTTCTATACTCATACCCAGACATCCAATGCTTGTCATTTCTGACAATATCAAGCACAAATTTGGTTATTTCAATTTCTCAAGGCAACTTAATGTACCGCACCTCTGTTCTACACAATAATGTTAAAATGTCTGTTCTCTTAGCTAAGCGTCACTCTTGTAAGACACAATCATCATATTCCCAAACACAGCTGCAACGCATGTTATGGAGGGCGGGTTCTTCAATTACAGGTCTTGAATGAAAAGTAATGCCTTCAGCGGTATATGTTACTGCCTACATATTAGAAACATATTGTTTACCATCTGTTTTTTCCACTTCAATTGGTAGAAAATTTTACGAAGAGGGGGGGGGGGAAACCCTGTCTTGCTAGAATTTGTGAAATAGAAACTTGCACATGGGAACTCATCCGTGCTCTTTAGGCAACGCACTGATTGGATGTTTGACTGCCAATGGAATCCCACAACTGAAATTCACTGCCAAACGAGCCAACAAAAATTGTGAAGTTGTAAATGCAAAGAGGATGGATTGGGGAGAGTGTTGATTTGTCTGAGCGAGACTGAAGTGCGCAATTTGTGACAGCAAGAGTTAAGGTAAGAAAGGTTGATGCACTGATCATGGATAGCAGGTCACCTTAGCGATGTTGTCTTGCATCAGAAGGTTTGAGCATGACAGAATGATGGCAGAAATGGAATCTTCAAAACTTGAAAGTTGGTTGCCGCGCCAAGAGAGGAGGGATGTATTCATAGCATTGTGACAGCTGATGAAAACTAGGTTCATCATTGCCACCCGGAATACTAAGCATCACTATCTATGGAACATCATCACAAAGTGTAGAAGAGCACAGAGATTACGTTGGAAAAGTATGGGGTAGCTGTTAGTAGAATTTAGCCTAGGGAAACAAGAAACAATGAGGAAGAAATTAAAAATTGCCCTGCCTTGATTTTCTTTGATTGAAGAGGAAAGGAAGGGGAAACGCCATTAATAGCACCGAGTGGTTTTTACAGCCCTCTTTAAGCGGTTTACAGAGTCAACAATCTGGGTCCTCATTTTACCCACCTCGGAAGGATGGAAGGTTGAGTCAACCTTGAGCTGGTGACATTTGAACTGCGGAACTGCAGCTAGCAGTCAGCTGAAGTAGGCACTCTAACCACTGCTCCACCTCGGCTCAGTAAGCTTTCAAGTTTGTGTTTCTATAGCTTCTATCAATAAAACAAGAGTTCCAGCATTTCTCGTGGTTATGTTTCCTGACCAAGCCTACCTTGGTAGTAGAGGAGGCATTAAGGTTGAGTCATTACTTTTCATACAACCCTCATATGTTTAGTGGCAGAACCAAAGAGAAAGGGCCAAATCAGTTTACTCTCTAAGTAATTGAGCTGAACTAAGATCAATTCTAAAGGCCTTTAAGTGCATATCCTGGCTTTGCGTTGCCATTTTCTATCATAAAGCTCATTTACAGTGCAGAATTTTACTGGCAGGACGAAAGGGGAATTCAGGTGATATTTTTGCAGTGAAACTTCCCTGTATTTTCTCACCCTTATTTATTTTACTTGCCATCTACTGACAAAAAAACAAAAATGAAATTGCTATACGGCATCACATGTTTTGCTAACTTTTTGGAATAGCAATAGCTCTACCAGCAGGTCATAATTCAAGCTGCTTTAAGCGCCTCTCTTCCAAAAGTAGTTTTGAATGCAGCTTGAATCAGTACCAAAGCTTTTTAACAAAAATCCGGTCAGTCCTAGAGATCAAACCTGACTGCTCTTGAGAAGGCCAAATCCTGAAGATGAAACTCAAATACTTTGGTCATCTAATGAGAAGGAAGGGCTCACTGGAGAAGAGCCTCATGCTGGGAAAGATGGAGGGCAAAAGAAGAAGGGACGAAAGAGAATGAAGTGGCTGGATGGAGTCACCGAAGCAGTTGGTGTGAGCTTAAATGGACTCCCGAAGATGGTAGAGGACAGGAAGGCCTGGAAGAATGTTGTCCATGGGGTCGCGATGGGTCAGACACAACTAACAACAATAATATTGTATGAATAATATATAAACTAAACAAACCACATAACCGGCTATGTTCACTGGCCAAAATGAGTCTTAATCTGTAGAGATACTTCAAACATGCCTGATCTGACATCCAGAAAGTTACCACCCAACTAAGTAACTGTCAGCCTTACCAGACTAGACAGGAATCACAACCAGATTCTAATTTTATTTTTAACAGAATCTAAGGTGGGTCCTTTCTGAGCTTCTTCTCCATCTGTTATCCAGCTTCCCACTCTGCTGTCTCTTAACTGACCGATTCCCTGGGAAGCATCTCTTCACTCTGTCTCCCAACATCTTTCCCACAATAACAGTCTAAAGAATTTGGACAATAGAAATTAGCAGCCAAACCAATGAAGTTCTCAGGACAGTTACACCGTTTCAGAGACACTGCAATCCGTGGATGCAAAACAAATGTTCTTGAACCCTGATCACAATGAGACTTTCTTGTAGCTGAACATAAAAGGGAGAAGGGGGGGGGGGAGTATAATGGTCTATACATGTTTAGATAAACAATCCCAATACCTACTTTGTGTTTCTTCCAGAGTAAAAAAAAGAGAGAGCATGTAATAGATGATAGAATTCAAGATCAGGTCGTACCTAAATTGTAACCACAGAGGGAGTGTGCTTGGTGTTTCCTTTGCAGTCAAAACCGTTAGTTCATATTACCTGATCCTCCAGCTAAAAGTCTACTACAGCTTGGCTGCTCGTTGCAGAGACAACAGCAAAAGTGTAGGAGGAATGTGAGAGCAAAAAGTAACCTGGCAAACCTCTTAGAAAATGTTATGTAGCAGTTTCGTAATCCAATAGCCAATTTATATTCTTGCTATCTTTCATCTCAGTGCATGATGCCAAACATCAAAATTATGTTTCAAAAAAAATATCTATTGCTAGCATTAATTCTACTCTTTTTTGGGGGGTCTGGATGTTATGCATCCCTTTCTCCACTCTTGTATCTCCATCCTCCATTATTTACGGGCCAAAAAAAAAAATAGATGCAATTGTCATTGTAGCCTTCATATAATTGCTTCGTAATCCACCTCCTTCTCTTCGAACATGCTCTTGGCCATCACGTCCTCCTTTACTGCCTGTAAAAATTATCGTCAGCATCTTCTTTTCTTTAAAACATAGGTCCGCAGGCTTTTCATTTTTTTAAAAAAAAAATCTTTTTCAGGAAGTTCCCGTTTTCACCCGTCCAGACGTTGAATCTCTGGACGGTTATCTACTTCTCTGGATTCTGTCCGAGCACGTCTATAGTCACTCGTCTGCGGTGTGTTTTGTTGTCTGTTGGTGTCTCTCCAAGTTTTAACTGCTAAATATGAATTCACTGCATAGGCTGCGGTTGCCAAAAAGCCAAATATCTAAAAAAGGGAAAGAGAACATTTGTTTGAGGAAATAGCAGGTAACAATTAACAAAATACAAATTATGTGTGCGCCAGTGGTAGGTTTCAAATTTTTTTAGAACTTCTTCTGTAGGTGTGGCCTGCTTTGTGGGAGTGGCTTGCTGGCCATGTGACTGGGTGGGCGTGGCCAACTTGTAAAATGTGGTGAAACTCACTTAACAACGCTTTTGCTTAGCAACCAAAACCATAAACATATGATGACACTGATTATTTATTTTCCATTAAAATTTCATGTCCTCTGGATTTTTTTGAGATATAAGTCAAAAGGCGAAAATTAGGGAATTGTAACTCTGAAAGCAGCCTATTAGCTTATACCCGTGATGGCGAACCTATGGCACACATGCCCGAAGTGGCACGCGGAGCCCTGTCGCCTGGCACGTGTGGCGTCCCCCATTCCTCTTCCAGGTTTCTGGCATACATGCACACGCAATGATCACCTGGCCTTTGCATGTGCGGCAGTGCCAGAAACCGGAAGAGATGGTCTTCTGTTTTCAGGCATGAGCATGCCCGCTGGCCAGCTGATCGGCGTGCGTGCTTGTGCACCAGTAACCAGAAGACTTGCTGGCTGACGTGCATGTCTGCGGAAACTGGAAGTTCATTTTCCAGTGCACGCATGCCCCCTGGGCAGTTCCTCTTCCTGGTCGTGGCCCAGATGAGTGTGCGCGCATATGCAAAGTGCTCCCTTTCCGGC